>NC_091646.1:47172760-48372760 GCF_027580195.1 Bos mutus
CTACAAACAATAAATGTGAGAGGCGGTGTGAAAAAAAATGGAACCCTATTACACTGTTAGTGAATGAAAACTATTAGATCCACTATGGAGAACAGTGTGGAGATTCCTTAAAAAACTGTAAATAGAACAGCCATATGACCCAGCAATCCCACTGCTGGGTATACACACTGAGGAAACCAGAACTGAAAGAAACACATGTACCCCAATGTTCACACAGCACTGTTTACAATAGCCAGGACATGGAAGCAACTAGATGTCCATCAGCAGATGAATGGATAAGAAAGCTGTGGTAACTGTGGCTTTGTAGTAGAGCCTGAAGTCAGGTAGGTTGATTCCTCCAGTTCCATTCTTTCTCAGGCTCGCTTTGGCTATTCGAGGTTTTTTGTATTTCCATACAAATTGTGAAATTATGTGTTCTAGTTCTGTGAAGAACACTGTTGGTAGCTTGATAGGGATTGCATTGAATCTATAAATTGCTTTGGGTAGTGTACTCATTTTCACTATATTGATTCTTCCAATCCATGAACATGGTATATTTCTCCATCTATTAGTGTCCTCTTTGATTTCTTTCACCAGTGTTTTATAGTTTTCTATATATAGGTCTTTAGTTTCTTTAGGTAGATATATTCCTAAGTATTTTATTCTTTCCATTGCAATGGTGAATAGAATTGTTTCCTTAATTTCTCTTTCTGTTTTTTCTCATTATTAGTGTATAGGAATGCAAAGGATTTCTGTGTGTTGATTTTATATCCTGCAACTTTACTGGCACAAAGAAAGAAATATAGATCAATGGAACAAAATAGAAAGCCCAGAGATAAATCCACGCACATATGGACACCTTATCTTTGACAAAGGAGGCAAGAATATACAATGGATTAAAGACAATCTCTTTAACAAGTGGTGCTGAAATCTGGTCAACCACTTGTAAAAAGAATGAAACTAGAACACTTTCTAACACCATACACAAAAATAAACTCAAAATGGATTAAAGATCTAAACATAAGACCAGAAACTATAAAACTCCTAGAGGAGAACATAGGCAAAACACTCTCCGACATACATCAGAGCAGGATCCTCTATGACCCACCTCCCAGAATATCGGAAATAAAAGCAAAAATAAACAAATGGGACCTAATTAACCTTAAAAGCTTCTGCACATCAAAGGAAACTATTAGCAACGTGAAAAGACAGCCTTCAGAATGGGAGAAAATAATAGCAAATGAAGCAACTAACAAACAACTAATCTCAAAAATATACAAGCAACTCCTACAGCTCAACTCCAGAAAAATAAATGACCCAATCAAAAAATGGGCCAAAGAACTAAATAGACATTTCTCCAAAGAAGACATACAGAGGGCTAACAAACACATGAAAAGATGCTCAACATCACTCATTATCAGAGAAATGCAAATCAAAACCACTATGAGGTACCATTTCACACCAGTCAGAATGGCTGCGATCCAAAAGTCTACAAATAATAAATGCTGGAGAGGGTGTGGAGAAAAGGGAACCCTCTTACACTGTTGGTGGGAATGCAAACTAGTACAGCCACTATGGAGAACAGTGTGGAGATTCCTTAAAAAACTGGAAATAGAACTGCCTTATGATCCAGCAATCCCACTGCTGGGCATACACACTGAGAAAACCAGAAGGGAAAGAGACACATGTACCCCAATGTTCATCACAGCACTGTTGATAATAGCCAGGACATGGAAGCAACCTAGATGTCCATCAGCAGATGAATGGATAAGAAAGCTGTGGTACATATACACAATGGCGTATTACTCAGCCATTAAAAAGAAAACATTTGAATCAGTTCTAATGAGGTGGATGAAACTGGAGCCTATTATACAGCGTGAAGTAAGCCAGAAGGAAAAACACCAATACAGTATACTAACGCATATATATGGAGACAGCAAAAGAGACACTGATGTATAGAACAGTCTTATGGGCTCTATGGGAGGGGAGAGGGTGGGAAGATTTTGGAGAATGGCATTGAAACATGTAAAATATCATGTATGAAGCGAGATGCCAGTCTAGGTTCGATGCGATACTGGATGCTTGGGGCTAGTGCACTGGGACGACCCAGAGGATGGTATGGGGAGGAGGAGGAGGAGGAGGGTTCAGGATGGGGAACACATGTATACCCGTGGCGGATTCATTTTGATATTTGGCAAAACTAATACAATTATGTAAAGTTTAAAAACAAAATAAAATTAAAAAAAAAAAAAGAAAGCTGTGGTACATATACACAATGAAATAGTACTCAAACAGTAAAAAGAACATATTTGAATCAGTTCTAATGAGGTGGATGAAACTGGAGCCTCTTATACAGAGTGATGTAAGCCAGAAAAGAAAAACATCAATAGAGTATACTAACACATATATAGGGAATTTAGATAGATGGTAATGATGACCCTGTATGCGAGACAACAGAAGAGACACTGATGTAGAGAACAGTCTTTTCGACTCTATGGGAGAGGCGCGGGGTGGGATGGTTTGGAAAAATGGCATTGAAACATGTATATTATCATATGTGAAGCAGATCGCCAATCTAGGTTCCATGTATGATACAGAGTGCTTGGGCTGGTGCACCTGGATGACGAGAGAGGATGGGATGGGGAGGAAGGTGGGAGGGGTTTCAGGATGGGGAACAAATGTACACCCATGGAGGATTCATGTCAATATATGACAAAACCACTACAATATTGTAAAGTAATTAACTTCCAATTAAAATGAATAAATTTTATTTAAAAAATAAATAAAATGAAACATTAGCTGACCCTTCAAAAAAAAATCCACTTCAGTACAGAGCCCCTGTTTGAGTTTCCTGAGTCATACAGCAGATTCCGTTGGTTATCTATTCTACATATGGTAATGTAAGTTTTCATGTTACTCTTTCCCTACATCTCAAGGAGGAAATTCAAAAAGAGAGGGGATATATGGATACCTATGGCGATTCATGTTGAAATTTGACAGAAAACATCAAAATTCTGTAAAGTAATTCTCCTTCAGTAGAAAATAAATTAATTTAAATAATCCACTTCACTTGACTTGGTATTTCAACTTGGAAATTTAATTCATTTATACTTAAGTAATTTCTGAAGTGGAAAAACTTCTGCCACTTTGATATTAATTTTCTCTATATCTTATGCCATTTGTTTCTTTAATTCTTCCTTTCTGTTTTTTTGGTTGAAAAATTCCATGCATTTTTCTAGTGTATTGTTTTGATTTCCTTCTCATTTCATTTCTGTGTATGTCTTTGTTATTTTCTTAATTATTACCATGGAGATGAAAATTGGCATGCTACATTTATAACAATCTTGTTTGAGTTGTTACCAGCTTAGTTTGTATAGCATGTACAAATTCTAGTTCTATGTAGTTCTGATCTCTCTTTTGCTGTTATTATCACAGATGACATCTATTTGTATATTGTTTACCTATTAACATAGATGTATATTTATTTTCATACATTTGTTGTGGAATCATACAGGAAATAAAAAACAATTTTAACACCATGATTACAATAATACTGGCTTTTATATTTACATATATAATTACTTTAATCAAAGTTCTTTATTTTTTTTTCCTATGTCTTCAAGTTATGGTCAGGTATCATTTCATTTTAGCCTTAAGTACAGTCTTAATATTATTCCTTTTACCATGTCTTATAGGGTAGACTCTTTCCCCATGGGGAAACAGTGGAAATAGTGTCAGACTTTATTTTTTGGGGCTCCAAAACCACTGCAGGTGGTGACGGCAGCCATGAAATTAAAAGATGCTTACTCCTTGGAAGAAAAGTTATGACCAACCTAGATAGCATATTGAAAAGCAGAGACATTACTTTGCCAACAAAGGTCTGTCTAGTCAAGGCTATGGTTTTTCCAGTGGTCATGTATGGATGTGAGAGTTGGACTGTGAAGAAAGCCGAGCACCAAATAATTGATGTTTTTGAACTGTGGTGTTGGAGAAGACTCTTGAGAGTCCCTTGGATTGCAAGGAAATCCAACAAGCCCATCCTAAAGGAGATGAATCCTGAGTGTTCATTGGAAGGACTGATGCTAAAGCCGAAACTCCAATCCTTTGGCCACCTGATGCAAAGAGTTGACTCATTGGAAAAGACCCTAATGCTGGGAGGGATTGGGGGCAGGAGGAGAAGGGGACGACAGAGGATGGGATGGCTGGATGGCATCATTGACTCGATGGACGTGAGTCTGAGTGAACTCCAAGAGTTGGTGATGGGCAGGGAGGCCTGGCGTGCTGTGATTCATGGGGTCGCAAAGAGTCGGACACGACTGAGTGACTGAACTGAACTGATAGGGTAGGCTTACCTGTGACAGATTCTCAGTTTTTATTTATCTGACAATGTTCCTAAATGCATTTTCATTATTAAAAAAAAAGTTTGCTGAATATAAAATTCTTAGTTAATAAGTATTCTTTTAGCCTTTTGACTATTTCCTCTCATTGCCCTCTTAATCTCCATTGTTTCTGATGAGAAATAGACTGTTAAACTGTTTGAGTATCCCTAGTATCTGATAATTTGTGTTTCTCTTGCTGCTTTCAGATTCTATCTTTCTTGTGTTGTTGTTGTTCAGAGGCACAGTCATGTCCAATTATTTGCAGCCCCATGGACTGAAGCATGCCATGCTTCTGTGTCCCTTACAATCTGCCAGAGGTTGCTCAAACTCATGGAGTCAGTGATGCCATCCAACCATCTTGCCCTCTGTCATTCCCTTCTCCTCTTGCCTTCAATCTTTCCCAACATCAGGGTCTTTCTCGATGAGTTGGCTCTTTGCATCAGGTGGTTATAGTATTGGAGCTTCAGTCTCAGCATCAGTCCTTCCAATGTATATTCAGGACTAATTTCCTTTAGGATTGACTGGTTTGATGTCTTTGCAGTCCAAGGGACTCTCAAGAGTCTTCTCCAACACCGCAGTTCAAAAGCATCAATTCTTCAGTGCTCAGCCTTCTTTATGGTCCAACTCTCACATGACTACTGGAAAAACCAGAGCTTTGACTAGACAGACCTTTGTCAGCCAAGCAATGTCTCTGTTTTCTAATATGTTGTCTAGATTTGTCAGAGCTTTTCTTCCAAGGAGCAAGTGTCTTTTAACTTCATGTCTGTCATCACCATTCACAGTAATTTTGGAGCCCAAGAAAATAAAATCTGTCACTGTTTCCTTTGTTTCTCCATCTATTTGCCATGAAGTGATGGGATTGGATGCCCTGATCTTAGGTTTCTGAATCTTGAGATTTAAGCCAGGTTTTTCACTCTCCTCTTTCAGCTTCATCAAGAGGCTCTATAGTTCCTTTTCACTTTCTGCCATAAGGGTGGTGACATTTTCATATATGAGGTTATGGTATTTCTCTCAGCAATTCAAGGTTGTGCTTCATCCAGCCCAACATTTCTTTGTTATGGCTATTTGTCAATTTGATTATAACATGTCTCAACTGGGTCTCTTTGAATTTATACTACTTGAAATTTGTTCAGCTTGAGTGTGTAGATTTGTGTTATTCATCAGATTTGCCAAGATTTTTGGAAACTCTTTCTTCAAAGATTCTTCCTCTCCCTCCCACACTTTTGTGAATCCCATAATGTATATGTTGATATTCTTGATATTGTTCCACAGGCCTCTTAGGCTCTGTTCACTTTTAGTCATTTTTTTTTTTTTTTGCCTTTCTAATCCTCAGTTTAGATAATTTTCAGCTCAATTCTAATGTTTCTCAGTACAGGTCTCCTTTAATTTATCCTACTTGGAGTTTGTTGAGCTTCTTGGACATGTAATTTATCTTTAACAAATATTTGGAATATTTTTGTGCGTGTTTAATAATTCTGCCCCTTTCTTTTTCTCTCTTGACCTTTTTGGACTCCCAAAATGTGTATGTTGATATGTTTTTTAGTGCCCCAGATGTCTCTTAGGTTCTGGTCACATTTTTCATTCTCTTTACCTCTCACTCCTTAGATAGGATAGTAAAAATAGTGCTTTACTGATGGTTTCTTTCATCTGATCAAATCTGTTGTTGAATTCCTCTAGATGTGATTTTTGCTGTTGTTTACTTCAACTACTTACTTCTCTGTTCCAGAATTTCTATTTTATCCCTTCTTATAATTTCTACTTTCTAAAACAATATCCTTGTTTCCTTTAGTATTTGTCCAGAGTTTCCTTTAACTATTATAGCATATTTAAAGCAGTTTAGAGTTTTCATTTAGTAAATCCAACCTCTGGGCCTCCTCAAAGAAGCTTTATGTCATTTTAAAATTTTTCTGTAAATGAGTCAAAGTTTCTATTTCTCTATACACCTTGTAATTTTGTGTTGTGAGTGGATACAATAAATATTAGAAATAAAACTCTGTTCCCTCTCTAGGGTTTTCTATTATTTAGCACTGCAGTCATACATTTTTGTATGTAGTCCCAGAAATGTAAACACTTTATTTTTTTATTTTATTTTTTTAATATTTTTATTGTCATAACAACTTTTTGATGTAGGTATTATTTCTCTAATTATTACAAATGAGGAAATTAAGGTCTCATTGTTGATGTCATAAAAATAAGTGATCAATCAGAATTCGAAACAACAGCTGTCTTTTCTTCTGTTCATACATTTTTAAAGTGATTTTCACCAATTACTTTAAAAAAATGTATTCTTGATCTTCCCTGGTAGTCCAGTGGTTAAGAAGCCACTTTTAAATGCAGGGGACTTTGATTCAATCCCTGATCTGGGAAGATCCCCATGTCACAGGGCAACTAACCCCATGCACCACAACTACCGAGCCCCTACTCTAGAGCCCATGATTCACAACTACTGAGCCCCTGAGCCACAACTACTGAAGTTTGTGTGCTTTAGAGCTCATACTGCACAACAAGAGGAGCCACTGCAATGAGAAACTCATGCATGGCTATTAGAGAGTAGCCCCTGCTTGTTGCAACTAGAAAAATTCCATGTGCAGCAACAAAGACCCAATGCAGCCAAAAATAAATAAATAAATATTTTTGAAAACTTGCATTCTTTGTCATATGTAGTCACTGAGGAGTCAACCAATGACATGATGGAGACTTCTTTAAGCTCCTGTAAAAAAAGTGAAAATAAATATTCTTTCAGTCTTTGCAAACTGACTCTTAACCAGGCACTCCTTCAACACTGAGTCAGACCACATTCAATTTTACCGTAACATTTTCCTCTTGATAGTACAGGTTCAAATGGCACCCAGATGCGAAAGTTTAAGGTACTTTCATACATTTTCTGAACATGTTTCTGTCCCTAGGCATATGCTTTGCACACAAGTTCCCTAGAATATATTGTGGCCTTCAAAGCCTTATTACTCCAAGAATCTTCTTTGTCAACCTCTTACTTTTCAGTTTGTCTGATGCTTAGCTTTTCTTAGGTCTTTTGCCCCAGATATCTAGAAACAGTGTATGTCTTTAAAATTTTTCATAAAGCTCGGACCAGAGTATACTCCAGCCTGAGAGGGATAAAACAAAAATCAGTTTTTCCAGTCATCCTTGCAAAAAATCAAAATGTACAGCAACGATTTTTTTTTTTTTTAGATAAAATTCCATATTACCCCTCTGGCACCAGAAATCCATACCAAGAATACGATTTCTTGTACACAAAGCCACCACTGATTTTGGGAAAGGTGATTGGTAGGTTGACAAACAAAAATGTTACAACAGTGTTGTCTTGAAATATAGTTGTATCTTTCTTCCTTAAGCAGCTTCCTGCTTAATTCAAGTATTTATTTAGATTGGAAAGTTCTTGAAAAATTTATTTTGTGTTTTGTGAGCTTAATGATTTCTTCTATGAAATAACCAATTTTGCTACTTCTTACTCTGTCATTTTCATGATGTCACTTTCCTGTATCTTTTTTTTTCACATACATTAGTTATTAATAACAAGTTATATTTGAATACTTTCTCATTAATAAGTATTAAAAAATAAAGCTAAAATACCCTGTCTGTCAAAACTATTCTTGGTTTCTTTCAATATCATACTACCATGTCCTCAAAGAAAGCCATGGTTTTGTTTTGTTTTTTTTGAGTTATAAGATCTTTAAAAATTTTTGTGTTTATGCTTCTGTGTTTGTGTGTTTTACATAACCTGTATCACATTATGTGTAATCTGCATATTGCTTTAAAAAATTCAAATTTACAATCTGGAAGTTAGCCATAATGTTTCACATAGTTCTGGTTCATTAGGCCTTTTTTTTTTTTTTTTTTTACTTTTAATTGAAGAATAATTGCTTTATAGTGTTGTGTTGGTTTCTCCCATACAACAACATGAAACAGCCATAGGTATATATATATCCCCCTCCTTTTTGAACCTCCCACCCCATTCCACCCCTCTAGGTTGGCACAGAGCACCTTTTGAGCTCCCTTTGTCATACAGCAAATTCCCACTGGCTATCTATTTTACATATGTAATGTGTATGATTCCATGCTACTCTCTCAATTCATCCTACTCTTTCCTTTGCTCGCTGTATCTACAATCTGTTCTCTGTGTCTGCGCCTCCATTGCTGACCTCCAAAGAGGTTCACCAGTACCATCTTTCTAAGTTCTGTATGTATATCTTAATATACATTTGCTTCTTTCTGACTTATTTCACTTTGTATAATAGGCTCTAAGTTAATTCATCTTATTAGAACTGATTCAGAGCTCTTTCTTGTGGTTGACTAATATTTCATTATATATATGTACCACAGTTTCTTTATCCATTCATCTGTTAATAGACATCTAGGTTGCTTCCCTGTCTTAGCTATTGTAAATACTGCTGCAATGAACAGTGGGGTACATGTGTCTTTTTTAAATTTTGGTTTTCTCAGGGTATATGCCAAGTAGTAGGACTGTTGGGTCTTATAGAGGTTTGCTCCTAGTTTTTTAAGAATTCTTCATACTGTTCTCCATAAGGGCCATATCAATTTAAATTCCCACCAAGAGAATTTTATGGGTCCCATTTTCTCCACATCATCTTCAGTATTTGTTGTTTACAGGTTTTTTTTCATGATAGCCATTCTGAGCAGTGTGAGGTGATATATCATTTACCTTTGATTTGCATTTATCTACTAATGAGCAACCGGAGAAGGCAATGGCACCCCACTCCAGAACTCTTGCCTGGAAAATCCCATGGATGGAGGAGCCTGGTGGGCTGCAGTCCATGGGGTCGAGAAGAGTCAGACATGACTGAGCGACTTCACTTTCACTTTTCACTTTCATGCATTGGAGAAGGAAATGGCAACCCACTCCAGTGTTCTTGCCTGGAGAATCCCAGAGATGGGGGATCCTGGTGGGCTGCTGTCTATGGGGTTGCTCAGAGTCAGACACGACTGAAGCGACTTAGCAGGACTAATGAGCAACAGTAGAATGGGAAAGAATAGAGATCTCTTCAAGAAAGAGATATAAAGGGAATATTTCATGCAAAGATGGGAACAATAAAGTACAGAACTGATATGGACCTAACAGAAGCAAAAGATATTTAGAAATGGCAAGCACGTGCAGAAGAACTATACAAAAAGTTCTTAAAGACCTGGACAACCACGATGGAGTGTTCATTCATTAGGAGCTAGACATTCTGGAGTATAAAATCAAGTTGGCGTTAGGAAGCATTACTAAGAACAAAGCTAGTAGTGGTGATGGAATTCCAGCTGAGCTACCTCAAATCCTAAAAGATGATGCTGTAAACGTGCTGCACTCAATATGCCAGCAAATTTGGAAACCTCAGCAGAGGCCACAGGACTGAAAAATGTCTGTTTTCATTCCAATTCCAAAGAAGGGCAATGGCAAAGACTGTTTAAACTATCAGACAATTGCACTTATCTCACATGCTAGCAAGATAATGCTCAAAATCCTCCAAGCTAAGCTTCAACAGTGCATGAAATGAGAACTTCCAGATGGTCAAACTGGATTTAGAAAAAGCAGAGGAAGCAGAAATCCTTGCCAACATCCACTGGATCATAGCAAAAGACACAGAGTTCCAGAAAAATATCAAGTTCTGCTTCATTGATTATGCTAGAGCCTTTGACTATGTGGATCATAACAAACTGTGGGGAATTCTTAAAAGATGGGAATACCAGACCACCTGACCTGCCTCCTGAGAAATCTGTATGCAGGTCAGGAAGCAACAGTTAGAACAGGACATGGAACAACAGACTGGTTCCAAAACGGGATAGGAATACATAAAGGCTATGTGCCATCATCCTGCTTATTTAATTTATATGCAGAGTACATCATGAGAAATTCTGGATTGGATGAAGCACAAGCTGGAATCAAGATTTTCAGGAGAAATATCAATAACCTCAGATATGCAGATGACACCACACTTATGGCAGAAAGTGAAGAAGAACTAAAGAGCCTCTTGATAAAAAGAGGAGAGTGGAAAAGCGGGCTTAAAACTCAACATTCAGAAAACTAAGATCATGGCATCTGGTCCCATCACTTCATGGCAAATAGATGGGGAACTGCTGGGAGCCGGCGAGAGACATTCCACTCGTGACAAAGGTCATGAGGAAGGAGGCTCGGCATACCCAAAGGCAGGATCGAGCCTCAGGAGTCCCCCTGGATAGTCACAAGCATCTACCCCCCAAAACCAGAGTCTGCCTACTTTATTGCTTTGTGCTCTCACCTTTGACTTTACTGGGGGCTGTCCCCCACCACCATCTCTCTCTCTCTGTCAAAAAGTTAACTTACAGCTCCAATTAATAAAGTTCCTGGGCAATTAGGAGTATTTAAATCCAAACCCCTCAGATAGCTCTCTAACTTGCCTGACAAGTTTACCCAGTCTCCTACAGCTATGCATAGGATTGTTTACAGTCTCCCAGCCTCCAGAGGCATGGGAAGCTTAAGATATTCGAATAGCTTAGAGCCTCTCAGAGAGTTAGAAACTGTCAGAATAAAACTAGTAAAAGATTTCATTGATGAGCCAATGCTTGTTGCCAAGTTTTCACATTCCCTGTATTGTATCCTTGAATATGTATTAATTAATAGTTGGTATGTAGAAAAAATAAGTAGTGGCCTTGGTGTTAGTAACTTTAGACCCTTAAGGTAATAAATTCTTTCCTTTGTTGTAAACCCATTACACATCCGCCCTATAGGAATGCAATTTTATCTAACACCTTCGAAAGATGGCGCCAAACCTTAAAATAATTACTCTTAGAGAAAATAAGTCTTTGTCAAGAGTCATAAAATGTTAATAGGCCTTCTGGCCAGAAGATGATGTAAATCACCTAAACCATTTGTATACAATACATTTGCAGGAAAGAAACCCTGGTTTTTGATAAGAATCAAAGACTGCTGACTTTGCATCCCCTATTATCCTCTATGTGTAACTTAGGGTATAAAAGCCCCTGTTGAAAATAAAGCTACGGGCCTTGCTCACCAAAGCTTGGTCTCCCCATGTCGTTTTTCTCCTTAACTTCCAGCTGAGTCTCCATCTGGAGCGCGGAAATCCTCTGCAACCATTTATTTGCCTGGGCTTCTAAGACCCACTTGAGAAGGTGTCTAAGGTCGCCGAAGCCGTCTCTCCTTCGAATACCCTGGATCAGCTGGGGCTGGACCCCGGCAGGGAACAATGGAAACAGTGACAGATTTTATTTTCTTGGGTTCTAAAGTCACTACAGATGGTGACTTCAGCCATGAAAATAAAATACCCTTGCTCATGGAAGACAAGCTAGAACAAAACTAGACAACATATTAAAAAGCAGACATTACTTTGCTAGCAAAGGTCCATATATTAAAAGCTATGGTTTTTCCAGTAGTCATTTATGGAAGTGAAAGCTGAACCATAAAGAATGATGGGCGCTGAAGAACTGACATTTTGAACTGCGGTGTTGGAGAAGATTCTTGAGAGTCCCCTGGACTACAAGGAAATAAAACTAGTCAATCCTAAAAGAAATCAGCCCTGAATATGCATCATAAGGACTGATGCTGAAGCTAAAACTCAGATACTTGGCCACCTGATGCGAAGAACTGAGTCTTTGGAAAAGACCCTGATGCTGGGAAATATTGAAGGCAGGAGAAGAAGGGGATGACAGAGGATGAGTTAGTTGGATGGCAATACTGACTCAAAGGGCTTGAGTTTGAGAAAGCTCTGGGATATGGTAAAGGACAAGGAACCCTGGTGAGCTGCAGTCCATGGGGTCACAAAAAGTTGGACATGACTGAAGAAAAACAACAATAATGAGCAATGTTGAGCACTTTTTCATGTTTTTATCAGTCATCTATATGTCTTTTTGGTGAAATATTGTTTAGGTATTCTCCTCACTTTTTTATTGGTTTGTTTGTTTTTCTGTTATTGAGCTCCATGAGCTGCTTGCATTATACCTATCTCTAGTTTTACTTAGTCATTGTTAAACAAGCTCCCCCTTCATAATCCACAATTTTTAAAAAGCCTACAGGGAGGAAAGTTAGTGAGTGCTGGGAATCAGTTCAGTTCAGCTCAGTTGCTCAGTTGTGTCTAACTCTTTGTGACCCCACAGACTGCAGCACACCAGGCCTCCCTATCTATTACAAACTCCTGGAGTTTACTCAAACTAATGTCCATTGAGTTGGTGATGACATCCAACCATCTCATCCTCTGTCATCACCTCCTCTAGCCTTCAATCTTTCCCAGCATCAGGGTCTTTTCCAATGAGTCAGTTCTTTCTTTATAGTCCAACTCTCTGCTTTCTTTATAGTCCAACTCTCACATCCATACATTACTACTGGAAAAACCATAGCTTTGACTAGAAGGACCTTTGCGGGCAAAGTAATGTCTCTGATTTTTAATATGTGGTCACAACTTATCTTCCAAAGAGAAAGCATCTTTTAATTTCATGGCTGCAGTCACCATCTGCAGTGATTTTGAAACCCAAGAAAATAAAATATCTCACCGTTTCCATTGTTTCCTCATCAATTTACCATGAAGTGATGGGACCAGATACCATGATCTTAATTTTCTGAATGCTGAGTTTTAAGCCAGCTTTTACACTCTCCTCTTTCACTTTCATCAAGAGGCTCTTTAGTTCTTCTTCACTTTCTGCCATAAGTGTGGTGTAATCTGCATATCTGAGGTTATTGATATTTCTCTTGGCAATCTTGATTCCAGCTTGTGCTTCATTCAATCCAGCATTTCTCATGATGTACTCTGCATATAAGTTAAATAAGCAGGATGACAGTATACAGCCCTGACATACTCTTTTTTTAATATAAATTTATTTATTTTAATTGGAGGTTAATTACTTTACAATATTGCAGTGGTTTTGCCATACATTGACATGAATCTGCCACGGGTGTACATGTGTTCCCCATCATGAACCCTCCTCCCACCTCCCTCCCCATCCCATCCCTCTGGGTCATCCCAGTGAACCAGCCCCGAGCACCCTGTATCATGCATTGAACCTGGACTGGTGATTCACTTCACATATGATAATATACGTGTTTCAATGCCATTCTCCCAAACCATCCCACCCTCACTCTCTCCCACAGAGTCCAAAAGACTGTTCTATACATCTGTGTCTCTTTTGCTATCTCACATACAGGGTTATCATTACCATCTTTCTAAATTCCATATATATTTGATAGTATACTGTATTGCTGTTTTTCTTTCTGGCTTACTTAACTCTGTATAAGAGGCTCCAGTTTCATCCACCTCATTAGAACTGATTGAAATGTATTCTTTTTAATGGTTGAGTAATATTCCATTGTGTATATGTACCACAGCTTTCTTACCCATTCATCTGCTGATGGACATCTAGGTTGCTCCCATGTACTGGCTATTATAAAGAGTGCTGCAGTGAACATGTCTCTTTCAATTCTGATTTCCTTGGTGTGTATGCCCAGCAGTGGGATTGCTGGGTCATATGGCATTTCTATTTCCAGTTTTTTAAGGAATCTCCACACTGTTCTCCATAGTGGCTGTACTAGTTTGCATTCCCACCACCAGTGTAAGAGGGATCCCTTTTCTCCACACCCTCTCCAGCATTTATTGCTCCCAATTTGGTACCAGTCTCTTGTTCCACGTCCAGTTCTGTTGCTTCTTGACCTGCATACAGATTTCTCAGGAAGCAGGTCAGGTCATCTGGTATCCCCATATCTTTAAGAATTTTCCACAGTTTGTTGTGATCCACACAGTCAAAGACTTTGGCATAGTCAATAAAGCAGAAATAAATGATTTTCAGGAGCTCTCTCACTTTTCCGATGATACTATAGATGTTGGCAATTTGATCTCTGGTTCCTCTGCCTTTTCTAAATTCAGTTTAAACATCTGGAAGTTCACAGTTAACGTAATGTTGAAGCCTACCTTGGAGAATTTTGAGCATTACTTTGCTAGCATGTGAGATGAGTGCAGTTGTGTGGTATTTTGAGCATTCTTTGCCCTGGGAATAGCAAGTAGGTATTTAAGAATCTGACTTTAGTTAGAGAAAGCTGAAAAGATTCAAAATGACAATTTCTTAAGATGATCCACTTTCTAATTTGGATAAGCAGTTCAGTTCAGTTCAATTCAGTTCAGTAGGTAGTGTCTGACTTTTTTCATCCCCATGGACTGCAGCACACCAGCCTTCCCTGTCCTTCACCAACTCCCAGAGCCTGCTCAAACTCATGTCCATTGAGTCGGTGATGTCATTCAACCGTCTCATCCTCTGTCCTCCTCTTCTCCTCCTTCAATCTCCTTCAATCTTTTCCAGCATCAAGGTCTTTTCCAATGAGTCAGTTCTTTGCATCAGGTGGCCAGTGCATTGGAACTTCATCTTCAGCATCTGTCCTTCCAGTGAATGTTCAGAAGCAATTTCCTTTAAGATTGACCAGTTTGGTCTTCTTGCAGTCCAAGGGACTCTCAAGAGTCTTCTCCAACACTGCTGTTCCAAAGCATCAATTCTTTGATGCTCAGCTTTCTTTATGTATCAACACTTAGGTCCATACATTACTAGTGGAAAAACCAAAGCTTTGACTAGATGGACATTTGTTGACAAAGTAATATCTCTGCTTTTTTAATATGCTCTCTAGGTTTGTCATAGCTTTTCTTTCAAGGAGCAAGCCTCTTTTAATTTCATGGCTGAAGTCACCATCTGCAGTGATCATCTGCAGTAGGATAAGTAGTAGGACCCATTAATTCTCTTGATAAGCTTTTCTTTGGTTCCAATTTATTGCTCTAAATGCTCTCTTAGCTTGGAGTAATTTCTTTCATTTTCTGAATCACTATATAGCACTATATTTCTTCCTCATAATGATGCATATATCTGATGGAATATCTAGAGAATGTATACAGAATATGCATGTATATAAAACTGCGTATATATATAAGCTGTATATATGTAAATATAAAAACACCTACACATAAAAATGCAAAAAGACAAATCACAAACATATAAAAATGACACAAAGGATTAACAGGCACTTCATAAAGGAAAATATCCAAGTTGTCAATGAGCACAGGGAAAAATGAACCATGTCATTTGTTGCCAGGTAAAAAACAATTAAACCTTGTACAATGTGATACTATAATTCACTGAATAAAATAAGAATTCAATGTTCTATAGTGCAATAAATAAACAAATAGATAAAAAAACAAGGAAAAATATTTGAATAAAAATACAGAAACATTCTTTATAATAAATTATTAAGTAACAAATATTGTTAGCTTTATTGAAATAAAGTAAGCTTTATTGAAATCATTTTATGTAGTTATGTCATCTCTACTTAAAACTGTAAGCTTTGAATTGAAACTCATAAAGATTTTCTCACATATTATTTTGAATTCTCTGTTTTTCAAGCAGTGTTTGGCAGAACTATTAATTAACTTGATGAGTATTAATTAACTTGATTTCACAAAACATTTGTATATCAAATCATTGTGTTTTACATTTTAAATATTTTATTACTTCATCAATTATACCTCAATAAAGCTGAAAAATAAGGCAGTGGTCAGCTACTCTGTGTTAAATATATAAAGGAGATCAACAGACACTGTTAATGAGAATAAATGAAAACAAAAATATGTACATTTGTATGCTATTCTTTTGGATGTAATGATTTATCATCATTTGCAGGATCCAATTAGGCTTGACCATTCTTTCTTTTAAAGGTGTCTTGTTTATAGGAAAATATTCTCTTGATGGTGAATATAATAACATGAGAATCACTACTTAGCTAAAACATTTTTTTTAAGTTGCACGTTTCTATGTATACATCCCATTCCCATATGACTGTGAGCCTGTTGATATTTTCTTACTACTTTCATTACTGTATTTTTACATTTTTTTACATCACTTGTCTATCTTGTTCCTGTATCTCATTAAATAAAGTTTGCACATTCTGGTTTTCCCCTTAAATCTTAATAATTGCACTAATACATTTATAAATTATAATTATTGCTTAGCTTTCTTTTAAAATTTGTAACAGTTTAATAAAAGTATATTTGACACACAAATAAACAACACTTATTTAAATTATACACTTAGATAAGTTTTGACATGTGTGAAAAAAGTCACCAGAGTGAAAATAATAAACATATAATGTATTTTGCATAAGTGGAGTCATACACTATGTGTTCTATTTTATTTGGCTTATTTCACTCAGCATAATTATTTTGAGATTCATTCACATTGTGGCTTGTAGTATAATTCACATTTTTCATTGCTGGTTCATGTTACATTGTATCAAAATGTGTTTAACCATTCATTTGTTGATGGGCATTTGACTTGTGTACAGTTTTGAATTATTATAAATAAAGCTGCTAGAACATTTGTGTCCAAGTCTTTGTATAAACATACACTTTCATATTGGTTGAATAAATGCCTAGGTGTGTAATTGATGGATCATATGGTAGGTCCATGTTTAAGAAATGGCCAAGTTATTTTCCAAAATTTCTGTACCATTTTAATTCCACAAACAATGAATGAAAATTTCAGATTTTTTTATATCCTCACTAACATTTAGTATAGGAGAAGGCGATGGCACCCCACTCCAATACTCATGCCTGGAAAATCCCATGGATGGAGGGGCCTGGTAGGCTCCAGTCCATGGGGTCGCTAAGAGTCAGACACGACTGAGCGACTTCACTTTCACTTTTCACTTTCATGCATTGGAGAAGGAAATGGCAACCCACTCCAGTGTTCTTGCCTGGAGAATCCCAGGGACGGGGGAGCCTGGTGGGCTGGCGTCTATGGGGTCCCACAGAGTCGGACACTACTGAAGCGACTTAGCAGCAGCAGCAGCAATATTTAGTATGCTCATGACATTACCCTGCTCCTCATCAATCTCTCACCTCTACTCCCCGGGGAGGGGGAGGAAGTGAGCCCAAAGTTAGCAGAAATAAATAACAAAGTTACTTCTAAACAATAACAAAGTTAAGAGGAGAAATTTATAAAATAGAGACTGTAAAAACAATAAAAATGGTCATTGAAACTGAGTTTTTCTCTGGAAAGATAAACAAAATTGACAAACATTAGCAAGACTAGTTCAGAATAAAACAGATGACTCAAATGTATAAAATCAGAAGTAAAAAAATGAGACATTGCAACAGATACCACAGAAACACAAAGGATCATGAAAGAGTACTATAAATGATCATATGCCAGTGAATTGGATAATCTTGAAAAAAAGATAATTTTCCTATTAATATGCAACCTACAAAGACTGAATCATGAAGAAACAGAAAATCAGATTAATAATGAACAAGATGATTCAATCAGTAATCAAAAAAAAAAGTACATGACCAGATAATTTTATTGCTTAGTGGGCCTTAGAAAGCATCACTGTGAACAAAGCTAGTGGAGGTGATGGAATTCCAGTTGAGCAATTCCAAATCCTGAAAGATGATGCTGTGAAAGTGCTGCACTCAATATGCCAGCAAATTTGGAAAACTCAGCAGTGGCCAAGGACTGGAAAAGGTCAGTATTCATTCCCATTGCAAAGAAAGGCAATGCCAAAGAATGTTAAAACTACCGCACAAGTGCACTCATCTCACACGCTAATAAAGTAATGCTTAAAATTCTCCAAGCCAGGCTTCAGCAATATGTGAACCGTGAATTTCCTGATTTTCAAGCTGGTTTTAGAAAAGGCAGAGGAACCAGAGATCAAATTGCCAACATCCGCTGGATCATGGAAAAAGCAAGAGAGTCCCAGAAAAACATATATTTCTGACTTTTTGACTATGCCAAAGCCTATGACTGTGTGGATCACAATAAACTGTGGAAAATTCTGAAAGAGATGGGAATACCAGATCACCTGATCTGCCTCTTGAGAAATTTTTATACAGGTCAGGGAGCAACAATTAGAACTGGACGTGGAACAACAGACTGTTTCCAAATAGGAAAAAGAGTACGTCAAGGCTGTATATTGTCACCCTGTTTATTTAACTTATATGCAGAGTACATCATGAGAAATGTTGGACTGGAAGAAACACAAGCTGGAATCAAGATTGCCAGGAGAAATATCAATAACCTTAGATATGCAGATGACACCACCCTTATGGCAGAAAGTGAAGAGGAACTAAAAAGCCTCTTGATGAAAGTGAAAGTGGATAGTGAAAAAGTTGGCTTAAAGCTCAACATTCAGAAAACAAAGATCATGGCATCCAGTCCCATCACTTCATGGGAAATAGATGGGGGAACAGTGGAAACAGTGTCACACTTTACTTTTCTGGGCTCCAAAATCACTGCAGATGGTGACTGCAGCCATGAAATTAAAAGACGCCTACTCTTTGGAAGGAAAGTTATGACCAACCTAGATAGCATATTCAAAAGCAGAGACATTACTTTGCCAAAAAAAGGTTCGTCTAGTCAAGACTATGGTTTTTCCTGTGGTCATGTATGGATGTGAGAGTTGGACTGTGAAGAAGGCTGAGCGCTGAAGAATTGATGCTTTTGAACTGTGGTGTTGGAGAAGACTCTTGAGAGTCCCTTGTACTGCAAGGAGATCCAACCAGTCCATTCTGAAGGAGATCAGCCCTGGGATTTCTTTGGAAGGAATGATGCTAAAGCTGAAACTCCAGTACTTTGGCCACCTCATGCAAAGAGTTGACTCATTGGAAAAGACTCTGATGTTGGGAGGGATTGGGGGCAGGAGGAGAAGGGGACGACAGAGGATGAGATGGCTGGATGGCATCACTGACTCGATGGACATGAGTCTGAGTCAACTCCGGGAGTTGGTGATGGACAGGGAGGCCTGGCATGCTGCGATTCATGGGGTTGCTAAGAGTCGGACATGACTGAGCGACTGATCTGATCTAATGCCAATTCTTCCCCAACTCTGAAAAAAGTTAAAGAGGGAACACAGCCAAGCTCATTTTATGTTGCAGCATTACTCTCTACCCCAACCCAGATAAGAGATCAATATCCCTGATGAATATAGATGCCAATATTATTAACAAAATAGTAGCAAAACAAATTAAGCATGCAATAAAGGAATCATTCACCCTGATAATGGTGAGGTTTATCCCTTGAATGCAAGGATGTTTCAACGGATGCAAATGTGAGTCAGTACATTAATAGGATGAAAGAGAAAAAACATATTATTATCTCAATATATTCAGAAAATGATTTGGCAACATAAAATATTCTTTCATGTTGAAAATGTTCAACAAATTGTATATAGGAGAAAAATACTTAAGCACAAAGGTGACCAAATATTACAAACACACAGCTAACATCATACTCAATGGTTAAGGTTGAGAATTTCCTCCAAAATTCGAAACAGGACAATAAAGCTCACTCTCATCATTTCTGTTCAGAATATTACTGAAAGCCCTAAGCAAAGCAACCAGACAAAATAAGGAAATGGAAGGCATAAAAAAGAATAAAGATTTAAAAAAAATTGTCTTTGTTTGCAGATGAGATGACCTTATATATGGAAAAATTTAAGACTCCTTAAAAAAAGCTTCCATCATCAAACAACAAAATAAATAATACTGCAGTATACAACAGTCAACATAGAAAAATAATATAGTTGCCTTTTTATGTATTAACAACAAAACTTTTGAAAAAGAAAGAAAGATAATCCCATTAACAAAAGCATCAGAAAGAATAAAATACTTAGGATTCAATTTAACAATTTAACTTAAGAGGTGAAATATTTGTGAGATGGAAATTATTGATACATGCCGTAGATAAAATAACATCAAGAAGACACAGAAACCATGTTAATGAATCAGAAGAAGATTGCTAAAATATCCACACAACCCAAATCCATATATAGATTCAACACAATGCCAATCAAAATTCCAATGGAATTTTTCATAGAAAGAAGCATATCCTAAAATTTGCATGTGGCCATAAAAATACTTGAAATAAGCAAAGTGATCCTGAGAAAGAATACAACCAGGAACATTACACTTTCTGATTTCAAACTAAACTGTAAAGCTAAAGTAATCAAAACAATATGATACTTTCTGATATGGAGACACATTGACCAATGGAACAGAAATGACAGCCCAGGAATAAATCCTCACACATTTGGTCAATTAATATTTGACAAGGAAGACATGCATTCTCAGTGGGGGAATGGATAGTCTTTTCAATAAATGTTGTTGGGAAAATTGAATAACCATATGCAAAAGGATGAAATTGAACCCCTGTCTCACGCCAGTCATGGAAATTAACTCAAAGTGGATCTGAAACTTTCAAATTCTTAGAAGGAACAGGGAAAAAAAAATAAACCTCTTGTTATTTGTTTTACCAGCAATTTCCTCAATATGAAAGCAAAGCACAAATAAAAGCAAAAATAAACAAGTGGGACCCATTAAACTAAAAGGCTTATGCACAGCAAAATATACCATCAACAAAACTGAAAAGGAAGCCTAAGGAATGGGAGAAAATACTTCCAACCTATTTATTTATCTGATAAGGGGTTAATAATATACATGATGCAGTGTTTTGGCCAAACCCTTATCCAAACTGACTAAAAGAGAAACAGAGACAAGATGTAAATAACTAAAGTTAAAATAAATAAATAAAAATAAAGTTACTACTAATCTTACAGAAATAAGAAAACTAGACAATCTAGATCAAATAAGTAAACTTCTAAAAGCATACAAATTACTGAAACTAACTCAAAAAGATAAAATATCTGATCCATTCTATATCTAGTAAATATAATGATGCAGTAATTTTTTCAAAATAACAACAAAGAACAAAATCCAGGACCAAGTGGCTTTACTGGTATATTCTACCAAACTTTTAGAAAGGAATTAATACCATTTTTTTTCAAAGTCTTCCAAACAATAGGAGAGGAGGAGATACTTTTCAATACATTTTATGAGGTCAGGTCAGGCAAATAGATGGTGAAAAAGTGGAAAGGGTGATAGACTTTATTTTGGGGGTGTTCCAAAATCACTGGAGATGGTGACTGCTACCATGAAATTAAAAGACGCTTGCTCTTGGAAGAAAAGTTATGACCAACCTAGACAGCATATTAAAAAGTAGAGATATTACTTTGCCAATAAAGATCTGTCTAGTCAAAGCTATGGTTTTTCCAGTTGTCATGTATGGATGTGAGAGTTGCAGCATAAAGAAATCTGAGCACCAAAGAATTGATGCTTTTGAACTGTGGTGTTAGAGAAGACTCTTGAGAGTCCCTTGAACAGCAAAGAGATCCAACTTGTCCAATCTAGCTGAAATCAGTCCTGAATATTCATTGGAAGGACTGATGCTGAAGCTGCAACTTCAATAATTTGGCCACCTGATGCGAAGAGCTGACTCATTTGAAAAGACCCTGATGCTGGGAAAGATTGAAGGTGAGAGGAGAAGGGGACGACAGAGGATGAGGTTTGTGGATGGCACCACCGACTCAATGGGCATGAGATTGAGTAAATTCCAGGAGTTGTTAATGGACAGGGAGGCCTGGCATGCTGCAGTCCATGGGGTCACAAAGAGTCAGACACTACTGAGTGACTGAACTGAACTGAACTGAAGAGGTCAGTATTACTCTACTATCAAAGACAGACAAAGATAACATAAGGAAAGAAATATACACACTATTTTCCCTTAAGAAAATAAATGTAAAAATCCTTAACAAAATACTAGCAAACCAAATTCATTAGCATATTAAAAGGATTACAGATGATGATCAATTGGGACTTATCCTAGGAACACATGAGTGGTTCAACTTAAGAAAACCAATCAGTATTATATGCCACATCAATAAAATCAAGAAAGAAAAAAAAAAATACATGACATTTCAATTGATATCCAAGTATTTTGAAACCACCACCCTTTTATGATATAAACAAGTGCTATCATAGGAAGATAATGGAACTTCCTGAACATAATAAAAGACATTTATGAAAAATTTACAGGTAACATTGTGCTTAATGGTCAAAGATGCAAAAGATATTTTCTTCCACTAAGTGAAGGAACAAGACAAGAATGATCATTTTTGGCACTTCTATTCAACATGGTAAAATTCTAGCTAGAGCAATTAGGCAAGAAAAGAAAATAGGAAAGGATAGAGCAAAACTATCTTTATTCATAGGAGGCATACTCCTATAGATAGAAAATCCCAAAGAACACACACACACTACTAGACATCATAAGTTATGCAGTTACAAGCTACAATATCAACACATAAAAATCAATTCTATTTCTATACACTTGCAGTTAATTTTTAAAAAAGGAAATTAAGAAAACAATTCTACTTATAGTAGTATTCAAAATAATTAATATTTAGAAATAAATTTAACCAAAGAGGCCAAAGCCATGTTCATTGAAAATTACAAAACATTGTTGAAATGAATCAAAGAAGAACTAAATAAATGAGGGGGGGGGCATCCCATATCATAAATTAGAAAACTGGATAATGTTAAGACATCAATACTACCAAATATAATATTCAGATTCAATGCAACCTCTATCAAAATTTCATCGACCATATTAGCAGAAATGGAAAAACAACAACAACAACAAAACCCATCCTCAAACTCATATGGAGTTGTGAGATCCCTAAATAGCCAAAGCAATATTACAAAAGTAAAACAAATTTGGAGGACTTATACTTTCTGAAGTATAAAAAGGCAAAATGATAGGATACTGACAGAGGAACTCCCCAGGTTGGTAGGTGCCCAATATGCTACTGGAGATCAGTGGAGAAATAACTCCAGAAAGAATGAAGGGATGGCACCAAAGCAAAAACAATACCCAGTTGTGGATGTGACTGGTGATAGAAGCAAGGTCTGATGCTATAAAGAGCAATATTGCATAGGAACCTGGAATGTTAGGTCCATGAATCAAGGCAAATTGGAAGTGGTCAAACAAGAGATGGCAAGAGTGAACATCGACATTCTAGGAATCAGAGAACTAAAATGGACTGGAATGGGTGAATTTAACTCAGAAGACCAGTATATCTGCTACTGTGGGCAGGAATCCCTCAGAAGAAATGGAGTAGCCATCATGGTCAACAAAAGAGTCCAAAATGCAGTACTTGGATGCAATCTCAAAAATGACAGAATGATCTCTGTTTGTTTCCAAGGCAAACCATTCAATATCACAGTAATCCAAGTCTATGTCCCAACCAGTAACACTTAAGTAGCTGAAGTTGAATGGTTCTATGAAGACCTACAATACCTTTTAGAACTAACACCCCCAAAAGATGGCCTTTTCATTATAGGGGACTGGAATGCAAAAGTAGGAAGTCAAGAAACACCTGAAATAACAGGCAAATTTGGCCTTGGAATACGGAATGAAGCAGGGCAAAGACTAATAGAGTTTTGCTAAGAAAATGCACTGGTCATAACAAACACCCTCTTCCAACAACACAAGAGAAGACTCTACACATGGACATCACCAGATGGTCAACAGCGAAATCAGATTGATTATATTCTTTGCAGCCAAAGATGGAGAAACTCTATACAGTCAACAAAAACAAGACCAGGAGCTGACTGTGGCTCAGATCATGAACTCATTTATGCAAATTCAGAATGAAATTGAAGAAAGTAGGGAAAACCACTGCACAATTCAGATATAACCTAAATCAAATCCCTTATGATTATCCAGTGGAAGTGAGAAATAGATTTAAGAGACTAGATCTGATAGATAGAGTGCCTGAAGAACTATGGACGGAGGTTCGTGACATTGTACAGGAGACAGGTATCAAGACCATCCCCAAAGAAAAGAAATGCAAAAAAGCAAAATGGCTGTCTGGGGAGGCCTTACAAATAGCTGTGAAAAGAAGAGAAGTAAAAAGCAAAGGAGAAAAGGAAAGACATAAGAATCTAAATGCAGAGTTCCAAAGAGTAGCAAGGAGAGATAAGAAAGCCTTCCTCAGCGGACAATGCAAAGAAATAGAGGAAAATGACAGAATGGGAAAGACTAGAGATCTCTTCAAGAAAATTAGAGATACCAAGGGAACATTTCATGCAAAGATGGGCTCAGTAAAGGACAGAAATGGAATGGACCTAACAGAAGCAGAAGATATTAAGAAGAGATGGCAAGGATACACAGAAGAACTGTACAAAAAAAACTTCATGACCCAGATAATGACGATGGTGTGATCACTGACATGGAGCCAGACATCCTGGAATGTGAAGTCAAGTGGGCCTTAGAAAGCATCACTACGAACAAAGCTAGTGGAGGTGATGGAATTCCAGTTGACCTATTTCAAATCCTGAAAGATGATGCTGTGAAAGGGCTGCAATCAATATGCCAGCAAATTTAGAAAACTCAGCAATGGCCAAAGGACTGGAAATGTTCAGTTTTCATTCTCATCCCAAAGAAAGGCAATGCCAAAGAATGCTCAAACTACCGCACATTTGCACTCATCTCACACGGTAGTAAAGTAATGCTCAACATTCTCCAAGCCAGGCTTCAGCAATACGTGAATCATGAACTTCCAGATGTTTAAGCTGGTTTTAGAAAAGGCAGAGGAACCAGAGATCAAATTCCAACATCTGCTGGATCATCTAAAAAGCAAGAGAGTTCCAGAAAAGCATCTATTTCTGCTTTATTGACTATGCCAAAGCCTTTGACTGTGTGGACCACAATAAACTGTGGAAAATTCTGAAAAAGATGGAAATACCAGACCACCTGATCTGCCTCTTGAGAAATTTGTATGCAGGTCAGGAAGCAACAGTTAGAACTGGACATGGAACAACAGACTGTTTCCAAATAGGAAAAGGAGTATGTCAAGGCTATATATTGTTACCCTGCTTATTTAACTTATATGCAGAATACATCATGAGAAATGCTGGGCTGGAAGAAGCACAAGCTGGAATCAAGATTGCCAGGAGAAATATCTATAACCTCAGATATGCTGATGACACCACCCTTATGGCAGACAACGAAGAGGAACTAAAAAGCCTCTTGAAGAAGGTGAAAGAGGAGAGTGAAAAAGTTGGCTTAAAACTCAACATTCAGTAAACGAAGATCATGACATCTGGTCCCATCACTTCATGGGAAATAGATGGGGAAACAGTGGAAACAGTGTCAGACTTTATTTTTTGGGGCTCCAAAATCACTGCAGGTGGTGACTTAAGCCATGAAATTAAAAGACACTTACTTCTTGGGAGAAAAGTTATGACCAACCTAGATTGCATATTGAAAAGCAGAGACATTACTTTGCCAATAAAGGTCCATCTAGTCAAGGCTATGGTTTTTCCAGTAGTCATGTATGGATGTGAGAGTTGGACTGTGAAGAAAGCTGACCACCGAAGAATTGATGCTTTTGAAGTGTGGTGTTGGAGAAGACTCTTGAGAGTCCCTTGGACTGCAAGGACATCCAACCATTCCATTCTGAAGGAGATCAGCCATGGGATTTCTTTGGAGGGAATGATGCTAAAGCTGAAACTCCAGTACTTTGGCCATTATGCGATTAGTTGACTCATTGGAAAAGATTCTGATGTTGGGAGGGATTGGGGGCAGGAGGAGAAGGGGACGACAGAGGATGATATGGCTGGATGGCATCACCGACTCGATGGACATGAGTTTCAATGAACTCTGGGAGTTGGTGATGGACAGGGAGGCTTGGTGTACTGAGATTCATGGGATCTCAAAGACTCAGACACGACTAAGTGACTGAACTGAACTGATACTTTCTGATTCCAAAACTTACTATAGAGACAAAACCATCAAGATTGTAGTACAGGTGCAAGGATAGAGGTATAGATCAATGGAACAGAAATGAGGATCCAGAAATAAAATCATACATCTCTGGTCAATTGTTTTTGTCAAAGGTGCTAAGACCATAAATGAGGAAAGAATGGTCTCTTCAACAAATAGTGCTAAGGACAAATGCATACTAATGTACAAAAGAATTAATTTGGACACATATCTCAAAAATTACAAAATTTATACAGTATTATGAAAAAATTAACTCACAGTAGATCAAGGATATAAATATCAGGCTAAAATTATAATAGTCTTAGAAGATGATATAAAGGTAAATATTTATGACCTTGGATTTGTTAGCAGCTTCTTATATATAACACCAGAATTATTAAAAATAGAGAAAGATTTTATTTCATTAAAATTAAATACATTTATTTATGAAATCATATTCATTGAAAAGTAAAAAGACAATCTGTAAAATTTGGAAAATATTTCCAAATCATATATATGATAAGAATCTAGTAATCAAAAATATATAAAAGATAATTATAACTCAGCAACAATAAAAGACAAATAACTCATTTTAAATATGAGAAAAGTACTAGAATAGAATTTTCTTCAAAAAGATATACAAATGGGCAATAAGAACATTGAAAGGTATGCAACATCATTAATCATTAGGAAATGTAAATCCAAATCACAGTGAGATACCTCTTCAAATCTACAAGGATGGCTGAATTTTTTTTTAATTAAGAAAAATAAAAAACACTAGTGAGAAATCAGAACCCTTGTATACTGCTGGTGGGAATGTAAAATTGTTCATATGTTGTGGGAAACATTTTGTCAATTCCAAAAACAGATAAACATAGAACTACCATATAACCCAAAGATTCCACTACCAACTATATACCCCAAAGAATTGAAAGCAGGTACTCAAACAAATTGGCTTCCCAGGTGGTGCTAGTGGTAAAGGATCCGCCTACCAATGCAGGAGACATGAGACCCAGGTTCAATCCCTGGATCAGGAAGATCTCCCAGAGGAGGAAATAGTATACCACTTCAGTATTCTTCCTGAAGAATCCCATGGACAGGGAATCCTGGCAGGCTGCAGTCTATGGGGCTGTAAAGAGTCAGATATGACTGAAGCAACTTAGCATGCACACACTCAAACAAATACCTATACACAAATAGTCATAGTAGTACTACACACAAGAGCAAAATAGTGAAGACAACCTTTTCATTGGCAGATGAATGGACAAGCAAATTGTAGCATATGGATACATGGAATATTTAGTCATAAAGAGCAATGAATTACTGACACATGCTACAGTGTGGACAAACTTCAAAAACAGTATGCTAATTTAAAGAAACCAGACACAGAAGTATACACATTGAGTGATTCCATTTATATGGAAATACCCAGAAGAGGTAAATTTATAGAGACAAAACAGATAGGAAGCGGCCAGGGACTTGGGGGAGAGGAGAATGGAAATAACTATTAAATTATGGGGTTTTCTTTTAGGATAGTGAAAGTGATGTTGAATTAGATAAAGTTGTTGCATAACATTGTGAGTCTATTAAATGCCACTGAATTGTTCACTTTAAGATGGTTATGTTTATGTTACATGAATTTTGCCTCAATAAAAATATGAAATACAGTTATTCATATATAGTCATTCATGATGGAGTATCTCTGGGATAGTATATAAAGGACTGGAATCAACGTTTGGCTCTCAGGGTCAAATTACTGTGAGTCAGAGGAGGAAGGGAGGTTTATGGATACAGTATGTCTTTTGTATTGCTTGAATTCTTTACTGTGTTCTTGCGTTATATTTATAATAAAACATTAACTTTTTTAAAATAAGATCAAAGTACCCTAAAAGTCACAGTAGCAACATTTGTTAATAAACTTTGTCTTGGATAAAGGAAACGAAGGTAAAAAAGCAAAAGACTATTTCTAGCAGTAGTAAGAAGGTAGAGGGAGAGAGTGTGACTGATCAGACTTTAAAAGAAATTTAGAAAATGAGAATAGAATGGAAACATATATTGGCTACTGTGAATGGCAGGATTCTGAAGAAAGTTAGGATCACTTCTCCCTATATCTTTCATTGCAGTTAAATAGGTCCATGGTCTAAACATGCAAAACAAACAAAATAATAATAATTTTATTATTGTTAAAAATTGGAGTAAATAGTTCATACGAGGGGTGTCCACTAGAATCAGGATATAGCAGTTGTATTTCCAAACTTAACTGTCTTTAAATTCCTCTTATAGTCTAATCTTGCAGTTCATAGAAGTGCAGTGGTATCTAGTATTGCAAGGTGGCCTAGTGCTAAAAAACATATGTATGATAAAATTTGCCATTAACATAGTATTCATAGTGTACAATTGAGATGTATCTCTTAGGTGAACTTCAGTGGGACTGGCTCCTTTTGTAAAGCAAAGGTTCTTTTATAATGGGTCCCCTGACTTAATTAGAGTGGACATAATTAGAGTGTAGAGCTTCTCTTCAAACAGAGTTCACTAATTCTCCATGATTAAAACTTTAAAAAAAACAACAACTATGTGTATATTTCTACTGTGCAGTATTGGCAGAAACTTTTCCTGTCTCCAAAATAACCATCCAACACATAAGCTTCAGCACACACCCAGAGTAATGATAAATTGTTTAACTTCACTGTTTGGTGAGAAAAGGCTGCGTTGGATTTGAACAAATTAAACAACCTTAAATTAAATAGAAGAAAAACTACCAATAAAAGAGACTGTGAATGAGCAAGAGCTTTTAGAACTAGATGAAGAAAAAGCAAGACCCAATTGGATTATTTCAAAAGAATTCATTTTCAACTTGGATAAAATCCATTTAAAGATTTTTTTGCCCTAAAATTAATAGTATAAAAATCCCAGGCTGTAATGGCTCTAATTCAGAGCTATTTTGTGTTTGCTAAATGGAATGTGACAGGGATCTGAAATAGTGCTATACTACAGAAAATAATTAGTTGAGAACTAACTTGATAATTTTACCACTGAGAAGAGTGAACTAAAATCAGCCTTTACTTCAATTATATGTAAAGAAGAAGTATAATTACCTGCATAGATAATAATCAAGAAAACTGAAAATACATTTCTCTGTTATCTGGCTGATAGTGAGCTAGCTTGTTTAATCTGTTCACCCCTTGTACAGTAAAGATAACAGATTAGTTACTGCAGTGCCATTAAAATCTTACCCCCCAGTAAAATTTTTAGGAAAATATTTTTTTCTCATGTAATAATATACTTTTCTCTGTTGGTATTCAGCTTAACCATGCAAATTTACAAAATTTCTTTATGGCAGTTTTCCCCAGGATATTAAGATAACTGCACCATGGCAAAGTCACAAATTACTGAAGGCTTCAATCTAGGTACTAAAACTAGTATTTTTTTCCTTCCTGATTTAAATGCATTGGCTGTTGCTTTTTAATGTTGAAGGAATAAGACTTCCCTGGATTTTAGATATCAGTATCTATCATAGATATTTGGACTGTGCCTATACACTCAATGTCAATATTACATTCACAGAAATTTGGGTTGACCCAATCAACTGCAGCACGCATACACAGCAGCAGATTTAGCAAGCTCCCAGGGCTCTCAGTTGCTCCTATCACAGGCTGGTCTGTTGAGCTGCAAGTTAAGGCCAAATTGCTGAGCCACAGCGGAGAAGGCAATGGCACCCCACTCCAGTACTCTTGCCTGGAAAATCCCATGGACGGAGGAGCCTGGTAGGCTGCAGACCATGGGGTCGCGAAGAGTCGGACACGACTGCGCGACTTCACTTTCACTTTTCCCTTTCATGCATTGGAGAAGGAAATGGCAACCCACTCCAGCGTTCTTGCCTGGAGAATCCCAGGGACGGTGGAGCCTGGTGGGGTGCCGTCTATGGGGTCGCACAGAGTCGGACACGACTGAAGCGACTTAGCAGCAGCAGCAGCAGCTGAGCCACAGATAGATACTTCAGGCTGAAAAATTCCACACTGCTTTGTGAAAAAACTGAGAGTCTGGATATTCAAATGAGGCAGGGAAAATATATGCAAGTGAAACTGCAGGAGTCCTCTCTAAGAGTTGAATATTACAATTGCCAAGCCACTGGCACAAATTTTACCATCTTTACCTCAAGTGCTAAGGTGGGTGACTGTATTCAGTAACTTCACATTTCATCCGCAAGCCTGTTCTTTAACTCAGAGCATCCAAGAGCATGATGGTCTATTTGGGAAAAAACATGCCAAAGAACAGACTTCTTTGCTTCCTGCCACAGTAAACATCTTTGAAACTACTAAAATCATGCTGTTTTCATTTAACGTCTTTCATTCGTGTCCCTAATCCCTCTAGGTTATGAGAGGTGACAAGTCCATAGTTTCAGCAGAGCTAGTTTGAGATGGTGTGCTGTCTTGTATTGTATCATTCTTCACAGTGCCTCATGATGTGCCTTGTATCACAAGTACTATACAAAATAAAGCTGTATTGCAAGATGAAAATACCTGACTTAAAGTCACTGACCAAAATGGATTGGCATTTAAGACTCCATCAGGTTTTCATAGCAATTAGGTAAATTGACAGGTTAATCTGCCTTCCAAGTAGGACCAGAAAGATTGTCAAAAGGAAAAATAGAAACTCTCCAAATCTTTTCAGGGTAAGGAAAGATCTTTTCAATCTTGATACAATCTCCTATCTATGGCATTTAAAACAAAGTATGCAAAGAGAAAAAAGGAGATTGTTAGAACAATGGCATGAGAAAACAAAACCAAGCAGGAGGGTCATGCAGGTGGATAGAATCAGTAAAAAACAACAATGGATAATATGCTCTGACTGAATGTATTATAGCCACCTACAATCTTGAGAGAGATGGTGGGAAGGATTACTTCTTTAATCATGGAAACCTGGAGTTTCTTACTACTCCTTGGAGAAAGGGGAAGTATTTATTGCCACACCAGGCAAATTTAAGCAAAAAGGGAAGATGAAAAGAAAGACTCAGGAAACTAAAATTATGTACCACTTCTCCCTATGGGTGGCAGAAAAATCCCAGAGATATTAATAAGGAAAGAATTACAGAAGTTTCAGGAAGCTAGGAACTCACCAAAGTAGCAAATGAATATTCAAAAAGGCCACTCAGTCAGATAGAAGTTTTTAGATTCATGCTGGAAGCAAAGGTATTTTAGGATGAAGCAGGCCAAGCTGAAACCAACTCTCTAGATATATAAAAAAAGAATCACATATTTCCCAAAGTTCCAGGCAGAATGAATTATTTGAAAAAAAAAAAAAAAAAGGATAGAGAGGATTGTCAGTACAGAGAGTGAGTAGAAGCGCTCAACACTTTTTATAGTTTTATTCTGATCCAGGGAAATCTGTTAAATAGCAGCTGATGGTCTCAAGAAAGTAGCAAGTAGGAACAAACCTAAATGTTAACACACAACTCTTTTATTTGGCAGGTTATGTTAAAATGTTGCAAATGCCAAGACCGCAAAGCAAATTACAGTAGTGTGTCTAAGGTTCAAGTTCATATGCCTTCCTATGTAGCCATTTGTTTAACATTCTTGTTGCTTATACTTTTCCCTTAATTCTGTCTTGTTCCCTAATATATAATATTAATCACTCTTTCATTTTAAATTGATATTCTAAAAATAGAGATAGATGAATGGTTCAATGAACTAACTGGAGAGAAGCCAATAATACATAATGAATTGAAAATAAAGCCAAGTATGCCTGCTAGATTCTAGACCAGTCCATGATTAAAATGAAATGTGACAGTTAACTTATAGGATGATATCATAAATGATTCCAAACCTAAATGCATGACAAAATATTAAAATAAAGAACTGTATTCATTTCACTCCTGCAAAATCAGGGTGTCAAAATCATGAATAATTATGAGGAAATAGTAAATTAACAGGAACATTAATTTTACATTTGAAGAGCTAAGAAAACCTTTCTTTTGCAGCTGGATTTCTGTCAACAGCAAGGTGAAGAAACCTATGTCTCTATCATGTGTGTTATAAGGAAAAATAAAAAGTGCAAAATTTATATAAAAAGCTAAGCAGTATTCACAAAAATATTACTGATAAAATCAATTAATGATATTAATAAGTTACTTATACTACAGATTGCTTTTAACAAATAGAACTAGAGAGAGGAGGGAAAATGTCATTTATGTGCCTTATAAATTTTCTCATTTTTAATAATTTGTTTTATTTTTAAACATTTTATTTTATATTGAGTACAGATGATTAACAATTTGTTAGTTTCAGGTAAGAGTGAATTGATTCAGTTTTTATATATATATATATATATATATATATATATTCACACATGTATTTATTCTTTTTCAACATGTATTTATTATTTTCCTGATTAAGTTGTTACAAATAACATTGAGCTGTATTCCCTGTGCTATATAGTAAATCTTGTGCTATACAGTAGGTTCTTATCCATTTGTAAATATAGCAGTGTGCACATGTCAATCATAAACTCCCTAACTATCCCTCTCCCTTACCCTTGCCCCCAGTAACCATAAGGTGCTCTTTAGGTCTGTGAATCTTTTTCTGTTTTGTAAATAAGTTCATTTGTATCATATTTTTAAGGTTCCGTGTACAAGAGCTATCATATGATATCTGTATATTTATTTTAAAATATAAAACAGTTCTTTATTGAGGGAGCTACAATTTAGGGTTAGTTAGGTCTCTCCCATGTGCAAAGTTTGTTTTAGCTTTAATGAGATATAATTGATATATAACTTTGTATAAGTTTAAGGTGCACAACCTGTTGATTTAATACACATATATTGCAAATAATTACCACCACAGTATCAGGGAATACTTCCATCATGTTGCATAATTACAATTTCATTTTTTGTATGTGTGGTGAGAACATTTATGATCTACTCTCTTATAAACTTTTTTAAAAAATTTAAATAATCAAATTACCCAAAAAAAGTATCAAGGATAGTACAGAGAACTATATTTTCCAAATTAAATTTTTTTGCTTCATGTGTACCCTGTCTTCCTCCTCCCATTATCTATCTGTCTATCGAACACCTATCAATCATCCATCTTCTACATTCACAGCCAGTTCAGTTCAGTTCAGTTGCTCAGTCGTGTCTGACTCTTTGTGACCCCATGGACTGCAGCATGCCAAGCCTCCCTGTCCTTCACCAACTCCCAGAGTTTACTCAAACACATGTCCATTGAGTCAGTGATGCCATCCAACCATCTCATCCTCTGTCATCCCCTTCTCCTGCCTTCAATGTTTCCCAGCATCAGGGTCTTTTCCAGTAAGTCAGTTCTTCACATCAGGTGACCAATGTATTGGAGCTTCAGCTTCAGCATCAGTCCTTCCAATGAATATTCAGGATTGATTTCCTTTAGGATCAACTGGTTTGACATCCTTGCAGTCCAAGGGACTCTCAAATGTCTTCTCCAACACCACAGTTCAAAAGCATGAATTCTTCAGCACTCAGCTTTATTCATGGTGCAACTCTCACATCCATACATGACTACTGGAAAAACCATAGCTTTGACTAGACAGACCTTTGTCAGCAAAGTAATGTCTCTGCCTTTTAATATGCTGTCTAGGTTTGTAATGGCTTTTCTTCCAAGGACCAAGTGTCTTAATTTCATGGCTGCAGTCACCATCTGCAGTGATTTTGGAGCCCAAGAAAATAAAATCTGTCACTGTTTCCATTGTTTCCCCATTTACCATGAAGTGATGGGACCAGATGCTATGACCTTAGTTTTTTGAATGTTGACAGAATAATACATAATTCTCAGTCTTTATCATCTCAGTTTGTCACAGTTTGAGGCATGCAGTGACAATCTGTGATTTATTGATGATACTAATTTTGGTCACCAGGTCAAGGTGTTGTCAGGTTTCTCCATTTTATGGTTACTACTAGCTTTTCCCTTATAACTAATAATGTATCTTTGTAATGATGCTTTGAAGTCATGCCATTACACTGTTCCTCATCAATCTCTCCCCTCCCCTCCACAGATTTCAAAACCACTGATAATTCTTGCCTGAATCAATATTTATAATGGTAATTATGTGATGATGATCCATGCCTTCAAGCACTACAACTTCCTTCACATTTATTAGTAAGCATTCTTTTCTAAGAAAGTACTTAATCACACTTCATAATATGTATTTATTGATCACCTACCTCTTTATGATCACCATGAACTCATGGATTACTGTTTTTAAAAAAGTCAATAGGTTACATTACATCACCCTTCTTATTTATTTTGATGCACCAATTGTCCTAAACTTCACCACTGTGAACCCCTTCAAGCTATATTTTGTATATGCCAAAATTATTATTTGAATATTTTCTTTACTTTCTAGCATAAGATATTCCAGTCTCATCTTGTGCTTTACCTACCTTATCCAAGCATCAGACACTTCAAAGAGCTGCATTTCTATTAATGAGGACTTATGTTTGGAAAACAAGATCTGTGTGCTATATGGCATATCATTACTTTTAGGTCCTTTCAGGTGACAGAGCAACCTCAGTCTACCCACACATAGTTATTGCCTTTCTCTATTTTATAATTATATATCCTTTCTTCCATAGTAAAGACTTAAGCTCCCACTCCACAATAAAATACACATTTACATATTTGCTTAACCCTATAATATACTTAAAAAAAAAAACTTTCAGAATGTCAGTCTAAGATTTATCTATCTAATCTATCATCTATCCACCTATCAGAAGATTTTCAAGAGTTGTCTACATTCCATTTTTATCCTCTTCAATTGAAAGTATACAATCAAAATACTATTGCAAGTGTTAGTTTTTTCCCCTTGTTTGAAATACAACTGTGTATATTTGTTCTTACTTGCATTAGTTTTAGGGAATTTTTTCCCCCATTCTAGCTTATTTAATTTAATTCTTTGTACAAATAGATCATCACAATTATTACTTCTTCCCCGTTCTTTCCATACTGTCTAACCTCCACATATATTACTTGTAGGTAACTGATTTAACATATTCTGACTTATCCATCTGTTACCTTTTGAAGATATATGCATGCTTTCAGTTTCACCTTTTTTCCTATAAAAGTAGCATATTATACACAAAGAAACTTTTAGCCTACTCTTTTATAAGATTTCTGTAAGCTATGTTAGTGATGATAAACAGCATGACATAATTTTTATATTTATCTGTAGTATTCATTATAAGATGAGGTTAAGCACATTGTTTTAACTGTTTATATTGGTACCTTTGATAATGTCAAAGGGAAGAGTGGAAAAGTTAGATCTAGGCAACATTTGTCCTTTGTTATTTAGAGAGAAGCAACCCCAAGTCCAAGGAGCAGCGGCTGCACAGGCGCAGGAGGCTCGAGAGGAGCTACTCCACGTTCAAGGTCAGGAGGGGCAGCCGTGAGAAGATACCCCTCATCCAAGGTAAGGAGCAGCAGCTGTGTTTTGCTGGAGCAGCCATGAAGAGATACCCAATGTACAAGGTCAGAGAAAACCAAGTAAGACAGTAGGTGTGGCAAGAGGGCATCAGAGGGCAGACACATTGAAACCATAATCACAGAAAACTAGCCAATGTGATCACATGGACCACAGCCTTGTCTAACTCAATGAAACTAAGCCATGCCGTGTGGTGCCACCCAATACAGACGGGTCATGGTGGAGAGGTCTGACAGAATGTGGTACACTGAAGAAGGGAATGGCAAACCACTTCAGTATTTTTGCCTTGAGAAACCCATGAACAGTATGAAAAGGCAAAATGATAGGATACTGAAAGAGGAACTCCCCAGGTTGGTAGGTGCCCAATATGCTACTGGAGATCAGTGGAAAAATAACTCCAGGAAGAATGAAGGGATGGGGCCAAAGCAAAAATAATACCCAGTTGTGGATGTGACTGGTGATAGAAGCAAGGTCCGATGCTGTAAAGAGCAATATTGCATAGGAACCTGGAATGTCAGGTCCATGAATCAAGGCAAATTGGAAGTGGTCAAACAGGAGATGGCAAGAGTGAACATCAACATTCTAGGAATCAGAGAACTAAAATGGACAGGAATGGGTGAATTTAATTCAGATGACCATTATATTTACTACTGTGGGGAAGAATCCCTTAGAAGAAATGGAGTAGCCATCATGGTCAACAAAAGAGTTTGAAATGCAGTACTTGGATGCAATCTCAAAAATGACAGAATGATCTCTGTTCATTTCCAAGGCAAACCATTCAATATCACTGGAACCCAAGCCTATGCCCCAACCAGTAATGCTGAAGAAGCTGAAGTTGAACAGTTCTATGAAGACTGACAAGACCTATTAGAACTAATACCCAATAAAGACCCCATGGAAAAGAAATGCAAAAAAGCAAAATAGCTGTCTGAGGAGGTCTTACAAATAGTTGTGAAAGGAAGAGAAACGAAAAGTAAAGGAGAAAAGGAAAGATATAAGCATCTGAATGCAGAGTTCCAAAGAATAGCAAGGAGAGATAAGAAGGTCTTCCTCAGCAATCAGTGCAAAGAAATAGAGGAAAACAACAGAATGGGAAAGACTAGAGATCTCTTCAAGAAAATTAGAGATACCAAGGGAACATTTCATGCAAAGATGGGCTCGATAAAGGACAGATATGTTATAGACCTAATAGAAGCAGAAGATATTCAGAAGAGGTGGCAAGAATACACAGAAGAACTGTACAAAAAATATCTTCACGACCCAGATAATCACTACGCTGTGATCACTCACTTAGAACCAGACATCCTGGAATGTGAAGTCAAGTGAGCCTTAGGAAGCATCACTACGAACAAAGCTAGTGGAGGTGATGGAATTCCTGTTGAGCTATTTCAAATCCTGGAAGATGACCCTGTAAAAGTGCTGCACTCAATATGCCAGCAAATTTGGAAAACTCAGCAGTGGCCACAGGACTGGAAAAGGTCAGTTTTCATTCCAATCCCAAAGAAAAGCAATGCCAAAGAATGCTCAAACTACCGCACAATTGCACTCATCTCACACGCTAGTAAAGTAATGCTCAAAATTCTCCAAGCCAGGCTTCAACAATACATGAACTGTGAAATTCCAAATGTTCAAGTTGGTTTTAGAAAAGGCAGAGGAACCAGAGATCAAATTGCCAACATCCGCTGGATCATGGAAAAAGCAAGAGAGTCCCAGAAAAACATCTATTTCTGCTTTATTGACAATGCCAAAACTTTGTGTGGATCACAATAAACTGTGGAAAATTCTGGAAGAGATGGGAATACCAGACCACCTGACCTGCCTTTTGAGAAATTTGTATGCAGTTCAGGAAGCAACAGTTAGAACTGGACATGGAACAACAGACTGTTTCCAAATAGCAAAAGGAGTACGTCAAGGCTCTACATCATCACAGTGCTTATTTAATTTATATGCAGAGTACATCATGAGAAACGCTGGACTGGAAGAAGCACAAGCTGGAATCGAGATTTCTGGGAGAAATATCAATAACCTGAGATATGCAGATGACACCACCCTTATGGCAGAAAGTGAAGAGGAACTAAAAAGCCTCTTGATGAAGGTGAAAGAGGAGAGTGAAAAACTTGGCTTAAAACTCAACATTCAGAAAACAAAGATCATGGCATCTGGTCCCATCACTTCATGGAAAGTAGATAGGGAAACAATGGAAACAGTGTCAGAGTTTATTTTTTTGGGCTCCAAAATCACTGCAGGTGGTGACTGCAACCCTGAAATTAAAGACGCTTACTCCTTGGAAGAAAAGTTATGACCAACCTAGACTGCATATTGAAAAGCAGAGACATTACTTTGCCAACAAAGGTCCGTCTAGTCAAGGCTATGGTTTTTTCCAGTAGTCATGTATGGATGTGAGAGTTGGACCATAAAGAAAGCTGAGTGCCAAAGGATTGATGCTTTTGAACTGTGGTGTTGGAGAAGACTCTTGAGATTCCCTTGGCCTACAAGGAGATCCAACCAGTTCATTCCGAAGGAGATCAACCTTGGGATTTCTTTGGAAGGAATAATGCTAAAGCTGAAACTCCATTACTTTGGCCGCCTCATGCAAAGAGTTGACTCATTGGAAAAGACTCTGATGCTTGGAGGGATTGGGGGCAGGAGGAGTAGGGGACAACAGAGAATGAGATCGCTGGATGGCATCACTGACTCGATGGACATGAGTCTGAGTGAACTCCAGGAGTTGGTGATGGACAGGGAGGCCTGGCGTGCTGCGATTCATGTGGTTCGCAAAGAGTCAGACACGACTGAGCGACTGAAATGAACTAAACTGACCTGAATATTCCATTATGTATGTATATTTTTAGGCACTTTGGTTGCTTCCATATTTTGGCTATTGTAAATAATGTTGAAATGGGCATAATAGTGCATATAACACTTTGACTTAGTGTTTTGTTTTCATTGACTAAATGCCCAGGAATTAAATTCTGAATCATATGGTAGTTCTGTTTTCAACTTTTTAAGAAACCATCATAGTCTTTTCTATACTGTCTACACCTATATACATTGTACATATGCATATACATCATGTGTATATATATATACATGATATATATACATATATCACCAACAATGCATAAAAGTTCCCTTTTCTCCACATCCTCTCCAACACGTTTTATTTGTTGTCTTTTTGGCAATAGCCATTTCTGATAGGCTGAGGTGCTATCTTATTGTGGTTTTGATATGAATTTCCATAATGATTAGTATGTTGGACTTTAGTTATATTTTTGAAGACTCCCTAAGTACTTTTATTTTGCCTTACTTTATGTCTCTATAGCTTTCACCGATGTACTGGAAATACTGTGTCCTGATTTGTTATGCTTACTATTAGTAGCAATTCTGCAAAAATGCTATTAACAGAGGTAAAATGCCCAGGCTCCAGAATCAGACTACCTTGGTTTGAGTTCTCACTCTGCCACTCACATCTCTATGTCTCAATTTTCTCATCTGTAAAATGAAGATGATCATAGCACATACTGTAAAATCTTTAGAAGTGGACTTACCACAGGTATGGCCATTTGTCAATTAACTTTTTATTATCTCCACAGTGCAATGAAGATCATAGTGCTTTGCTTTGCAAAGGAAATAAGTTATTATATATATACAATAGGATTTTTATTTTTAAAATAAAATTTAAATTTTTTATTCAAAAAACTTGCACTCTAATTCTAGCTTTAATGTTTACTTGCTGTGTAACTATATGCTAATTTCTTCATTTCTCAAGCATCACTCTCTTCATTTGTAAAATAAGGATAATAAGAGTATTGACCTCATGAGAGTGTTGTGAGGCTTAAATAGCACATTAGAAATAATTATAGACATTTACATGTTAAAAGCTCAAAATTATAAAAATCTCTGTAATCAGACTTCCTAGGTTTATATCTGTGATGGTTAATTTTATATGTGAGTTTGGAGGGTGTTTTTGAATGACAATAACATTTAAATCAGTGGATTTTGAATAAGTACATCACCCTTCATAATGTGGATGGGCCTCGTTTAATCAGTTGAAGGCTTGAATAGAGCAAATAAAAAGAAACCCTCCTTGAGCAAGAGAGAAACCTCCAGCAGTATGTCATTGGACTTCTTCTTCACCATTGACTCTCCTTACTCTCAAGCCTGCTGACCCACAATGCAGATTTGGCCTACCAGATATAATAATTATTATTTACCAATTCTTTATTATAAATCTTTATTAATAAGCACATCCTGTTGGATCTATTTCTCTAGATAACCTTTATGAACACAGTTACTCAGCTTTGCAACTCACTACCTCTGTGGTCTTATACAAATTTATTTGAGCCTCTTTTCTTCATATAGAAAATGGAAATAACAATGCCTACCTCATTTGATTGTTGCAAAAATAAACTGAGTTAAAGTCTAAAAAGTGCCTTGTAGATAACTTGAGAACTACGATATGAATTTCATGGAGTACCTGAAAACAGGAGTTACTTTTTCTCTAAATGAGAATGTAGATATTTTTAGTTCCTTATTTTAAGAATTAAAAAGACAAAATGCATTGATTGTCAGTATAAATTCTTCTGGAAAATTAAGATAGGTCCCAAAGATAAAAATTTGTTTTATGGGAAATTTTTCATTTTTTTCAGATCTTGCAAGGACCCATCATGTGTGAACAATACAATCTTAATGAACAATATTGCCTTAGGGAATTGAAGACACGAGAAAGCTATACCAAGATATACTACTTTTTGTTCTGACTTGTCTGGTGCCCTGATTCTGAGAAGTTTCTGTATCTTAATTTTGTGTGTCATTGTTTTCTGAGTTGGCATTCTTTTAAAACTATGAAAATATCCTCAAGATACTTGTGTGGTTCATTTTTTAAAATTAATTTAGTTTGAGGCTAATTACATTATTGCAGTGGTTTTTGCCATACATTGATATGAATCAGCCATGGGTTTATATGTGTTCCCCATCCTGAAACTCCCTCCCACCTCCCTCCCCATCCTATCCCTCTGGGTCATCCCAGTTCATCAGCCCTGAGCACCCTGTCTCATGCATCAAACCTGGACTGGCAATATGTTTCATATATGATAATATACATGTTTCAATGCTATTCTCTCAGATCATCTCACCCTTGCCTTCTCCCACAGAGTCCAAAAGACTGTTTTATACATTTGTATCTCTTTTGTTGTCTCGCATATAGGGTTATCGTTACCATCTTTCTAAATTCCATATATATGTGTTAGTATACTTGATTGGTGTTTTATTTTCTGGGTTACTTCACTCTGTATAATAGACTCCAGTTTTATCCACCTCATTAGAACTGATTCAAATGTATTCTTTATTAATGGCTGAGTAATATTCCACTGAGTATACGTACCACAGCTTTCTTATCCATTAGTGTGCTGATGGACATCTAAGTTGCTTCCTTGTCCTGGCTATTATAAACAGTGCTGCAATGAACATTGGGGTACACGTGTCTCTTTCAATTCTGGTTTCCTCGGTGTATATGCCCAGCAATGGGATCACTGGGTCATATGGCAGTTCTATTTCCAGTTTTTTTAAGGAATCTCCACACTGTTCTCCATAGTGGTTGTACTATTTTGCATTCCCACCAACAGTGTAAGAGGGTTGCCTTTTCTCCCCACCCTCTCCAGCATTTATTCTTTGCAGATTTTTGGATAGCAACCCTTCTGACTGGTGTGAGATAGTACCTCATTGTGGTTTTGATTTGCATTTCTATGATAATGAGTGATATTGAGCATCTTTTCATGTGTTTGTTAGCCATCTGCATGTCTTCTTTGGAGAACTGTCTGTTTAGTTATTTGGACCATTTTTTCATTGGGTCTTTTATTTTTCTGGAATTGAGGTTCAGGAGTTGCTTATATATTTTTGAGATTAATTCTTTGTCAGTTGCTTCGTTTGCTATTATTTTCTCCCATTCTGAAGGCTGTCTTTTCACTTTGCTTATAGTTCCCTTCCTTGTGCAATAGCTTTTAAGTTTAATTAGGTCCCATTTGTTTATTTTTGCTTTTATTTCCATGACTCTGGGAGTTGGGTCATAGAGGATCCTGCTGTGATTTATGTCGGGAAGTGCTTTGCCTATGTTTTCCTCTAGGAGTTTTATAGTTTCTCATGTTACATTTACATCTTTAATCCATTTTGACTTTATTTTTGTGTATGGTGTTAGAAAGTTTCCTAGTTTCATTTTGTTGACAAGTGATTGACCAGTTTTCCCAGCACCACTTGTTTAAGAGATTGTCTTTTCTCCATTGTGTATTCTTGCCTCCTTTGTTAAAGATAAGGTGTCCATAGGTGCGTGGATTTTTCTCTGGGCTTTCTATTTTGTTTCATTGATCTATATTTCTGTCTTTGTGCCAGTACCATACTGTTTTGATGACTGTAGCTTTGTAGTAGAGCCTGAAGTTGGGAAGGTTGATTCCTCCTGTTCCATTCTTCTTTCTCAAGATTGCTTTGGCTACTCGAGGTTTTTTGTGTTTCCATACAAATTGTTAAATTATCTGTTCTAATTCTGTGAAAAATACCATTGGTAGTTTGATAGGGATTGCATTGAATCTATAGATTACTTTGGGTAGCATACTCATTTTCACTATATTGATTCTTACAATCCATGAACATGGTATATTTCTCCACCTATTTGTGCCCTTTTTGATTTCTTTCATCAGTGTTTTATAGTTTTCTATATATAGGTCTTTTGTTTCTTTAGGTAGATATATTCCTAAGTATTTTATTCTTTTCATTGCAATGGTGAATGGAATTGTTTCCTTAATTTCTCTTTCCGTTTTCTCATTGTTAGTGTATAGGAATGTAAGGGATTTCTGTGTGTTACTTTTATATCCTACAACTTCACTATATTTATTGATTAGCTCTAGTAATTTTCTGGTAGAGTCTTTAGGGTTTTCTATGTAGAGGATCATGTCATATGCAAACAGTGAGAGTTTAACTTCTTTTCCCATCTGTATTCCTTTTCTTTTTCTTGTCTGATTGCTGTGGCCAAAACTTCCAAAACTATGTTGAATCATAGTGGTGAGAGTGGGCACCCTTGCCTTGTTCCTGACTTTAGGGGTACTGCTTTTAATTTTCCACCATTGAGGATAATGTTTGCTCTGGGTTATCACTGATGAACATAGATGCAAAAATCCTTATCAAAATTCTAGCAAACAGAATCCAACAACATACTAAAATGATCATACATCATGACCAAGTGGGCTTTATCCTAAGAATGCAAGGATTCTTTAATATCTGCAAATAAATCAGTGTAATACACCACATTAACAAATTGAAAGGTAAAAACCATATGGTTATCTCAATAGATGCAGAAAAAACTTTGACAAAATTCAAGACCCATTTATGATAAAAAAAAAAAAAACTCTCCAGAAAGTAGGAATAGAAGGAACATACCTCAACATAATAACAGCTATATATGGTGCTTGTTTATAACTTGCACTATTAGCATGAGTGAATTCTGGTTGCATTTCAACTGCTGTATTGCAGAACAGCCTCAGCCAAAAAGGCACCAGCGGATTGACTACAGTATTATTGGAGAGCCCACAAACTTCTTGCACATATGGCTCACGTGGCAACTTGTTTAGTGGGATGAATTCTGTCAGTTCCATGCAGAACTACATATAGTCCAAGGGAGGCTATGGGGGGTGGCATGACCACCAACGTGCAGATGCACCTGGTGGACATGAAAGCAGGATAGTCCCGGACTTTTCCTCAAAGTGTGATGGCGTCTTGTTCATCCTACTGTGATTGCTCCAGTGACATCTTGCTGTTCTGCTCTGAAGAAACTTGTCAGAAGAATCCTGTATTTCCTTCAGCTGGCATGCATGCTTTTGGACTCCTGGACAGAGTTCTTTGGATTGTAGCTTAATTCTTGATTTTTATGAATATGGATCTGATTTTAGCATGATCATTTTTGTGAATGCTAGCACTGTTTTGCATTCTTCCCTCACATTTTTCTCTTTCCACCTTCAATCCCTCTGCCTTATTGATTTTACTGGTAAGCAAAGACCTGCTATTATTTATTAATTTGTCACCACTGATGTATATTTTAGAAGGTATGCAACCCGTAAACACAATGATAATTTCTATTCATATGAAACTGCAGCAGAGTAGTGTCTGCATGTTTTATGAAATTGCTTGTGTGGGAGCCCAAGGGATGCCAGAAATGGACCACTCCTGGCTGCCATGGGTGGATGATACTGCTGATATTAGAGATAGGTGAGTTGTGGCACCAAGTCACATCAATTTCACTGAAAAAGGCAACTTGTAACTTATTTTAGAAGTATGACTTTTATTTAGTTAGAATCGTAATAAACAAAAAGCTTGCATCCATAAGGCATTCATTTTGCTGTAAATTTTTGATCTATTTATTTGAGAGCAAGAACCTGGGATTGTAAACAAGTGTGGTTATATATCAAGTGTGTGGTAATATCCTCACCCTGTCTGACTCTGAGCATCCTGTTCTTAGTAGCTGTTCATTTCTTCATTTGCTTGGTCTTGATTTTCACTTGTTTAATACTGTGGTATCCAGTTGGCTTCCAGCAGTAGTTTGTTGAGCTTCTAGCCTCTACTTCTAAGTGCAGGCTCTGGAGTCATTGGTCTCTCCATGTCCACATTTTGGGACAGTGGGAGTTTCCAGGATCAGTGGCTGACCTTGCTGTGTTGTTGCCTTTGAGAACAACCTGGATGGTGACTTAAGGTATTGCCAAGAATTCTTGGGCTTGGGATCCAAAATGTTTGTTTTCCACAAATTGTATTTCTATAAATGCTCCTCCTTCCACATAAGGATGTAGTGCTAAGCCCAGTAGTGGTTTGGTTTCCATTAGAAATTTTAAATCCTATTTCCGGTTTAGCCCTATCTAACAGTTATATTTGATAGGAGTACCATTTCCTACAGGAAATGGGCTTAACTGGAGGAAAACAGTAAGGAATTAAGTAACTGCATAAAGAGAGAGAGAGAGATAATGTTACCTTCACCTTAGTCACAAGTTCTTGTGAAATAGGTAAGTGAATAAATATTTGGTTTATATAGGCAAAACATGGAAGGATTTCTTCCCCCAGTTCTTTTAAGTTACCCTATACAGCAGGCACTAGATTATTCAGTCCTTGTATTTCTGTAGTTTTGAGTCTTCATAGTTGTCAATTGCAGATAATCTATCAAGAAATAACATTTATGCTTAGCAATCAGAATAAGCATTTTGCAGTTTAATAGCTTCTAAACTTGAATTGATCTGATGTCACTGTGTTGATACTGCATTCTAGATTTTGCTTGAGTACCAGTGCCATTCTGCTCAGCAGACAGGGTCCTGCCAGGGACACTGCAGTGTGCATGCTCTTTAAAGATGGATTGTTTTGGTAAAGTCAGTGATAATGCTAGTTAGTCTACTTCTATTTTGACTTTAACAATTACAGAGTTTATAATTGTATAACTCTTAGAACAGTACAGGGGGCCATGGTCCTTTTTCCCTACCTCATGATTTAACTTTATTATTTTTGTCAATTTCTTGCTTTCCTGATTCCTCAAATACCAAATTCTCCAGTGAGCACTAGAGCATGTCTCCATGGTAAGCCAAAGGCTGCCCTCTTCAGCCTCTAATTGTTCTGCAGCTGCCTCTGAACTGACAGGCACAAGTAGCCACACTGTGTGCAGGAACACATGCCAAGGAAGGTGCCAATAATGACTCAAGAAATAAGAAAATTACCAACAATTTTAAGATATTAACCTTGGACACAGTTTTTTTAAGGAGTCCACTTTCCCCACTGATAAGTGGGCTTTTAAACCTTGTTATGTCATTTGTTCCCAATAACATTGTGTCTGACTTGAAAATTGAATCTAACTAAATAGAATTGACTGTTAATATTTTGCTGAAACATGTGCTAACAACTGTTAACTAATGACATGCGTTCTGTAAAAGAGGTGCTTTCCCATGATATAGGCGTGGAGTGGTGCCAATGAGCATAGAGCGGAAATGTGGACCATGGTGATTGGGTTCAGCATTTCTGATGCAGTATTATCAATGGGCCTTTACAGATACTTTGTGAGTATATATTAGCTTTCACTTTTGTTATTAAATTGTAGCAGTTCTATTATAGAGAGCAAATTTGCCTTGATTTTTTTAATGACTTCTGCTCAGCACCCAGGAAATAAAAGTGACATATTTTTATAATATAAGCATACTATTTTTGTACACTGTGTTCATTTTGAATAAATTAAGTTCAGTGTTGGCTGGTAGATAATAAAAAGAAAGCATTTGATTTTGATTCAATAAATGCTTTTCAATCCTGAAAAAAGGTCAAGGGATTAATCCAAGAAGATATAACAATTGTAAATATATAGGAATCAAACTTAGGAGAGCTTTAATATATAAGGCAAATACTAAGAGCCATAAAGTGAGAAAGAGACAGTAACAGAATAATAGTGGGGGACCTTGAACACACCACTTTCAATAATGGACAGATCATTCAGGCAGAAAATCAATAAGGAAACATAGATATTAAATGACACATTAATCCTGAATGGCATAAGTATTCCATCCTAAAGGAGCCTAATGCACATTTTCTCAAGTGCACAATGAACATTCTCCAGGATTGCCAACATGCTTGGCCACAAAAGCTAGCCTTAATAAACTTAAGAAAACTGATATCATATCAAGAATTTTTTTTTTTCAGATCAAAATGCTGTGAGTTAAAATTAGATAAAAATTACAAGAAAAAATACCTAAAAGACACAAAAAATTGGAGGCTAAACAATATACTACTAAACAACAAATGAATAACTGAAAAAAAAACAAAGAAGAAATAAAAAATATATAGAGACAAATGAAAATGAAAGCACAATGATCCAAAAGCTATGGGATGCAACAAAAGCAGTTATGAAAGGGGAGTTTATAGCAATACAGCCTTATTTAAAGAAATGAGGAAAATCTCAAATGAACAACCTAAACTTACACTTAAAGCTAACACAAAGAAAAATTAACAAAATCTAAAGTTAGGTATTTTTCTTAGAACTAGAACAAATAATTTTACAATTTGTATGGAAAAATGAAAGACATAAACAGCCAAAGCAATCTTGAGAAAGAAGAATGGAACTGGAGGAATCAAACTTCTTGACTTCAAACTATACTGCAAAACTACAGTCATCAAGACAGTATGGCACTAGCACAAAGACAAAAACATAGATCAATGGAACAAAATAGAAAGTCCAGGGATAAATCCATGCACCTGTGGGCACCTTATTTTGACAAGGGAGGCAAAAATATACAATGGAGAAAAGACTATCTCTTCAACAAGTAGTGCTAGGAAAACTGGCCAACTATGCATAAAGGATGAAACTAGAACACTTTCTAACACCATACACAAAAATAAACTCAAAACGAATTAAAGACCTAAATGTAAGACCAGAAACTATCAAACTCTTAGGGGGAAACATAGGCAGAACATTGTCTGACGTAAACCACAGCAAGATCCTCTATGACCCACCTCTCTGAGTAATGGAAATAAAAACAAAAACAAACAAATGGAACCTAATTAAACTTAAAAACTTTTGCATGACAAAGGAAACTGTAATCAAGATGAAAAGATAGCCCTCAGAAAGGGAGAAAATCATAGCAAATGAAACAACTGGCATTGAATTAATCTCCAATGTATACAAGCAGCACATGCAAATCAATACCAGAAAAACAAACAACCCAATCAAAAATTGGCAAAAATATAAACAGATATTTCTCCAAAGAAGACATAAAGATGGCTAATAGACACATGAAAAGATGCTCAACATCACTCATTATTAGAGAAATGCAAATCAAAACCACAAAGAGGTGTCATCTTACATTGGTCAGAATGGCCATCATCAAAATGTCTACAAACGATAAATGCTGGAGAGGGTGTGGAGAAATGGGAACCCTCTTAACACTGTTGGTGAGAATGCAAACTGGTACTATCACTATGGAGAACAATGTGGAGATGCTTAAAAAAACTGGGAATAGACAACCCATATGACCCAACAATCCCAATGCTGGGCGTACACCCTGAGGTAACCAGAATTGAAAGGCACTCATATACCCCAATGTTCACTGAAGCACTATTTACAATAGCTAGGACATGGAATCAACCTAGATGTCCATTGGCAGATGAATGTATAAGGAAGTTACGGTACATATACTTAACAGAATATTGCACAGGTATTAAAATGAATGCCTTTGAGTCAGTTCTAATGAGGTGGATGAATCTGGAGCCTCTTACACAGGGTGTAATACCTGTGCAATATTCTGTTGTGTATATGTACTGTAACTTCCATGTCCTAGCTATGAACATTTTTTTTTACTGTATGTTAACACATATATATGGGTCGTCTATTCCCAGGTTTTTTATATATGGAATTTAGATGGACTTCCCTGGTGGCTCAAATGGTAAAGCGTCTGTCTACAATGCAGGAGACCCAGGTTTGATCCCTGGGTTGGGAAGATCCCCTGGAGAAGGAAATGGCAATCCATCCCAGGACTATTGCCTGGAAAATCCCATGGACAGAGGAGCCTTGTAGGCTATAGTCCATGGGGTTACAAAGAGTCGGACACAACTGAGGGACTTCACTCACTCACTCACTCATGGAATTTAGAAAGATGGTACTAATGATCCTCTTTAAGAACTTTCCACATAGAGAGGATCATCAGTACCATCTTTCCAAATGGTACATTACCATATGCAAAATAGATGATCAGTGCAAATTCAATGCATGAAGCAGGGCACCCAAAGTCTGTGCTCTGGGTCATTCCAGAGGGATAGGGTGGGGAAAGAGGTGAGAGGAGTTTCAGGACGGGGGGGAAACTGTGGAAAATTCTGAAAGAGATGGGAGTACCAGACCACCTGACCTGCCTCCTGAGAAATCTGTATGCAAGTCAAGAAGCAACAGCTAGAACTGGACATGGGAAAATAGACTGGTTCCAAACAGGGAAAGGAATACATTAAGGCTGTATATTGCCACCCTGCTTATTTAACTTATATGCAGAGTACATCATACAAAATGCTGGGCTGGAGGAAGCACAAGCTTGAATCAAGATTTTGGGAGAAATATCAATAATCTCAGATATGCAGATGACACCAGCCTTATGGCAGAAAGTGAAGAGGAACTAAAGAGCCTCTTGATGAAAGTGAAAGAGGAGAGTGAAAAACTTGGCTTAAAGCTCAGCATTCAGAAAACTAAGATCATGGCATCCAGTCCTATTGCTTCATAGCAAATAGATGGTGAAACAGTGGAAACAATGACAGACTTTATTTTCTTGGATTTCAAAATCACTGCAGATGGTGACTGAAGCCATGAAATTAAAAGACACTTGGTCCTTTAGAGAAGTTATGACCAACCTAGACAACATATTAAAAAGTAGAGACATTATTTTGCCCACAAAGGTCCGTCTAGTCAAAGCCATGGTTTTTCCAGTAGTCATGTGTGGATGTGAGAGTTGGACCATAAAGAAAGCAGAACACTGAAGAATCGATGCTTTTGAACTGTGGTGTTGGAGAAGACTCTTGAGAGTCCCTTGGACTACAAGGAGATCTGAACAGTCCATCCTAAAATAAGTAAGTCCTGAATATTTATTGGAAGGATTGATGTTGAAGCTCAAACTCCAATACTTTGGCCACCTGATGTGAAGAACTGACTCACTGGAAAAGACCCTGATGCTGGGAAAGACTGAAGGTGGGAGGAGAAGGGAAGACAGAGGATGAGATCATTGGATGGCATCACTGACTTAATGGACATGGGTTTGAGCAAGCTCCGGGAGCTGGCAATGGACAGGGAAGCCTGGTCTCCATGGGGTCACAAAAAGCTGGACATGACCAAACGACTGAACTGCACTGAACTGACTGGTGACTCTACATGTAGGGAAGGGAAGAAGACACAGATGTAAAGAATAGACTTTTGGACTCTGTGGGAAAAGGCGAGAGTGGGAAGATTTGAGAGAATAGCCTTGAAACACGTACATTACCATTTGCAAAATAGATAACCAGTGCAAGTTCAATGCATGAAGCAGGGTACCCAAAGCCAGTCCTCTGGGTGGACCCATAGAGATAGGGTGGGGAGAGAGGTGGGAAGGGTTTCAGGATGCGGGGAGCACATGTATACCTGTGGCTGATTCATGTTTATGTATGGCAAAAACCATCACCATGTTGTAAAGTAGTTATCCTCCAATTAAAATAGATAATTAATTTAAAAATGGTAATGATGGCAGTTAATTATTACTGCCTTATAAGGTTTTCTATATTTGTTATCGGATATTGCTGCTGCTGCTGCTGCTAAGTCGCTTCAGTCGTGACCGGCTCTGTGCAACCCCATAGACACCCCACCAGGCTCCACCGTCTCTGGGATTCTCCAGGCAAGAACACTGGAGTGGGTTGCCATTTACTTCTCCAATGCATGAAAGTGAAAAGTGAAAGGAAAGTCGCTCAGTCGTGTCTGACTCTTTGCGACCCCATGGACTGCAGCCCACCAGACTCCTCGGTCCATGGGACTTTCCAGGCAAGAGTACTGGAGTGGGTTGCCATTGCCTTCTCCATATCAAATATTAGGTATGAGTTGATATTTTAAAACAATAGTTCATAATGGTGATGACCTTTGACAATTGTTTAATAAATGTTATATTTTACTATAAAAATTAAAACTAGAATGAAAGAAATTATAAAAATCAGAGCAGAAGTAAATGAAAAAATAGAAAAGAATAATAATGGTTAATGAAAATAAAAATTTTTGAAGAAGATAAAACTGATAAATCTTCAGCCCGATTCATCAAGAAAAAAGGGAAAAGATTCAAATCAATAAAATTGGAAATGAAAAAAGGATAAATTGCAGCTGACACCACAGAAATACAAAAGATCATAAGAGACTACAATTAACTGTATGACAATAAAATGGACAGTGTGGAAGATATGGTCAAATTCTTAGAAAGGTACACCTCCCAAGACTGAACTAGAAAGAAACATAAAATATGAACAGACAGATCACATGCACTGAAATTAAACTGTGATTTAAAAATGCCCAGGAAAGAAAAGTCCAAAACCTGACGGATTCACAGACAATTTCTACCAAAGATTTACAGAAGAGCTAACAGCTATTCTTCTGAAACTCTTCCAAAAATTGCAGAGGAAGGAAAACTTATCAGTTTCATTCTATGAGGTCACCATTATCCTGATACCAAAACCAGATAAAGATACTACAAAAATGAAAAGTAGAGGCCAATATCACTGATGAACATAGATGGCAAAAATCCTCAACAAATACTAAACATTCAAATACAACAATACATGGTTCATACACCATGATCAAGTGGGATTTATTCAAAGGATAAAAGGATTTTTCAATGTTTTCAGATCAATCACTGTGATACACCACATCAACAAATTGAAAAATAAAAACCATATGATCTTCTCAATAAATGCAGAAAAAGCTTTTGACAAAATTTAATACTCTTGTATGTTAAAAAAAAACAACAACAAACAAACAAAAACTCACCAGAAAGTAGGAATATACCTCAACATAATAAAGGCCATATATGACAAACCTATAACTAACATCATACTTAACGGTGAAAAGGTTAAAGCATTTCCTCTAAGATTAGGATCTATAGAAGGATATTCACTCTCACAACTTCATTTCAACAAATTTTTGAAGTCCTAGTTGTAGCAGTAAGAGAAGAAAAGGAAATAAGAGGAATCTGAATTGCTAAAGAAGAGTGAAACTGTCACTGTTTGCATATGACATGATAGTATACAAAGAAATTCCTAAAGATGCTACCAGAAAGCTATTAGAGATCATCAATCAATTTGGTAAAACTGCAGGTTACAAAATTAATGCACATAAATACATTGCATTTCTATACACTAACAATATTGACTTAAGGAGACCAAAGACCTATACTCCCAAAACTGTAAGACCCTGATGAAAGAAATCAAAGACAAAAGCAAACAGAGTGAAAGATACACCATGTTCTTGGATTGGAAGAATCGATATTGTCAAAATTACTGTACTACCCAAGGCAATCTACAGATTCAATGCAATCACTATCAAATGGCCAATGGCACTTTTCTAAGAAATATAACACAAAATCTTAAAATTCATATGGAGACACAAAAAACACCAAATAGTGAAAGCAATATTGAGAAAGAAAAATGGAGGTGGAAGAATTAGGTTTCCTGACTTCAGATTATACTACACTGCTATAGTCATCAAAACATTATAGTATTGGCACAAAATAGAAGTAAAAATCAAAGGAACGGTATAGAAAGTCCAGACACAAGCTTAAGCACCTGTGGTCAAATAATCTATGACAAACGAGTCAAGACTTTCCAATGGAGGAAAGTTAGTCTCTTCAATAAATGATGCTGGGAAAACTGGACAGCCACATGTAAAAGATTGAAAGCAGAACATTGTTTAACACCACACACAAAAATAAATACAAAATGGATTAATGACCTGATTGTGAGACTGGACACTATAAATCTCTTAGAGGAGAACATAAGCAGAACACTCTTTGACATAAATTGCACCATATCTTTTTTGCTCTATCTCCCAGAAGAATGGCAAGGGAAACAAAAGTAAATAAATGGGACCTAATTAAAAGCTTTCACACAGCAAAGGATATCATAAGGGAAACAAGAAGACAACCCAGAGAATGTGATAAAATATTTGTAAATGATGCACCCGACAAAGATTAGACTCCAAAATTTATAAACAGCTCATGTGGCTTATATTATTAAAATAAAAAAAAAAACAATTAAAAAATGGGCATAAGAGCTAAACAGACATTTCTCCAAATAACATATACAAATGGCCAAGAAGCATAAGAAAAGATATTCAACACTGCTAATTATTAGAGCAATGCAAATCAAAAGTACAATGATTTACAAAACTTTACACCTTTCAAAATGGCTATTATCAAAAATCCACAAACAATAAATGCTGAAGATGATGTGAAGAGAAAGGAATAACTGAGCAACTGAACAATTGATTTTACAATTGAAAATCAGTTTGAAAATCACTGTTCTTTACATTGCTTAATAAAAATATACCTTAGTTTGCTCCTTCTCTCTAATGGATATTCTGGTTGAACCTCAGTCTCTACATAGAAATCCACTCATTCCTTGAGGAATCCATTTACTCCCTTCCTTACTGGCATCCCCTGCTCACAGCTGGTTGCCTAGTGAGTGGCAATTGACTCTGTCACATTCTCCTCAAGCATATGATTCTTAGAGAAAATAATGTTATGACTCAAGAATAAATGACAATTTTTAGGTTCAGGAACTGGCAACAAGTTCATAAATTTTATTTCATTATGCAGCAGAAAAAAAAAAACAGAAAAACAACAACAACAATACTATTAGCTTTCTATTGCAGTGTAACAATTACCACAAATTTAGTGGCTTAAAACATCACAGTTTCCATGGGTCAGGTATGGCGGCTGCTGCTGCTGCTAAGTCGCTTCAGTCGTGTCCGACTCTGTGTGACCCCATAGATGGCAGCCCACCAGGCTCCCCGTCCCTCGGATTCTCCAGTCAAGAACACTGGAGTGGATTGCCATTTCTTTCTCCAAGGCATGAAAGTGAAAAGTGAAAGTAAAGTCGCTCGGTTGTGTCTGATTCAGCAACCACATGGACTGTAGCCCACCAGGCTCCTCTGTCCATGGGACTTTCCATGCAAGAGTACTGGAGTGGGGTGCCATTGCCTTCTCTGGTCAAGCATGGAGTAACAGGTTAGATTATCTGCCTAGGGTCTCACAAGGATGAAATAAAGGTGTTGACTGCAGCTGTGATCTCCTCTGGGGCTTAAGTTCCTTCTCCAACCTCACTGGAATTTGGCAGAGGACAGATTTTAAAGGCTATAGCTATAGAACTCATGGTGATTGGCTTCATCAAGATCAGAAGAAAGACTCTCTTTACTGTAATGATTCAGACCCTTTTTTAATGGCCAGCCTGATTATGCCATAACCACTTACAATGATCATTCTTGTGATTAAGTACAAATCAACTACTTAGTAATCTAATTGTGAGAACGATATCCCATTCACAAGTCCTGCCCATACACAAGAGTGGGAATCATATAAGATGTGTACATCAAAGTCATAAATATTGTCTTAGAACTCAGCCTGCCACACCAACCATCTCTTTTTCCAATATCTGACCTTGATTTATCATTGAAAGTCCCACATTCCCAGCGAAAACTCTTGGTTACAGGAAAACCTGTACAGATGCTAGTCACTACAGATGTGTCTGCTCAGTGCTAGAGTGGTGAGCAGTTGAGAGGAGATACCCCACATCCAAGGTAAGGAACAGTGGCTGTGCTTTGCTGGAGCAGATGTGAAGACATACCCCACGTCCTAGATAAGAGAAACCCCAGTAACATGGTAGGTGCTAAGAGAGGGCATCAGAGGGCAGACACTGAAACCACAATCACGGACAACTACCCAATCTAGTCACATGGACCAAAGACTTGTCTAACTCAATGAAGCTAAGCCATGCCATGCAGGGCCACCCAAGATGTAAAGGTTATGGTGAAGAGTTCTGACAAAATGTGGTCCACTGGAGAAAGGAATGGCAAACCACTTCAATATTCTTGCCTTGAAAACCACATGAACAGTATGAAAAGGAAACAGATAGAACACTGAAAGATGAATTCCCAATTCATCAATAGGTGCCCAATTCGCTACTGGAAATCCCTGGGAAAATAACTCCAGAAAGAATGAAGAGAGGGAGTCAAAGAAAACACATCACACAGTTGTGGATGTAACTGGTGATAGAAGCAGGTCCAATGCTGTGAAGAGCAATATTGCATAGGAACCTGGAATGTTAGGTCCATGAATCAAGGCAAAGTGGAAATGGTCAAACAGGAGATGGCAAGAGTGAACATCAACATTTTAGGAATCAGTGTACTAAAATGGACTGGAATGGGTGAATTTAACTCAGATGACCATTCTATCTACTACTGTGGGCAAGAATCCCTTAGAAGAAAAGGAGTAGCCATCATAGTCAACAAAAGAGTCCAAAATGCAGTACTTGGATGCAATCTCAAAGATGATAGAATAATCTCTGTTCATTTCCAAGGAAAACCATTCAATATCACGATCATCCAAGTCCATGCCAGGACCAGAAATTCTGAAGAAGTTGAAGTGGAATGGTTCTATGAAGACCTACAAGATCTTCTAGAACTAACACCCCAAAAAGATGTCCTTTTCATTATAGAGGACTGGGATGCAAAAGTAGGAAGTCAAGAAACACCTGGGGTAACAGGCAAATTTGGCCTTGGAGTACAGAATTAAGCAGGGCAAAGGCTAATAGAATTTTGCCAAGAGAATGAACTGGTCATAGCAAACACCCTCTTCCAACAACACAAGAGAAGACTCTACACATGGACACACAGAAATCAGACTGATTATATTATTTGCAGCCAAAGATGGAGAAGTTCTATACAGTCATGAAAAACAAAACCAGGAGCTGACTGTGGCTCAGATCATGAACTCCTTATTGCCAAATTTATACTTACATTGAAGAAAGTAGGGAAAACCACTAGACAATTAAGGTATGACCTAAATCAAATCCCTAAAAATTATCCAGTGGAAGTGAGAAATAGATTTAAGGAACTAGATCTGATAGTTTGCCTGATGAACTATGCACAGAAGTTTGTGACATTGTACAGGAGACAGGGATCAAGACCATCCCCAAGAAAAAAAAAATGCAAAAAAGCAAAATGACTGTCTGAGGAGGCCTTACAAATAGTTGTGAAAGAAGAGAAGCAAAAAGCAAAGGAGAAAAGGAAAGATATACCCATTTGAATGCACAGTTCCAAAGAATAGAAAGGAGAAATAAGAAAGCCTTCTTCAGTGTTCAAAGCAAAGAAATAGAGGAAAACAATAGAATGGGAAAGACTAGAGATCTCTTCAAAAATATTAGCAATAACAAGGGAACATTTCATGCAAAGATGGGCTCAATAAAGAACAGAAATGGTATGGATCTAACAGAAGCAGCAGATATTAAGAAGAGGTAGCAATAATACACAGAAGAACTGTATAAAAAAGATCCTTATGATCCAGATAACCACGGTGGTTTGATCACTCACATAGAGCCAGATATCCTGGAATGTGAAGTCAAGTGGGCCTTAGGAAACATCACTACGAACAAAGCTAGTGGAGGTGATGGAATTCCAGTTGTGCTATTTCAAATCCTAAAATGTTAAGTGTTGTTAAAGTGCTGCACTCAATATGCCTCCAAATGTGGAGAACTCAGCAGTGGCCACAGGACTGTAAAAGGTAAGTTTTCATTCCAATCCCAAAGAAAAGCCATGCCAAAAATGCTCAAACTACCACACAAATGCACTCATCTCACATGGTAGTAAACTAATGCTCAATATTCTCCAAGGCAGGCTTCAGCAATACATGAACCATGAACTTGCAGATTTTCAAGTTGGATTTGGAAAAGACATAGGAAACAGAGATCAAATTACCAACATCCCCTGGATCATCAAAAAAGCAAAAGAGTTCCAGAAAACATTTATTTCTGCTTTATTGACTATGCCAAAGCCTTTGACTGTGTGGATCACAATGAATTGTAGAAAATTCTTAAAAAGATGGGAATACCAGATCACCTGACCTGTGTCTTGAGAAATATGTATGCAGGTCAGGAATCAACAGTTAGAACTGGACATGAAACAACAGATGGTTCCAAATAGGGAAAGGAGTACATCAAGGCTGTATATTGTCACCCTGCTTATTTAACTTCTATGCAGAGTACATCATGAGAAACGCTGGGCTGGATGAAGCACAAGCTGGAGTCAAGATTGCTGGAGAAATATCAATAATTTCAGATATGCATATATTACCACCCTTATGGCAGAAAGTGAAGAAGAACTAAAGAGCCCCTTGGTGAAGGTGAAAGAGGAGAGATGAAAAGTTGGCTTAAAGCTCAACATTCAGATAACTAAGATCATGACATCCAGCCCTATCACTTCATGGCAAGTAGATGGGGAAACAGTGGAAACAGTGGCTGACTTTATTTTTTTTTTGGGGGGGGGGGGCTCCAAAATCACTGCAGATGGTTATTTCAGCCATTAAATTAAAAGACGCTTACTCCTTGGAAGGAAAGTTATGACCAACCTAGAAAGCATATTAAAAAACAGAGCCATTACTTTGCCAACAAAGGCCTGTCTAGTAAAAGCTATGATTTTTCCAGTAGTCGTGTATGGATGTGAAAGTTGGACTATAAAGAAAGTTGAGCGCTGAAGCATGGATGCTTTTTGAACTGTGGTGTTAGCAAAGATTCTTGAGAGTCCCTTGGACTGCAAGGAAATCCAACCTGTTCATCCTAAATGAGATCAGTCCTGAGTGTTCATTGGAAGGACTGATATTGAAGCTGAAACTCCAATACTTTGGCCACCTGATACAAAGAACTGACTCATTTGAAAAGACCCTGATGCTGGGAAAGATTGAAGGCAGGAGGAGAAGAGGACGACAGAGGATGAGATGGTTGGATGGCATCCCTGACTCGATAGACATAAGTTTGGGTAAACTCCAGGAATTAGTGATGGACAGAGAGGCCTGGCATGCTGCAGTCCATGGGATCGTAAAGAGTCAGACACGACTGAGCAACTGAACTGAACTGACAGTCATGTCTGACTCTGTGACTCTCTGGAGTCTAGCCCACCAAGCTCCCTTTGTCCATGGGTTTCTTCAGGCGAGAATACTGGAGTAGGTTACCATGCCCTCTTCCAGTGGACCTTCCTGAGCCAGGGATTGAACCTACCTACTTCTAAGTCTCTTGCATTGGCCAGCAGGTTCTTTTCCACTAATGCCACCTTTGCAGTAGAAAATAAAGTCTCTGAGCCAACACCTTTTATGTCCCATACCTAATGAAAGTCCAACTACGGGTAACCTGGATATGGAGTTTGTTCCTCTTCTCTTCAAATAAAATTTTTATAAAGAGGGATTATTAAGTAGTGTGCATATGGTTAGATGCCTCAGAGTCAGCATCATAGAAACACATGATCAAACTTTTATATTTTGGGGGATGCATATCCCACCTATTGTGCACAATAATGTTCACAAATGGAAAACTATGGAGAGGAATGGAATATCACAAATTTAGAGTTCCTTTTGAATTCACTGTGTTTAAAGTTATAAATACAGTAATATCTCAGTGGTGTTAGTTAAACTCTAAGTGTAGGCAACAATGGCTAAAGTCCCCAGTGATTTCAGATCAAGTCTAATTAAATTTCAAACATCACTAATAACATACATTTTCTTTTTCTTTATTTTTTCATTTCTTTTATTTTTTTATATTTGTATAACTTAGTCTTTTTTTTTTACTTTACAATATTCAGTATTTGTTTATACATCTCTACCTAAATTCAACAAACATTCAGCTTGAGAAAATAATATAAGAATTTTAGAATAATAATCGTGGTGCTGGCTACAACATTGAATTGCAGCTTATTAGCACTTTTACCATCTTTTTGCCACCCCTTTTGAGTAAAATTTTGATAAAAATCAAATCAAAAGGAAAAGGTGACTTTCTGATTAAAAGCAAACTTGAATTTTATATTTCATTTTATATTTTGCTTTCTGCTTATGATTGGAAAATTATTTTCTTAAATCAAAAGCTGAAACCAAGACAATTGTTTCTTATTAATTTCTTTTTGTCCAGATTATTTTACATCATTTAAAATGGAATGCAAAATTCCAAGGGAAAAATCTAGAATATTTCCTCTCGCAGTAGAATATAAATTTTCAGCTTTTATAGGATATTAGTTCCCTGGAGTTCTTGGCATTGAAATGTGATATTTTGTATTGCTTTTGTCTGTTTGGAAGGATAGATCAATGGCCATTGTTCTTTTTATTATTTGATTTTAGCTTCAACTTCTCTCTGTTTTATCTGCCTTGGAACAAATTTAGTTGCATAAAAAGACAGTCCTTAGACACCCATTTATTATAAACAACTTCTCATTCTACTTTACTTAAGTTTTACCATCAGCTCAAGAAATATCTTCAGAATATTAACAGATTTAACAATTACACACAAAATGACATTTGACTTTTCATTTAAATTTCAGATGCTTTTCTTTTTCATATGAATATTCACTGCTCATATATCCTCTCATTTATTTTCTGAAGGTCTACTTCAGCATGTAAGTGACAATCATTTGTTGCTTTGTGTCAAATATTTATAATATAATGAGTTTATGTGTTAATTTTTAGTTTTTGTTTTGTTTATTCCTATGGAAGAAGAATCTCTTGAGCTTTTTAGTTTGACTAGTAATCAAACCTCATGGAGACAATACTTCACTCTCTTGATGTCTTGCCATCATAAGCAAGGAGGCCATTTCACCATCCCAAACCTGGGAAATCTCTTTTCTCACTTTCCAGTTTTTAGACATGAAAGTTGATTTATTTGAAGAAGCACTTAGAAGGAAAGAGGGCAAGGACTTAATACACACAATGGAATTCTACCCTTTATACCTCACTATATCTTAGTAAAACATATTTTGACATATTTAGTGATTCTGGAATCCTTCCCAGAAGCAGAGAAGTGCCTACAATGGGAGTAAAACTGAAATGCCAATGATAAACCCAGACAGTTATTTCAGATTTTTAGTTCTATCATATGCAAATATCTTTCCAGATCTTACAAATTAAAAAAGAAAAAAAAAGCTTCATTCAGAATGTTTAAATGTATCAAAGAGCACTGTTTCATGGCTACTGCCAGCATTCACTGTTAAACACAGGGACCCTCAGAAGAAACACAAACTGCTTAGAAATAGAATATTCATCAAGTTACAATGGTTAATAATTATCTTGCTTCATTCCCAAGTTGTTCTCCAAAGAAACATGTACATGTTAGCATCATATCACCACCAACTGGCTGAAAGTGTTTACTAGGAATGTTTACTAGGAAGGAAACTGACTTTTAAAATAAAATAAACAGGAATAAACACTAAACATCTAGTATTTGATAAACTCATGGAGAAACCAGATCCTCCTCAAGTTGCCTTTTATTTATTTGCAATTGAGATTAAACTTCAACTACTTCAAATCTAAAGAAAGCTGGCACCTGAAATGCTGATAACTTTGGAAGAAAATCATAACTTGTCAGTCTATCTTTAGCCTTGACAGATTTTGAAGAATTGGTTCACTAATTTTGTTCACTCCTTTTTGAACTCTGTCCAAATAGACCATTTTATGTATTCATTTGGTGACATTATCTGAACATCCCAACATTTTAAGGTGTCTTCTCCTTCTTGGTGGCTGATTAAGCTTCATTTAGAACATCAAAATATAGTTATGCATATGTCTTCTCTACCATCTAATCTAGACAATGCATATATACTGGCTCAGACAATTTCATTTGGCAGTGAGAAATTCCAGCACCTGTTTTCCCAAAGAAACTATCAACTTATAAAGCTGAAAACCTGATTGGAACTATTAACACAAGGCACTTAGGGTTTACAATCAGCACATAAAAATTTTAAAGATTGGCTTCTAATATACTGAAGAGTGTACAGTACTTATCCAAAAATGGTATATTTCTAGTTCTCATGAAACACTCAGGTTCACCTTCTTACCTTCAGAACGCAGATAAAACACAGCATGTATCTTGTAGACATTACTGCTTTGTATATGTGTGATCAAAAATAATTGAACTCTAAGCAAAAAAGCAAAATGGCTGTCTGGGGAGACCTTACAAATAGCTGTGAAAAGGAGAGACGTGAAAAGCAAAGGAGAAAAGGAAAGATATAAACATCTAAATGCAGAGTTCCAAAGAATAGCAAGAAGAGATAAGAAAGTCTTCTTCAATGATCATTGCAAAGAACTAGAGGAAAAAAACAAAATGGGAAAGACTAGAGATCTCTGCAAGAAAATTAGAGATACCAAGGGAACATTTCATGCAAAGATGGGCTCGATAAAGGACAGAAATGGTATGGACCTAACAGAAGCATAAGATATTAAGAAGAGATGGCAAGAATACACAGAAGAACTGTACAAAAAAAGATCTTGACGACCCAGATAATCATGATGGTGTGATCACTCACCTAGAGCAAGACATCCTGGAATGTGAAGTCAAGTGGGCCTTAGAAAGCATCACTATGAACAAAGCTAGTGGAGGTGATAGAATTCCAGTTGAGCTATTCCAAATCCTGAAAGATGATGCTGTGAAAGTGCTGCACTCAATATGCCAGCAAATCTGGAAAACTCAGCAGTGGCCACAGGACTGGAAAAGGTCAGCTTTCATTCCAATCCCAAAGAAAGGCAATGCCAAAGAATGCTCAAACTACCACACAATTGCACTCATCTCACACGCTGGTAAAGTAATGCTCAAAATTCTCCAAGCCAGGCTTCAGCAATATGTGAACCATGAACTTCCTGATGTTCAAGCTGGTTTTAGAAAAGGCAGAGGAACCAGAGATCAAGTTGCCAACATCCGCTAGATCATGGAAAAAGCAAGAGAGTTCCAGAAAAGCATCTATTTCTTCTTTATTGACTATCCCAAAGCCTTTGACTGTGTAGATCGCAATAAACTGTGGAAAATTCTGAAAGAGATGGGAATACCAGAACACCTGCTCTGCCTCTTGAGAAATCTGTATGCAGGTCAGGAAGCAACAGTTAGAACTGGACATGGAACAACAGACTGGTTCCAAATAGGAAAAGGAGTACGTCAAGACTGCATATTTTCACCCTGTTTATTTAACTTATATGCAGAGTACATCATGAGAAATGCTGGACTGGAAGAAACACAAGCTGGAATCAAGATTGCTGGGAGAAATATCAATAACCTCTGATATGCAGATGACACCACCCTTATGGCAGAAAGTGAAGAGGAACTAAAAAGCCTCTTGATGAAAGTGAAAGAGGAGAGTGAAAAAGTTGGCTTAAAGCTCAACATTCAAAAAACGAAGATCATGGCATCCGGTCCCATCACTTCATGGGAAATAGATGGGGAAACAGTGGAAACAGTGTCAGACTTTATTTTTCTGGGCTCCAAAGTCACTGCAGATGGTGGCTGCAGCCATGAAATTAAAAGACTCTTACTGCTTGGAAGGAAAGTTATGACCAACCTAGATAGCATATTCAAAAGTAGAGACATTTCTTTGCCAACAAAGGTTCATCTAGTCAAGGCTATGGTTTTTCCTGTGCTCATGTATGGATGTGAGAGTTGGTCTGTGAATAAAGCTGAGCACCGAAGAATTGATGCTTTTGAACTGTGGTGTTGGAGAAGACTCTTGAGAGTCCCTTGGACTTGGAGGAGATCCAACCAGTCTATTCTGAAGGAGATCAGCCCTGGGATTTCTTTGGAAGGAATGATGCTAAAGCTGAAACTCCAGTACTTTGTCCACCTCATGCGAAGAGTTGATTCATTGGAAAAGACTCTGATGCTGGGAGGGATTGGGGGCAGGAGGAGAAGGGGATGACAGAGGATGAGATGGCTGGATGATATCACTGACTCGATGGACGTGAGTCTGAGTGAATTTCGGGGGTAGGTGATGGACAGGGAGGCCTGGAGTGCTGTAATTCATGGGGTTGCAAAGAGTCGGATACGACTGAGCTACTGATCTGATCTGATATGTATATATATAACACACACATACATACATGTAGATGTGTATGGAAACTAAACTTCTTTCCACAGTGATGAACCTTATAGTGTTCTTTAGATGGTTTAGATTTCTTTCGATGTCAGCTCTTTCCTCATAATCTTTGCCTCATTCCCTACTATTATTTGGCTCTGAGCAAAGGAAATGAGGCTTCTAAGTATTTAACTCTTTATAATGATTAACATGTAAAAATTGCATATCTTATTTGGTTGGTTGCACCCTTATTTACTTTTTCACTTTTGTCTGTTCTCATCCTCTAGTCTGGAAGCATGGTTTGTAACAGCAATCAGATTTAGTCCTTTATCTCTATTCTGGCTTTCATTACTTGGATTATTTGTAAGACCACAACTATCTGCAAACTAAATTCCATGTCTCAACTATTTTTGTCCTCTAGCCTACTCTTCACACCACTGTCATATTTATCTCTTTCAAGCACCACTTACAACTTGTAATCCTTTATGTCTGCATTTCAAATGCAAACTCATTATTTGACGATTCAAACTCTATAATCTAATACCACACTCCCTCTCCCTAGCCATTGATACTAGTCTTTAGTTCTAGTTAGATTACTTTTCTTGTCAACTCATTCATACTCCCCACAAGAGTCATGACACATTTATATGATTCAGCTATTTATATAGTAAAATGAATATTATATTAATATAGCAAAAATTTATGACAAAATTGGCCTCAAACTCATAACAACTGAATATTTTTGGTTTTTCTTCACATAACAGCAAATAGTGATATAGTATTTATCGGGTGTCATGCCCTATTCTAATAGCTTTAAAAATACGATCTGTATAACCAGCAGTAACCATCATCCATTCTGATTAGTTGGTGCTTGCCTCACACTACTTGTTAACTATAGTGACTATTATCCTTGGTAAAAGTAGTGGTCAGAAAGGGCTTTTATCTGTGCTCAGTTAAGAGTGGGAGTACTGAAAACTGTTTCAGGTAAAGGATGTGATATGCTAAGGGTCACCAGGTTCAAAGAAAACATAGGAAATTGCAAGTAGGCCAGTACACTTGGAGTGAAAAGGGAGTAGGGGATTGAGAACAAATGCTAGAATGGCATGCTCCAGAAAGATCATTATGGACATTGAAAATCATCAAAGTAAAGAAAAAACTGAAGTAGAGAAATAACAGGTTCAAATGAGTATTTTAGAAACTTCACTCTGTCAGCAGTGTGGGCAATAGACTTAAGACATTAAGTTATAGATAGGGTTACTTGTGTGGAGGGATTCTTTCCCAACTATCACATTTGTCTACCTCAAATTCTAATCTGTGAATGGTACTGAGTTTTAAACTTCTTTCCCACATGAGAGTTTGCTACAGCATTTTAACTCTTCTCCAAAAAACTGTCTAATGTCAATTAAAACAAGAATGCCCATCTCTGTTCTATATCCACATGACTCCCCAGTTCAACTGTTTCTAAAGACTAGCTATGAAACAGAATAAAATTCAAAGACTTTCCTTTCATTTGCAAAGTCCTCTATGATCTTTTCTCTGCCCAAATCCATGAGATAATCTTATATTATTCTCACCTTCATTCACTATGATCCAGCCACACCAGCATTGTTTTATTATTTGAGTTAATGAAGGACTTATCATTAGCTCTTTACTTCTGCCTAGTATGTATCAACACCCTCCCCCCTCTATATTTCCAATGGTACTAAACCTGGATCTTTGTTTTTCATATCTCAGCTGAGAAAAATCTTTAGATCTTCCCAACTCAGGGACTGAACTCAAGTTTCCCACCTTGCAGGCAGAGTTCTACCATATGAAACACCAGGGAAGCCCAAGAATACTGGAGTGGGTAGCCTATCCTCACTAAAGTCCACTTCAAGGAGGCCTTTTCTAACTACTAAGTCTAAAGACACCAAAAACGTTCTGCCTATGTTTTCATCTAGGGGTTTTATGGTTTCAAGTACTACACTTAGATCTGTAATCCATTTTGAGTTTATTTTTGTATATGGCATCAGAGAATGTTCTAACTTCATTCTTTTACATAAGCTGTCCAAATGTCCCAGCACCACTTATTAAAAAGACTACTTTCTTCATTGTATATCCTTGCCTCCTTTGTCACAGAATAATTGACCATAGGTGTGTGTGTTTAGTTTTGAGCTCTATATTCTGTTTCATTGAACTATGTGTCTCTTTTTGTGCTAGTAACATACTGTTTTCATTATTGTAGCTTTAAAGTATAGTTTTAAGTTAGGAAGACTGATTTTTCCAACTTATTCTTCTTTCTTAAGATTGTTATGATGATTTGGGATCTTTTGTGTTTCCATACATTTTTAAAATTATTTGCTCTACTTTAAAAAAAAATGGCATTGGTATTTTGATAGGGATTGCATTGAATTTGTAGATTACCTTGAGTAGTATGATCATTTTAACAATATTAAGTCTTCCAATTCAATCATAGTATATTTATCCATCCGGTTGTGCCATCTTCAGTTTCTTTAATCATTGTCTTACAGTTTTCCTGGTAGATCAGCTGGGAAAGAATCTGCTTGCAATGCAGGAGACCCTGGTTGAATTCCTGGGTTGGGAAGATCTTCTGGAGAGGGGATAGGCTACCCACTCCAGTATTCTTGGGCTTCCCTGGTGTTCCAGATGGTAGAACTCTGCCTGCAATGTGGGAAACGTGGGTTCAGTCCCTGAGTTGGGAAGATCCCCTAGAGAAGGGAATGGTTACCTACTGCAGTATTCTGGCCTGGAGAATTCCATGGACCGTATAGTCCATGGGGTCACAAAGAGTCAGAAATGACTAAACGACTTTCACTCACATTGCTTTCCAAATATACATTTTTCACCTACGTAGGTAAGTTTATTCCTAGGTATGGTTTACTCTTTGATGTGATGTTAAATGGGGCTGTTTCCTTCATTTTTCTTTCAGAGAGTTTGCTGTTTGAACATGTAAATATCATATTTTTTCATATATTAATTTTGAACCGTACAACCTTATCAAATTCATTGATGAGTTCTAGTAGTTTTGTGGTGGCATTTTTAGAATTTTCTATGTAGAGTATCATGTCATTTGCAAAGAATGACGGCTTTGCTTCTTCCTTTCCAATTTAGATTCCTTTTATTTCATTTTTTTGTCTGATTTTTGTGGCTAGGACTTCCAAAACTATGTTGAATAAAAATGTGAGAGTGGGAATAGTTTTCTTGTTTCTGATCTTAGAGAAAATTATTTCAGCTGTTCACTTTTGAGTATAATACTACCTGTTGGTTTGTCATATCTTGCCTTTATTATGTTGAACTATGTCCCCTCTGTGCTCACTTTCTGGAGATTTTTTAATTATAAGTGGACATTGAATTTTGTCAAAAGATTTTCCAGCATCTATTAAGATTATCATGTGGTTGTTATTCTTCAATTTATTAATGTGGTGTATCACATGGATTGATTTGTGGATACTGAAAAAATCCTTGCATCCCTGAGATAAATCCCACTTGATCATGGTTTATGATCTTTTTATTGACAATCACTTTTGTTGTTGCTGTTCAGTCATTCAGCTCTGTCTGACATTTTGAGACCCAATTGACTGCAGGATGCCAGGCTTCTCTGTCCCTCACTATCTCTCAGTTTGCTCAAATTCATGTCTATTGAGTCGATAATGCCATCCAACCATCTCATTCTCTGTCATCCCCCTCTCCTCCTGTCCTCAGTCATTCCAAGCATCAGGGCCTTTTAAACTGAGTTAGATCTGCACATCAGGTGGCTGAAGTATTGGTGCTTAAGCTTCAAAATTAGTCCTTGCAATAAGTATTCAGAGTTGATTTCATTTATGATTGACTGGCTTGATCTCTTTGCTGTCCAAGGGACTCTCAAGAGTTTTCTCCAACACAACAGTTCAAAAGCATCAATTCTTCCATAGCCTTCTTTATGGTTCAACTCTCACATCTATACATGACTACTGGAAAAGCCATAGCTTTGACTATACAGACCCTTGTTGAGAAAGTGATGTCTCTGTTGTCTAGGTTTGTCATAGTTTTTCTTCCAAGGAGCAAGTGTCTTTTAATTTCATGGCTGCATTTACTATCTGCAGTGACTTTGGAGCCCAAGAAAATAGTCTGTCATTGTTTCCAGTATTTCCTCATCTATTTGCCATGAAGTGATGGGAGAGGATGCCATGATCTTAGTTTTTTGAATTTTGAGTTTTAAGCCAGCTTTATCGCTCTCCAATTTAACATTCATCCATAAGATATTTAGTTCTTCTTCATTTCCTGCCATAAAGGTGATGTCATCTGCATATCTGAGGTTATTGATATTTGTCCAGGCAGTCTTGATTACAGCTTGTGCTTCATCCAGCCAGGCATTTTGCATGATATACTCTGCATATCATTTAAATAAGAAGGGTGATAATATACAGCCTTGATGTACTGCTTTCCCAATTTTGAACCAGTTCATTGTTCCATGTCCAGTCCTGACTGTTGCTTCTTGACATGCATACAAGTTTCTCAAGAGGCAGGTAAGGTGGCCTGGTATTCTCATCTTTTTTAGGAATTTTCCACTGTTTGTTGTGCTCCACACAGTCAAAGGCTTTAGTATAGTCAGTGAAGCAGAAGTAGATATTTTTCTGTCTTTTACATAAGTCATAGCAATATTTTTTTAATTTATCTCCTAAAACAAAAGAAACAAAACACAAATAAACAAATGGATCCCAGCTAATCTCAAAAGCTTTTGCACAGCAAAATAAATCACTGACAAAGCATAAAGATAACTTGATGAATGGGAGAAAATATTTGCAATTGATATGACTGATAAGGGGTTAATAGCCAAAATATACAAACAGCTCATACAACTCAACATCAAAAAACAAACTGCTTAAAGATGGGCAGAAGACCTAAATAAATATTTATCTAAAGAGGATATGCTGATGGTCAACAGGCAGGTGAAAATCTGCTCAACATGTCCAATAATCAGGAAAATGGAAATCAACACCACAAGGAGATCACTTCACACCTGCAAGAATGACCATCATCAAAAGGAACACAAATAACAAATGTTGGAGAAAACGTGGAGAAAAGGCAACATTGTACACTCTTGGTGGAAATGTAAATGGTTGTAGCCACTGTGGATAACAGTATGGAATTTTCTGAAAAATTAAAAAATAGAGCTACCAAATTACCCAGCAATTATACTCCTTGAGTCCCTCCATATGCAGTCTCAGTCATCTCCTACTTGGTATCATGGCCACCATCAGATCTCTCATAAAGCCCAAGATCATCAAAAAGAAGACCAAGAAGTTCACCTGGCACCAGTCAGATTGATATGTCAAAATTTGGTGGAACTGCCAGAAACCCAGAGGCATCAACAACAGGGTGGCAGGGATTCAAGGGTCATATCTTGATGTCCAACATCAGTTATGAGAGCAACAAGAAAATAAACACATGATGCCCAGCATATTTTGGAAGTTCCTGGCCTACAATACCAAGAACTTGTAGTGCTGCTGATGTGCAACAAATTTGTTTCAATTTCTCACAATATCTCTTCCAAGAACTGCAAAGCCATAGTAGAAAGAGCATCAAACTGGCTATCAGAGACACCAATTGCAATGCCAGTCTGTGCAGTGAAGAAAACACAGAGATAGCTCATGTTCACATTGTGTTTGTGTTAACAAAACCATGAAACTTGGGATAAAAGCACTAACTTGAAAAGATACATGAATCCCAATATTCATAGTAGCATTGTTTACAGTTACTAAGATATGAAAGCAAACTAAGTGTGTTATTTTATATTTGTATGTGCTCCTAACTTAGAGAGGTATTTTCTTCATTAAATGTTTCCTTTTTATAATTCATGGCCCTGTATTTGATCATAATCTACTTTCTTTATTCAACTTTTTAATAGTTGCACTGTTCCTGGAATGGCTTTATTTAGGAAGCTTGTGTGAGGAAGGGAGGAAGAAGATGATCTAAACTATTGAATATTATCCTAATATCAGAAGACTATCATGAGACTCTGATTGCTTTAGACTTAGGAAACTAGAATCAGGGCATGTGGAGTCTTTATATTTTCCCTGACACACTGATAGTTAACTTCCTGTAAATGTTAAAAGTTTATATTATTTCTGATTCAGTCTCACCTCTACAGCTTCTCAAGACTTTATGTCTTGTGGGGTCCAAGAAAGCTTCAACCACTATCCCTAAACACTTTTTTTTTCTGTTATAGGGAAAAAGTCATCATTTATTTTTTAATTCAGGGTATACCATTTAATTGCTGGGTTTTACTCAGCCACAGGTAATAACTCTGTAGTCCCTCAGTTCTACTTGACCACCAATTTTGGGGCAGTCTTTGCCTTGTTTCATCTTTTTCAGTTAAAGATACTTCTTAGTATCATTGCAGACAAAGTTTGTTTTTTCTGTACTTCACTCTTCTCCTTGTTTACAGTGATTTATGAGGAGAAATAAATTGCTGGTGGCTCAGACAGTAAAGAATCCGCCTGCAATGTGGGAGACCTAGGTTCGATCCCTGGGTTTGGAATATCCCCTGGAGGAGGACATGGCAACCCTCTCTCGTATTCTTGCCTGGAGAATCCCCGTGGACGGAGGATTCTGGTGGGCTATAGTCCATGGGGTCACAAAGAATCAGACACGACTGAGAAACTAAGCACCTGAGGAGAAAGGGAGAAAATGTAGGTTAAGAGCACCACTTTTAACTATAAATCTTTCCATAAACTTCTTAGACTTGAGAGCATAATAGGAATTAGGCTCAGAAGTTCATCATTGATGATAATGTAATATTGGGACTTGATAATTTTAGTGTGTGTTTGTTTTTCTATTTAACTTTAAGTTGGAGTATTTGCAAATGCTCAGAACATATGGGGGGAAATGTTTCTGCTACATTAATAAGTTTCTTTGCATCAATAGCCTCACTTATACAGGGAGGCTAAGCACAGTAATTCAGTAAATTGAAAAGTCTATACATTGCTGCTTCCGTGTATAATTCTGAGAATTAATACATCAATGTAGTAAAAGTGGATAAGTAAAGATGGAGCACAGTGAAAAGCCCATTGTAAACAGTTATGGGAAGAAGCACATTGGTAGCTTAGTCTCAAATATAGCCTGATATTAATGCTTACAAGGGTGAACTGTGTAAAATCATCAAAGGCCTGTATACAAGCTACTTAGAATTTCTTTTCATAAGCATTTTAGTTTAATAGTGGTGTTTAACTCCCTATACCTTTTTAATCCATCATATATTTTGAAGATGTATATATTTACAAATATGTTTTCAAAAAAAAGCAACTAAGCTTTTTTTTGTCCAGTTGCGAAGGATACTGAGGTAATTCATTTTATCTTTAAAGGAGAAATTCTTGCATATGGTAATTTCTCACGAGTGAAGCTTGAGAGGTATATTTGGAAGAATAAAACAATTTGGGGGGGAGCAGAGAGAAAGCATGGAAGAGTGGCCTCAAGTGCTGCATGAGTCTTCGTCTACTATTCATGCTTTCTGTATTACTGTGGTATTAGGAAAGGTCTTACAATCAGATGCTGGCAGAAGACATGACATTCCTTGGTAGGAGACAAAAGACTTCATCACTCATAGCACAAGAATGGAAAATGAGGCAAGAGAAATATGACAATTTCTTAAAAAATAAAATTATGGATGATATAATTTGCTTATGCTGCTTTTCTGGAGATAAAAACTTTGTGAATAATATTACTCAGGAATGAGTCTGCTCTTAGTTATCAGACAAGCTGTCTAAAGTCATTCTGTGTGCACAGACATCTCTAAGCACACTTCTTGACACATCCCTGCCCATCAGAGGGACAAGACTTAGCTCTACACATCAGTGAGCAGGAACAAGTCCTTCCCACTAGGAAGTCTGCACAAGCCCCTGAACCAACGTTACCCACTGGAGACAGACACCAGAAGCAAGAGAAACTAGGAATCTGTACTCCAAGAAGCAGAGACCACAAACACAGAAAGTTAGACAAAATAAGATGAAAGAAATACGCTCCAGAAGAAAAAACTCCAGAAGAACAACTAAATGAAGTGGAGACAGGAAACCTGCATGAAAAAGAATTCAGAGTAATGATAGTAAAGATGATCCAACATAGGAAAATAATAGAGAGACAGACTAAGAAGATGCAAAAAAAAAAAAAAATGCTAGCAAAGAGCTAGGATATTTAAAGAACAGAGATGGAACAATGCAATAACTGAAATGAAAAACACAGTAGGAAAGAAATCAATAGCAGAATAATTGAAGCAGAAGAATGAATAAGCAAGCTGGAAGACAGAGTGGTGGAAATCACTACTGCAGAACAGAATAAAGGAAAATGAAAGAAAGAAATAAAGACAATCTAAGAGACCTCTGGAACAACATTAAATGCGCCAACATTTACGTTATAAGGGTTCCAGAAGTAGAAGAAAGAGAAAGGGCCTAAGAAAATACTTGATTAAAACTTCATTAAAATGAGAAAGGAAGCAGTCACTCAATTCCAGAAAGCAGAGTTCCATAAAGGAAAAACTCAAGAAGGATCATGACAAGGCACACATTAATCAAATCCACAAAAATTAAAGACAAATTATTAAAAACAAAACAAAACAAAACAAACCAAAAAAAAAAAAAAAACAAGGAAATCCCCATATAGTTATCAGCTGATTTTTCATAAGAAATTCAGTAGGCCCAACGAGAGTGGTGCAATTATATTTAAAGCAATGAAAGGAAAATACCTACAAGTAAGAACACTATACCCAGCAAGGTTCTTTTTTCAGATTTGGCAAAAAAGTAAAAGCTTTACAGACAAGAAAAGCTAAGATATTTCTTAGCTCTACAACAAATATTATAGAGCTAACCACCTTTACAACAAATGTTGAAGGAACTTCTCTGTGCAGAAAAGTCCACAACTAGAAACAAGAAAATTATGAATGGAAAAGCTCACTGGTAAACCAAATATACATTAACTGTGGGAAATTATGTGCACAGAAATATGATATAAAAGTCACTGATAATAAGGAAAAAAAAAGGAGAGTACAAATACACAATATTGGAAACACATTTGAAATTAAGCAGCCAACAACTTAAAACTATCTTGTTTTTGTGTGTGTGTGTGTGTGTGTGTGTGTGTGTATATATGTATATATATATATATATAGTGTGTGTGTATATATATACATATATATTGTGTATGTATATATATATATATACATATATATATATATAGTGTGTATACATATATATATATAAACTGCATGACAACTACAAACCTAAAATCTACAATAGATCTACATGTAAAAAAAGAAAAGGTAATCCAAAACAAATTGAAATAGAGTCAACAAATCACAAGAGAATAGAACAACAAAAAAAGGGGGTGGGGGGAGACCTCAAAAACAAATCTTAAACACTTAACAAAAAGGCAATATGAACATAAATATTGATAATTGCCTGAAATATAAATGAATTAAATACTTCAAACAAAAGACACAAATTCACTGGATATGTAAACAAGACTCTATGTATGTACGTGTGTGTGTGTGTGTGTGTGTGTGTGTGAAATTTTTTCTTTGTTCGGTTGTGTCCGACTCTTTGCAACCCCATGGACCATAGCCTGCCAGTCTCCTCTGCCCATGGAATTCTCCAGGCAAAACTACTTGAGTGGGTAGCCATTCCCTTCTTCGGGGGATTTTCCTGACCCAGAGATCGAACCCAGGTCTCCTGCAGGCAGGAGATTCTTACCATTGAGCCACCGGGGAAGCCCATATATACTGTCTACAAGAGACTCACTTCAGGAATAGGGACACACACAGACTGAATGTGAGGGGATGGAAAAAGTTATTCCACTTAAATGGAAATCAAAACAAAGCTGAAGTAACAATATTCACATCAGACAAATAAGCTTCAGAATAAAGACTGTTGCAAGAGAAAAAGGACACTACAATAATAATAAAGGAATCAATGCAAGAAGATACAATAACCATAAATATACATACACCAAGCATAGGTGCACCTCAATATATAAGGCAAAAGTTAGTAGCCATAAGAGGAGAATAAACAGTAACACATTAATAGTGGAAGACATTAACAGACAACTTACATTAATTACCCAGACAGATGATAAATAAGGAAAAACAGGCATTGCATGACACATTAGACTAGATGGATGTAATTAATAATTATAGAGCATTCCATCCAAAAACAGCAGAATATACATTCTTCTCAAGTGCACATAAAACATACTCCAGGATTGGTCACATGCTGAGCCACAAAATGAACCTTGGCAAATTTGAGAAGATTGAAATCACATCAAGCATTTTTTATGACCACAATACTATGAGACTAGAAATTGGTAGAACAGAAAACTATAAAAAGAAAGAAAAAAAAAAGGAACATGTAGAAGCTTAACAGTATGTTACTAAACAATCAGTAAATCACTGAAGAAATCAAAGAGAAAATTTTAAAAATATCTAGAGACAAATGAAAATGAAAACATGATGGTCCAAAACCTTTGGGACACAGCAAAAGCAGTTTTAAAACAGAAATTTATACCAGTACCCTCTTTCTCAGAAATTGAGAAAATGTCAAATTTAAAACTAAAGTGGAGGCGGTCCTAAGATTGTGGAGGAATAGGATGGGGAGACCACTTTCTCCTACAAATTCATCAAAAGAACATTTAAAAGCTGAGTAAATTCCACAAAATAACTTCTGAATGCTGGCAGAGGACATCAGGCACCCAGAAAAGCAGCCCAATGTCTTCAAAAGGAGGTAGGAAAAATATAAAAGACAAAAAGAGAGACAAAAGAGGTAGGCTCGGAGTTTTGCCCTGAGAAGAGAGTCTTAAAAAGAGAGAAGTTTCCAAACACCAGGAAACACTCTCACTGCCGAGCCTGTGGCGAGCCTTGGAACCTCAGAGGGCAACATAACTGGGATGAAAAATGAATAAATAATTAAAACCCACAGATTATGTGCCCAACGAAAACTCCCAGTGGAGAAGCAGTGCAGACGCCTGCACCCGCCACTAGCAAGCGGGGGCTGGGCAGGGAGGTGCAGGCTGCATTGCTTAGAGTAAGGACTGGGCCTGAATGCCCTGAGGGCAATCTAAGGGAACTAATTTGGGCTAGCAAATCAGACTGCGGGATAGCTACCACGCGAAAAGCCCTAACCTAAGACACCTTCAGGTCCACTCACAGAACAAAAGACTGAACAGAAATAGCCGGCTGCAGACCATCCCCCTCCCGTGACAGGCAGCCAGAGCCTGAAGAGGGCAATCGCAGCCCCAGAGATGCATTATCTACCAAACTGCAAGCAGGCTTCTTTGCTAACTAAGACTTCTTGGGGTTCTGGACGGTCAACGTCCGCCTGAGAAGGTGCGCCAGTTGTACGCCCAGAAAACAGCGGCAGGGACAGGGGAGGCTGTAAGTCGCACCAACTGCTCTCGACAAACACCTTATCACCACCTGAGCTGCTCAGACCTGGGAAGGGCACAAAACACAGGCCCAACCTAGTCTGTGCCTCTGAGGACTACCCAAGTGCCTGAACCTGAACGGCTTAGACCTGGGAGGTGCATGCAGCCCAGGGCCGGCCTCGGACAGTTCCCAGAGGAGCAACCTAGAGCCTGAGCAGTGTGGGCAAAGAGGGCACACACACCATGAGCAGGGGCAGGGCCAGTGCGGCTGAGACACTGCAAGCACACGCCAGTGTTATCTGTTTTCAGGGACCCTCCCTCCCCATTGCGCGACTGAACAAGTGAGCCTAAAAAAGGGTCCACCATGGCCCCCTTGTGTCAGGGTGGAAATCAGACACTGAAGAGACGAGCAAACAGAAGAAGCTAAAACAGAAGGTACAGTGTTGGAAGTGACAAGTGCAATGGATTCAGTTCAGTTCGGTCGCTCAGTAGTGTCTGACTCTTTGCGACCCCATGAATCGCAGCACGCCAGGCCTCCCTGTCCATCACAACTCCCAGAGTTCACTCAAACTCACTTCCTTTGAGTTGGTGATACCATCCAGCCATCTCATCATCTGTCGTCCCCTTTGCCTCCTGCCCCCAATACCTCCCAGTATCAGAGTCTTTTCCAATGGTTCAATTCTTTGCATTAGGTGGCCAAAGTACTGGAGTTTCAGCTTTAGCATCATTCTTTCCAAAGAACACCCAGGGCGAATCTCCTTCAGAATGGACTGGTTGGATCTCCTAGCAGTCCAAGGGACTCTCAAGAGTCTTCTCCAACACCACAGTCCAAAAGCATCAATTCTTCAGTGCTCAGCTTTCTTTACAGTCCAACTCTCACATCCATACATGACCACAAGAAAAACCATATCCTTGACTAGATGGACCTTTGTTGGCAAAGTAATGTCTCTGGTTTTGAATACACTATCTAGGTTGGTCATAACTTTCCTTCCAAGGAGTAAGCGTCTTTTAATTTCATGGCTGCAGTCACCACCTTCAGTGATTTTGGAGCCCAAAAAAATAAAGTCTGACACTGTTTCCACTGTTTCCCCATCTATTTCCCAAGAAGTTATGGGAACAGATGCCATGATCTTAGTTTTCTGAATGTTGAGCTTTAAGCCAACTTTTTCACTCTCCTCTTTCACTCTCATCAAGAGGCTCTATAGTTCCTCTTCACTTTCTGCCATAAGGGTGGTGTCATCTGCATATCTGAGGTTATTGATATTTCTCATGGCAATCTTGATTCCAGCTTGTGTTTCTTCCAGTCCAGCGTTTTTCATGATGTACTCTGCATATAAGTTAGATAAGCAGGGTGACAATATACAGCCTTGACATACTCCTTTTCCTATTTGGAACCAGTCTGTTGTTCCATGTCCAGTTATAACAGTTGCTTCCTGACCTGCATATAGGTTTCTCAAGAGGCAGGTCAGGTGGTCTGGTATTCCTATCTCTTTCAGAATTTTCCACAGTTTATTGTGATCCACACAGTCAAAGGTTTGGCATAGTCAATAAAGCAGAAATAGGTGTTTTTCTGAAACTCTCTTCCTTTTTCCGTGATCCACCATATGTTGACAATTTGATCTCTAATTCCTCTGCCTTTTCTAAAACCAGCTTGAACATCTGGAAGTTCACGGTTCACGTATTGCTTAAGCCTGGCTTGGAGAATTTTGAGCATTACTTTAGTACCGTGTAAGATGAGTGCAATTGTGTGGTAGTTTGAGCATTCTTTGGCATTGCCTTTCTTTGGGATGGGAATGAAAACTGACCTTTTCCAGTCCTGTGGCACTGCTGAGTTTTCCAAATTTGCTGGTATATTGAGTGCAGCACTTTCACAGCATCATCTTTCATGATTTGAAATAACTCAACTGGAATTCCATCACCTCCACTAGTTTTGTCCATAGTGATGCTTTCTAAGGCCCACTTGACTTCACATTCCAGGATGTCTGGCTCTAGGTGAGTAATCACACCATAGTGATTATCTGGGTCGTGAAGATCTTTTTTGTACAGTTCTTTTGTGTATTCTTGCCACCTCTTCTTAATATCTTCTGCTTCTGTTAGGTCCATACCATTTCTGTCCTTTATTGAGCCCATCTTTGCATGAAATATTCCCTTGGTATCTCTAATTTTCTGACGAGATCTCCAGTCTTTCCCATTCTGTTGTTTTCCTGTATTTCTTTGCAGTGATCGCTGAGGAAGGCTTTCTTATCTCTCCTTGCTATTCTTTGGAACTCTGCATTCAGATGCTTATATCTTTCCTTTTCTCCTTTGCTTTTCACTTCTCTTCTTTTCACAGCTATTTTTAAGGCCTCCCCAGACAGCCATTTTTCCTTTTTGCATTTCTTGTTTGGGGGATGATCTTGATCCCTGTCTCCTGTACAATGTCATGAACCTCCATCCATAGTTCATCAGGCACTCTATCTATCAGATCTAGGCCCTCAAATCGATTTCTCACTTCCACTGTATAATCATAAGGAATTTGGTTTAGGTCATACCTGAATGGTTTAGCGGTTTTCCCTACTTTGTTCAATTTAAGTCTTAATTTGGCAGTAAGGAGTTCATGATCTGATCCACAGTCAGCCCCCGGTGTTGTTTTTACTGACTGTATAGAGCTTCTCCATCTTTGGCTGCAAAGAATATAATCAATCTGATTTCGGTGTTGACCATCTCATGACGTCCATGTGTCGAGTCTTCTCTTGTGTTTTTGGAAGAGGGTGTTTGCTATGACCCTATAAGTAGAGAAGAATCACATAAAAATTATAGAACATCATTAGTCTTTATGGAAATTAAAAGTCAAACTAAAAAGAGATAAAATTACATATTTAATGTCATTGTTAAATTTAACAATTCTGCTAATACCTAGTGTTGGCAAAAATGCAGAGCAACAAGAATTCTCATATATTGCTGATAATAATGTAACATGGTACAGCCATTTTGTAAAACTCTCAGTCATTTATAAAGTAAAAAGTCACTTGTTGTATGACTTGGCAATTCTATTCCTTTTTATTTAGCTAGGAAAAATAGAAGCATATTACACAAAATCTCTTGCACCACCATGTTCAGAGCTACCTTTTCGTAGTCAAAATTATTTGGAAGCATCTTAATATCTATCAGTGGATAATGGAAAACAAATTGTGGTATAACCATACAATGGGAAACCATTTAGCAATAAAAAAATAAATACATGACATAGTCAACAATGTGTAAGCATCTCACAGTACACCTTGTAGAAGGAAAATATCCAAAAGTAAATGAGTACACACTATGTGATACCATTTATATGAACCTCTAGAAAAAGAAAAATTTCTATAATGACAGAAAGCCAATCAGTGTTTCAACTAGCAGAGTGGAATTCAGGTTATTACACTGCAATGGGGCATTATGGGACTTCATTGAGTAATAGAAGCATCCTAATGTCTCTTTATGGATTTGATTACACAGGCATTCACATTTGCCAAACGTTTCAATCTCTGCTCTTATTGCATATAAATGACTATTCGATAAATCTGATTTTGAAGGTAAAAATAATGTTATACTATAAAAGATATAGCTATGTTATGTACTGTTTGGAATTTAGATCCTGATCTAAACAAATTCTAAAAAGACACTTTTTTAGGCTGTTGGGGAAAGTCAAATGTCCCTGATTAGTTGATGATATTAAGAAACAATTATTAATTGTGTTTTAAAATGATCATTTCATTGAGATATTGTTTAAAAGACAAACTCCTTACCTATTGTAAATATATTTTTTGGTTTTTGTACCGTTTTATAGTATCTGAGATTTGCTTCAAAATAATCCTAAGCAGAAGGTAGTAAGTGAATATATAAATGAAAGTAGATTGGTCATATGTAGATAATTAATGAAGCAAGGCAATAGGTACTGTGAAGTGAGGCTCATAACTGCATAATCTTTACTTTTGCAAGCATTCAACATTTTCATTATAAACGTTTTAAAATGATCAAATAGCATTATACTTGTTTGTTTAGCCATTAAATCATTTCTGACTCTTTTGCTACCCCATGGGCTCTAGCTCACAAGGCTTCTCTGTCCATGGAATTTCCCCAGCAAGAATACTGGAAAGTGAAAGTGAAAGTCGCTTAGTCTTGTCCAAATTTTTGCGACTTCATGGACTGTACAGTTCATGGAATTCTCCAGGTCAGTATACTGGAATGTGTAGCCTAACCCTTCTCCAGTGGATCTTCCCAACCTAGGAATCAAATCAGTGTCTCCTGCATTGCAGGAGGATTCTTTACCAACTGAACTATCAGAGAAGCCTAAGAATACTGGAATGGGTAGCCATTTTCTTCTCCAGCAGATGTTCCCAACCCAGGGATCAAACTTGCAATTACTGCATTGGTAGACATATTTTTCACCACTGAGCCAACAGGGAAGTCCCAGCATTATAGTACAATTCCATATTTTGCACATGTGTGTAGAAAAGCTATTTCATAAATATATTTTCATCATAAGCCTTAAAGGATATGCACAAAAACTTTGGCAATTGTGATTACCCTTAGAGCTTGGAAATTCAGACTATTGAAATTGCTTTTCATTTTGATTTCTGTGTGTTTGACTCTTTTCTACAGTGAGATTTATTACTTGTAATTAAAATACGTATAATACAGAGTGAAGTAAGCCAGAAAGAAAAACACCAATACAGTATACTAACACATATATATGGAATTTAGAAAGACGGTAACAATAAACTCTGTATACGAGACAGCAAAAGAGACACTGATGTATAGAACAGTCTTTTGGACTCTGTGGGAGAGGGAGAGGGTGGGATGATTTGGGAGAATGGCACTGAAATATGTATAATATCATATATGAAACAAGTCACCAGCCCAGGTTTGATGCATGATACTGGATGCTTGGGGATGGTGCAATGGGACGACCCAGAGGGATGGTATGGGAAGGGAGGAGGGAGGAGGGTTCAGGATGGGGAACACGTGTATACCTGTGGCAGATTCATTTCAATATATGGCAAAATCAATACAATATTGTAAAGTTAAAAAATAAAATAAAATATGTATAAATAATTATAAAAATTATAAAGCAATTTATTACCATTAAATTAAAATTATATTATTTTGTATTCAGAAAATAAGTCAACAAAATTCCCAAGGACAGTTTCGTCTACAGTTTGCTGGAGGACACATTTTTAATATGTTCCTGGGAACATTCCTCTTTTTGACTTTGTTTTTCAGAAGATTGTGTCAAATGTGATAGCATTAGCATTCATGGTTTTTTTTTTTTTTTTTTGCATTTTTACCAACTCTATCCAGTACTTGTTTTTACATCACTTTTCCTTGACTGGTTTGAAATGCCAACTTGCTGAATCCTCAGATCACTTCATTTAAACTTCTATTATGGCTTTAACTCCTAAAAGATTGGCATTTAACTTCCTACACAATATAACTCTAACCAGTTTTTCAAAACTTATGTTCCAAAGTGTAGTAAGGAGACAGCATCATGTGGCCAAAGTGAATGTATTTAGCAAAAAGCAGATAGATTAAAATCACAACCTTGATATCAGTAGAGTGCCTTTGAACAAATTATTCAACTCCACTGGGCCTCAGTTATCCTTGTTTTAAAAATAGACATAAAAAGTGTTATTACCACACAGGACTGAATATAGGGAAATACAAGAAAGCATGTGAGGTTTCTAAAACATAATATATGCTTAAAAAATGTTGGTTTTCCTTTCCTCTATCCCCATACATAACACCTATGTGCCATTAAAATTTTATTAAACTCCTTGTGCTTAAATAAACACCCCTAAACTTTAACAGGTTTAAGTGAAGCGATCTGAAAATCTGAGGCATTTCAAACTAGTCAATGAAAAGAGATGAAAAAGCAAGTAGAGTAAGATAGTAAAGATGTAAATTTTCCAGTTAGAATGCTTTCATTCTGCTTAAGTCTGCCTGCAAGGTTATACATTCTTCAAGGTTCAACCTAAATAGTGTTATTTCCAAGGAGCCTTTTATGATTCACAAGTTAAATATGTTTTCTCCCTCTTTTCAATTCTGCTTAAAACCACATACTTTTTTTTTTGACATATTCCTTGCCTTATTCATTACTGTTACCTTTATCCAGGTATTGTCTCTCTACTAATAATATTTTATACTAGTTTTAAAGTAATAAACTATGTCTTAACCATTTTTATATAAATTATAATGCTCATCACAGAGCCATTACAGTGTGGACATATATTACAGTATTATAAATTTGGTAGTAGGAGTAGGAAACAATAAGAATACAGTAATGGTGATGATTAGAATAGCAAAGATCTTGTATATGAAGTATAAGACATGAAAAGTTACTGTTCTAGTGAGTGGATTGAATTTGGAGATTTGAATTGACATACATATACTACTAAGTATAAAATGGGGCTTCCCAGGTGGCACAGTGGTAAAGAATCCGTCTGTCAAGCAGGAGATTCAGGTTTGATCCCTGGGTTAGGAAGATTCTCTGGAGGAGGAAAAAGGCAACCAATTCCAGTAGCATTGCCTTGCCTGGGAAGTTCCATGGACAGAGGAGCTTGGAAGGCTACAGACCATAGGGTTGCAAAGAGTTGGACACAACTAAACAGCAGCAGCAGCATGTATAAAGCAGATAACTAATGAAAACCTACTACATATAACAGAGAACTCTACTCAGTGCTCTGTGGTGACCTAATTGGGAAGAAAATTTTAGAAAGAGGGGATATATGTACACATGTAACTGATTCACTTTGCTATATAGCAGAAACTAATGCAACATTATAAAGCAACTAATATTTTTTAATGACTCTCCTATGTTGTTATAAGAAAGGCAATAAGCATGGGCATAGGATATGTAATACAGAATGAAGCAGGGCAAAGGCTAATAGACTTTTGCCAAGACAATGCACTGGTCATAGCAAACATCCTCTTCCAACAACACCAGGGGATACTCTACACATGAAAATCACCAGATGGTGGACATCGAAACCAGTTTGATTATATTCTTTGCAGCCAAAGATGGAGAAGCTCTATACAGTCAGCAAAAATGAGACCGGGAGCTAACTGGGGCTTGGATCATGAACTCCTTATTGCCAAATTCAGACTGAAATTGAAGAAAGTGGAGAAAACCACTAGACCATTCAGGTATGACCTAAATCAAATCCCTTATGACTATACAGTGGAAGTGAGAAATAAATTTAAGGGACAAGATCTGATAGAGTGCCTGATGAACTATGGATGGAGACTCATGACATTGTACAGGAGACAGGAATCAAGACCATCCCACAAAAAAAGAAATGCAATAAAGCAAAATGGCTGTCTGAGGAGGCCTTACAAGTAGCTGTGAAAAGATGGGAAGTGAAAAGCAAAGAAGAAAAGGAAAGATATAAGCATCTGAATGCAGAGTTCCAAAGAATAGCAAGGACAGATAAGAAAGCCTTACTCAGCGATCAATGCAAAGAAATAGAGGAAAACAACAGAATGGGAAAGACTAGAGATCTCTTTAAGAAAATTAGAGATACCAAGGGAACATTTCATGCAAAGATGGGCTCAATAAAGGACAGAAATTGTATGGACCTAACAGAAGCAGGAGATATTAAGAGGTGGCAAGAATACACAAAAGATCTTCACAACCAAGATAATCATGATGATGTGATCACTCACCTAGAGCAAGACATCCTGGAATGTGAAGTCAAGTGGGCCTTAGAAAGCATCACTACGAACAAAGCTAGTGGAGGTGATAGAATTCCAGTTGAGCTAATTCAAATCCTGAAAGACGATGCTGTGAAAGTGCTGCACTCAATATGCCAGCGAATTTGGGAAACTCAGCATTGGCCACAGAACTGGAAAAGGTCAGTTTTCATTCCCATCCCAAAGAAAGGCAATGCCAAAGAATGCTCAAACTACCGCACAGTTGCACTCATCTCACACACTAGTAAAGTAATGCTCAACATTCTCCAAGCCAGGCTTCAGCAATATGTGAACCGTGAAATTCCAGATTTTCAACTGGCTTTAGAAAAGGCAGAGGAACCAGAGATCAAATTGCCAACCTCCACTGGATCATGGAAAAAGAGAGTTCCAGAAAAACATCTATTTCTGCTTTATTGACTATGCCAAAGCCTTTGACTGTGTGGATCACAATAAACTGTGGAAAATTCTGAAAGAGATGGGAATACCAGACCACCTGATCTGCCTCTTGAGAAATCTGTATACAGGTCAGGAAGCAACAGTTAGAACTGGACATGGAACAACAGACTGGTTCCAAATAGGAAAAGGAGTACGTCAAGGCTGTATATTGTCACCCTGCTTATTTAACCTATATGCAGAGAATATCATGAGAAACTCTGGGCTGGATGAAGCACAAGCTGGAATCAAGATTGCCATGAGAAATATCAATAACCTCAGATATGCAGATGACACGAGACCCCTATGGCAGAAAGTGAAGAGGAGCTATGGAGCCTCTTGATGAAAGTGAAAGAGGAGAGTGAAAAAGTTGGCTTAAAGCTTAGCATTCAGAAAACTAAGATGATGGCATCCAGGCCCATCACTTCATGGCAGGTAGATGGGGAAACAGTGGAAACACTGGCTGACTTTATTTTTTGGGGTCTCCAAAATCACTGCAGATAGTGATTGCAACCATGAAATTAAAAGGCACTTACTTCTTGGAGGGAAAATTATGACCAACTTAGATAGCATATTCAAAACTAGAGACATTACTTTGCCAACAAAGGTCCGTCTAGTCAAGGCTATGGATTTACCAGTGGTCATGTAGGGATGTGAGAGTTGGACTATAAAGAAAGCTTAGTGCAGAAGAATTGATGCTTTTTAACTGTGGTGTTGGAGAAGACTCTTGAGAGTTCCTTGGACTGCAAGGAGATCCAACCAGTCCATCCTAAAGGAGAGCAGTCCTTGGTGTTCATTGGAAGGACTGATGTTGAAGCTGCAACTCTAATAATTTGGCCACCTGATGCAAAGAGCTGACTCATTTGAAAAGACCCTGATGCTGGGAAAGATTGAGGGCAGAAGGAGAAGGGGACGACGGAGGATTAGATGGCTGGATGGCATCATCGACTCGATGTAGATCGGTTTGGGTGGACTCCAGGAGTTGGTGATGGACAGGGAGGCCTGGCGTGTTGCAGTTCATGGGGTCACATAGAGTTGGACACGAGCAAGCGACTGAACTGAAATGAACTAGGATATTTAAAGACAAATATATGTGTTCTGCATATCTACAGTGCTTAAGAAAGAAAATGGGTAAACTATATAGACTGAAGGAGTTGGCTTAGTATGGATATATCAGAACATGATTGGCTAAAGACAGGAAAATGATGTATTTAAATAGAAAGCATCAAATTTAAATTTGAATCATTGCCTAGCTTCATGGGAACACTCAATATTATACTAGCTTTGAGGATAGTTATTGATATTTGTACTATGCAAATTCTCAAATAAATATATTAATATAGAATATGTAGAAGTATCAACATTAATCATTAATAGTAAATAGCCATATATTTATTTTCATGCAGGCCTGCTAGACAATTTCTAATAGAAGCCATCTTCCAAGATTCTATAAGAAAAGCTCCGAGTTTCTTTCTTATGAATCAGATTCTCGCAAAATACAAATGCACATTCAGTTCAGTTCAGTTCAGTTGCTCAGTCGTGTCTGACTCTTTGTGACTCCATGAATCACAGCACTCCAGGCCTCCCTGTCCATCACCAACTCCCGGAGTTCACTCAGACTGATGTCCATCGAGTCAGTGATGCCATCCAGCCATCTCATCCTCTGTCGTCCCCTTCTCCTCTTGCCCCCAATCCCTCCCAGCATCAGAGTCTTTTCCAATGAGTCAACTCTTCGCATGAGGTGGACAAAGTACTGGAGTTTCAGCTTTAGCATCATTCCTTCCAAAGAAATCCCAGGGCTGATCTCCTTCAGAATGGACTGGTTGGATCTCCTTGCTGTCCAAGGGACTCTCAAGAGTCTTCTCCAACACCAGAGTTCAAAAGCATCAATTCTTCGGTGCTCAGCTTTCTTCACAGTCCAACTCTCACATCCATACATGACCACAGGAAAAACCATAGCCTTGACTAGACGGACCTTTGTTGGCAAAGTAATGTCTATGGTTTTGAATATGCTATCTAGGTTAGTCATAACTTTCCTTCCAAGGAGTAAGTGTCTTTTAATTTCATGGCTGCCGTCACCATCTGCAGTGATTTTGGAGCCCCCCAAAATAAAGTCTGACACTGTTTCCACTGTTTCCCCATCTATTTCCCATGAAGTGATGGGACCATATGCCGTGATCTTCGTTTTCTGAATGTTGAGCTTTAAGCCAACTTTTTCACTCTCCACTTTCACTTTCATCAAGAGGCTTTTTAATTCCTCTTCACTTTCTGCCACAAATACACATTAGGATGTATTGATACAATTACCAATAAGAGATGAATGAGTTACTCTTTCAAATTGGATGGTATAGTTTGCAATAGGCCAATAATACACTGGAAGCAAACAGGAAAGGTAAAAAATTTAAGACATCAGAGAGCTACAGAAGTAAGAAGATCAACATGAATTAGCATTTTATAAAGGAGAAAACCTTTAAGACACTAAGAATAGTCAGCTGCCTCTTCTAGAAGCAATTTGAAAATCTAGCTATGGGTCAGAATAGACAGTCTTGGTGTGGCTAAGGCAGAGGGCTAATACTTGGGAAAAAGAAACCAGCAGACTGATGATCCCATGAGACCAGCGTGACAAGGTTGGAGATTTCAGCCAAGATATTCACTATATTCTGAATCTAAACACAGTAGGAGGCAAACAAATTACTCTAATATCCTATAAAAATAGAGTTGAAATTTTTTTCTGGTCTTCTATTACTTAGGGGGCAAGTGTATGCCTAGATAGAAGCCTTAAAAGAAAACGAAAAAACAAAAAGATGAGAGTTGAAATCCTAGAATGGTTTTCCCTAAGAGAACTTGCCATTTGTGCATGGCAGAAGACTAAGAATCTAGGCCTGGCCCCTAGCAGAGGACCTTTAGTGGAGGACAGATACACCTGTATATGTGTTGGCCAATTGTTAGATACTTCATGGGCAAAACTGGAGACCTGAAGAAGTTCAAACACAGTCATTATCATTTATCCTGGAGACATCTGCTAAATACTAAACCTATGATGCAATACAAAAAAATTAAAAATATCTCTGAAAATGAAAGAGTAAAAGTCCCCACAAATTCTGAGGAGGCAAAAATTTGTTTGAATCACCTATAAAATCCCTGTAAGGTCACATCCATATATCAGGAAACAAACCAGAGGTAGATAGTAACTTACCAAACCTGCTATAGAGCCTCAACACAGTTCTGTTCCTGATTTGATTAAGGTGATAAGCTTCTCCTCTTATTTGTGCCTAACACATAAAATGTTAAACACTATCTGTTAAAAGATAATATTATCTTGACTCTACATGGCTCTTTTATATACAGTGAACAAAATCCAATTAAAAATCAATACAGCCAACTACAAGAATAGTTTCATATATATGTATAACTGAATTATTTTTCTGTACACCTGAAACAATCACAATATTGTTAACCAACTATACTCCAATATAAAATAAAAAGCTTAAAAATCTATAGAGACAACTACATGTGACTAATAATGCAGGATAAATAGAAAAGGCAACAGAAAAAATTAGAGGTGATCCTGGCATTTGAGCTTAGCAGACAACTTCAAATATCATTGGGTATCTGATTATACTCTTGCTATAAAAATTATAATGCATAGATTCATATATATATATATATATATACACACACACACACATGAGTACATGTTAAGTCACTTCAGTTGTGTTCAACTCTGTGTGACCCAATGGACTGTAGCCCACCAGGCTTTTCTGTCCATGGTACTATTCAGGCAAGAATACTGGAGTGAATTGCCACACTCTCCTCATTTACATATGTAATACTGTAGAAAGTTGAATTGTGTCTCCTTAATAGTTATGTCCGGAGAAGGCAATGGCACCCCACTCCAGTACTCTTGCCTGGAAAATCCCATGGATGGAGGATCCTGGTGGGCTGCAGTCCATGGGGTCACTAAGAGTTGGACACGACTGAAGTGACTTAGCAGTAGTAGCAGTAGCAATAGTTATGTCGATCTTCCCAGGTGGCTCAGATGGTAAAGCGTCTGCCTACAATGCCTACCATGTGGGAGACCCGGGTTCAATCCCTGGGTCGAGAAGATCTCCTGGAGAAGGAAATGGCAACCCACTCCAGTATCCTTGCCTGGAAACCCCCATGGATGGTGGAACCTGGTAGGCCACAGTCCATGGGGTCACAAAGAGTCGGACACGACTGAGCGACTTCACTTCACTTCACTTCACTTCACTTCAATAGTTATGTCAAAATCTAACTCCTCAATACATGTGAATATAACCTGATTTGGCAATAAGGTATTTGAGATGCAATAAAGTTATGCTACAGAGAAGGCAATGGCAACTCACTCCAGTACTCTTGCCTGGAAAATCCCATGGACTGAGGAGCCTGGTTGGCTGCAGTCCATGGGGTTGCTAAGAGTCAGACACGACTGAGAGACTTCACTTTCACTTTTCACTTTCATGCATTGGAGAAGGAAATGGCAAACCACTCCAGTGTTCTTGCCTGGAGAATCCCAGGGACGGGGTAGCCTGGTGGGCTTCCGTCTATGGGGTCACACAGAGTCAGACACAACTGAAGCGACTTAGCAGCAGCAGCAGCAGCAGCAAAGTTATGCTAAGACCATGCTGGTCATAGTGGGCTCTATGTATAAGCCAGAAATAGGAGTGGTGCACCTAAAAGTCAAGGAATACCAAAGGTTTTCATCAATCATCAGAAGCTAGGAAGAGGCAAGGAAAGATTTTTTTTTAGAGACTTTAGAGGGAGCATGGCCTTTCCAACAACTTGATTTCAGGTTTCTAGCCTGAAGAACTGAGAAAATAAATTTCTTCCCTTTTAAGTCACTCAGTATTTTTTTAATGGTAGGTCTAGGAAACTAATATACATACATTTGTTGTTATTTGGTTGCTAGGTCATGTCCAACTCTTTGTGACCCTATGAATTTCAACACACCAAGCTCCTCTGTCCTCCACTATTTCCTAGAGTTTGCTCATAGTCATGGCCATTGAGTTGGTGATGCTCTCTAACCATCTTATCCTCTACCACCTTCTTCTCCTTTTGCCTTCAATCTTTCCAAGCATTAGGGTCTTCACCAATAAGCCAGCTCTTCACATCAGGTGGCCAAAGTACTGGAGCTTCAGCTTCAGTATCAGTCCTTCCAATGAATATTCAGGGTTGATTTTCTTTAGGTTTGACTGGCTTGATCTCCCTACAATCCTAGGGATTCTCAAAAGATTTTTCCAGAACCACATTTTGTAAGCATCAATTCTTCGGGTAAATATGTTGGCTGGCATTGAATTAACCAACAAAATTTCAGTCAAAGTGGCTAAAATTCAGGAGACAGGGTAGAAAAAAGGAGCTGGCCATAAAGAAGGAGGCACAAACCTTTGCATAAATATTCTTTTCAATTCCTTGAGAAAATTTTAACCTACACAGGTACAGACAAGATTCTATTAGGCCTGGCAAAGATTAGTTACTGAAAGACTAGAAAGTTGGGCAAAAATTATAGAAGCCATACAGTGCAGAGGAGGTGTTTGGGTTTAAGCCTAGCCAGAGTGGAGAGATGTTGTTAGACATATTGGGCTTCCTTGAGACCTTGCTTGTGTCTCCATGGCTAGACATTAAAAAATCTCCTGCAATGCAGGAGACCTTGGTTGAATCCCTGAGTCAGGAAGATTCTCTGGAGAAGGGAACACCATCACATTCCAGTATTCTTGCCTGGAGAATTCCATAGACAGAGGAGTCTGGTGGGCTACTATCCATAAGGTCACAGAGTCAGACATGACTGACTGAGTAACACTGAGATCCTAACAGCCATAACCCAGAAGTAAAGAACATACCCCAGAATAATGCCTATACCAAGTATGTAAGAACAAAACTGAAATACAGGCTAGCAAATCTATAAAACAAGTTTTAGGATGGTTAAGGTGATCTTCTGAAAATATAACTGTATTCTGGGGCAAAATATGATAATCCAGAGAGGAATATTTACATAATCAGGTCCTTCTCAACCTTTAAGGAACAATGTACAACATAGAAATATATATATATATATATATATATATATATATATATAATGTATGCATATATATATATATATGACATTTAGAGTCAGTAATAAAAAGTAGAGTACTCTGGTAAGAAAGACAATCATCAAAAAATCTGTAAACAATAAATGATGGGGAGGGTGTGGAAAAAGGGAACACTCTTATACCATTGCTGGGAATGTAAATTGACATAGTCAATAAGGAGAACTGTATGGAATTTCCTTAAAGAACTAAAAACAGAACTATCATATGACATTCCTGGCCACATACCTGGAGAAAACCATAATTCCAAAAAACACATGCACCCCAAAGTTTATTGCAACAGCCCGGACATGGAAGCAACCTAAATGTCCATAAACAGAGAAATGGGTAAAGAAGATGTGGCACATATATCCAATGGAATATTCAGTTCAGTTCAGTTCAGTCGCTCAGTCGTGTCCAACTCTTTGCAACCCCATGAATTGCAGCACACCAGGCCTCCCTGTTCATCACCAACTGCCGGAGTTCACTCAAACTCATGTCCATCGAGTCGCTGATGCCAGCAAAAACAAGACCAGGGGACCATCCTCTGTCGTCCCCTTCTCATCCTGCCCCCAATCCCTCCCAGCATCAGAGTCATTTCCAATGAGTCAACCCTTGACATGAGGTGGCCAAAGTATTGGAGTTTCATCTTTAGCATCAGTCCTTCCAATGAACAAACAGGACTGATCTCCTTTAAAATGGACGGGTTGGACCTCCGTGCAGTCCAAGGGGCTCTCAAGAGTCTTCTCCAACACCACAGTTCAGAAGCATTAATTCTTCAGTGCTCAGCTTTCTTCACAGTCCAACTCTTGCATCCATACATGACCATTGGAAAAACCATAGCCTTGACTAGACGAAACTTTGTTGGCAAACTGATGTCTCTGTTTTTGAATATGCTATCTAGGTTGGTAATAACTTTCCTTCCAAGGAGTAAGCATCTTTTAATTTCATGGCTGCAGTCACCATCTGCAATGATTTTGGAGACCCCAAAATAAAGTCTGACACTGTTTCCACTGTTTGCCCATCTATTTCCCATGAAGTGATGGGACCGGATGCCATGATGTTAGTTTTCTGAATGTTGAGCTTTAACCCAACATTTTCACTCTCCTCTTTCACTTTCATCAAGAGGCTTTTTAGTTCCTCTTCATTTTCTGCCATTAGGGTGGTATCATTTGCATATCTGAGCTTATTGATATTTCTCCTGGCAATCTTGATTCCAGCTTGTGCTTCATCAAGCCCAGCGTTTCTCATGATGTACTCTGCATAGAAATTAAATAAGCAGGGTGACAATATACAGCCTTGACGTACTCCTTTTCCTATTGGGAACCAGTCTGTTGTTCCATGTTCAGTTCTAATTATTGCTTCCTGACCTGCATACAGGTTTCTCAAGAGGCAGGTCAGGTGGTCTGGTATTCCTATCTCTTTCAGAATTTTCCACACTTTATTGTGATCCACAGAGTCAAAGATTTGTCATAGTCAATAAAGCAGAAATAGATGTTTTTCTGGAACTCTCTTGCTTTTTCCATGATCCAGTGGATGTTGGCAATTTGGTCTCTGGTTCCTCTGTCTTTTCTAAAACCAGCTTGAACATCAGGAAGTTCACGGTTCACGTATTGCTGAAGCCTGGCTTGGAGAATTTTGAGCATTACTCTACTAGCATGTGAGATGAGTGCAATTGTGTGATATTTTGAGCATTCCTTTGCATTGCCTTTCTTTGGGATTGGAATGAAAACTCCCTTTTCCAGTCCTGTGGCCACTGCTGAGTTTTCCACATTTGTTGGCATATTAAGTGCAGCACTTTCACAGCATCATCTTCCAGGATTTGAAATAGCTCAACTGGAATTCCATCACCTCCACTAGCTTTGTTCATAGTGATGCTTCCTAAGGTCCACTTGACTTCACATTCCAGGATGTCTCACTCTAGGTAAGTGATCACTCCATCATCATTATCTGGGTCGTGAAGATCTTTCTTGTACAGTTCTTCTGTGTATTCTTGCCATCTCTTCTTAATATCTTATGCTTCTGTTAGGTCCATACCATTTCTGTCCTTTATCGAGCCCATCTTTGAATGAAATGTTCCCTTGGTATCTCTAATTTTCTTGAAGAGATCTCTAGTCTTTCCCATTCTGTTGTTTTCCTCTATTTATTTTCATTTATTACTGAGGAAGGCTTGCTTATCTCTCCTTGCTATTCTTTGGTACTCTGCATTCGTATGCTTATATTTCTTTTCTCCTTTGCTTTTCACTTCTCTTCTTTTCGCAGCTATTTTTAAGGCCTCTCCAGACAGCCATTTTCTTTTTTGCATTTATTTTTTTGGGGGATGGTCTTGATCCCTGTCTCCTGTACAATGTCACGAACCTCTGTCCATAGTTCATTAGGCACTCTATCTATCAGATCTAATCCCTTAAATCTATTTCTCACTTCCACTGTATAATCATAAGGAATTTGGTTTAGGTCATAACTGAATGGTCTAGTGGTTTCCCCTACTTTCTTCAATTTAAGTCTGAATTTGGCATTAAGGAGTTCATCATCTGAGCCACAGTCAGCTCCTGGTCTTGTTTTTGCTGACTGCATAGAGCTTCTCTATCTTTGTCTGTAAAGAATATAATCAATCTGATTTTGGTGTTGACCGTTTGGTGATGTCCATGTGTAGAATCTTATCTTGTGTTGTTGGAAGAGGGTGTTTGCTATGACCAGTGCGTTCTCCTGGCAAAACTCTATTAGCCTTTGCCCTGCTTCATTCCATATTCCAAGGCCCAATTTTCCTGTTATCCTAGATGTTTCTTGACTTCCTACTTCTGCATTCCAGTCCCGTATAGTGAAAAGGACATCTTTTTTTTGGGGGGTGGGGAGGGGGGTAGTTCTAAAAGGTCTTGTAGTGTATATATGTTAATAGTACGCAGTAGTGTATATATGTTAATTCCAATCTACCAGTTCATCCCAACCCCCCCTTCTTACCTTAGTGTCCATAGACTTGTTCTCTACATCTATATTTTTATATCTGTTTTGCAAATAGGTGTATCTCAACTATTTTTCTAGATTCCACATATATGCATTAATACATGATTTTTTTTTCCTCTTTCTGACTTACTCTATTCTGAGTCTCTGACAGTCTCTAGGTCCATCCACGTCTTTGCAAATTGTACAATTTTATTGATTTTAATGGCTGAGTAATATTCCACTGCTTCCATTATGGCTCAGCTGGTAAAGAATCCGCCTGCAATGTGGAAAGCTGAGCGCTGAAGAATTGATTGCAGCTGGTAAAGACCTGGGTTCAATCCCTGGGTTGGGAAGATCCCTGGATAAGGGAGAGGATACCCACTACAGTATTCTGGCCAATGGAAAACCAATGAGAATCTACTGTATAGTACAGAGAACTCTACTCAGTGTCTATGGTGACCTAAATGGGGAGGCCATCCAAAAACGAGCGAATATATGTATAAATGTACACTTGATTCACTTCTCTGTACAACAGAAACACAATATTTTAAAGCAGCTATATTCCAATACAAATTTTAAATGTACACAAAAATAATAAATAAATACAATTCTCTATAAAAGAAGGCCCAGATATGACCCAAATATCAAAGCTAAAAGGACCTCAAAATAACTGTAATTAACATGATAATGAAAATATAAGAAAAGGTGGAAATAATCAAAAGAGATATAGCATTTCAACAGAAAATCAGACTCTATAAAATGTATAAAATAAACATTAACTTCAAAATACAATATCTATATCTCACAACTTATTAGATTGTTATAATATCAGATGGAACACAAGATTAGTAAACTTGAAGAAAAAATAAAAACATCCAACCTGTAGATTCAAAAATCAGCATATAATGAATAGGATAGTGAGCTGAAAAAAATATTAAAAATGATTTTGAAATTAGTAAAATATTCAACAAAGATGTAATAAAGTAATTTGCATATTTTAAAGCCGAATTTATTCATCACCTGCACATCTACATTTCAAAAAAAAAAATCAGTATGAAGAAAAATAGTCCTAACTGAACAAGGTACTATAAACATGAATGAAGAGCACCAGAAAATATGAATATGTTTCTAAATGGATATCTATTTGAAACTCAATGGTAATGTCTAATTAGTTTTGAAACCCATGTTACAAATAAATTATACAACAAACATAAAGGTTGAAGGGAGTAAATGGAGTTAAACTTTTGTAAATTTCTTGTATTATTTGGGAAGTAGTAAAAGTTACTTAACATAAAGTAGAGTCTACTTTATGATAGGTATATATGTAGTCCCTCAGGTAACCACTTATTAATAAAGAGGCATAACTAAAATCTAACACACACACAAAAACACAAAATAAAGAATACTTGATTTATAGGAAAAAAATTAATAAAAGAGAAATAAAGAAATACAGAAGAAAAAAAGAACTACAGAATGGATAAGCTAACAGACTTAGAATTAGTTTTCTTTAGGGAATAGGAAAAAACAGAGACAATCATAGAAGTTAGGCTTCTTTAACTTTTTTTTTTTTTCTTATAGGTTTCACCTGGCAACTTTGGGAATTTTATATATATATATATATATCAGACTTTAAAAAATTAAACAAGTTCAAAGGTCTGCAGCAACCAACAGAATGCCCAGTCAAAACGGGAAATTGCAGGAAACTTCCCTTAATTCAGAGGAAGAAGAATGAATCTCACTTGTGACAGTCAAACCAATCTGGGAGATGAATGAAGGATTGATTCAGATTCACCTAAATGAGAACTTAGGGAAAAGTAGTTTAGCATAGATCTCGGGTTGGGGAAAGCTGTGAAGATGCATTGCACATGGGTACTGACTGAGAAAGCTACAGGCCTATGGACCTGAAGACTCCTGCTGCAAGGAGATTATAGGACAATACAACAGAATATCTAAGGCTCTAAGAATAAGCAGGAGTGAAATTCCGTGGGAAAATAAGTTATTTAAAAGCAGGCACGTGTAAGGCTAGAAATGGATTAAAAAAAAAAAAAACCCTGCACATGGGCCTAGGCAATAGGCATGCCAAGCAAAGGCCTGAGTCAACCTAAAGCCTTCATACCAGTTTATTTCAAAGCACAGAACACACTCTGCTAACTAGTAAAGTTCATCCCTGGCAGAGATCCTGTCTTCAGTGATACAGAGGTGGCTGCTTTTGTTTTCAACATCAACAAAAACTCACAAAGCATACAAAGAGGAAAATATGACCTATTCAAAGGAAAAAAAAATGTCAGAAAATGTCCCTGAGGAAACAGGTATCAAAAATAATAGACCAATAATTTAAAGCACATCTTAAATGTGCTCAAAGACTTAAAGAAAAAATGATAAATATCACCACAGAGGTAGAAATTATAGCATGTACAGAACAGAAAGTCTGGAGTCTAAAAATTAATAACTGAATTGCAAAGTTCACTAGAGAGGTTCAACAACAGAATTGAAGAAACTTAAGTTTCAGCCAAGTTTTCTTGAGGTATATATATTCAACATACAATATTCAACTTGTGTATACATTGACATGTACACCACAATAAGTCTGGATACTATCTGTCACCGTCCAAAGTTAATACAACATTGCATTAGTGATTGTATTCCCCACGCTGTATGTTTTATCCTCATGGCTTAATATTTTATGACTGGAAATGTGATCTTCTTGATCTCCTTCATCCACTTCACTCATTCTAACCTTCCTCTCCTTTGGAAAACATCTGTTCTCTGTATCTGAGTCTGGGTTGTGTTTCATTTATGTGTTTATTTTTTAGATTCCACATATAAGTGAAATCATGCCATATTTGTCTTTGTCTGTCTTGACGCATTTCACTTAGCATAATATCCTCCAAGTCCCTTCAAGTTGTGGTAAGTTGTAAGATGTCTTTCTTCTTAAGTGATTGAGTAGTAGTCCATTGTGTGTGTGTATGGGGGGGGGGGGTGTATAACATCTATCCCTTCATCCACAATGGACATTTTGTTTCTATACCTTGGCTATTGTAAATAAAGAACATAGGGGTGCATATGTATTTTCAAACTAGGGTTTTCATTTTCTTTAAATACTCATACAGAAATAAAATTGCTGGAAAACATATTAGTTTTGTTTTTCATTTTTTCAGGACTTTCTATACTATTTTCCATAGTGATTGCACCAATTTACATTACCATCAACAGTGCATGAGGGTTCCCTGTTTCCCACATTTTTATTAACATTTGTTACTGCTTTCTTTTATATAATAGCCATTCTAACAAGTGTGAGGTGATATCTCTTTGTGGCCTTGATTGGCATTTCCCCAGTGATTAGTGATGTTAAGCATTTTTTCACGTGCCTACCACTCTTTAAATTGGATTGTTTGTTTTGTTCTAATTGAGTTGTATGAGTTCTCTAAATATTTTGTGTATTCATCCTTTACTAGACATATCATTGGCAAATATCTTCTCCTATTTAGTAGGTTGCCTTTTCATTTTGTTGACAGTTTCCTTAACTGTGCAGAAGCTTTTTAGTTCAATGTAGTCCTATTTGTTTATTTTTATGTTTTTGCCCTTTCCCCTTGAGTCATACCCAGAAAAACATCACTAAGACTAATGTCAAGGAGCTTGCCACTTATATCTTCATCTAGGAGTTTGATGGTTTCAGATCTTAAAATCAACACTTTAAAAGAGAGGGGCTATATCTGTATCTATCTATCTATTTATCTATCTATATACTTATGGCTGATTCATTTATTTTTATTAACAGTAGAAGCCACCCCAAATTGTAAAGCAATTATCATCTAGTTAAAAAGAAAACTTTAATCCACTTTGAGATAATTTTTGTATAAGGTGTAATATAATGATCCAGTTTCATTCATTTGCATGTACTTTTCCACTACCATTTATTAAAGAGGTAATCATTTCTCTATTGAATACTGTTGGCTTCTTCATTAAATATTAGTTGACCAAATTTGTTTAAGTTAATCTGGTGGGAGGGTCTCAATCATGTTCAATTGATCTATGTGTCTTTTTATGACAGTATCACCCTGTTTTGTGTAGTAGAAGCTTGTAGTATAGTTTGAAATCAGAAAATGTGGTGCCTCCCACTTCGTTATATCTTCTCAGGATTTTTTTGGCTATCTGGAGTCATTTGTGGTTCCACATAAATCTTAGGACTGTTTTTACTATTTATGTAAATAATGCCATTGGAATTTTGATAGGGATTACATTGAATCTATAGGTAACTTTGGGTATATGGACATTTTAACAATATCACTTCTTCTAATCCATGAGCATCAAATATCTCTTCATTTATTTGTGTCTTCAATTTCTTTCATCAGTGTCTTATAGTTTTGTGTGTACAAGTTTTTCATCTCCTTTGTTAAATTTATTCCTAGTTCTTTACTCTTTTAGATGTAATTAAATATAGTATTGCTTTCTTAATTTCTCTTTCTGATAGCTAATTATTGGTATATAGAAACACAACATATTTCTGTATATTTATATTGTATCTTGTAATTTTACTGAATTCACTTTTTAGTTTATTGGTAGTCTTTAGACTTTCTATATAAAGTATAATAGCATCTCATGCAAAGAGTTGACTCATTGGAAAAGACTCTGATGCTGGGAGGGATTGGGGGCAGGAGGAGAAGGGGATGACAGAGGATGAGATGGCTGGATGACATCACTGACTCGATAGACGTGAGTCTGAGTGAACTCCAGGAGTTGGAGATGGACAGGGGGACCTGCCGTGCTGCAATTCATGGGGTCGCAAAGAGTCGGACATGACTGAGCGATTGAACTGAACTGAATCATCTACAATTAGTGATAATTTTATATCTTCCTTTATAAATTGTATATCTTTTATTCTTTCTTCTCTCATAACTGATATGGCTAGACTTCCAATACTATAATAATACTTCCAATATTTCCAATTATTTACAGAAGTTATGCCAATACTTCCAATACTCCCGTTGAATAAAAATGAAGAGAATGGGCACCCTTGTCTTGTTCTTAATCTTACAATGAAGGATTTCAGGTGTTCACATTTGAGTATGATATTAATAGTGAGTTTGTAATAAATGGCCTTTATTATGTTGAGATATGTTTCCACAGTACCCACTTTGTTAAGGCGTTTTTAACATAAATGGATATTGAATTTTATAAAATGCTTTTTCTGCATCTTTTGAATATATCATACTATTTTGTCTTTCATTTTCTTAATGTGGTACATCATGTTGATTGCTTTGTAATGCTAAAACATCCCTGTATTCCTGTAATATATCCCACTTGATCATGATGTATGATCTTTTTACTGTATTGCTGAATTTGGTTTGCTAATTTTTTGTTGAGAAAGTTTTCATCATGTTTATCAGAAGTATCATCAGTCAACTTTTTAAAGGGGCACTTAAAATGATTAATTATAGATATCAAAAAGAGAAAAAGGATAAAAGAATAGTGAACAAAGGATAAGGAATCTATGATAAATTATTAGAAGAAGACATGAAAGAATAAAAGATAGGAGATAATTGAATTAATAATGGGCAATATTTTCCCAAATTTGAGAATATCATGGAACTATAAATCTGAAAAGCTCAACAAAGTCCAAATAGGATAAATTAAAAAACCTGCATGAAGCTACATTATAATTGAAATTTTGAAAGACAAAAAAAAAAAGAGAATCTTGAAAGCAGGAAGATAATAGTGAGTGGTAGTTACAAATCTTCAATAATATTAGCAATGGACTTCTTTAGCAGAAAACTTGGAGGCCATAGGCAGTGGGATAATATATTTAAATTGCTGAAAGACTGAACTGACAAGTAAGAATTGTGTATATGTCAGAGAAATTAGCAAAGAAAAACAAATACAAAGCATATGAATTGTAAAGGAAGTTGTAAACTGTTTTCTGATTGCAGAGGATATTATTATCTATGTAGAAAATCCTAACGATTCCACCAAAAGTATATCATAACTACTAATCAAATTAGGCTGCATTACAAAACAGAAATCAATACAAGAAAATCTGTTTCTTTGCTCTACCTCAACAATGACCAATCCAAAAAGAAATTAAGAAAACCATTTCATTTACAATAGCAACAAGAGAAAAAAAAATTACAAATAAATTTAACCACAGAGATGAGAAACCTCTACATTGAAAATTATATTTGTTGAAATCAATTAAAGACATAAATATATAAAAGTAAATTCCATGTTCTTGTATTGTAGAATTTAATATAATTAATATGTTAATACTGCCCAAAGTGATCTGCAGATTCAATGCATTTCCTATCATTTGATAAAATACTAATGATGGTTTTGCAGATATATAACTATCAATACTAAAGTGTATATGAATTGCCAAGAGTCCTCATACAAGCCAAAAAAAAAAAAAGGTTCAAAAAGAACCAATTTACAGGTATCACACTTTTTTTTTTTTTCCAAATATTACTGCAAACTACTGAGAAAATTGTATACAGGTCAGGAAGCAACAGTTAGAACTGGACATAGAACAACAGACTTGTTCCAAATAGGAAAAGGAGTACACCAATACTGTATATTGCCACCCTGCTTATTTAACTTATATGCAGAGTACATCATGAGAAACGCTGGACTGGAAGAAACACAAGCTGGAATCAAGATTGCTGGGAGTAATATCAATAACCTCAGATATGCAGATGACACCACCCTTATGGCAGAAAATGAAGAACTAAAGAGCCTCTTGATGAAAGTGAAAGAGGAGAGTGAAAAAGTTGGCTTAAAGCTCAATATTCAGAAAACTAAGATCATGGCATCTGGTCCTATCTCTTCATGGCAAATAGATGGAGAAACAGTGGAAATAGTGGTTGACTTTAATTGCATTTTTACCGCCAGTTAAGCCCCTCTGTGATTACTTTGCCAACAAAGGTCCATCTAGTCAAGGTTATGGCTTTTTCTGTAGTCATGTATGGATGTGAGAGTTGAACTATAAAGAAAGCTGAGCACTGAAGAATTGATGCTTTTGAACTGTGGTGTTGGAGAAGACTCTTGAGAGTCCCTTGGACTGCAAGGAGATCCAACCAGTCCATCCTAAAGGAGATCAGTCTTGGGAGTTCATTGGAAGGACTGATGTTGAAGCTGAAACTCCAAAATTTTGGCCACCTGATGTGAAGAGCTGACTCATTTGAAAAGACCCTGATGCTGGGAAAGATTGAGGGCAGGAAGAGAAAGGGACAACAGAGGATAAGATGTTTGGATGGCATCACCAACTCAATGGACATGAGTTTGGGTAAACTCTGGGAGTTCGTGATGGACAGGGAGTCCTGGCATGCTGTGGTTCATGGGGTCGCAAAGAGTCAGACACAACTGAGCTACTGAACTGAACAGACAGGAATCAAAATTGTGTGCAAATAGAGCAAAAACAGATGTATAAAGCCAAGAAATAGACAAGAGAGCTAAGAAATGCACTCTCACAGTTATTGTCTAGTGATTTTCATCAAGATTTCCAAGACTATTCAATAGGGAAATGGTCTTTACAACAAATTTTGTGGAGAAAACTGGATATCCACATGCAAAAGAATGAAGTTACTCTCATACATTCTAACACATACACATACACAAAACTCAAAATTGATCAAAGATTCAAATGTAAGAGTTAAAAGTATAAAACACTTACAAGTAAATATAAGGGGAAAGCTTCATGATAATGGGTTTGGCAAAGATTTCCTGAATAGGATATCAAAAACACAAGCAACAATAATAACACAACAGATAAAATGTGCTTCATAAAAATTAAAAACTCTTGTGCATCAAAAGACATTATCAACAGAGTAAAAGGCAGCCCAAGAATGAGAAAAATACTTGTAAATCATATATGTGATAAGTGATTGATATCCAGGATATATAAAAGACTCTTAACTCAACAACAGCAATAATCATAAACAATCCAGTTTAAAAATGAGCCAGATCAGATCAGTCGCTCAGTCGTGTCCGACTCTTTGCGACCCCATGAATCACAGCACACCAGGCCTCCCTGTCCATCACCAACTCCCGGAGTTCACTCAGACTCACGTCCATTGAGTCAGTGATGCCATCCAGCCATCTCATCCTCTGTCGTCCCCTTCTCCTCCTGCCCCCAATTCCCCCCAGCATCAGAGTCTTTTCCAATATGAGTCAACTCTTCACATGAGGTGGCCAAAGTACTGGAGTTTCAGCTTTAGTATCATTCCTTCCAAAGAAATCCCAGGGCTGATCTCCTTCAGAATGGACTGGCTGGATCTCCTTGCAGTCCAAGGGACTTCTGAAGAGTCTTCTCCAACACCACAGTTCAAAAGCATCAATTCTTCAGCACTCAGCCTTCTTCACAGTCCAACTCTCACATCCATACATGACCACAGGAAAAACCATAGCCTTGACTAGACGAACCTTTGTTGGCAAAGTAATGTCTGTGCTTTTGAATATGCTATCTAGGTTGGTCATAACTTTCCTTCCAAGGAGTAAGAGTCTTTTAATTTCATGGCTGCAGTCACCATCTGCAGTGATTTTGGAGCCCAGAAAAATAAAGTCTGACACTGTTTCCACTGTTTCCCCATCTATTTCCCATGAAGTGATGGGACCAGATGCCATGATCTTCGTTTTCTGAATGTTGAGCTTTAAGCCAACTTTTTCACTCTCCACTTTCACTTTCATCAAGAGGCTTTTTAGTTCCTCTTCACTTTCTGCCATAAGGGTGGTGTCATCTGTATATCTGAGTTTATTGATATTTCTCCCGGCAATCTTGATTCCAGTTTGTGTTTCTTCCAGTCCAGCATTTCTCATGATGTACTCTGAATATAAGTTAAATAAACAGGGTGACAATATACAGCCTTGACGAACTCCTTTTCCTATTTGGAACCAGTCTGTTGTTCCATGTCCAGTTCTAACTGTTGCTTCCTGACCTGCATACACATTTCTCAAGAGGCAGATCAGGTGTTCTGGTATTCCCATCTCTTTCAGAATTTTCCACAGTTTATTGTGATCCACACAGTCAAAAGCTTTGGCATAGTCAATAAATCAGAAATAGATGTTTTTCTGGAACTGTCTTGCTTTTTCCATGATCCAGCGGGTGTTGCCAATTTGATCTCTGGTTCCTCTGCCTTTTCTAAAACCAGCTTGAACATCAGGAAGTTCATGGTTCACATATTGCTGAAGCCTGGCTTGTAGAATTTTGAGCATTACTTTACTAGCGTGTGAGATGAGTGCAATTGTGCAGTAGTTTTTATAAATAAGAACAAACAAAAGCAACAAAAATAGTAGATAACAAATGTTGATGAGGATTAGAAAACTTGGAAGGAACTACCATACACTACTGCTGGCTGTGTAAAATGGTGAAGTCAAAACAGTATAGTGGTTCCTCAGAAAATCAAACAGAATTACCATACAAATTAGCAGTTTTTCTAGGTATATACCCAAAACAAATGAAAGCATGGATTTGAATAGATATTTGTATACCTATGTTCATAATGGTATTATTCACAATAGCCTACAAATGAAAACAATCCGATGTCCATCCATGGATGAATGAGTAAAAAATTATGGTATAGTCATATACTGGAATATTATTCATCATTAAAAAGGAAGGAAATTCCAGTGCTTGCTCAATATGAATGGACTCTGAAGACGTTATGTTAAATAAATATAAGCCAAATGCAAAAGGATATGTATTATATGATTCCACTTACATGAAGTAACTAGAGTAGCCAAACTCACAGGCTGAAGGTACGATGTTGTTGTCAGTGGTTGAGGAAGTGGGAAATGAGGAATTCTTGTTTAAATTGATGCTGAATTTTGGTTATGCAAAACGTTCTAGAAGTGGATAGTGCCAATAGTTGCACAACAATTTGTACTTAATTTCATTAAAGTACAAATATCATTAAACTGTATATTTAAAATAGTTAAATCATTGATTTTATATTATGTATACTTTACCACTGCTTCTGCTAAGTCACTTTAGTAGTGTCTGACTCTGTGCGACCCCATAGACGGCAGTCCACCAGGCACCACCGTCCCTGGGATTCTCCAGGGAAGAACACTGGAGTGGGTTGCCATTTCCTTCTCCAGTGCATGAAAGTGAAAAGTGAAAGTGAGTCACGTTAAAAAAAAGTGAAAGACACGCTAAGAGTCGTGTCTGACTCTTAGCAACCTCATGGACTGTAGCCCACCAGGTTCCTCCATCCATGGGATTTTCCAGGCAAGAGTACTGGAGTGGGGTGCCATTGCCTTCTCTGATACTTTACCACAGTGAAAAGTAATTGCAAAGATTTAATACCACAAAGAGTGTGACTGAATATAATTAAATAGGCATTTGATAACAAAAACATAACTAGAAAGTATTGAAATGCATGGAAACTAAACAATGCAATGCAAAAGAACTCAGAGATCAATGGATGAATGAGTGTAAATTTTAATAATAAACTGAATGACTATGCTAATATGACAAATCACAATGTCAGATGTGGCAAAGCTGGGAGATTATTTATAGCTTTAAAGTCATATATTGTTCAGGGCTTCCCTGGTGGCTCAGAGGGTAAACTGTCTGCCTGCAATGCGGGAGACCTGGGTTCAATCCCTGGGTCAGGAAGACCCCCTGGAGAAAGAAATGGCAATGCACTCCAGTACTCTTGCCTGGATAATTCCATGGACAGAGAAGCCTGGTAGGCCACAGTCCATTGGATCGCAAAGAATCAGACACGACTGAGCGACTTCACTTTCACTTTATTGTTCAGTCACTAAGTCGTGTCCGACTTTATCACCCAACCTACAGACAAGGGCTTCCCTGTCCTTCTCTATCTCCTGGAATTTACTCAAACTCACAGCCATTGAGTCGGTGATGCCATCCAACCATCTCATCCTCTGTCATCCCCTTCTCCTCCTGTTCTTAACCTTTCCCAACATCAAGGTCTTTTCAGTGAGTCAGTTCTTTGCATCAGGTGGCCAGAGCTTCAGCTTCAGCATCAGTCCTTCCAATGAATATTCAGGGTTTATTTCCTTTAGGATTGACTGGTTTAATCTCCTTGCAGTCCAAGCACAGTTCAAAAGCATCAATTCTTTGGCACTCAGCCTTATTGATGGTCCAAATCTCACAACTGTACATGACTACTGGAAAAATCAGAGCTTTGACTATATAGCTTCCCTGATAGCTCAGTTGGTAAAGAATCTGCCTGCAATTCAGGAAACCCAGTTTGATTACTGAGTCAGGAAGATTCCCTGAAGAAGGGACAGGCTACCTATTACAGTATTCTTGAGCATCCCTTGTGGCTCAGCAGGTAAAGAATACATCTAAAAAAAAAAAAAAAAAAAAAAAGAATACATCTGCAATGCCAAAGACCTGGGTTTGATCCGTGGGTTGATAAGATCCCCTGGAGAAGGGAAAGACTACCCACTCCATTATTCTGGCCTTAATAATTCCATGGACTGTATAGCCCACAGTGTCACAAAGAGTCTGACATGACTGAGTGACTTTCTTTCACTTTTGGCAATATGGACTTTTGTTGGCAAAGTGATGTCTCTGCTTTTTAATACACTGTCCAGATTTGTCATAGCTTTTATTTCAAAGAGCAAGCGTCTTTTAATTTCATGGCTGCAGTCGCCATTCACAGTGATTTTGGAGCCCAAGAAAATAGTCTGACATCGTTTCTACTTTTTTCCCTCATCTATTTGCCATGAATTGATGGGACCAGATGCTGTGATCTTAGTTTTTTGAATGTTGAGTTTTAAGCCAGCTTGTTCACTCTCATTTTTCACATTCATCAGAGGCACTTTGTTTCCTCTTCACTTTCTGCCATTAGGGTGGTGTCATCTGCATACCTGAGGCTGTTGATATTTCTCCCTGAAATCTTGATTCCAGTTTGTGATTCATCCAGCCCAGCATTTTTCATGACGTGTTCTGCATAGAAGTCAAATAAGCAGGGTGAAAATATACAGCATGACATACTCCTTTCCAAATTTTGAACCAGTCCATTGTTCCATATCCAGTTCTATCTGTTGCTTCTTGACATGTACATATGTTTCTTAGAAGGCAAGTAAGGTGGTCTGGTATTCCTATCTCTTTAATAATTTTCCACAGCTTGTTGTGATCCACAGTCAAAAGCTTTAGTGTGGTCAACGAAGCAGATGTTTTTCTAGCATTCTCTCACTTTTTCTATGATCCAATGATTGTTGGCAATTTGATTTCTGGTTCTTCAGCCTTATCTAAATCCAGCTTGCACATTAAATTCATATATTAGAGAGGCGAAAAAAGTGAAAACTCATTGATCTCGCTTTCCAGTTCAAAAAGGTAGAAAAATATAACAATAAATTTTAAGGAAAATAGAGGAAAAGGAAATATAAACTTAAAAGCAGAAATAGTAAACAGATATACAATGAAGTTCAACCCAGTCACAAAATTACTTTTTTATAACATTAGTAAAATTTATAAACCCATAGAAAGATTGATGGAGAAATAGAGAATGCACAAATTATCAATATAGAAGTCATCTTTAATACCCTACATACTTTAAAGGATAATGTGTTTGCTCACTTTCTCAGTGTGTCTTACTCTTTGCAACTCCATGGACTGTAGCCCACCATGCTTCTCTGTCCATGTGGATTCTTCAGGCAAGAATTACTGGATTGAGTTGCCATGTCCTCCTCCAGGGGATCTTCCCAACCCATGGATCAAACACAGGTCTCCTGCACTGCAGGCAGATTCTTTAGTTTAATTTAGCCTATGATCTTTTTCTCTTGCAATGCCCTTGCTAGATTTTTGTATTTATGGTAATGAAAGCCTATATAGATTTTGAAATGTTCCATTTTTGTGTAAGATTGATATCATTCACAAGTGTTTACAAGAATTCACCAGGGAAACCCGCAAGGCTTAGAATTTTCTTTGTGGGAAGGTTTTAATTACAGATTTGTTTTAATTAATAAATTATCTTAGTATTCAGATTTTCCCTTGGTTTTTGTATCATTTTTAGCAAATATTATCTTTCAAGGAATTTGTCCATTTCATTGACATTAAGTTGTAAAGAATCTGCCTGCAAAGCAGGAGACCAGGGTTCAATATCTGGGTCATGAAGATCCTCAGGAGAAATAAATGGCAAACCACTCCAATATTTTTGCCTGGAGAATTCCATGGACATAGAAGCCTAGTGGGCTAAATCTATGGGATTACAAAGAGTCATACACTACTGAGTGACTAACACAAAGAGCATATAATAAACAACTTTATGTCAATAAAATCAACATACTAAATGAAACTGACAAATTGCTTGAAAGATAAAATTTTCTAAAAGTTGTAGAAAAACAAATGGAAAATCTGAATACTAAGATAATTTATTAATTAAAACAAATACGTAATTAAAAAAAAAAAAAAAAACTTCCTACAAAGAAAATTCTAATCCTTGATGGTTTCCCTGGTGAATTCTTAAAAACACTTACAGATCATGCCAGTCTTATACAAAAAAGGAAATACTTTCCAACTGTTCATAGAATCTTGGCATGACCATAATACCAAACTCTAGCAAGGACATAGCAAGAAAAAAAGATCATAGGCCATATTAAACTTACATGCAAAAATTCTTCAACAAAATATTGTTAATTATAATCCAATGATATATAAAAAAACTAATGCATCATGACCAAATAGAGTTTATTTTAAGAATACAAGGTTGGTTTAACATTTGGAAATCTATCAGTTCAATTCTACACATTAACATAAGAAAGGGGAAAAGTATCATTTTGATGGAAGCAGATAAAATATTTGATAACATTGAACACCCATTTATGGTAAAACTCAAAATTAGGAAAAGAGCTTATTTAATTTGGCAGACAATGCCCACTAAAATGTATAGAAAATATTAATTTTAATGGTGAAATATGGAACACTTAACCCATGATGTTACAACTATTCTAAGATAGCCACCAGTACCACTTATATTTATTACTTATTGGAAATTCTAACTAATTGAATAAGACATTAAAAAAGTAATAAAATCATTCACATAGTACTTGTCAATCAACACTTAAAATTTAAATTAATATTAGAGGGGGGTGGTCCTAAGATGGTGGAGGAATAGGATGGGGAGACCACTTTCTCCCCAACAAATTCATCAAAAGAACATTTAAATGCTCAGTAAATTCCACAAAACAACTTCTGAATGCCAGCAGAAGACATCAGGCACCCAGAAAAGCAGCCCATTGTCTTCGAAAGGAGGTAGAAAAAAATATAAAAGACAAAAAGAGAGACAAAAGAGGTAGGGACGGAGCTCCGTCCAGGGAAAGTGAAAGTGAAGCCGCTCAGTCGTGTCCGACTCTTTGCAACCCGTGGACTGTAGCCCACCAAGCTCCTCCCCATGGGATTCTCCAGGCAAGAATACTGGAGTGGGTTGCCATTTCCTTCTCCAGGGAGTCTTAAAAAGAGAGAAGTTTCCAAACACCAGGAAACATTCTCACTTCCAAGTCTGTGGTGAGCCTTGGAAACACAGAGGACAACATAACTGAGAGGAAAAATAAATAAATAATTAAAACCACAGATTACATGCCCAACGGTAACCCCACCAGTGGAGAAGCAGCGCAGATGCCTGCACCCACCACTAGCAAGCAGGGGCTGGGCAGGGAGGCACGGACTGCATTGCTAAGAGTAAGGACCAGGCCTGAATGCCCCGAGGGCAATCTGAGGGAACTAACTTGGGCTAGCAAACCAGACTGTGGGATAGCTACCACAGGGGGACTGAACGAGTGAGCCTCAAAGTGTCCACCACTGCCCCCTTGTGTCAGGGCGGAAATCAGACACTTGAAGAGACCAGCAAACAGAAGAAGCTAAAACAGAGGGAACCGCTTTGGAAGAGACAGGGGCAGTAGATTAAAACCCTGTATTTAGTACCGGCTGCATAGGAAGGGGCCTATAGATCTTGAGAAATATAAGCCGGACCAAGGAACTATCTGAAAATCAACTGACCCCACACTGCCCACAACACCAGAGAAATTCCTAGATATATTTTTACTATTTTTGCTATTCTTTTTTTTTTTTTTAATTTTAAGTCCTCTATTACTCCTTTAAATTTCATTTTTTTTTAATTTTATTTTTAAAAAAAAATCACATGCTCATTTTTTAAACTACTAATACTTTGCAAAAAAAAGAAGACCCTATTTTTTAAAGCAAACCATATATACGTATATATATTTCTTTTATGATTTTTGTGACTTTGTTTTTTTTTTTTTTTTTTTTATTTAATATTGTATTTTTGAAAATCCAACCTCTACTCTAGATTTTTAATCTTTGCTTTTTGGTATTTGTTATCAATTTTGTACCTTTAAGAACCCAGTCTTCAGTATACATTTTTACCTGGGAGCAGGATTACTGGCTTGCCTGCTCTCTCCCCCTTTGGACTCTCCTTTTTCTCCACCAGATCGCCTCTATCTCCTCCCTCCCCCTTCTCTTCTCTACCCAACTCTGTGAATCTCTTTGTGTGTTCCAGAAGGTGCAGAACACTTAGGGAACTGATTACTGGCTGGATCTGTCTCTCTCCTTTTGATTCCCCTCTTTATCCTCCTGGGCACCTCTGTCTCCTTCCTCCCTCTTCTCTTCTCTGTATAACTCCATGAACATCTCTGAGCTGTCCAGACTGTGGAGCACACATAAGGAAGTGATTACAGGCTAGCTTGCTCTCTCCTCTTTTCATTGCACCTCATCTCAGTCGGGTCACCTCTAAATCCCTCCTCCCTCTTCTCTTCTCCATGTAACTGTGAACCTCTCTGGGTGTCCCTCACTGTGGAGAAACTTTTCATCTTTAACCTAGATGTTTTATCAACGATGCTGTATAGATTGAGAAGTCTTGAGACTCTGTAAAAATAAGACTGAAAACCAGAAGCAGGAGGCTTAAGTCCAAATCCTGAGAACACCAGAGAACTCCTGACTCCAGGGAACATTAACCGACACGAGCTCATCAAACACCTCCACACCTACACTAAAACCAAGCACCACACAAGGGCGAACAAGTTCCAGAGGAAGACATACCATGCAAATTCTCCAGCAACACAGGAACACAGCCCCTGAGCTTCAACATACAGGCTACTCAAAGTTACTCCAAACCCATTGACATCTCATAACTCATTAATGGACACTTCATTGCACTCCAGAGAGAAGAAATCCAGCTCCACCCACCAGAACACCGACACAAGCTTCCCTAACCAAGAAACCTTGACAAGCCACCCATACAACCCCACCCACAGCGAGGAAACTCCACAATAAAAAGAACTCAACAAACTGCCAGAATACAGAAAGGCCACCTCAAACTCAGCAACATAAACAAGATGAAGAGACAGAGGAATACCCAGCAGGTAAAGGAACAGGATAAATCCCCACCAAACCAAAGAAAAGAGGAAGAGATACCTGATAAAGAATCAGATACCTGATTTAAAAAAAAAAAAAAAAAAAAGAGGAATCTACCTGATAAAGAATTCTGAATAATGATAGTGAAAATGATCCAAAATCTTGAAATCAAAATGGAATCAGAGATAAATAGCCTGGAGACAAGGATTGAGGAGATGCAAGAAAGGTTTAACAAGGACCTACAAGAAATAAAATAGAGTCAATATATAATGAGTAATGCAATAAATGAGATAAAAAACACTCTGGAGGCAAAAAATAGTAGAATAACAGAAACAGAAGATAGGATTAGTGAAGTAGAAAATAGAATGGTAGAAATAAATGAATCAGAGAGGAAAAAAGAAAAACGAATTAAAAGAAATGAGGAAAATCTCAGAGGCCTCCATGACAATACTAAAAGCCCCAACATTCGAATCAGAGGAGTCCCAGAAGAAGACAAAAAGAAAGACCATGAGAAAATACTTGAGGAGATAATAGTTGAAACTTCCCTAAAATGGGGAAGGAAATAATCACCCAAGTCCAAGAAACCCAGAGAGTCCCAAACAGGATAAACATAAGGTGAAACATCCCAAGACACATATTAATCAAATTAACAAAGATCAAACACAAAGAACAAATATTAAAAGCAGTAAGGGAAAAACAACAAATAACACATAAGAGGATTCCCATAAGGATCACAGATGATCTTTCAATAGAAACTCTTCAGGCCAAGAGGGAATAGCAAGACATACTTAAAGTGATGAAAGAAAGTAACCTACAGCCCAGATTACTGTACCCAGCAAGGATCTCATTCAAATATGAAGGAGAAATCAAAAGCTACACAGACAAGCAAAAGCTGAGAGAATTCAGCACCACCAAACCAGCTCTCCAACAAATGCCAAAGGATCTTCTCTAGACAGGAAACACAGAAAGGGTGTATAAACTCAAACCCAAAGCAACAAAGTAAATGGCACCGGGATCATACTTATCAATAATTACCTTAAATTTAAATGGGTTGAATGCCCCACCCAAAAGACAAAGACTGGCTGAATGGATACAAAAACAAGACCCCTATATATGTTGTCTACAAGAGACCCACCTCAAAACAGGGGACACATACAGACTGAAAGTGAAGGGCTGGAAAAAGATATTCCACAAAAATAGAGACCAAAAGAAATCAAGAATAGCAATACTCATATCAGATAAAATAGACTTTAAAGGCTGTGAAAAAGACAAAGAAGGACACTACATAATGATCAACAGATCAATCCGAGAAGATATAACAATTATAAATATATATGCACCCAACATAGGAGCACCACAATATGTAAAAGACAAATGCAAATAAGTATGAAAGGTAAAATTAACAATAATACAATAATAGTGGGAAACTTTAATATCCCACTCATACCTATGGATAGATCAACTAAACAGAAAATTAACAAGGAAACATAAACTTTAAATGATACAATAGACCAGTTAGACCTAATTGATACCTACAGGATATTTAACCCCAACAAAATGAATTTCACCTTTTTCTCAAGCGCACATGGAACCTTCTCCAGGATAGATCATACTGGGCCATAAATCTAGCCTTGATAAATTCAAAACAATTGAAATCATTCCAAGCATATTTTCTTACCACAATGCAGTAAGATTAGATCTAAATTACAGGAGAAAAAATATTAAAAATCCCAACATGCGGAGGCTGAACAAGATGCTGCTGAATAACCAAAAAATCACAGAAGAAATCAAAAAAGATATCAAAATATGCATAGAAATGAATGAAAATGAAAACACAACAACCCAAAACCTGTGGTATACTGTAAAAGCAGTGCTAAGGGGAAAGTTCATAGCAATACAGGCCTACCTCAAGAAACAAGAAAATAGTCAAATAAATAACCTAGCTCTACACCTAAAGCAACTAGAAAAGGAAGAAATGAAAAACCCCATGGTTAGTAGAAGGAAAGAAATCTTAAAAATTAGGGAGAAATAAATGCAAAAGAAACAAAAGAGACCATAGCAAGAATCAACAAAGCCAAAAGCTGGTTCTTTGAAAGGATAAATAAAATTGACAAACCATTAGCTGGACTCATCAGGAAACAAAGTGAGAAAAATCAAATCAATAAAATTAGAAATTAAAATGGAGAGATCACAACAGACAACACAGAAATACAAAGGATCATAAGAGACTACTATCAGCAATTATATGCCAATAAAATGGACATCTTGGAAGAAATGGACAAATTCTTAGAAAAGTACAACTTTCCAAAACTGAACCAGGAAGAAATAGAAAATCTTAACAGACCCATAACAGCACACAAATTGAAACTGTAATCAGAAGTCTTCCAGCAAACAAAAGCCCAGGTCCAGATGGCTTCACAGCTGAATTGTAGCAAAAATTTAGAGAAGAGCTAACACCTATCCTACTCAAACTCTTCCAGAAAATTGCAGAGGAAGATAAACTTCCAAACTCATTCTATGAGGCCACCATCACCCTAATGACAAAACCGAAAAAAGGTGCCACAAAAAAAAAAAAAAAAAAAATACAGGCCAGTATCACCGATGAACATAGATGCAAAAATCCTTAACAAAATTCTAGTGATCAGAATTCAACAATACATTAAAAAGATCATCCACCATGACCAAGTGGGCTTTATCCCAGGGATGCAAAGATTATTCAATATCCACAATTCAATCAATGTAATACACCACATTAACAAATTGAAAAATTAAAGCCATATGATTATCTCAATAGATTCAGAGAAAGCCTTTGACAAAATTCAACATCCATTTATGATAAAAACTCTCCAGAAAGCAGAAATAGAAGGAACATACCTCAACATAATAAAAGCTATATATGACAAACCCACAGCAAACAATGGTGAAAAATTGAAAGCATTTCCCCTAAAGTCAGCAACAAGACAAAGGTGCCCACTTTCACCACTACTATTCAACACAGTTTCGGAAGTTTTGGCCACAGCAATCAGAGCAGAAAAAGAAATAAAAGGAATCCAAATTGGAAAAGAAGAAGTAAAACTCTCACTGTTTGCAGATGACATCATCCTCTACATAGAAAACCCTAAAGACTCCACCAGAAATTTATTAGAGCTAATCAATGAATATAGTAAAGTTGCAGGATATAAAATCAACACACAGAAATCCCTTGCATTCCTATACACTAATAATGAGAAAATAGTAAGAGAAATTAAGGAAACAATTCCATTCACCATTGCAACGAAAATAATAAAATACTTAGGAATATATCTACCTAAAGAAACTAAAGACCTATATATAGAAAACTATAAAACACTGGTGAAGGAAATCTAAGAGGACACTAATAGATGGAGAAATATATCATGTTCATGGATTGGAAGAATCAATATAGTGAAAATGAGTATACTACACAAAACAATCTATAGATTCAATGCAATCCCTATCAAGCTACCAACGGTATTTTTCACAAAGCTAGAACAAATAATTTCACAATTTGTATGGAAATACAAAAAACCTCGAATAGCCAAAGCAATCTTGAGAAAGCAGAACGGAATTGGAGGAAGCAACCTGTCTGACTTCAGGCTCTACTACAAAGCCACAGTCATCAAGACAGTTTGGTACTGGCACAAAGACAGAAATATAGATCAATGGAACAAAATAGAAAGCCCAGAGATAAATCCACGCACCTATGGACACCTTATCTTTGACAAAGGAGGCAAGACTATACAATGCATTAAAGACCATCTCTTTAACAAGTGGTGCTGCGAAAACTGGTCAACCACTTGTAAAAGAATGAAACTAGAACACTTTCTAAAACTACACAAAAATAAACTCAAAATGGATTAAAGATCTAAACGTAAGACCAGAAACTATAAAACTCCTAGAGGAGAACATAGGTAAAACACTCCTTGACATAAATCACAGCAGGAACCTCTATGACCCACGTCCCAGAATATTGGAAATGAAAGCAAAAATAACCAAATGGGACCTAATTAAAATTAAAAGCTTCTGCACAACAAAGGAAACTATAAGTAAGGTGAAAAGACAGCCTTCAGAATGGGATGATATAATAGCAAATGAAGCCACTGACAAACAACTAATCTCAAAAATACACAAGCAACTCCTGCAGCTCAATTCCAGAAAAATAAACCACCCAATCAAAAAATGGGCCAAAGACCTAAATAGACATTTCTCCAAAGAAGACATGCAGATGGCTAACAAATACATGAAAAGATGCTCAACATCACTCATTATCAGAGAAATGCAAATCAAAACCATGAGGCACCATTTCACGCCAGTCAGAATGGCTGTGATCCAAAAGTCTATAAGCAATAAATGCTGGAGAGGGTGTGGAGAAAAGGGAACCCTCTTACACTGTTGGCAGGAATGCAAACTAGTACAGCCACTATGGAGAACAATGTGGAGATTCCTTAAAAAACTGGAAATAGAACTGCCTTATGACCCAGCAATCCCACTGCTGGGCATACACACTGAGGAAACCAGAATTGAAAGAGACACGTGTACGCAAGTGTTCATCACAGCAGTTTGTAATAGCCAGGACATGGAAGCAACCTAGATGTCCGTCAGCAGACGAGTGGATAAGAAAGCTGTGGTACATATACACAATGGAGTATTACTCAGCCATTAAAAAGAATGCATTTGAATCAATTCTAATGAGGTGGATGAAACTGGAGCCTATTATACAGAGTGAAGTAAGCCAGAAAGTGATCTAAGCCAAAAACACCAATACAGTATTCTAACACATATATACGGAATTTAGAAAGATGGAAATGATAACCCTGTATGCAAGACAGCAAAAGAGACACAGATGTATAGAATAGTCTCTTGGACTCTCTGGGAGAGGGAGAGGGTGGGATGATTTGGGAGAATGGCATTGAAACATGTATAATATCATATAAGAAATGAATCGCCAGTCCAGTTTCGATGCAGGATACAGAATGCTTGGGGCTGGTGCACTGGGATGACCCAGAGGGATGATACGGGGAGGGAGGTGGGAGGGGGTTCCGGATGGGGAACATGTGTATACCCGTGACAGATTTATGTTGATGTATGGCAAAACCAATACAATATTGTAAAGTAATTAGCCTCCAATTAAAATAAATAAATTTAAATTAAAAAATAAAATAATATTAGAAACACTTAGAAATAAATTAATTTAATGAAGTCAGTGCATATAAGATCAATATAATCTCTTTTTTCTGTATACTGTAAAGAATATTAAAAATTAAAGTACCATTAAGATTTTTAAATGTACCTAGGAAATGATTGTAAAAAAGATGTGCAAGGTCTCTGTATGGAAAAGTAAAAAAAAAAAAAAAATCACTGAAAATAACTGATAACAAACTGAATAAACCCCTGGTTATGGATTAGAGGACTTTATATTAATATGTCAGTTCTCCAAATCCAATCGAAATCCCAACAGATATTTTGTTGAGTATAATGAGCTGATTTGAAGATTTATATAGACTGGGACTTTGAAGGTGCTGGAGGAGTAAAACGTGGAAATTACCTTCCTATTCAGAAATACATCAAAATACATCTACATGTGGAACAACTCCTACAGAGCACCTATTGGATGCTGGCAGAAGACCCCAGACTTGCAAGAAAGCAATCTAATCTCCACATAACAGGATAGGGTAAAAGAAATAAGAAAATAAAAAGACAAAGTAATCAGGATGGGACCTGTGCCTCTGGGAGGCTGTTGTGCAGGAGAAAAATTTCTGCACAGTCAGAAACCCCCTCACAGGTGGGGGCAGGGAAAGCTTTGGAACCTCAAAGGGGAGCAGTACAACAGGTGCTCAGAAGGCAAAACAGAGAGAATTCACCACAGAGATTGCTGCTGAACAGCACTTTCCAGATAAGAAATGGCTTGCATGACTGCAGTGGCAAGTAGGGGCTGGGTTCTGAGGCTCAGGCTTTGGGGGTCAGACCTCAGGGACAGAACTGAGGTTGACTGTTATGAAAATACTCCTCAGGGACTAGTACAGCACAGCTGAGGGAGTCCAAGGAAAAGCCTAGGCCAGTCAGAGAGGCAAGAGATCATTTGCTGTGGGGATCCTCTAACTGCATGCACTGGCAGATGGCAGAACACCACCTTCATGAGTACAGGATGGGTCATGGCTACAGTCTATGACCACAGAGGTGGGCATGCTGACCAGCAGCTACCAAAACCTGCACGAGTGCCAGAGATGGAGGATAAGACACCACTGAGATCCTGACCCCAGAGGTTGCAACTGTTACCAAGCTGTGAGTAGGCACGACTGCCCACAACTTCCTTGGATCTTGTGCAGCTTGGCACTGCTGAGGGACGCATGAGCTAAGGTCAGTTCCCTGGGAGAATGCATGACCTACCTCAAGCTGTACTAACTTCCTGTATGCCTATGCTGCTGCAAGCACTCCCCACATATTCCAACTGTGTCTGCCATAACCCTCCCTCTCCCTGGCCCAACTTAGCAAGTGACCCCTAGTCAACTGCTGCTTTCACCTTCTATTGTCTTGGTGGGGAAAAGGTGTCTCAAGGCAGCCTACAGAGGTGGAGCCAAAGCAAAGCAGAGCACCAGGGTCTATGTTACCAGAAGAGAGAAATGGAATTTTCTCATACAGTCACAGGAGAAACAGATTAAATCCCTGCAATTAAATCGAGGCTGTGAACCTCAGAAGCAAGTATAAACTGGAGTAAGGCCAGATTTTAATCTGAGTTGGCCCCTCAGTGCCCACAGCAGGTCCAGAGACCTTCCTAGAAATATTGGAGGACCTTCTGAGTTAGCAGATTGGCTGCAGCTCACTCTGTGACAAGAAAAATTAAGGTCACAGGAATATATTCTTCTTACTACCACACTCGGTCTCACTTTCTGTCTCTCTCTTTGTCTCTGTCTGTCTGTCTGTCTGTCTCTCTCTCTATTATATATATATATATATATATATATATATATATATATATATATATATATTTGGATTATTATGTTGTTTTCTTTATTATTCCTTTAACTTTTATATTTCACTCACTTTTTATTTTTTAGTGCTTTCATTAAATTTATTTTTTTTTTTCTCACTTCTAAAGCACTTTCTCATTATATTGCATTGCTTCCCATGTTTTTTGGTTTTGTACTTTTTTGCTATTCTAAGTTTCAATGTTCTTTTTTTTTCATTTATGGGTTTATTTATTGGATGTATTGCTCTCTTCCTTTTTGATTCCTCTTTTATTATTTTATTTTCATTTGAATATGTAAGTTTTTTTGTATGTTCTTGTCTGTTTACTCTTTCATTTACAATTTCTCTAGGGGTTTTGCCTGTCTATTCTTTTTTTTTGTTTATATGTATGTTTGATTTTTTTTTTTTTTACTATTGCTTTCTTTCCCCTTCTCTTCTATACTGTGTGGTTTGTGCTCTATCCAGGGGTCAGGCCTGAACTTCCATGGTTGGAGAATTGAATCCAGGCTGTTGGACCACCATAGAACTACCAACCCACTGGAGTATTAATTCAAAACAGCTATCCAAAAGGACTCCATCTCAACACTAAGACTTGGCACTACCCAAAGTCCAGCAAACTCCAGTGCTGGATGCCTCACACAAAAAAGCTAGCAAAATAGGAACACAGCAGTATCCATTAGCAGACATGCTGCCCAAAACCATAGCAACCTCACAGAAACCCCCAAAACAAACCACTGTGTGAGGCACTGCCCTTCATAGAGACAAGATCCAGCCCCACTCACTAGAAAACAAGCACCATTCCCCCCTGCTAGGAAACCTTCACCAGGCACTGGTCTGCCCTGAGCCTCTGGAGATAGACTCACAAGTAAGAGGAACTACAACATTGCAGCCTGCAAAAAGGAGACCCCAAGCATAGTAAATTAAACAAAATGAAAAGACAGAGACACATGAAGCAGATGAAGGAGCATAATAAAAACCCAAAAGATCAAACAAATGAAGAGGAAAATGGGTAGTCTACCTAAAAAAGACTTCAGAATAATGATAGTAAAGATGATCCAAAAATCGTGGGAATAAATTGGAAGCACAGATAGAGAAGATACAAGAAATATTTAACTAAGACATAAAAGAAGTAAAGAAAAGAAACAATGAACATCACAATAACTGAGATAAAAATGCAATAGAGGAAATCAAGAGCAGAATACCTAAGGCAGAAGAGTGGATAAGTAAGCTGGAAGATAGAATGGTTTAAATAATTGAAGAAGAGAAGAATAAATAAAAAAAGAATGAAAAGAAATGAAGACAGCCTCATAGACTTCTGGTATTGAGACCACTATAAGAGACAAGGAAGGACAATATATAATGATCAAGGGATCAATCCAAGTAGAAGATAAAGCAATAATTCAGTTCAGTTCAGTTCAGTTGCTCAGTCTTATCTGACTCTTTGCAATCCCATGGACTGCAGTACACCAGGACTCCCTGTCCATCACCAACTCTCAGAGTTTACTCAAACTCATGTCCATTGAGTTAGTGATGCCATCCAACCATCTCATTCTCTGTCATCCCCTTCTGTTCCACCTTTAATTTTTCCAAGCATCAGGGTCTTTTAAAGTGAGTCAATTCTTCACATCAGGTGGCCAAAGTACTTCAATGTATGTCTGTGTGTGTATGTGTGTACAGACACACATACACACACACACAACATATATATGCACCCATCTTAGTACATAAGGCAAATGCTAACAACTATAAAATGGGAAATTGACAATAACATAGTAACAGTGAAGGAATTAAATGTCTCACTCATAAGAATGGAAAGGTCAACAGGAGAGAAAATTAATAAGGAAACACAAACTGTAAATGATACATTGGACATGATGATCCTGATTGATATCTACAGGACATCCCATCCAAAAACAGTAGAATTCGCATTTTTCTCAAGTTCACATAGAATATTCTCCAGGATAGATCACATCTTGGTTCACAACCAAGCCTTAATAAATTTAAGGAAATTGAAATTATATAAAGCAATATTTCTGATTACATCGCTCTAAGATGGATATCAATTACAAGAAAAACAATGTAAAAAAACATAAACACATGGAAGCTAAACAATATGCTTCTAAATAACTAGGAGGTTAATGAAGAAATCAAAGGGAAAAAAAAATACCTGGAAACAAATTACAATGAAAACACAGTAACTCAAAACCTACAGAATGCAGTTAAAGCAGTGCTAAGAGGGAAGTTTATAGCAATGCAAGCCTTATCTCAAGAAATAAGAAAAACATCAAATAAATAACTTAACCTGACACCTAAAGCAACTAGAAAAAGAAGAGCTGAAAATCAACAAAGTTAGTAGAAGGAAATAAATCACAAAAACCAGAACAGAAATAAATGAAATAGGAATGAAGGAGGCAATAGCAAAATCAATAAAACTAAAAGCTGATTATTTGTGAAGATAAGCAAAACTGAAAAACCATTATCAAGACTCAATAAGAAAAAAATAGAGAAGACTTAAATGAATAAAATTAGAAATGAAAAAGGAGAAGTTATAATAGATAATGCAGAAATACAAAGGATCATAAGAGACTATTACAAGAAACTATATGCCGATAAAATGGATAACCAGGAAGAAATGGACAAATTCTTACAAAAGTAAAAGTTTCTATGACCGAATCAGGAACAAATAGGGAATATATCAGACCAACCACAAGTGCTGAAATAGAAAATGTGATCAAATATCTTCCATTAAATAAAAGCCCAGGGCCAGATGGCTTGATAGGTAAATTTTTTCAAATGCTTAGGAAAGAACACTAACACCTATCTTGCTCAGACTCTTTCAGAGAATTGCAGATGGATGAAAACTCCCAAACTCATTCTATGAGGCTACCATCACTGTGCTACTAAAACCAAAACCACAAAGATACCACAAAAAAATAAAAATAAAATAAAAAGCTTAGCCCAATACCACTAATAAACATGAATGCAAAAATCCCCAACAAAATTCCAACAAACAGAATCCAACAACACATTAACAGGATAATACACTGTGATTAAATGGGGTTTATCTCAGGGATACAAGGTTTCTTCAATAAATGCAAATCTGATTCACTTTGCTCTACAGCAGAAACTAACACAACATTGTAAATCAACTATACTCCAATAAAATTTTTTTAACTATTTAAATAAATAAATGCAAATTAATCAATGTGATATACTATGTTAGAATATTTAAAGATATAAACCATATGATAATCTCAATAGATGCAGAGAAAGCTTTCAACAAAATTAAACATGTATTTATTATTAAAAAAAACTTTATAAAAAACCAGCATATCATGCATCGAATCTGGACAGGCGACTCGTTTCATATATGATAATATACATGTTTCAATGCCATTCTCCCAAATCATCCCACCCTCTCCCTCTCCCACAGAGTCCAAAAGACTGTTCTATACATCAGTGTCTCTTTTGCTGTCATGTTGATACATGGCAAAACCAATACAATATTGTAAAGTTAAAAAATAAAATAAATAAAAGAAAAAAAGAAAAGAAAATCAGCGTAGAAGTTGCCTTCCCTAACACAATAAAGGCCATATATGACAAACTGACAGCAAGCATTACTGCCAAATGGTGAAAAACCGAAAAAAATTTCCTATAAGATGAGGAATAAGACAAGGTGCCCATTCTTGCCACTACAGTTCAATATAGTTTTGGAAGTCCTAGCCACTTCAATCAGAGAAAAAAAGAAGTTAAAGAAATCCAGATTAGAAAATAAGTTAAAATCTTACTGTTTGCAGGTGATATATATATATATATATATATATATATATATATATATATATAGTTGGAAAACCCTAAAGATGCCACCAGAAAATTGCTAGAGTTAATCAATGACTTTAGTAAAGTCGCATGATATAAAGCTAATACACAGAAATCCCTTTTATTCCTATATACTAACAATAAAAAATCAGAAATAGAAATTAAGGAAACAATCTCATTCACCACAGCAACAAAAAGAATACAATACCTAGGAATAACAAAAAGAATAAAATTCCCAGGAATAAAGTGAAAAAGTGAAAGTGAACTTGCTTATTCATGTCTGACTCTTTGCGACCCCATGGACTACAGCCAATCAGGCTCCTCCATCCATGGGATTTTCCAGGCAAGAGTACTGGAATGGATTGCCATTTCCTTCTCCAGGGGATCTTCCCAACCCAGGGAATGAACCTGGGTTTTCCACGTTATAGGCAGACGCTTTACCATCTGAGCCACCATGGAATAAACATACCTAAAGGGACAAAAGACTTGTATGCAGAAAACTGTAAGACACTGATGAATAAAATCAAAGATAACAGAAACAGATGGAGAGATATACCATGTTGTATTGGAACAGTCAGTATTGTGAAAATGACTATACTACCCGAAGCGATCTACAAATTCAATGCAATTCCTATGAAATTGCCAATGGCCTTTGTTCACAGTACTAGAACAAAACAAAAAAAAATTACAGTCTGTACAGAAACACAACAGATTGCCAAAGAAATCTTAAGAAAGCAAAACAGCTGGAGGAATCAACCTTCCTCACTTCAGACTATACTTCAAAGCTACAGCCATCAAGACAGCATGGTGCTATCACAAAAATAGAAGTATACAGAAATATAAACCGATGGAACAAGATAGAAAGCCCAGAGATAAACTCATGTACCTTATTTTTGACAGTGGGGGCAAGAATATAAAATGGAGGAAAAAACAGTCTCTTCAATAAGTGGCTCTGGGAAAACTGGACATCTACATGTAAAAATATGAAATTAGAACACTTCTGAACACCATACACAAAAATAAACTCAAACTGGATTGAAGACTTAAATGTAAGGCCAGAAACTATAAAGCTCTAGAGGAAAACTTGGACAGTCCTCTTTGACATAAATCACAGCAAGATCCTCTTTGTCTCACTTCCTAGAATAATGGAGTTAAAAAATAGATGAATGGGACCTAATTAAACTTCAATGCTTCCGCACGGCAAAGAAATCTATAAATAAGATGAAAAGGCAACCCTCAGTATGGGAGAAAGTAATTGCCAATGAAGCAACAGACAAAGGATTACTCTCCAAAATATATAGCAGCTTATACAGATCATCAGAAAAACAAACAGCCCAATCAAAAAATGAGTAGAAGATCTAAACAGACATTTCTCCAAAGACTTACAGATGGCCAATAAACACATGAAAAGATGTTTGACATCATTTATTATTACATAAATGCAAATCAAAACTACAATGAAGAATCATCTCACACCAATCAAAATAGCAATTATCAAAAAAACTACAAAGAATACATGCTGAAGTGGATATGGAGAAAAGGGAACCCTCTCACTGTTGATGGGAATGTAAATTGATACAGTCACTATGGAGAACAGTATGGAGATTCCTTAACAAATAAATTTAGGTATAAAACTGTCATATGACTCAGCAATCCCACTACCGGTCATATACCCCAAGAAACCCACAATTGAGAAAGACGCATGTACCCCAATGTTCATTGCAGGACTATTTACAGTAGCCAGGACATGGAAGCAATCTATATGCCTGACAACTGATGAATGGATAAAGAAGATGTAGTACATATATACAATGGAACATTATTCATCCATATAAAGGAATGAATTTGAGTCAGTTGTAGAGAGGTGGATGAACCTAGAGTTTGTTATACAGAGTGAAGTAAGAGAAAAATAAATATCATGTATTAATGCATATATATGCAATCTAGCAGAGAAGGCAACGGCAACCCACTCCAGTACTCTTGCCTGGAAAATCCCATGGACGGAGGAGCCTGGTAGGCTGCAGTCCATGGGTTCGCTAAGAGTCGGGCACGACTGAGCAATTTCACTTTCACTTTTCACTTTCATGCATTGGAGAAGGAAATGGCAACCCACTCCAGTATTCTTTCCTGGAGGATCCCAGGGACAGAGGAGCCTAGTGGGCTGCCATCTATGGGTCGCACAGAGTCAGACACGACTGAAAGGACTTAGCAGCAGCAGCAGCAGCAGCAGCATGCAATATAGAAAAATAGTACTGATGAACCTATTTACAGAGATGAAATGGAGATGCAGACATAGAGAACAGACTTGTGGACCCAACAGGGGGATAGGGTAGAATAAATTGAGAAAATAGCATCGGCATATATACACTATCTTGTGCAAATAGATAACTGGTGGGAAGTTGCTATATAACACAGGGAGTCCTGCCTGACTCTCTAAAACCAGATGACCTAGATGGGAGGAATGGAAGAAATCTCAAGAAGGAAAGGATATAAATAATTATGACTGATTCACATTGTTGTAGGGCAGAAAACAACACAACATGTTAAAGCAATTATGCTTTAATTTAAAAAAATTTATATAGACAAGCAAATAGCAGGGGGTAGTAAGGCAATCAGGAAAGGAAACAAAGCTGGAGGGCTTATACTATCAAAGCCATGACTTCTTATAGAAATTAAGAAAGAGAGATACTGCCATCGGAATAGACAAACAGACTAACTGACCATGTAAAACGGTCCAGAATTCGACAATGCCTATGAAAATTGCCCAGTATATGATGAAACTGAAATTACACCTCACTGTGAAAAGTATGGAATTTCAGTAAATTATATTGTGTTAATCTGCTATCCAATATGGAAAAAATGAATTTTTGCTTCTATATATCATCATAAACCAAAAGACTAAAGATATAAATATGACAGATAACACAACTTTTACAGGAAAATATATAAGAACATCTTTATAGCTATTTGCATACAGAAAAGTAAAATTGCCGATTATAATGAGAAAATTTAACTATACTATGATTAAAGACTTCTCTTCATCAAACAAGTCTAATAAAAGAGTGAGAGGGTAACTCACAAAGGGAGAGTATTCCCAAAACATATAACTTTCCTCCAAAAAAGATTGATATCCAGAATACGTATTTAAAAAATGTATTTCAAATAAATAGAACAAAGGTACAATACAATTTTAAATGGGCAAAAGACTTAAACAAATACCTTATAAAAAATGATACCCAAATTTGCAAAATACGTGTCACTTTTCATCAAGACAGATTTAAATAAAGTCAAATCTTGTTAACACTATATACCAAGCAGAATAGCTAAACTAAAAAAGACAACAAATTTTGCTCCTATGAATATTTTTTCCCTTATTTTGGTGCAAATATATAGTTTATATGCTAGCTGTTCATATACATTTAGAACTGTAATTGGTATCTCAAAATGTATGTACCTGTTCACTTAAGGATAAACTGCCAAACTATTTTCCAAAATGTTTGTACCAATTTATCTTCCTACACTTTATGATTTCTAGTAGGTCTTGAAACGTGTCTTTATAAACATTATTCATAATAAACAAATAATACATAAATTGTGATATTTTCATAAGACTGAATGCTGTATAAAGCAAGGAGAATGAGAAAATTACAAGTACACATAATAATGTGGTTGAATTTTACAAACATGTATAAAATAATCTAAGCAAAAGAATACCTAATATCCTATTTCATATGTTGCTGGGGTCCAGTCCCGGTGGATCCAGAGATTTTGAAGGGGAGACGGCGTCGGCGATCAGGAGACAATAGCTTAATTAAGTGTTAATTAGAGATATAAAGAGTGGTTAAATAGGGATAGCTCGGTGAAAAAATTCAGTGGAGAAAAGAGGCTGAATAACTTGGTTTACGTGGAAAACCAGTAAAACTCCAAGACAAGGAGTTTGCGCCACCTACGTAGGCCGCAGGCGTCCTCCCATTCTCCCAAAGGAGAGGAGACACTAAGGCCTCCCCGGTCAGATCTTAGAAGCCCAGGCAAAATTAGTAGGCTTGGTGAGCCTCCACACTCCAGATGGGAATTCAGCCAGAAGGTGAGAGAAAGAACGACATGGGGAGACCAAGCTTCAGTGAGCAAGGCCTGCACTTTATTTTCCAAAGTAGTTTTTATACCTTAAGTTGTGCATAGAGGATAATGGGGGAAGGGGTAGAGTCATGCAAGGTCAGCAGTCCTTGATCCTTATCGAAGCCAGGCTTTCTTCCTGCAAACTTATCATATGCAAAAGTTTAGGTGATTTACATCATCTTCTGGCCAGGAGGCCTGTTAACATTTTATGACCCTGTCTTCAGAAAACTTATTTTTCTCTAAAGGTGATTATTCTAAAGTCAGGCACCACCCTCCAAAAGCATTAAAGTTGCATTCCTATAGGGCAAAAGTGTGGTGGGCTATAACAAGAGAAGAATTAACTCAAGGGTCCAAGGTTACAAACATTAAAGCTACTACTTACATTCCTATACACCAACTATATTAATCAATACACTCCTAGGGACACAGTAGGTAAGGGATATGGAAACTTAGCAGCAAACATTGGCCCAATAAATGAAAACCCTTCACCAATATAATTTCTAATCAACCCACTATACTATATTAATAATCTTCTAACTGCTCAAAGGAGTATGTATTTAGAAAGTTTAGAACATCTCGTGCCTCTCACAGTTGGGGGGCTGTGAACAATCACATGTGGCTGGAAGAACCTGTTCAAGCAGGCTAGAGAACTTCCAAAGGAGTTTATGAACTAAAACACTCCTGTCACGCCCAGGAACTTTATTAACTGGAGCTGGAAGTTAACTCTTTTTCAGAGAGAGAGATGGTGGTGGGGGACAGCCCCCTGTAAAGTCAGAGGTGTAGGTGAGAGCACAAAGTAGTAAAGTAGGCAGACTCTGGTTTTTGGGGTAGATGCTTGAGAATTTCCAGAGGGACTCCTGAGGCTCGATCCCGCCTTTGTGTATGCCGAGCCTCCTTCCTCATGACCTTTGCCATGGGCAGAGTTCCTCACGCTGGGTCCCGGCAATATGTGTAAAGTTAAAAATAATATATTGTGTTAGAGCCTCTTGATGATAGTGAAAGAGGAGAGTTTAAAAGCTGAATTAAAACTCAACATTTATTAAAAAAGAAAAAGAAAAGAAAACTATATCAGTTTCCACCACTTCTAAAAAAAAAAAAAAAAAAAAAAAAAACTCAACATTTAAAAAACTAATATTATGGCATCCAGTCCCATCACTGCATGGGAAATAGATGGGGAAAAATTGGAAATGGTGACCGATTTTATTTTCTTGGGCTCAAAATTCACTGCAGTGACTGCAGCTGTGCAATTAAAAGACACTTGCTCCTTGGAAAAAAAGCTATGGCAAACCTAGGCAGTATATTAAAAAGCAGAGATGTCACCTTTCTGACAAATGGGTGTGTGTGTGTGTGTGTTTGTGTGTGTGTGTGTGTTGCTCAATCATGTCCAACTCTTTGCCATCCCATGGACTTGTAGCCTTCCAAACTCTTCTGCCCATGGAATTTTTCAATCAAGAATACAGGAGTGAGTAGCTATTCCCTTCTCCCAGGGATCTTCCTGACCTAGGGATCGAACCCAAGTCTTCTGCATTGCAAGCAGAGTCTTTACTGTCTGAGCTATCAGGGAAGCCAGCAAAGGTCCATATGGTCAAAGTTATGGGTTTTCCAGTAGTCATGTGTGGATGTGAGAGTTGGACCATAAAAAAGACTGAGCACCAAAGAATTGATGCTTTTGAACTGAGGCATTGGAGAAGACTCTTGAGAGTCCCTTGAACAGCAGGAGATCAAACTAGTCAATCCTCAAGGACATCACCCATGAATATATACTGGAAGGACTGATGCTGAAGCTGAAGCTCCAATACTTTGGCCACCTGATGTGAAGAATCAACTCCTTGGAAAAGACTATGATGCTGGGAAAGATTGCGGGCAGGAGGAGAAGAGGGCAACAGAGGATGAGATGGTTAGATAGCATCACTGACTCGATGGACATCAGTTTGAGAAAACTCCAGGGGATAGTGAAGGCCAGGGAAGTGTGGTGTGCTGCAGTCTATGCGGTCATAAAGAGTCAGACACGACTTAGCAACTGAAGAGCAAAATGGTGTTAGAAGCCAAATTAGCAGTTATTTTTGATAGTGGGCAGGGAGAGGTGGTTAGTAACAGAAAGTATAATTGTAGGTACAAAAAAGGATGGGAAGGTTAGAATGTTACTAGTAGAAAGTGAGCACATGATCACAGACTTTGGTGTCCCAGAGAGGAAAGAGCACAGGCTTTGAGATCATAATAAAATGGATGTTAATCTTCAGTCTGCTACTAGCTGATTAACCCTGAAAGTGAAAGTCACTCAGTAGTGTCTGATTCTTTGTGACCACATGGACTATACAGTCCATGGAATTCTCTAGGCCAGAATACTGGAGTTCATAGCCTTTCCCTTCTCCAGGGGATCTTCCCAACCCAGGGATCGAACACAGGTCTCCCACATTGTGGCGGATTCTTTACCAGCTGAGCCACAAGGGAAGTCCAAGAATACTGGAGTGGGTAGCCGATCAATTCTCCAGCTGATCTTCCTGACCCAAGTATTGAACAGAGGTCTCCTGCATTGCAGGTGAATTCTTTGCCAACTGAGCTATGAGGGAAGCCAATATTAGCCCTAAATAATAAAATTAACTCATATAATCAGGAATGAAATTCTTACATTACATAGATTTTGTAAGCTTTAGAGAAAATTTGTGAAAAGAGTTAGTTTCACGGTTGGTATTTGATAATGTTTTAATAAATATTTAAGAAGTTACTATTTGGGATAAGGGGAATTAATATCACACAGAATACAATAGTGTAACTATTATGGTGGCTAGAATGGCTTGTGCTATACAAGGAAGAGCTACCTGGATAGATAAACTGGCATTATAGTGTGAAGAACAAGATTAAACTTGACGTTTTAGGCACAAGTAAATCATTGTACATTCTTAAGCATAAATGAAACATAATTTACTGTTGTGTTTTATAGCAAGATTATTATAACAATTAATATAGAAAGGAGATTGGAAGAAAGACAGTGGCTACTGGAGTTTGAGTTGGAGAAAGATGTTATTCTATCAGTTCAGCTCAGCCGCTCAATCATTACCTACTCTTTCGAACTCCATGGACTGCAGCACGCCAGGCCTCCCTGTCCATCACCAATTCCTGGAGTTTACGTAAACTCATGTCCATTGAGTCAGTGATGCCATCCAACCGTCTCATCCTCTGTCGTCCCCTTCTCCTCCTGCTTTCAGTCTTTCCCAGGATCAGGGTCTTTTCTAATGAGTCAGTTCTTTGCATCAGGTGGCCAAAGTATTGGAGTTTCAGTTTCAGCATCAATACTTTCAGTGAATATTCAGGGCTGAATTCTTTTAGGATGGACTGGTTGGATCTTCTTGCCGTCCAAGGTGTTCTTAAGAGCCTTCTCCAACACAACAGTTCAAAAGCATCAATTATTTGGCACTCAGCTTTTTTTATAGTCCAACTCTCACATTCATACATGACTACTGTAAAAACCATAGCTTTGACTAGATGGACCTTTTTTGGCAAAGTAATGTCTCTGCTTTTTATTTTTTTAATTTAAATTTATTTATTTTAATTGGAGGCTAATTACTTCACAATATTGTGTTGGTTTTGTCATACATCAACATAAATCTGCCACAGGTATACACATGTTCCCCATCCTGAACTCCCACCTCCCACCCCGCTATCCTCATCCTATCCCCTCCCACCTCCCTCCCTGTACCATCCCTCTGGGTCATCCCAGTGCACCAGCCCCAAGCATCCTGTATCCTGCATCAAACCTGGACCGGCGATTCATTTCTTATATGATATTATACATGTTTCAATGCCATTCTCCCAAATCATCCCACCCTCTCCCTGTCCCACAGAGTCAAAAAGACTGTTCTATACATGTGTGTCTCTTTTGCTGTCTCACATACAGGGTTATCGTTACCATCTTTCTAAATTCCATATATATGCATTAGTATGCTGTATTGGTGTTTTTCTTTCTGGCTAACTTCACTCTGTATAATAGGCTCCAGATTTATCCACATCATTAGAACTGATTCAAATTTTTAATATGCTGTCTAGGTTGGTCATAACTTTCCTTCCAAGGAGTAAGCACTTTTTAATTTCATGGCTGCAGTCACCATCTGCAGTCAATATGAAGCCCTCCAAAAATAAATTCTGTCACTGTTTCCACTGTTTCCCCATCTATTTGCCATGAAGTGACAGGACCAGATGCCATGATCTTAGTTTTCTGAATGTTGAGCTTTAATCCAACTTTTTTACTTTCCTCTTTCACTTTCATCAATAGGCTCTTGAGTTCTTCACTTTCTGCCATAAGGGTGGTGTCATCTGCATATCTGAGGTTATTGATATTTCTCCTGGCAATCTTGATTCCAGCTTCTGCTTCCTCCAGCCTAGGATTTCTCATGATGTACTCTGCATATAAGTTAAATAAGCAGGATGACAATATACAGCCTTGACGTACTCCTTTCCCAATTTAGAACCAGTCTGTTGTTCCATGTCCAGTTCTAACTGTTGCTTCTTAACCTGCATACAGATTTCCCAGGAGGCAGGTCAGGTGATCTGGTGTTCCCATCACTTTATGAATTTTCCACAGTTTGTTGTGATCCACATAGTCAAGGGCTTTGGCATAGTGAAAAGAGCAGAAGCAGATGCTTTTCTGGCACTCTCTTAACTTTTTTGATGGTCCAACAACAGATGTTGGCAATTTGATCTCTGGTTCCTCTGCCTTTTCTAAATCCAGCTTGAACATTTGGAAGTTCATGGCTCACGTACTGTTGAAGCTTGACTTGGAGAATTTTGATCACTCTAGCATGTGAGATGAGTGCAATTGTGCAGTAGTTTGAGCATTCTTTAGCACTGGCTTTCTTTGGGATTGGAATGAAAACTGATATTTTCCAGTCCCATGGCCACTGCTGAGTTTTCCAAATTTGCTGGCATATTATAAATCCAGGTTACAGATTATTAGTCCTAAAATTGGGATTATGGCAAAGGAAATACAGTGACAGGATACAATTTTCTATTTAGCAGAAGAATTCACAGCACTTCTTGAAAGATTAAATTGAAAGGACAAAAGAGATGAAAACTTTCAAGTTGATTATGGGGTTCTTAACTTGGCTGTATTATTTGTAAAAAGGTGGAAAATAGGTAACTCTGTAGAAGATGTCAATTTCATTTTCAGACATCTAGAATTTGACATGTTTAGTTTAGAGTAGATTTTCTATAAGCAGTCAACAGAAGAATTTCCACACACACTTCCTTTGTGGATTTGTGTGCCTTAATTTTTTCAGTTTTGCCTTTTGCCTAGCTCTTACTATTCTTTTCCAAACCTTTTACTCCAGGGTTTCCTATAGAAGATTATTTGGAAGGTCACGCTGTACACTTAATGACTGTTTAGGTTTTGAAATGATATCTGAATTAACATGAGAGACTACTTACAAAAAATTCCCAAAGTCTCCTTATTTTGTCCCAGACAGCCAGCTCCTGCAGAGCAGATTTTAACCTCAACTCCACAGGAGATGTGTCGTCAAGACTTGCATTTTACACTGCCATATATTTCATGCTCAATTTCAATAAAGGAAGCCACTTCCAACACCCAGATTTCTCTAAATCATGAGTATTTTCCCTATCAATTGACATAAAAGTGAACTTCATTTAAGATTTATTTTCAGAGATTGACTGTAGATAGATAATGCAATAATGCATGATGAGATAATTTAATGGGTTTTGTGAAATATTCTTACTAAAATCATTCTTGGTGAAAATAATGAATTTGGGGAGATAATACCAATGCTTCTCTTTCCACTTTCTCTTGCTCTCTCCATTTCTCTCTTCTGTAAATCAGGACAAAGCTAAATTTCTCTTAAGAGTGCCACCAAAACAGTAGGGCTTGTTGATACTGGGAATCTTTCTGGTTTCTCCTACAATGAGGTTGTGCACTTCTGGAAGGTTAAAGTACATAGATAGTTATGTCCTGTTCAGAATGTTCAACCAACCCATGGCATGAGATTCCCTGTTGAAAAAACAGATTGAACCACTGTTGACACTCAGGGAGAGCCTTATCCCTTGCAGTTTATATGTAGTATAGGGTATATACATACTCCTGTACTACTTGGAATTTTGACTAGTCTGTTGAGCATGCTTATTCTCAGCTGACATGCTGCTGCTGCTGCTGCTAAGTTGCTTCAGTCTTGTCCAACTCTGTGCAACCCCACAGACAGCAGCCCGCCAGGCGCCCCTATCTCTGGGGTTCTCCAGGCAAGAACACTGGAGTGGGTTGCCATTTCCTTCCCCAATGCATGAAAGTGAAAGGTGAAAGTAAAGTTTCTCGGTCGTGTCTGACTCTTATTAATCAGTTTGGAAAGGATTTCTTTCCCTTGCCTCTTAGTGAGATTTTTCCACTTCATTGGTGCACTGGAAACAATCCCATTACCCTCCAAGCCAGTATATTTTATTAAGTCCACCTCTGCCATCTGAGACCACTCATTATCTGTAGCCTAAAACTACATTTTCCCCTTTGAAGCCTGAGATTCTCTACCAAATTACTTTAAATTGTCTATTTCTTCTCATACTACAAATAACTGCTTCTAACCTTGAATACTTAATGTTGAAATAATTAAAAACAAGGTAGGATATTATTTCACTCCCTTTAAAAGTCATGAAACTATTTTTTTCTATATATATATTTTCTTTGTATAAGTGTGTTAGTGGCAAAATCATCCTCCATTTTCCTTCATTGAAATTGCAAACCCAAAATTTATATTTTTCTTGCTTTAGAATGGGTATTTACCTGTGATAGGATATAGGATGAAGGAAGCTTGAAAATGGGGATGTGAAACTAGAACTTTACACCTGAGGAAGAAAGCTATGGTACATATACACATTGGAGTATTCAGATCAGATCAGATCAGATCAATCACTCAGTTGTGTCCGACTCTTTGCGACCCCATGAATCGCAGCACGCCAGGCCTCCTTGTCCATCACCAACTCCCGGAGTTCACTCAGACTCACGTCCATCGAGTCAGTGATGCCATCCAGCCATCTCATCCTCTGTCGTCCCCTTCTCCTCTTGCCCCCAATCCCTTCCAGCATCAGAGTCTTTTCCAATGAGTCAACTCTTCGCATGAGGTGGCCAAAGTACTGGAGTTTCAACTTTAGCATCATTCCTTCCAAAGAAATCCCAGGGCTGATCTCCTTCAGAATGGACTGGTTGGATCTCCTTGCAGTCCAAGGGACTCTCAAGAGTCTTCTCCAACACCACAGTTCAAAAGCATCAATTCTTCAGCGCTCAGCCTTCTTCACAGTCCAACTCTCACATCCATACATGACCACAGGAAAAACCATAGCCTTGACTAGACGAACCTTTGTTGGCAAAGTAATGTCTCTGCTTTTGAATATGCTATCTAGGTTGGTCATAACTTTCCTTCCAAGGAGTAAGAGTCTTTTAATTATATGGCTGCAGTCACCATCTGCAGTGATCTTGGAGCCAAGGAAAATAAAGTCTGACACTGTTTCCACTGTTTCCCCATCTATTTCCCATGAAGTGATGGGACCGGATGCCATGATTTTCGTTTTCTGAATGTTGAGCTTTAAGTCAACTTTTTCATTCTCCACTTTTACTTTCATCAAGAGGCTTTTGAGTTCCTCTTCACTTTCTGCCATAAGGGTGGTGTCATCTGCATATCTGAGCTTATTGATATTTCTCCCGGCAATCTTGATTCCAACTTGTGTTTTTTCCAGTCCAGCGTTTCTCATGATGTACTCTGCATATAAGTTAAACAAGCAGGGTGACAATATACAGCCTTGAAGTACTCCTTTTCCTATTTGGAACCATTCTGTTGGTCCATGTCCAGTTCTAACTGTTTCTTCCTGACCTGCATACACATTTCTCAAGAGGCAGATCAGGTGTTCTGGTATTCCCATCTCTTTCAGAATTTGCCACAGTTTATTGTGATCCACACAGTCAAAGGCTTTAGCATAGTCAGTAAAGCAGAAATAGATGTTTTTCTGGGACTCTCTTGCTTTTTCCATGATCCAGCAGATGTTGGCAATTTTTTTAAATTTTATTTTATTTTTAAACTTTACAATATTTTATTAGTTTTGCCAAATATCAAAATGAATCCACCACAGGTATACCCGCGTTCCCCATCCTGAACCCTCCTCCCTCCTGTCTCCCCTACACTCCCTCTGGGTCGTCCCAGTGCACTAGCCCCAAGAATCCAGTACCGTGCATCGAACCTGGACTGGCAACTCGTTTCATACATGATATTATACATGTTTCAATGCTATTCTCCCAAATCTCCCCACCCTCTCCCTCTCCCACAGAGTCCATAAGACTAATCTATACATCAGTGTCTCTTTTGCTGTCTCGTACACAGGGTTATTGTTACCATCTTTCTAAATTCCATATATATGTGTTAGTATACTGTATTGGTGTTTTCCTTTCTGGCTTACTTCACTCTGTATAATAGGTTCCAGTTTCATCCATCTCATTAGAACTGATTCAAATGTATTCTTTTTAATGGCTGAGTAATACTCCATTGTGTATATGTACCACAGCTTTCTTATCCATTCATCTGCTGATGGGCATCTAGGTTGCTTCCATGTCCTGGCTATTATAAACAGTGCTGTGATGAACATTGGGGTACACGTGTCTCTTTCCTTTCTGGTTTCCTCAGTGTGTATGCCCAGTAGTGGGATTGCTGGATCATAAGGCAGTTGTATTTCCAGTTTTTTAAGGAATCTCCACACTGTTCCCCATAGTGGCTGTACTAGTTTGCATTCCCACCAACAGTGTAAGAGAGTTCCCTTTTCTCCACATCCTCTCCAGCATTTATTGCTTGTAGACTTTTGGATCGCAGCCATTCTGACTCGTGTGAAATGGTACCTCATTGTGGTTTTGATTTGCATTTCTCTGATAATGAATGATGTTGAGCATCTTTTCATGTGTTTGTTAGCCATCTGTATGTCTTCTTTGGAGAAATGTCTATTTAGTTCTTTGGCCCATTTTTTGATTGGGTCATTTATTTTTCTGGAGTTGAGCTGTAGGAGTTGCTTGTATATTTTTGAGATTAGTTGTTTGTCTGTTGCTTCATTTGCTATTATTTTCTCCCACTCTGAAGGCTGCCTTTTCACCTTGCTAATAGTTTCCTTTGTTGTGCAGAAGCTTTTAAGTTTAATTAGGTCCCATTTGTTTATTTTTGCTTTTATTTCCAATATTCTGGAAGGTGGGTCATAGAGGATCCTGCTGTGATGTATGTCGGAGAGTGTTTTGCCTATGTTCTCCTCTAGGAGTTTTATAGTTTCTGGTCTTATGTTGAGATCTTTAATCCATTTTGAGTTTATTTTTGTGTAAGGTGTTAGAAAGTGGTCCAGTTTCATTCTTTTACAAGTGGTTGACCAGCTTTCCCAGCACCACTTGTTAAAGAGATGGTCTTTAATCCATTGTATAGTCTTGCCTCCTTTGTCAAATATAAGGTGTCCATATGCGTGTGGATTTATCTCTGGGCTTTCTATTTTGTTCCACTGATCAATATTTCTGTCTTTGTGCCAGTACCATACTGTCTTGATAACTGTGGCTTTGTAATAGAGCCTGAAGTCAGGTAGGTTGATTCCTCCAGTTTCGTTCTTCTTTCTCAAGATCGCTTTGGCTATTTGAGGTTTTTTGTATTTCCATACAAATTGTGAAATTATTTGTTCTAGCTCTGTGAAGAATACCGTTGGTAGCTTGATAGGGATTGCATTGAATCTATAAATTGCTTTGGGTAGTATACTCATATTCACTATATTGATTCTTACAATCCATGAGCATGGTATACTTCTCCATCTATTAGTGTCCTCTTTGATTTCTTTCACTAGTGTTTTATAGTTTTCTATATATAGGTCTTTAGTTTTTTAGGTAGATATATTCCTAAGTATTTTATTCTTTCAGTTGCAATGGTGAATGCAATTGTTTCCTTAATTTCTCTTTCAGTTTTCTCATTATTAGTGTATAGGAATGCAAGGGATTTCTGTGTGCTGATTTTATATCCTGCAACTTTACTATAATCATTGATTAGTTCTAGTAATTTTCTGGTGGAGTCTTTAGGGTTTTCTATGTAAAGGATCATGTCATCTGCAAATAGTGAGAGTTTTACTTCTTCTTTTTCAATTTGAATTCCTTTTATTTCTTTTTCTGCTCTGATTGCTGTGGCCAAAACTTCCAAAACTATGTTGAATAGTAATGGTGAAAGTGGGCACCCTTGTCTTATTCCTGACTTTAGAGCAAATGCTTTCAATTTTCACCATTGAGGATAATGTTTGCTGTGGGTTTGTCATATATAGCTTTTATTATGTTGAGGTATGTTCCTTCTATTCCTGCTTTCTGGAGAGTTCTTATCATAAATGGATGTTGAATTTTGTCAAAGGCTTTCTCTGCAGCTATTGAGATAATCATATGGTTTTTGTTTTTCAATTTGTTAATGTGGTGTATAACATTGATTGATTTGCAGATATTGAAGAATCCTTGCATCCCTGGGATAAAGTCCACTTGGTCATGGTGTATGATCTTTTTAATGTGTTGTTGGATTCTGATTGGTAGAATTTTGTTAAGGATTTTTGCATCTATGTTCATCAGTGATATTGGCCTGTAGTTTTCTTTTTTTTGGGATCTTTGTCAGGGTTTGGTATTAGGGTGATGGTGGCCTCATAGAATGAGTTTGGAAGTTTATCTTCCTCTACAATTTTCTGGAAGAGTTTGAGCAGGATAGGTGTTAGCTCTTCTCTAAATTTTTGGTAGAATTCAGCTGTGAAGCAGTCTGGATCTGGGTTTTGTTTGCTGGAAGATTTTTGATTACAGTTTCAATTTCCGTGCTTGTGATGGGTCTGTTAAGATTTTCTATTTCTTCCTGGTCCAATTTTGGAAAGTTGTACTTTTCTAAGAATTTGTCCATTACTTCCACGTTGTCCATTTTATTGGCATATAATTGTTGATAGTAGTCTCTTATGATCCTTTGTATTTCTGTGTTTTCTGTTGTGATCTCTCCATTTTCATTTCTAATTTTATTGATTTGATTTTTCTCCTTTGTTTCTTGATGAGTCTGGCTAATGGTTTGTCAATTTTATTTATCCTTTCAAAGAACCAGCTTTTTGGCTTTGTTGATTTTGCTATGGTCTCTTTTGTGTCTTTTGCATTTATTTCTGCCCTAATTTTTATGATTTCTTTCCTTCTACTAACCCTGGGGTTCTTCATTTCTTCCTTTTCTAGTTGCTTTAGGTGTAGGGTTAGGTTATTTATTTGACTTTTTCTTGTTTCTTTAGGTATGCCTGTATTGCTATGAACTTTCCCCTTAGGACTGCTTTTAAAGTGTCCCACAGGTTTTGAGTTGTTGTGTTTTCATTTTCATTCGTTTCTATGCAAATTTTGATTTCTTTTTTGATTTCTTCTGTGATTTGTTGGTTATTCAGCAGGGTGTTGTTCATCCTCCATATGTTGGAATATTTAATAGTTTCTCTCCTGTAATTGAGATCTAATCTTACTGCATTGTGGTCAGAAAAGATGCTTGGAATGATTTCTATTTTTTGAATTTACCAAGGCTAGATTTATGGCCCAGGATGTGATCTATCCTGGAGAAGGTTCCATGTGCGCTTGAGAAAAAGGTGAAATTCATTGTTTTGGGATGAAATGTCCTATAGATATCAATTAGGTCTAACTGGTCTATTGTATCATTTAACGTTTGTGTTTCCTTGTTAATTTTCTGTTTAGTTGATCTATCCATAGGTGTAAGTGGGGTATTAAAGTCTCCCACTATTATTGTGTTATTGTTAATTTCTCCTTTCATACTTGTTAGCATTTGTCTTACATATTATTGTGCTCCCGTGTTAGGTGCATATATATTTATAATTGTTATATCTTCTTCTTGGATTGATCCTTTGATCATTATGTAGTGACCATCTTTGTCTCTTTTCACAGCCTTTGTTTTAAAGTCTATTTTATCTGAGATGAGTATTGCTACTCCTGCTTTCTTTTGGTCCCTATTTGCATGGAAAATCTTTTTCCAGCCCTTCACTTTCAGTCTGTATGTGTCCCCTGTTTTGAGGTGGGTCTCTTGTAGAAAACATATGTAGGGGTCTTGTTTTTGTATCCGTTCAGCCAGTCTTTGTCTTTTGGTTGGGGCATTCAACCCATTTACATTTAAGGTAATTACTGATAAGTATGATCCCATTGCCATTTACTTTATTGTTTTGGGTTTGAGTTTATACACTGTTTTTTTGTTTCCTGTCTAGAGAATATCCTTTAGTATTTTTTGGAGAGCTGGTTTGGTGGTGCTGAATTCTCTCAGCTTTTGCTTGTCTGAGAAGCTTTTGATTTCTCCTTCATATTTGAATGAGATCCTTGCTGGGTACAATAGTCTGGGCTGTAGGTTATTTTCTTTCATCACTTTAAGTATGTCTTGCCATTCCCTCCTGGCTTGAAGAGTTCCAATTGAAAGATCAGCTGTTATCCTTATGGGAATTCCCTTGTGTGTTATTTGTTGTTTTTCCCTTGCTGCTTTTAATATTTGTTCTTTGTGTTTGATCTTTGTTAATTTGATTAATATGTGTCTTGGGGTGTTTCACCTTGGGTTTATCCTGTTTGGGACTCTCTGGGTTTCTTGGACTTGGGTGATTATTTCCTTCCCCATTTTAGGGAAGTTTCAACTATTATCTCCTCAAGTATTTTCTCATGGTCTTTCTTTTTGTCTTCTTCTTCTGGAACCCCTATGATTCGAATGTTGTAGCATTTAATATTGTCCTGGAGGTCTCTGAGATTGTCCTCATTTCTTTTAATTCGTTTTTCTTTTATCCTCTCTGATTCATTTATTTCTACCATTCTATCTTCTAATTCACTAATCCTATCTTCTGCCTCTGTTATTCTACTATTTGTTGCCTCCAGAGTGTTTTTAATTTCATTTATTGCATTATTCATTTTATATTGACTCTCTTTTATTTCTTCTAGGTCCTTGTTAAACCTTTCTTGCATCTTCTCAATTTGTCTCCAAGCTATTTATCTGTGATTCCATTTTGATTTCAAGATTTTGGATCAATTTCACTATCATTATTCAGAATTCTTTATCAGGTAGATTCCCTATCTCTTCCTCTTTTATTTGGTTTGGTGGGCATTTATCCTGTTCCTTTATCTGCTGGGTATTCCTCTGTCTCTTCATCTTGTTTAAATTGCTGAGTTTGGGGTGTCCTTTCTGTATTCTGGCAGTTTGTGGAGTTCTCTTTATTGTGGCGTTTCCTCGCTCTGTGTGGGTTTGTACAGGTGGCTTCTCAAGGTTTCTTGGTTAGGGAAGCTTGTGTCGGTGTTCTGGTGAGTGGAGCTGTATTTCTTCTCTCTGGAGTGCAATGAAATGTCTAGTAATGAGTTATGGGATGTCTATGGTTTTGGGCTGACTTTGGGCTGCCTGTATCTTGGAGCTCAAGGCTGTGTTCCTTGCTGCTGGAGAATTTGCTTGGTATGTCTTGCCCTGAAACTTGTTTCGCCCAGAGAGGTTTACAGCATTATATGGAGAAGATAAGAGTGAGGAGGGAGTTAGAGGTGACCCAAATGAGATGAGGTGGAATCAATAGAGGAGAGAGTGGGCTATTCAGTAATCTCTTCCTTATGTGCACTCCACAACTGGACCGCTCAGAGTTGTTCACAGAGTTATACAGAGAAGAGAAGAAGGAAGAAAGTGGCAGAGGTGGCCAGGAGGATAAATGGGGGCAATGAAAAGGAGGGGGACAGATCCAGCCAGTAATCAGTTCCCTAAGTGTTCTCCACCATCTGGAACACCCAGAAATTCACAGAGTTGGGTAGAGTAGAGAGGGGTTAGGGAGGAGACACAGGCGACCTAGTGGAGAAAAAGGAGAGTCCAAAGGGAGAGAGAGCAGTTCAGCCAGTAATCTCGCTCCCTAGTGAAAATGGGTACTGAAGATTCGGTTCTTAAAGGTACAAAATTGGTAACAAATACATAAAAGCAAGAATTTAAAATCTAGAGTAGAGTTTGGAATTTCAAAAATACGATGTTAAAGAAAAGAAGAAGGAAAAGAAAGAGAAAAAATGAACAACAAAAACAAACAAGGTCGCAAAAATTATAAAGAAAATATAGGTACAAAATTGATAACTAATACCAAAAAGCAAAAGTTAAAAATCTAGAGTAGAGTTTGGAATTTCAAAATACAATGTTAAAAAAGGAAGAAGAAAAAAGAGAGAAAAAAAAAAAAAAACAAGAACAAACAAGGTCGCATAAATTATTAAAAAAATACAGGTACAAAATTGATAACAAATACCAAAAAGCATAAATTAAAAATCTAGAGTAGAGTTTGGAATTTCAGGTATACAATGCTATTTAAAAGAAGAAGAGAAAGAAACAGAGAAAAAGGAAAAGATAAAAGAAAAAAGGGTCACAGAAATTATATAAAAACAAAAACAAAAAAACTATAGGTACAAAATTGATAACAAATACTAAAAAGCTAAAATTAAAAATCTAGAGTAGAGTTTGGAATTTCAAGAATACAATGTTAAAGAAAAGAAGGAAAAAAAAAAAAGTTCAAAAAATTATTAAAAAAAATATATAAGAAGTTTGCTTTAAAAAAATAGGGTCTTCTTTTTTTTTGCAAAGTAATCGGTTATAAAAGTGGAAATTAAAGGAATAATAGAGGACTTAATTTTTTTTTTTTTTTTTATAGGCTCACTTGTCTAGTCGCACTGAGCGGAGGTAGGGAGGGATGCTGCAAACAAATAACACTGGCGTGTGCTCGCAGTGCCTCAGCCACACTAGGTCTGCCCCCCGTTCACGGCGCGTGTAGCCTCTCTGCCCACACTGCTCAGGCTCTAGGTTGCTCCGCTGAGAACCATCTGCGGCCAGCCCAGGGCTGCCTGTACTTCCCAGGTCCAAGCCGCTCAGGTTCAGGCACTTGGGTAGTCCTCAGAGGCGCAGACTCTCGGTTGGGCCTGAGTTTTGTGCCCTTCCCAGATCCAAGCAGCTCAGGTGATGAGGTGTTTTGTGCGCGCGATTGCTGCGACTTATTGCCTCCCCGCCGCTCGGTTATCTAGTTGTGCACCGGCACACCTTCTCAGGCAGATGTTGACCGTCCAGACCCCCAAGAAGTTTTAGTTAGCAAAGAAGCCTGCTTACAGTTTTATAGATAATGTCTCTGGGGCTGCGATTGTCCGCTTCTGGCTCTGGCTGCCTATCACCGCAGGGGGATGGTCTGCCGCCGGCTATCTCTGTTCAGTCCTTTATTCCGTGCGCGGGCCTGGCTGTGTCATAGGTTAGGGCTGGCTTTTCGCGTGGTAGATATCCCACAGTCTGGTTTGCTAGCCCAAATTATTTCGCTCAGATAGTGCTCGGGGTATTCAGGCCAGATTCTTGCGATGCAGCCCGCGCCGCGCCTCCCTGCCCAGCCCCCGCTTGCTAATGGCCTATGCAAGCGTCTGCGCTGCTTCTCCACTGGGGGAGTTACTGAAGGGCTCGCAATGTGCGGGTTTTAATTATTTATTTTTCCTCCCTGTTATGTTGCCCTCTGTGCTTCCAAGGCTCGGCACAGATTCGGCAGTGAGAAGGTTTCCTGGTGTTTGGAAACTTCTCTCGTTTTAAGACTCCCTTCCCGGAACGGAACTCCGTCCCTCCCTCTTTTGTCCCTTTTTTTATATTTTATATTTTTCCCTACCTCCTTTCGAAGACTTGGGTTGCTTTTCTGGGTGCCTGATGTCCTCTGCCGGCATTCAGAAGTTGTTTTGTGGAGGTTACTCCGCGTTTAAATGTTCTTTTGATGAATTTGTGGGGGAGAAAGTGTTCTCCCCGTCCTACTCCTCTGCCATCTTAGCTCTTCCTTGGATGTTGGCAATTTGATCTCTGGTTCCTCTGCCTTTTCTAAAACCAGCTTGAACATCAGGAAGTACTCAGCCATTAAAACGAATACATTTGAATCAATTCTAATGAGATGGATGAAACTGGAGCCTATTATACAGAGTGAAGTAAGTCAGAAAGAAAAACACCAATACAGCATACTAACACATATATATGGAATTTAGAAAGATGATAACAATAACCCTGTATACGAGACAGCAAAAGAGACACTGATGTATAGAACAGTCTTTTGGACTCTGTGGGAAAGGGAGAGGGTGAGATGATTTGGGAGAATGGCATTGAAACATGTATAATATCATATGAAACGAGTTGCTAGTCCAGGTTCAATGCACGGTACTGGATGCTTGGCGCTGGTGCACTGGGACGACCCAGGGGGATGGTATGGGGAGGGAGGAGGGAGGAGGGTTCAGGATGGCGAACACATGTATACCTGTGGCGGATTCGTTTTGATGTATGGCAAAACCAATACAATATTGTAAAGTTAAAAAATAAAATAAAAGAATAAAAATTAAAGAAATACTCATTTGAACCAATTCAGATAGTGGTGCTAAAAGCCCAATCAATCATCCAATACACAACATTCAAAGTGAATGATAGCTATACTGTGAAACCAGCACAAGCATGCAGGTGGTCATATGACTCCACTAATGGATGGATAACATCTGTGGGATAGTGATACTCAAAGTCTAGTCAAGTAAGAGGCAGGATGGAAGTTATTAATGGGTAATACTCATTGTTCTTAGGTTCAGTAATAGTGTTTGGGCCAGAGGGATACAAACCAAAGCAAAGGTGAAACTTAGATTGTGGGATACTATGCAGCTTAAAAAACCAAATGATTCTAACACAAGTATAAAAATTAAATTATATACTTAAGAAACTGGTTACAGTGAAAAAACTGCCCTGCCATAGGGTTAACCTGATCTTAAGTCTCAGAGTACTGAATGATAACTACTTACATGGATTATCTTCTGAATAACATTCCTGCTGCAGAAGCTGATGGAAGAGAAAATAGGGAAAGGTTAACTTTTAAAACAGGGGTCAGCAAATTTTTTTCTATAAAATATCAGAAAGAAATGTTTTAGACTTGATGTTCATACAGTTGCAGCTCTTCAGTTCTGCTGCTGTGGGGAATAAACAGTCATAGACTACACCAGTGGTTATAACTTTATTAATAAAAAAACAAAAAACAAAAAACACGTGCTTAAAAAAATAGGTGCCTGGCCAAATTTTGCCAAAAGGCTATAGTTTGTTAATCTATGTTTTGGGAGGCTATTTAATGGTCTCTGGTAAAGGGAGGATAAGCTTAACAAAAACAGGGAAAAGGCCAAACAAAATACTGCTCTTATTTTAAGCAATGAATTGGGTTTAGGACCACCATCCACCTTTTCTTCTTTCAATCATCTTTCCTAAATCTATTGATGAACTACTCTCAAATATTTCTTTTGAGCCTTCTTAGTTGAATTGGTGTGTTCATTTATGTAAGGCTTAGAATAGTGTGATTAACTTCAGCTCACAATTATAAGAAAATAATTGAGTGTCATAAGTAAAAAAAGTACTAGAGTACAATGGTATTTTACCTTGTTTACATATACCTGCCTTTTTTTACTTTCATGACTACAGCAAAGGTGAATCCTTCCTCAAAAATACTGCAGAATTTTTGCTTGTAAATTCTTTACAACATAGCAATTACCTAGTCCTTTCTGGTGACAGTGTAAGTAGGACAATGTTTCCAAAGAAATTAAGGTTTCTTCTTATTTTTAAGCTTGGAGTAATGCAGATCAGAGGACATAGGCCTGTAAAGGAGAAGCAGAAAGTAAGAATTCTCACAGGGACCCCAAACTGTTTTCTGAATAATTTATTTGGCTAAAATCATGTGGTGACCTTTATGTGGCAAAATATAGATCATGTGACCAACTGTACTATTTTCTGATTCAGCTTAAATGTAGGAAATCCTGACTAATATAGTGCACAATGATTTAAAAAAATACTCAACTTCTCAGAGGAAAATATAATAATCTGCTCTCTGGCTAAAACTAAGGAATACTGAAAAAATGCATTCTCATATTTTTAAAACATTATCCAGATTGTGCCAGAAGTCAACAAATGCTATTGTATTTACTTCCCAGTTTTATTTACTTCCTACTTGAAGTCAAGACCTTTGATGAAGTAGTCTTACAGTAACAAGAATCCATCCCAGGTTTTGAGTGATACTGGTGCTTATGGGAGAAATCTTGTGGGAGTTGATAGGGTTGTAAGTAGCATTTCAACCAAACCATAGATATGGTGCTCGATAAAGCTGCCAGCTTTGCACTCAAAGTGTATTTATGTGCAGAAAATAACTTATAAAAATGGCATCCTGGGGCTCCATATTTATTCTCTTTCAATGAGTTCCAGATCAAAGTTGCTAAGTTTATAAGTTAAAACAGGATTTTCTTCCTAGTTCTCAGCCCTGGAAATTCACATTAGGATAAAAACAAACGCTGTATTTGCTCGACCTCTGACACTATCACTTGTAATGACATTTCTGCAATCCGAGCTCTGGATCAGATCATGTTGAAGCAGAAGCCCAAAGCTGCATCAGTTTTACCAACTTCTCCACCAATTCTGGTACATTTGTTGCTTTTTATCACTATTGAAATTTCCCCTGTAGCACTTTACCACAGGTTAAAATATATTTTTTAAATTACATTGGTAAACAGCCCCAATTCTTCAATTTGGTATCATAAATCATTTGTTCCATAATTCCTGAAACATGATAGAATTGTCATTCAGATTGGATTCTCAGACACAACTATATCTCTCGGTAGTTCTTAAGCTGTATATCACACATTGCAGTAATAGCTACAAAAGATTCAGTTAATTATGTTATAGCTGGACATGGTAGTTGCATCTTTTCAAAAGGCCTATCTAAAATATGCTAGACCAGAATGATTAATAGCACTGAATCACAGTTTGCTGGCTATAAAAGAGAGAACTGAGAAAATATACTGGATAGTGAAATTTGATGAGTTTAAAGTGAAAAAGTACATGTGATTCAATTTCTTGTTGATTTTAGAAGTACTGGGCTATTTTCACAAATGTATAAAGATTGGCAATAAAATCTCTCTGTAGACTGTGATACTCTTTATGCATGAAATTTTAAAACATGGGTTCAGCCACTTCATAGAAAAGCCAACTGACAAACCTGAAAAGCAAAATCTCATGATGAAATAAGAACTCTATATGTAATATAGTTACTTAATATTATAATTAATGTGATATTTTTCTATGGCTATGCAACGAATTACCATAAGTAAAGCATCAAGGCAATACGCATTTGTTAGCTCATAATTCTGTAGGTCATCACCTGCCTGGGTTCTCTGTTCAAGTCTCACAAGGCTGAAATCAAGGAAATGGTTGAACTGAGTTCTTATCTGGAGTTTCTGAGGAAAACTTCCCTTCCAGTTTTATTCTTGTCATTCGTAGAGTTCAGTTCCTCGTGGTTATAGTACCCAGGTCACCATTTCCTTGCTGGCTGTAGACTGGAGGCCACTCTCAGGTTTTAAATGCCACTTATATTCCTTTTAATATGTTTCCTTCCATATTCAAGCTGCTGCTGCTGCTAAGTCACTTCAGTTGTGTCCAACTCTGTATGACCCCATAGACGGCAGCCCATCAGGCTTCCCCGTCCCTGGGATTCTCCAGGCAAGAATACTGTAGTGGGTTGCCATTTCCTTCCCCAATGCATGAAAGTGAAAAGTCAAAGTGAAGTCACTCAGTCGTGTCTGACTCTTTGTGACCTCATGGACTGCAGCCTACCAGGCTCCTCTGTCCATGAGATTTTCTAGGCAAGAGTACTGGAGTGGAGTGCCATTGCCTTCTCCGATATTCAAGCTAGTTATATGTTAATTTTTTCTCATGCTTCAAATCTGTGACACCCTCTTCTACAACTAGACAGAGAAAACACTGCTTTTAAATGAGTTCATGTGATGAACCTAGGCTAAGAGTTAATTTTCTTATTTTAAGGTCAACCATACCATATACAATCATGGGAACAAGATCCATAATATTTATAGTCCCATGTATTATACAAGATGTATACATGGGATGTGTGTGGAAAATCTTGGAGGCCATTTTAGAATTCTGTCTACCACCTTTAAAAGAATTAAACTCACAACTAATTAGGTTAATAAATTGTGGTTAAGCTCCTATTATGTGTTGAGTGTTGTTCTATTTGAGTTTTGACTTCCAACCAGCAATCAGGGTTTACTCTATATTATAAATCTGCAACTGTATATTAGAGAAGTTTAGAGTACAACTTTGTGATAAGACAGACCAGCACTGCATTTCACATACACCATTTACTGGCTGCATCATCTTGAGAAAGTTAATTAATTTTTCTAAGCTTCAATGTCTTCATCCAAAAAATAGGAATAATGATGGTAATTATTTCAGAAGACTAAGTGAGACAAATGTCCAAAAAGTGTTTAGCACAATCTTGATATGTATCTGTTACTCAATAAATGATAGTAAAAAGTTTTACACAACTTTTTGAAACACATATGACAATATGGATAGAAGGTTTTATATTTTTCTTCTTTGCAAGATCTGGTGATTATACTTGATATTCTCCTAGTTTTTCTTTCACTATATGACTCCTCCCTGAAGATATGGTTATATCCGTGTCTGTGGTAACACCTTCAGGAAGCAGTTACTCTAATGCACATCAAGCTATTAACTGAGGCCAGTAATGCTGACCCTTTATCTGGAGAGGATGGCAGTTCTGTGGTGCTTGGATGATCTCAGTCTTAGCTTTTCTTCAGCTAAATGGTCTCTGAAGGATCAGTCTTCCTCTTAATATAATAGAAATTGAAAAACACATACACATTCATATGTTCACCCTTTTCATCATAACTGTACCTCAAGATCAAAGAGGCATTGATGGGAATGTAACCACAGTTCTAAAAAATCTAATGTTTCTCCCTTTAACTGATAGATTAGAAACATTTTAATAAGTTTTATCAATGGTTGCTTTCTATCACTAACCAGAAACTTCCTGGGCGGGGGGGGGTGGGGGGGGTGGGGTGGGGAGGCGGGGAGGGGAATTAAATCCAACAAAGTTTGCATTTGACCAAGTACAGGGAAATGTACAAAAAGAGTGGATTTGCAGAGAAATCTGAATAGCTTTTACTACTGGAGAATCAGTACAATTTCAAAATCAACCTTGTACTTCTTTACCATCTTTAAACAGACAGGCCAAAAACTAAATGCCATATTTTAAATTTTGAACTTAATCTTTATATAGTTTTAGAGAAATACAGTTGCTGGAGAATGTGTAAAGGATGATACTCTATCTATGCCCAGAAATTTAATAATGCAGGATATTTATCATCACATTCAGAAATTGAAATTAAGAAAGTATGGATTATCCTATCCTCATTTTCAGGTAATGTTGATTAAGGACAGAGTTATACAATAAAGGACTATTTTTAGGTTTATTTGTTGGTGTCAGACCCTCAGTTCAGTTCAGCCACTCAGTCATTTCTGACTCTTAGTGACCCTATGGACTGCAGCACGCCAAGCTTCCCTGTCTTTCAATATCTCCTGGAGTTTGCCCAAATTCACATCACTTCATGGGAAATAGATGGGGAAACAGTGGAAACAGTGTCAGACTTTATTTTTTGGGGCTCCAAAATCACTGCAGATGGTGACTGCAGCCATGAAATTAAAAGACGCTTACTCCTTGGAAGGAAAGTTATGACTAACCTAGATAGCATATTCAAAACCATAGACATTACTTTGCCAACAAAGGTCCGTCTAGTCAAGGCTATGGTTTTTCCTGTGGTCATGTATGGATGTGAGATTTGGACTGTGAAGAAGGCTGAGCACCGAAGAATGGGTGCTTTTGAACTGTGGTGTTGGAAAAGACTCTTGAGAGTCCCTTAGACTGCAAGGAGATCCAACCAGTCCATTCTGAAGGAGATCAGCCCCGGGATTTCCTTGGAAGGAATGATGCTAAAGCTGAAACTCCAGTACTTTGGCCACCTCATGCGAAGAGTTGACTCATTGGAAAAGACTCTGATGCTGGGAGGGATTGGGGGCAGGAGGAGAAGGGGACGACAGAGACTGAGATGGCTGGATGGCATCACTGACTCGATGGATGTGAGTCTGAGACAGGGAGGCCTGGCGTACTGTGATTCATGGGGTTACAAAAAGTCAGACACGACTGAGCAACTAAACTGAATGAACTCAACTGAGTTGGTGATGCCATCCAACCATCTCATCCTCTGTTATCCCCTTCTCCTCCTGCCCTCAGTATTTCCCAGCATCAGGGTCTTTTCCAATTAGTTGGCTGTTACATCGGATGGTCAAAGCTTCAGCTTCAGCATCAGTCCTTCCAATGAATCTTCAGGGTTTATTTCCTTTAGGATGGACTGGTTTGATGTCCTTGCAGTCCAAGGGACTCTTGAGAGTTTTCTCTAGCATCAAAGTTTGAAAGCATCAATTCTTTGGTGCTCAGCCATCTTTAATGTCCAACTCTCACATCTGTACATGACTACTGGGAAAACCATAGCTTTGACTATATGGACCTTTGTTGGCAAGTGGTGTCTCTGCTTTTTAATACACTTAGTTTTTCTTAGAAGGAGCAGGTGTCTTTTAATTTCATGGCTTCAGTCACCATCTGCTGTAATTTTGGAGCCCAAGAAAGTAAAGCCTCTCACATTTTCCATTGTTTCCCATCTATTTGCCATGCGGTGATGGCACTGTATGTCATGATCTTAGTTTTTTGAATGTTATTTTTTTTTCTTCTATTAAAATTAATGTTTTAATTGAAGGAAAATTGCTTTACAAAATTTTGTCGATTTCTAAAGAACCGCAACATGAATAAGCCATAGATATACATATATCCCCTCCCTTTTAAAGCTCCCTCCCATTTCCCTCCTCATCCCACCCCTCTAGATTTTACAAGCCCCTGTTTGAGTTTCCTGAGCCATACAGAAAGTTCCCATTAGCTATCAATTTTACACATGGTAATGTAAGATTCAATGTTACTCTTTCCACACATCTCACCCTCTCCTACCCTCTCCCCATGTCCATGAGTCAATTCCTATGTCTTTTTCTCCATTGCTGCCCTGCAAATAATTCTTCAGTAACATTTTTCCTGATTCCATATATATGTGTTAGAATATTATATCTTTCTTTTTCTGACTTACTTCACTCTGTATAATAGGCTCTAGATTCATCCACCTCATTAGAACTGACTCAAATGCATTTCCTTTTTATGACTGAGTAGTATTCCATTGTGTATATGTATCAAACGTCTTTATCCATGAACATCTAGGTTGCTTCCAAGTTCTAGCTGTTTTAAATGGTGCTGCAATGAACAATCAACTTCCTAGCTTCATAATGGTGTCTTTAGCCAGCTTTTTCACTCTTCTCTTTCTCATTCTTCAAGAGGCTCTTTAGTTCCTCTTTACTTCCTACCATTAGGGTGATGTCATCTGAATATCTGAGGTTATTGATATTTCTCCCAGCAACCTTGATTCCATCTTTTGATGTATACAGCCTTGGATTTTGCATGATGTACTTTGCATATAAGTTAAATAAACAGGATGACAATATACAACATAGATGTACTTTTTTCCAAATTTTGAACCAGTCTGTTGTTCCATGTTTGGTTCTAACCATTGTTTCTTGACATGCATACAAGTTTCTAAGGAGGCAGGTGAGGTAATCTTGTATTCCCATCTCTTTAAGCATTTTCCACAATTTAATTGATCCACACAATCAATGGCTTTAGAGTAGTCAAGAAAGCAGTAGATGTTTTTTCCTGCAAGTCCCTTTGCTTGTTCTATGATTCAATTGATGCTGGAAATTTGATCTCTGGTTCCTCTGCCTTTTCTAAATTCAGTTTGTATGTCTGGAAGTTCATGGTTCACATACTGTTGAAGCTTAGCTTGAAGGATTTTGAGCATCACCTTGCTAGTATTTGAAATCAGTGCAGTTGAACAGTAGTCTGAACATTCTTTGGTATGGCCCTTCTTTGGGATTGGAGTGAAAACTGATCTTTTCTAGTCCTATGTCCACTGCTGAGTTTTCCAAATTTGCTGGCATACTGAGTGCAACAGCTTAACAGTATCATCTTTTAGGATTTGAAATAGCTCAGCTAGAATTTCATCACATCCACCAACTTTGTTCTTACTATTGCTTCCTATAGTAGGCGGCTGCGACGGGCGTGCTAAAGTGCAGGCAGCTGCAAAGGGGGCGCTAAGTGCAGCCGAGAGGAGCTACCCCACGTTCGAGGTCAGGGGCAGAAGCCGGGAGGACCCCATGCCCGAAGGGTGGCGGCCAAGAGGAGTTACCCCACATTCGAGGTCAGGGGCAGTGGCCGAGATTGCCAGACTGTGATGGTGCAGGAACGGCCGAGAGGAGCTACCCCACGTCCGAAGTCAGGGGGGGCGGCCGAGAGGAGATACCCAGCGTCAGAGGTCAGGGGCAGCGGCCGGGAGGAGATACCCCACACCCTTAAGTCTGAGGCCAGGGGCGGCGGCCAGGAGGAGCAACCCCACGCCTTGGCTGCGCGGGCACAGGAGGGCCTAGAGGAGCTATCCCACGTTGAAGGTCAGGAAGGGCAGCGGTGAGGAGATACCCCTCGTCCAAGGTAAGGAGCATTGGCTGCGCTTTGCTGGAGCAGCCGTGAAGAGATACCCCATGCCCAAGGAAAGAGAAACCCAAGTAAGACGGTAGGTGTTGCAAGAGGGCATCAGAGGGCAGACACACTGAAACCATACTCACAGAAAACTAGTCAATCTAATCACACTAGGACCACAGCCTTGCTCAATGAAACTAAGCCATGCCCGTGGGGCAACCCAGTATGGGTGGGTCATGGTGGAGAGATCTGACAGAATGTGGTCCACTGGAGAAGGGAATGGCAAACCACTTCAGTATTCTTGCCTTGAGAACCCCATGAACAGTATGAAAAGGCAAAATGATAGGATACAGAAAGAGAAACTCCCCAGGTCAGTAGGTGCCCAATATGCTACTGGAGATCAGTGGAGAAATAACTCCATAAAGAATGAAGGGATGGAGGCAAAGCAAAAATAATACCCAGCTGTGGATGTGACTGGTGATAGAAGCAAGGTCCGATGCTGTTAAGAGCAATATTGCATAGGAACCTGGAATATCAGGTCCATGAATCAAGGCAAATTGGAAGTGGTCAAACAAGAGATGGCAAGAGTGAATGTTGACATTCTAGGAATCAGCGAACTCAAATGGACTGGAATGGGTGAATTTAATTCAGATGACCATTATATCTACTACTATGGGCAGGAATCCCTCAGAAGAAATGGAGTAGCCATCACGGTCAACAAAAGAGTCCAAAATGCAGTACTTGGATGCAATCTCAAAAATGACAGAATGACCTCTGTTCGTTTCCAAGGCAAACCATTCAATATCACAGTAATCCAAGTCTATGCCCCAACCAGTAATGCTGAAGAAGTTGAAGTTGAATGGTTCTATGAAGACCTACAAGACCTTTTAGAACTAACACCCAAAAAAGAGGTCCTTTTCATTATAGGGGACTGGAATGCAAAAGTAGGAAGTCAAGAAACACCTGAAGTAACAGGCAAATTTGGCCATGGAATACAGAATGAAACAGGGCAAGGACTAATAGAGTTTTGCCAAGAAAATGCACTGGTCATAACAAACACCCTCTTCCAACGACACAAGAGAAGACTCTACACATGGACATCACCAGATGGTCAACACCGAAATCAGATTGATTATATTCTTTGCAGCCAAAGATGGAGAAGCTCTATACAGTCAGCAAAAACAAGACCAGGAGCTGACTGTGGCTCAGACCATGAACTCCTTATTGCCAAATTCAGACTTAAATTGAAGAAAGTAGGGAAAACCACTAGACCATTCAGGTATGACCTAAATCAAATCCCTTATGATTATACAGTGGAACTGAGAAATAGATTTAAGGGCCTAGATCTGATAGACAGAGTGCCTGATGAACTATGGACGGAGGTTCATGACATTGTACAGGAGACAGGGATCAAGACCATCCCCATGGAAAAGAAATGCAAAAAAGCAAAATGCCTGTCTGGGGAGGCCTTACAAATAGCTGTGAAAAGAAGAGAAGTGAAAAGCTAAGTGAAAACGAAAGTTATAAACATCTGAATGCAGAGTTCCAAAGAATAGCAAGAAGAGATAAGAAAGCCTTCTTCAGTGATCAATGCAAAGAAATAGAGGAAAACAACAGAATGGGAAAGACTAGAGATCTCTTCAAGAAAATCAGAGACACCAAAGGAACATTTCATGCAAAGATGGGCTCGATAAAGGACAGAAATGGTATGGACCTAACAGAATCAGAAGATATTAAGAAGAGATGGCAAGAATACACAGAAGAAGTGTACAAAAAAGATCTTCACGACCCAGATAATCACGATGGTGTGATCACTGACCTAGAGCCAGACATCCTGGAATGTTAAGTCAAGTGGGCCTTAGAAAGCATCACTATGAACAAAGCTAGTGGAGGTGATAGAATTCCAGTTGAGCTATTCCAAATCCTGAAAGATGATGCTGTAAAAGTGCTGCACTAAATATGTCAGCAAATTTGGAAAAGTCAGCAGTGGCCACAGGACTGGAAGGTCAGTTTTCATTCCAATCCCAAAAAAGGCAATGCCAAAGAATGCTCAAACTACCACACAATTGCACTCATCTCACACGCTAGTAAAGTAATGCTCAAAATTCTCCAAGACAGGCTTCAGCAATATGTGAACCATGAACTTCCTGATGTTCAACGTGATTTTAGAAAAGGCAGAGCAACCAGAGATCAAATTGCCAACATCTGCTGGATCATGGAAAAAGCAAGAGAGTCCCAGAAAAACATCTATTTCTGCTTTATTGACTATGCCAAAGCCTTTGACTGTGTGGATCACAATAAACTGTGGCAAATTCTGAAAGAGATGGGAATACCAGACCACCTGACCTGCCTCTTGAGAAATCTGTATGCAGGTCAGGAAGCAACAGTTAGAACTGGACATGGAACAATAGACTGGTTCCAAATAGGAAAAGGAGTACATCAAGGCTGTATATTGTCACCCTGCTTGTTTAACTTATATGCAGAGTACATCATGAGAAACGCTGGACTGGAAGAAACACAAGTTGGAATCAAGGTTGCCAGGAGAAATATCAGTAAGCTCAGATATGGAGATGACACCACCCTTATGGCAGAAAGTGAAGAGGACCTAAAAAGCCTCTCGATGAAGGTGAAAGTGGAGAGTGAAAAAGTTGGCTTAAAGCTCAACATTCAGAAAACGAAGATCATGGCATCCAGTCCCATCACTTCATGGGAAATCGATGGGGAAACAGTGGAAACAGTGCCAGACTTTCTTCTCCTGGGCTCCAAAATCACTGCAGATGGTGACTGCAGCCATGAAATTAAAAGACGCTTACTCCTTGGAAGGAAAGTTATGACCAACCTAGATAGCGTATTCAAAAGCAGAGACATTACTTTGTCAACAAAGGTTCGTCTAGTCAAGGCTACGGTTTTTCCTGTGGTCATGTATGGATGTGAGATTTGGACTGTGAAGAAGGCTGAACACCGAAGAATTGATGCTTCTGAACTCTGGTGTTGGAGAAGACTCTTGAGAGTCCCTTGGACTGCAAGGAGATCCAACCAGTCCATTCTGAAGGAGATCAGCCCTGGGATTTCTTTGGAAGGAATGATGCTAAAGCTGAAACTCCAGTACTTTGGCCACCTCATGCGAAGAGTTGACTCATTGGAAAAGACTCTGATGCTGGGAGGGATTGGGGGCAGAAGGAGAAGGGGACGACAGAGGATGAGATGGCTGGATGGCATCACTGACTCAATGGACGTGAGTCTCAGTGAACTCCGGGAGTTGGTGATGGACTGGCGTGCTGAGATTCATGGGGTCGCAAAGAGTCGGACACGACTCAGTGACTGATCTGATCTGATTGCTTCCTAAGGCCCACTTCACTTTGCACTTCAGGATGTTTGGCTCTAGGTGAGTAACCACACCATTATGGTTATCTGTTTCATTAAGACCTTTCTTGTATATTTTTTCTATGTATTTTTGCCACCTCTTCTTAATATCTTTTGCTTCTCTTAGATCCATACCATATCTGTCCTTTATTGTGTCCATCTTTGCATGAAATATTCCCTTAGTATCTCTAATTTTTTTCAAAAGATCTCTAGTCTTCTCCATTCTATTATTTTTCTCTGTTTCTTCACATTGCTAACTTAGGAAGGCTTTCTTATCTCCCCTTGCTATTCTTTGGAACTCCACATCTAGATGGATATATCTTTCCTTTTCTCCTTTACCTCTTCTTCTCTTCTTTTCTCAGCTATTTGTAAGGCTTCCTCAGACAACCATTTTCCTTTCTTGCATTTCTTTTTCTTGAAGTTGGTTTTGGTCAGTGCCTCTTGTACAATATTACAAACCTCCATCCATAGTTCTTCAGGCACTCTGTCTATCAAATCTAATCCCTTGAATCTATTTGTCACTTCCACTGTGTAATCATAAGGTATTTGATTTAGGTCATACCTCAATGGCTTAGTGGTTTTCATTACTTTCTTCTATTTAAGTCTGAATTTGGCTATAAAGAACTCATGTCAGAGTCTATTCCAGTCTAAATTGATGACTGGATTTATTGATAGTCAGTAGTTATTTCAATTAACACTTTCCAATTCCTTCCTTCGTGGTATGTTTTTGCCCAGAGAGATTAAAAATTGACTTGTCTATCAAACAGGATGCACCATAAAAGGCATTATATATATATATATATATATGTGTGTGTGTGTGTGTGTGTCAGTGTGAGATATTTGAATTTGGGTATTTAATTTAAGATATCCAATTTCTAGAGCATTATCCTCTAGATACTCACAGTCCACATTAGAAGCCTCAAATAGGCACAAGGATCCATAGACAGTAAATTACATATCTGGGTCATCAAATCAAGGATTTGGTGATTAACAATAGCACTGGAAACTATTTTTGAAGTATTCTGTAGGCTCTGAATCATTTTGAAACAGTCCCTACCCGGTGGGGTAGTAATCTAATTAAGCACCTAATTTTGAAAGAGGCCTTGATATACTGTCATTTACTAATCAGATGGCTTATTACAAGATGAGAGTGGGAGGAGATAGGAATGAGAATAACTTAACAAAAGTTACTTGATAAGTCACCCTGATAGTAGAATGTAGCAAAAATAAGGTAACAATGTAAACCATTGAACAGTATGCATGCTAAATCACTTCAGCCATGTCTGACTCCTTGCAACCCTATGGACCATAGCTTGCCAGGCTCCTCTGTCCATGGGGTTCTTCAGGCAAGAATACTGAAGTGGCTTGCCATGCTCTCCTCCAGGGGATCTTCTCGACTCAGGGATTGAACCTGAGTCTCTTATGTCTCCCTCATTGCAGGTGGGATCTTTACCACCAGCGCCACCTGGGAAGCCCATTGAACAGTATAAAGTGAAGTGAAGGTTGCACAGTCGTGTCCTACCTTTTGCGACCCCATGGACTATAGCCTATCAGGCTCCTCAATCCATGGGATTTTCCAGGCAAGAGTACTGGAGCGGATTGCCATTTCCTTCTCCAGGGGATCTTCCCGACCCAGGAATCGACTTAATATTGATCTTTGAGAGTGGTAGGTACTCTAAAATTTTGTCATTTTAGTTTAAAACAGATAATTTGAGAAATTTCATGGATTTCCAGCCCAGAATAAGTGGGCTAGGAAAAGATAATTTTGTTAGCCATTAGTGATTTTCATCAAAATTTTTTGATTCTTCCTCTGGGCAAATGGTAGAACTATCCTGTCTCCTTGAAGTTAGATATGGCTATGTGAGTTTTTAGTCATCAAAATATAAGCATAAGTGAGTGCTATCATTTTCAGAAGGAAGCATTAAGAGTCAGGGTGCAATTTATTGACTTTTCTCCTTTACTCTGCTATAGTGGGATTTCCCAGGTGGCTCAGTGGGTAAAGAACCTGATTGCAATGCAGGAGATGCAGGAGACATGGGTTTGATTTTGAAAGGTTGTTGAATCATGCAAATACACCGGGATTCTTGGCCCACGGAGGAGAAGAATTCAATCCAGGGCCAGAGACGAGGTTTGATCGCTCAGAGCTTTTGTGTAATAAAGTTTTATTAAAGTATAAAGGAGATAGTGAAAGCTTCTGACATAGGCATCAGAAGGGGGTAGAAAGAGTACCCGCTTGCTAGTGTTAACAATGAAGTTATATACTCTCCAGTGAATCCAAAGAATGTCTGGAGGTTGTAAAGACCTCACCAGACCTACTCCCATAATTTACATTTTAAGATAACAGAAGGTTAAATCCAAAGACTGTCCTTAGGCAGGATACATTATTGTTATATAATCCTAAGGAATGTGGAGAAAGAAAAAAAGTTTGTCCTTTCTTCCTCGAGAATTCCAGACCCCTCTCTCCTTGGGGACCCCTAGACTCCCATTCAACCTGCCTAGGAAATGACTCTCTCAATTTCTGGGTCTGGAAGATCCCCTGGAGTAGGACACAGCAAGCCATTCCAGTATTCTTGCCTGGAGAATCTGATGGGCAGAGGAGCATGGCAGGTTACAATCCATAGGTAACAAAGAGTCGGACTCAAAGTGACTGAGCACACACTCATTGCTATAGTGACTGGAAATACCCTGGATTGTAGAGATTCTAGTATCCTGGGAAAATGAGAAATACACCTTGATATTTTAAGCTAATGAAGCATTGAGACTGTTTGTTTCCATAATATATTCTCCAAGCCTAGCCTGACAAGAATGAGGACCATAAAATCTGAGTAAGAGAAAAAATGAAAAGTTAATTAGAATGCAGCCCTATTTTTATATCAAAGGGAGATGGGCACACTGTCTAGCTCTTTTCTTAATAAATGAAGTAACAGTAAAACACCTTGGATCAAAAAATATAATCTCTTATGTCTGGATCCAAAAGTTGTTGTATACGTTTGCATAAGTCAATTAGAGGTTACAGTTTATACTTTTAGGCAAGATTTGCATTGAAGAGGGTTCCTAATAAAATCAAGAATAAAGTATACAGAAAATTAATTTAATAATTCTCCTAGAGAATTATGTCACAGTACTGAAGAAATCATCCATGTAACTATTGTGATTATGTCCTAAAACTGTGAGTTTTCTTTCTGAGTGTGCATTATTGATATGACAGAAGAATTTCCTCCTTGACTAGTCAACAAGTCTTTTGTACTGTGACATTGTCAGCATACTATATTGTCTTACAGTTTGATCTTATGTTATACATTAAGTTTAATTGTGAAAAACCGAGTCTTGGAAAATGATATTGTATATTAAATCACATTTGCTTATTGACTTGCATTACAATTATAGAATTGCTTTCAAATTAGAAAGAAAGTATGCTTTCCTGAAAATAAAATGTGAACCACATTTTCAGAGCCTAACATTCACTTTGATGAACATTATCCTTATCTATGTGCACTTAAGTATCTTATGAAACACCCTAGCATGTTTGCCAAATGGAAATGTCATTACGTTGGTTCTATTGTTTATTTTCTAGTTCTTCAACTAAGATTTACTGGGTATCTTCTATGTATTAAGGGAGATACAGAAATAAAGCATGATTCCTACCCTAAGAATGATAGTTGCTTAGAATTTTTTAGAATATTGATTGAATATTAAAATTCACTATAGTTGTTTTATGTACTTGGGAATTCTTATTTACTCCATTAAACTTAAATTTAAAATAAAGCTACACATTTACATTTTATACACTTAACCTGACTCACCAGCTAAAGACTGTCAATAATATAATTTCCATATTAAATTCAACAATTTTAAGTGAGTATTAATTGGTACTAGCAATAATGCTAGGATTATTCCTGAAGTCTTTGTTGAATGCACAGCACAGTTTCAGTCCATTTTTCTACAGTAATTTTTACTAAAGACACAATAAACAGGTATTTCTATCACTAACAACTGGAAATTATGTTGTCTTCCCAGGTGTCTCAGAGGTAAAGCATCCACCTGCCAAGCAGGAGATGTAGGTTTGATCCCTGGGCTGATAAGATCCCTTGGAAAGGCAATGCCAACCATCTCCAGTACTCTTGCCTGGGAAATTCCAAGGACGGAGGAGCCTGGTGGGCTACAGTCCATAGGGCCACAAAGAGTTGGTTACAACTTAGTGACTAAATCACCACAACCAGAAATTATGTTAATAGCAGCAAAATAGATTTTACTCTAAGGGAGCCCAACTAGGCAAAGCTCAAAGAATGAGCTAACATATGTAAGTCTAGTCAGGCAAGAGGATGAGTTCAGGGATGGTGTCTGGGCAACAAGAGTTTAACAAGAGGTACAGATATGCAAGTCAGGGTACAGAAAGAGAGGTGAGTCAAGAAAAAATGGAACTAGCAAACAAATGACTATGGAGACAAATTATGAATCTAATATTGCGTTGACCAAAATTTTGCTTGGGTTTTTCTGTAACATGAAAAAACCCAAACTAACTTTTTGGCCAATGCAATACATTGGTTGTTTAGTGTTTAACTGGGGATATCCATATGTCAACTTCCAAGAAGGGCTAGACCTTTGCCTCTGCTTGAAGTGAAACTTATTTTGTGACGTTTCATTGGGTTTTGTAAACACACATGGAAACACTGTGATGTACTGCGGCATAGACCACTTTATCCCATACAGGGCCACCTCATGTATTTATTTTACTGGAAGTCTGCAAAAGAAAGATGTTTGAAGCTAAGAATCATAGTCCAGGGAACTGGCAAGGGCAGAAGACCTACATAAGCTCTGAAAACAGAACTGTGACTATGTGCTTTCTGTCCTACTTTATACTTCTGCTGTGTGGAGTTGGGCAGGGGTTTTCAGGTGAGTATTTATAGCCAGCAGGAGAGGCAGGGCCCTGCAGGTGCAGCTAGCTACTATTTAAGCTAAGGGTAAAGACACTAGGCCTTTTGGGAGGTACTTAAAATCAGTCTTTAAAAGACCTTTGCCACTTTGGTGGCTCCTTTGAAGGCAGTAGAAGTGCTGCAGGCAAGATGGCACCTGGTAGAAGAGCCTGAATATGGGCACATGTGAACATACAGATAAGTAATTCAATTCACTGTACTTTATTAACTGAAAAAATCCAAAGCAAAATTAAATCAGTGTGAAAAGCATTGCTGACTTGTATCTGTAATGTCATGTTAGTGGCCTTACTGATAAATATTTATATCACTTATTAATGATTAGTATGTCCTTTTATATAGATTAGAAAGACATTCAAGTGATGAGGACCATTTTCTCCTCAAATTCCTGAAAGACCTGCTCTCTTATTAGGTCCTGTTCAATTTTATTCAGCTGACTTTCAATTGCCTACATTTTCAGCATGAAAGTGAATGAGCTAAAGGTATTAAAAATCTGTTTTGAGTCTCCCTGAACCAGTACTACAGAACATGCTTTTCCTCTGATCTTAAGGAATCATGGTATGGCTTTGGGCCACTACATTGAAAAGTAGATGTGGTTTTTGCTGAAGAACAGATAAGGGAAGCAGTAGATGAGCTCTTTCCATAAAGTAACCAACATTCTAGGCCTTCTACATAATGACATGATTATTTCAGTTTTTGCAGGTTTAATGTTTAAAGTGAGTTGAAGCTCCAATGTCATTGGAATTCATCTTTATGTTATACATATAACTGATACAAAAGCAAGAATCATTGCAAAGGTGTTATTTCTCAATTTTCTGGCAAATAAAATAAATTTTGCTCATCAGATAACACTGATAGTAATAGTTATCACAGTAAATAAGTTTTTTTTCTATGCTGGTATATGTACATTCCAGGAGATGTGCAAAGTTTTGTTTCTCCCTCATCATTTATGAATAAACTGTAAAATGAGAAAACACTACAGAATGTAGGTAGGGGGAAATGACTATCTCAGAGGAATCAGTGGGCTTTCCTGCTGGCTCAGACGGTAAAGAATCCGCCTGCTATCTCAGAGGAATAAAAGATGAAAAAAAAAAAAAAACAAAAAACAAAGATGAGGTAAATGAAACTGGAGAAAATTCATGGATATCTCTCTCTCTCTGTCCGTCTCTCTCTGTTTTCTTTGTTTAAGTGTGTGATATAGAGAAATAATCCAGTCAAGTCAAGCATATGGACATTATAATAAAAGTATAAAATAAAAACAATAACCATCTACAGAGTTCTTATTATATAGCAGATCTTCTGTTAAGTATACTACATGGATTACCTCATTTGCTTCCCAGTGTAAAGATAAGAAAAGTGGGGTTTAAGGAGGATGACTACACTGCGATTAGGCAGCATTCACACCCAGGTGCACTTGACTCCAAAGACTACTTAAGCTCCTGGAATTTGCTAGGGACTTGTAACAACTGCATTAATGAAAGTCGCCTGTGGGAATAAGAAGGATTGCTTCTAACCTAGTCTCGGAATTAGACAAGATACCTTACTTCTGCCACATTAGTGGAGGAATACTTCTAAGTTTATCTTGTAAGCTGCAGGAATATTAACTTCTGTATGAAAATACTAGCTTAATGGATATTTAAATGTTTAATTCAATTTTTAAAGCTAACTTTGTGGTAATGGAGGCTCTTTCATAGTTTATATATTCCCATGAGTGCTAGGAAAGGAAGAAAGGCCAACAAAGGCCATATTCCCAAGAAACAGACAACAATCCCCATTGGCAACAAAGGACTGAAATTTGTTACAATATTCTGTCACACAGAAACTATTCTAGCTTAAAATGAACTGATATTGAAAGAAGTAGAGCCCTCAATTAGAAAGACAACTTTGTCTTTTAGGGAAATTGGAAGACAGAATATTACCCTAAAATAAATGCATCAAATCCCAAAACAAAAATGATTTAGAGAACAGAAGCCATGATTAAATTTTATATAACTATAAAAAACTCAATATTCTAAAGAAAACCTCCATCTTCTCTAGAGTCACTTTGTTTGGTTATCAGCATTGTCATCATAACTGAAATGCGCTGGATACTTGCCATAAGTTAAGTAATATACTTAAAAAATTCATTTAGTCCTCACAATAATATGTGGTAATTACTCTCATCATAGTTTTATATTTAGTTTTATATTTGAGGAAACTCTGGCAATTAGAGATTACATTACTTGTCTTTGGTCACCCCAGTAGCAAAGGTACATCTGAAATTCTTCACCCAGGCAGTATGACACTGCACGCATGCTCAGTCACTTCAGTCATGTCCTACTCTTTGTGATCCCTTGGACTGTAGCCCACCAGGCTCCTCTATCCATGAGATTCTTCAGGCAAGAATACTAGAGTGAGTTGCCATTTCCTCCTCCAAGTGAACGTCCCAACCCAGGAATTGAACCTGAGTCTCCTGTGTCTCCTGCATTGCAGGCAGATTCTTTACCACTGAGACACTGGGCATTGGAGCCTACCTTTTAACCACTTCAGAACACCTTCTCCTAAATTGAAAAAGCAGTAGGATTACAGGATAATTAACCTGGAGCCTAATCAATTTTAGTATTAAAATAGTACTTGCTTTTTGATTGTTTTTTTTTTTTTTTTTTTGTACTGAGTTGTGTGAGCTGCTTGTAAGACCTAAACAGACATTTCTCCAAAGACATACAGATGGCTAACAAACACATGAAAGGATGCTCAACATAGCTCATTATTATAGAAATGCAAATCAAAACTATAATGAGATATCACCTCACACCGGTCAGAATGGCCCTCATCAAAAAGCCTACAAACAATAAATGCTGGAAAGGGTGTGGAGAAAAGGGAACACTCTTGCACTGTTTGTGGGAATGTAAATTGGTACAGCCAGTATGGAAGACAGTATGGAGATTCCTTAAAAAATTAGGAATAAAACCACCATGAAAACTGAAAGTGAATGTGAAGTTGCTCAGTTGTGTCTGACTCTTTGCAACCCCATGGACTGTAGCTTACCAGGCTTCTCTGTCCATGGGATTTTCCAGGTGAGAGTATCAGAGTGGGTTGCCATTTCCTTCTCCAGGGGATCTTCCTGACCCAGGGATCAAACCCAGGTCTCCTGCATTACAGGTAGATGCCTTACCCTCTGAGCCACCAGGGAAGCACCATATGACCCAGAATCCCACTCCTAGGCATATACCCTGAGGAAACCAAAATTGAAAGAGACACATGTGTCCTATTGTTCACTGCAGCACTATTTACAATAGCTAGAACTTAGGAGCAACCTGGATGTCCACTGACAGATAAATGGATAAAGAAGTTGTGGTATATATACACAATGGAATATTACTCATCCAAAAAAAGGAACACATTTGAGTCAGTTCTAATGAGGTGGATGAACCTAGAACCTATTATACGGAGTGAAGTGAGTCAGAAAGAGAAAGAGAAATATGGTAATCTAACACATATGTACGGAATCTAGAAAAGTGGTACTGAAGAATTTATTTACAGGGCAACAATGGAGAAACAGACATAGAGAATAGACTTATGGACATGTGGAGAGGGGAGGATAGGGTGAGATGTAGGGAAAGAGTAACATGGAAACTTACACTACCATATGTAAAATAGATAGCCAACAGGGATTTGCTGTATGGCTCAGGAAACTCAAACAGGGGCTCTGTATCAACCTAAAGGTGTGGAATGGGGAGAGGGATGGGAGGGAGTTTCAAAAGGTAGGGGATATATGTATACCTATGGCTGATTCATGTTGGGGTTTGACAAAAAAAAAAAAAAGCAAAATTCTGTAAAGCAATTATCCTTCAATAAAAATAAATTAATTTAAAAAATAATAGAGTTACATATCTCCTCTGGGTTGGACATAGACACGTATTATTCATATCAGAAAGATACGGTAGGTAGCTGCTCTAAAGTGAACTGAAATGGGTCAATTGTAAATACTCCAAACAAAGGAAAGTTTTAAGGGTACACCAATATACACATATAAAATTAATCTCTCAAAAGAAAGATCACACTATTCTAATTGTTTCATGCTCAAATGGTCTTTCCACTTCTGTTGCTTTCTGGCTCAAAGATCAAAAGGAGTACAAATGAAAAAGACAGAACTGCAAAAAACCATCACATTGAAAATGACAGCTGGAACCTTGAATCAAACATATTGTAGGTATATATATATATTATGAGAAATGACTATTATACACAGATTATTTGAAAATTACATAAACTATGATCATAAGTCATTTATATAAAGCCCAAATAAAATACATTCCTCCAAATTTTAGTTTCAATAATTTAAAATAATGATGATAAGTGTGATTGTTTCAATTCATTATGTTCATACTTTGAGATAATATACTCTGCACTTAAGCCCAAATTGTTTTCTTTAATCTATTAAAAAAAATCCTGTAACATATAATTAGTATGTTTATTTTTCAGGTAAGAAAATTTAAGCTAACATAAATAATTTCTCCTCAAATTACACTAATAGTCAGAAGCAAGAAAAGGTTTTCATCTCAAGGTAATAAATAGGGTCTAATTTTTTTCTCCCTATTATGTGCTAGGCAACTCAGAGGCATTGTATCATTTACCCTTGTAGATATTTAGCAGAAGGCCATAAATAATATATTTCAGTGGATAGAAATCAAACCTGCAGGCTGTTTACTTTCTAGAAACGAGGTTTATGGTCAGGTGAAATCATGACATAATCCAGTTTTACTCTCAGAGACTGCCTTTCTTCATTTCTTTGGTCAGAGTGATCAAATACATGATGACAGCTCCTGAACCAGCAAGTAGAATCTCAGAACATGTTTAGGTATCAATGATTTGGTGTACATGGAGCCATGGTTCAATGTTTGATGGACTCTATTCCTGAGACAAGTAGGCTCACAGCTTGAAAAGACACTGACTGATGGCCAAATCACGGTTCCAAAAATTCAATTATATATACAGTAAAGAAGGGATCGAACATATATAGCCAATAATGCAGATTTTAGTCTTGTCCCTAGAGATAAGGTTATAAAGAGTTTCTATAAAATATTAATACATTTGTATATTCAAGACATAAGAACAACAATTTTTTTTTCTCTTTTTCTTCAGAGAGAAGTTTAAGTAATTTATCTAAAGTTTCAGAGCAAGGTGGATGAGCACCAAGAGACTGTCATTTTTCAGAGGTGTTTTGCATTATATTTGGGTTCAGTTCAGTTCAGTTGTTCAGTTCTGTCCGACTCTTTGTGACCCCATGAATCGCAGCATGCCAGGCCTCCCTGTCCATCACCAACTCCCGGAGTTCACTCAAACTCACGTCCATCGAGTCAGTGATGCCATCCAGCCATCTCATCCTCTGTTGTCCCCTTCTCCTTCTGCCCCCAATCCCTCCCAGCATCAGAGTCTTTTCCAATGAGTCAACTCTTTGCATGAGGTGGCCAAAGTACTGGAGTTTCAGCTTTAGCATCATTCCTTCCAAAGAAATCCCAGGGCTGATCTCCTTCAGAATGGACTGATTGGATCTCCTTGCAGTCCAAGGGACTCTCAGGAGTCTTCTCTAACACCACAGTTCAAAAGCATCAATTCTTTGGCGCTCAGCTTTCTTCACAGTCCAACTCTCGCATCCATCACTGGAAAAACCATAGCCTTGACTAGACAGACCTTTGTTGGCAAAGTAATGTCTCTGATTAAAAAAAAATGGATTTTCTTTTTATTTTATGGTGCTTGTCTTTTTCCCTGTTATTTTAACAGCAGGTTTAAGAAAACATTAAGAAATTAGTGGTCAGTGACTTTAAAATAAAGGTGTTTCTGACCATTGAGAAAATCAGTTGTTCATGTGTTCTGGAAGTTTGCTGTGCTGTGCTGTGCTTAGTCACTCAATCATGTCCAACTCTTTGCAACCCCATGGAGTGTAGCCCACGAGGCTCCTCTGTCCATGGGGATTCTCCAGGGAAGAATACTGGAGTGGGTTGCCATGACCTCCTCCACGGAATCTTCCCAACCCAGGAATCGAACTGGGGTTTCCCGAATTGCAGGCAGAGTCATTATCGTCTGAGCTACCAGGGAAGCTGCTACTTTCACGAAGGAATCTTGCAGAACACTGACTAAAGAGAACAGACAGCACGGCAGTTTGATATAGCTGCTCAAGAATTTAACAGTCCATTTACATGTGTAGTATTTTGAACTAATGGTGAAATGTAACAAGATCATAAAGGCCTTCTCCTGTCTCCAGTTCACATCAAGATGAACCCAAAAGAGTCTTCTTGGATTCATTGAATATCTTTCCCTCTTACACACGTGAAGTATCTCTTCTTCATTGTGTACTTCCCATTTCACGTGCCTACCCATTATGGTCCACAACCAACACCATCACCATCACCCAAGAGCTTGTTAGAAATTGCAGAATCTCTGACCTCATCTCAGACCTACTGAATCAAAACTTTCATCTTAACAAGAGTCCCAGGTGATTCATATGCACATTACTGTTTGATAATCAGTGCCCTAAAGTAGAATTTATTGACCCTGGCTTACCATTAAAATATGTATTGAGGAGCTTTAACAAATATTAATGCCTGGCCCTAAGTCCCCTCACCTCCCTAACATTTCTCATTTAATTAGCTTGGTTTAGAGTCTGGTGATCTTAATGTGCAGCTCAATAAGTAATATATCATTATCATCATCATCATCATTCTAGATGTTTAAATATTTTGACTGTCCTTGCTCTTGGACCAATCAACTTTGCTCTACTCCTATTTGTCTCTAACTCCAGCTTCTGATGCCAAGTTGCTGTCATTTATTTTGTTTCTGTTAGTGATGGTTAATGTTTTTGAGAAACAAAATGAACGCTCCCAAAATAATGTTTGCTGCTTTGTCACTGGACATAATTATCTTTTACTTTAAATCCTTAAATAGTGCCAATTTGTACACTCATATCTGAGCTCTGGATATTTGGCATGTGACTAATTTGGAGAAACCAAAGAATATCTGAAATAGCAATAAACTTCAAACTACTTAGCAAGAGTAGAACTTCTGATTACCCATACACCTTGTTTGAGTGCTATTAACTTTGCTACTTACTACTGGCCAGGGCCATATTTACAAATATAGTTGTTAGAGCTGCCATCTATATGAAATATCTTTGCCTCTTCTTGGTTAGTCATAATCAGTAAATCTTCATTAAAAAAATGACAAATACTCTTTCATGAAGAACACTAACCCCAAGTTCTTTGTCATTCATATTTATATAATAGATATTTCCAAAAGAATTATGGATTAGGAGGGACTTGGAATCATAATGCTTTGTTTTCTATGACATTGCAATGTTCATTATGCAAAATTTAGTGCAAACTATATTTCTCAGTCATAGTGAATAGGCAGGAGTACAGAGAAGATCACATTTTTTGAAAGTGATTAAAGTGATATTTTCACCTTGAATAAAGTAGGAACAATACACTGACAATTTTTGTTATAACTCCTGAATCACTTCTCAAAAGATTAAGAATAACTGTACCTTGTCATTTTGAAATACAGTGTGTGTGTACATATGTGTTTATTTTTCCTAGTTTCATTGAAGACATATTATTAGTTAACCATGAGTACTTATGACTCTACTAGTATAACTTTGAAAACCCATTACATAATTTTAAATGATTAATACTATATTTAAATAGATTTTTTTTGGTTTCATTTTATTTTTGTTGTTTCTTTATTGCAGCCTCACCTCTATCTCACCCTAAGGGAAGCCAAAGTTACAAGTAATATCAACAAACCAAACCAGAGCTAGAATTTTTATACTCAGATCCAAATATTAACACATCAGGATTTATTTGGTCTCTTAAAAAAGAGACTTCAAAAGAGGACTTTAAGTCTGTTCCTTCTCCATGTCATGGTATGTGTTGTATTGCACAACTGTCCATACGAATATCTTATAATGAAAGCACAGAGCACTATGGAGCTGTGGACAAAAATTGTACCTACCAATAAGATCACGACAGCATTTGTCCATAGGATCCCTTTATAATTTGATAATGCTTTGTGAAGATACTACCTTAATGCCCAGAGTCACTATGTTTGGAGTGCAAAAACTTGCTCCCAGTAGTCATAGTCAGCTTAAGCAAATTGAACATAGAACAGGAACAGGTTAGACTTGGAGGTATTGGAAGATTACTAATATGTCTATGTATTTGAATCACAATTTTTTCAGGTAGACAACCTTTCTAATCAATTCAGGCCAAAGACCATAAACTAGAAGTTATTACCAATAAGCTCATGTTGCTGAGTGAAATTTATGAACCTAGTCTTTACCAGAACACTAGGTATGCGGCAGGCATTTAATAACTCACTTGTGAATTCAATGGAAAATATTATATCTAAAAGCTGAGTGTGGGGAGTGGATGTGTATGAAAATGGTAAATTGAATATGTTGTTAACTGTAGTTCTAAAAAAGAACAGACTGTTGTTGGGAGCATTGTATTTCCAGATTTACTGATATTACCTGGGGTCAAGACTTTGAGTGACTGTGATCTTAAATTGTCCAGGTCAAGAAGATCTTGACATCTAAATTAAATCCCTGAATATCTATGATCATGGACTCTCTATCTGATGTGTGGTAGGTTCTTGAATTCTAGGAAGTTATAAATGACAGTGGCATGAGGATATGCTATCAGCTATTGTTATGGACTTGTAAACGCACACAACTATGGCTACCTGGCCCTGGCATTTCTTCTTTTGCAATGTCTTTGAGTTTGCTTAGTCTAGAGGAATTATTTCTCACTCCCTTTTTTAATCGGGCTTTTGCTGTCTAGATTGATTCTTTCCCCACTTGATTAAGTCAGAATCATCTAAGCTATTTTCTTACTTTGGAAGCTCTCCTGAGAAGCCTGTAATATTTATAAACCAACAACGTGGCAAAGCCTCAGCCTCTCTCTCTTTTTCTCTCTCTTTAACATCCTCCCTCCCTCCATTTCTCCCTATTTCTATTTTTTCTCTACTTTGCTTAGCTGAAATGGCTATTAAGTGGCATCCCTGCTCAGGCTTGAAAAGGCTTAGGGTAGATGTTTCTTAGAATTGGGGCATTTTTTTTTTCTCTTATTCCTCTCATCAGTTTCTGTTTCTTACTACTATGATGCTCTGGATTGGTGTTTCCTTATCATTACAGTATTAACATCTGAAGCCCTATTATTGGCCATAAATGGATAAGGCAAAAGAGAAGGCTGTTGGGCTTGCATTGGTCCTAGGCACCAGGCAATTCCTAGTCTATGTAAAAGAATGCTTAACACATGGACTAGCATAATTCACTTCCTTAATACCTCAGTTGATAAAGAATCCTCCTGCAATGCAGGAGACCCTAGTTAAATTCCTGGGTTGGGAAGATCTGCTGGAGAAGGGATTAGCTACCCACTCTAGTATTCTTGGGCTTCCCTTGTGACTGAGATGGTAAAGAATCTACTTGCAATGCAGGAGATCTGGGTTCGACCCCTGGGTTGGGAAGATCCCCTGGAGAAGGGAAAGGCTACCCACTCCAGTATTCTGGCCTGGAGAATTCCATAGACTGTATAGTCCATGAGGTCACAAAGAGTCAGACACTACTGAGCAACTTTCACTTCACTAGCATAATTCACTGAGGATCCATATTATGGTATGGGGCTAATCTTCATGGTAATAAAGTTATATAAACTTTCCATGCCACAGTTTCCTTATCCCTAAAATGTGGATAAATAAAGGAACCTATCTCAAAGACTTGTTATAAACACTCAATTAGAAAACATAGGTGTGTTTGAAATAAGAACTGGCTTTAATAAGAGCTGTATAAGTATTTGCTATTATTACTATTATTTACTATTAAAAAGAATGTGAATCCATAGCATGAGGTAATCAGGGACATAATAATGGCTTTATCCTTAGCCAAAACAATCACAAACCCTGGTGTCCTCCTTTGGTGCTAAAGATATACCATGGTTCCAGTTAATATCATAAGAAGAAATGAGACATACATGTCTGCCAGCCAGCTAGTCTTAAATCAGTTTGTGTATTTTTATATGTATATTAACTACGTTTATATTTAGATGTGATTCCAGAAATGCAAAGATTTTTTGAAGAGAGTCAAAGACAACTTCCCTTGTTGTATTTGACTCCATAGATATAGTCTGTTCTAAAAAGAGATATTGCAATGTGACCATTGTTGGGCTGGAAGAAAAATATAATTTCTTAGTGATCACTCAGATAATGTACACCCCATTGTAACAAAATAATTCACCTGGGTACATAAGATTTTATATATGTGAAAAAAGAAGAGAAAATGGAGATGTAGGAGTAGAGAGAGTAAGAGAGAGAGTAAGAGAGAGAGAGAGAGATTTGTTTTCTAGCCAAGAAATGAATACTTGGCAGTCTTCTCTACATGTCTTCCATTTCAGTGTTTCAAACCCAAGAAATTGAGATGACTGGACATGACTGAACATTGACTCACAACATAACCATCTAAAAAAATCACCGTTTCACACATTTTTAGAAAGAAGAACCTCAAACATCAAGAAGTCCCTTTCTTCTCAGCAAAAAATACTCTTACTTTACTCAAACTTTAAAGGGCTCTCAGCTCTATCTGTACAAATATAAAATAAGAAAATAAAGAAAATGAAAGAATTGTTCAAATCTTGCCTGCCATTACAGTAACAAATCAAATTAGCTGCTTAGTTTCTCTTTCAACCTTCTAACAATGTCTCACTTTCACACATATCCTCCCTTGGGTATGTGTCATGACTTTGTCAAACCCTATTACACACTTCAGTTCTTTGACAAAGGATTAACTGGGAAAATCTACCTTTCTTAAGATGCAACTATGGTTCTGGTGAATTTGACTAAATTTTTATATATAGAGTTACTATCCTAGAAGGAATTTATACTGAGTATGCAGTGTAATAAACAAAGTCTGCATACCTGGATATTAACCCTCCAAAGAAAATATCAGCTTTTGAGTAGTTCTTGGTACACTCTACATTTGGGCTCTTTTGACTATTCTTCAGGAAGAGATTTGTAACCTATATGCAGGAAAATGCTCGTTGGGTTATATTTAAACTGACAAATTATTATAATAATATTTCATAAAGAATTGGTTAGAATTCAGGAATTTACAAATTTTTTTCAACATCACTGATTCAATGGTTTTTGTTTCTTTCTAGATTAATTTGTGTGTATATGTAATGCTTTCTATCTGAGCTTTTTGACCACATCAGGAATCATTCAAGTACTTTATTCATGGTGAAAATAAAATAATATAATACTTATAAAAGACAATGTAAACTACTCCATACAATGCAAGAGTGAGATAATATTACCATGTGACATTTTTCCAAGAGGGTGTAGTGGCATGCAAATAAGCCTTTAATTGTCATTCATAAGCTCTATTTCTGTATCCCGGTCTGCTATAATATCCCAGGAAAGGCTAAACATTCACAGAAACCAGACTGAGAAAGTTTCCCCTGTGCCCTAATATCATAGAAGTTGAAATAGACCACTAAATGGAGATCTTTTAACCTTGTTCATTAGTTTTTTTCAATGCTATTAATGACCTTTTATTCCCTTCTGAATTATTGAACTACTCTATATTGCTGTGTACTCTGCCTCACTCTCTCTGTAAAATGGGAATAAAAGCACTAAGAAATGTATGGTTTCATGGTGTTAGGAAGATGGATTAATATTGACAAAACACTTTGTAGTTTCAAAGGTCCATTCCAACATTAATGAGCATTATTAGAGGATTGCATTGCAGCTTAATAAAATGATGAGTCAACTGACATTACATTTTGAATCCTAATTAGCCAATTTTAAGCCCGCTAGTTTGAGTGCTCAGATGTCCATTTCGCCAGTCAGGAACTGATTTTACTTGGGTTCATAAGCTTTTACAGAATTTTTTCTAGCTATATTCATAGAAAAATTGTACTATTCATTTATGAAGCCTTTTTAAAAGGTCTGTATTCTGACCCTCCCATTAGAAATATATAATAAAAAATATTAGAAAATAATTAAAACATAAATATAGAGTTATTGGTATCTAGCTACAGTGTTTAACAAATTAAACTAGTTTTCTCTTTACAAATATTATAATATTCAAATGTTGCTTATAAAGTGAGTTTCTGAACATCTTCTATTGACTGCCATTGTAAAATTATGAATTTTCTTCTTTGCTCTCCAAAATGTTCTAAACATATAATTAAGTAATATTTGAGAATAGTAGTTAGGGAGTTTGGAATTGACATGTATGCACTGCTATATTTAAAATGGATAACTAACAAGGACCCACTGTATAGCACAGGGAACTCTGCTTAATATTATATAACAGGCTAAAAGGGAAAATAATTTGAAAAAGAATAGATACATGTATATGTATAACTGAATCACTTTGCTGTATGTCCAAAACTATCACAACTTTGTTAATCAACTATGCTTCAATACAAAATAAAAGTTAAAAAAATTTCAGGTTGCAATCAGTTCAGTTCAGTTCAGTTGCTCAGTCGTGTCCGACTCTTTGCGACCCCATGAATTGCAGCACGCCAGGCCTCCCTGTCCATCACCAACTCCCGGAGTTCACTCAGACTCACGTCCATCGAGTCAGTGATGCCATCCAGCCATCTCATCCTCTGTTGTCCCCTTCTCCTCCTGCCCCAAATCCCTCCCAGCATCAGAGTCTTCTCCAATGAGTCAACTCTTCACATGAAGTGGCCAAAGTACTGGAGATTCAGCTTTAGCATCATTCTTTCCAAAGAAATCCCAGGGCTGATCTCCTTCAGAATGGACTGGTTGGATCTCTGCGCAGTCCAAGGGGCTCTCAAGAGTCTTCTCCAACACCACAGTTCAGAAGCATCAATTCTTCGGTGCTCAGCCTTCTTCACAGTCCAACTCTCATAGTACTTGAAAAAGATGCACCTAGAAGAAAATCGGAGAAGGCAATGGCACCCCACTCCAGTACTCTTGCCTGGAAAATCCCGTGGATGCAGGAGCCTGGTAGGCTGCAGTCCTTGGGGTCGCTAAGAGTCGGACAGGACTGAGCGTCTTCACCTTCACTTTTCACTTTCATGCATTGGAGAAGGAAACTGCAACCCACTCCAGTATTGCTTCCTGGAGAATCCCAGGGACGGGGGAGCCTGGTGGGCTGCCATTTATGGGGTCTCACAGAGTCGGACACGACTGAAACGACTTAGCAGCAGCAGAAGAAAATATTCACCTTCTGTGAAACAATACTTATTTGCTACATACAATAAGTGTATATTAAACACGGATATAGAATAAAATGCAAGTTCATTAGCTATGATACTATAATATTAATATTAAAACTAACCAATATTTTGGGGGCTAGGGAGAATAAGTGGAAGGATGTATAAGTGTATGAATTTGCTTAGATGACTTCTATTTTAAATTGGTCCCCCTAAATCTTGGCACATTTTTTTTTACCCTGGGTGATATTTAGCTGTATTTATTTTTCCCCAGGTTTAGATTGAAAATATCTTGAAATATCATACCAAAGAAGATGGCAATGGATGTAGAAGACTGTGTACTAATTCTCAAACTCACCCACAAAATGCAAAGTAGACAGGTTTTTCTTTAATGTTTGACACAGCCACTTAAAAATCCAAAAAGGAAGAAAACTTTAAATGAAATATACCCACAAATCTAGAGTAAAAAGAGGTTAACATGTATTAGAGCTTCCTTCTTCCCCATAATCTTCATCAGAAGTAAATTCATCCCTCATTTCCCAGCAACTGGTAATAGATTATTGGTTTTGGAAAATGATCTAAGATGAAAGAAGAAAGATAAATAGAAACAGCATGTTCCAAACAGTTACAGTTCCAAGTGAAACAATAAAAGGCAAATAGGAGTGTGTTTAATAAAAAGTAAAATGGACTACAAATATCTCTCAAAAGGGTTATTAACTGTTTAACAAATTGGATCATTATCCATACCTCCTGGCCAATTGCAGGACAATGAGGAAAGAGTACATCTATTAGAGATATTCATGGTTCTAGTATGACCAAGAATAACATTTTCCTCATCTCAGCACTGTGACACTATGATAAACACTTGGCATAGTAAAAATAAGTAAATAAAAGGAAGATTCAGCATTGACAGGAGTTAAACATGTTATTCTAAGAACTTGGGAATTGCTGAGTTAAGGCTCAGGCCACTGAGATATCCCCTACAAGACTGCAAGGCAAGGTTATATATGTAATATACTGACCTATATAATGCTTGCTTCAGGAAAGGAGTTAGACTAAAATTTCAACCTACTTCATGCATTTGAATCATATTATGTTATCCTTATATGACATTGAAAATAGTCCATTCAAAAATAAGCATTTTACTGCTATGAAGTAAGTCAAAAATAAAATCATTTCCTGCAACTTAAGGCTGTTGTTCTTTTATTAAAAACAACAAAAAATCCTCATTTTAAGAATGAAATCAAGAGTTGAGTTGAGTTCAGTTCATTTCAGTTGCTCAGTCGTGTCCGACTCTTTGCGACCCCCTGAATCGCAGCATACCAGGCCTCCCTGTCTATCACCAGCTCCCAGAGTTCACTCAGACTCACGTCCATCGAGTCAGTGATGCCATTCAGCCATCTCATCCTCTGTTGTCCCCTTCTCCTCCTGCCCCCAATCGCTCCCAGCATCAGAGTCTTTTCCAATGAGCCAACTCTTCACATGAGGTGGCCAAAGTACTGGAGATTCAGCTTTAGCATCATTCTTTCCAAAGAAATCCCAGGGCTGATCTCCTTCAGAATGGACTGGTTGGATCTCCTTGCAGTCCAAGGGACTCTCAAGAGTCTTCTCCAACACCACAGTTCAAAAGCATCCATTCTTTGGCACTCAGCCTTCTTCACAGTCCAACTCTTACATCCATGCATGACCACTGGAAAAACCATAGCCTTGACTAGACAGACCTTATTTGCAAAGTAATGCCTCTGCTTTTCAATATACTATCTAGGTTGGTCATAATTTTTCTTCCAAGGAGTAAGCGTCTTTTAATTTCATGGCTGCAGTCACCATCTGCAATGATTTTGGAGCCCCAAAAAATAAAGTCTGACACTGTTGCCACTGTTTCCCTATCTATTTCCCATGAAATGATGGGACCAGATGCCATGATCTTCGTTTTCTGAATATTGAGCTTTAAGCCAACATTTTCACTCTCCACTTTCACTTTCATCAAGAGGCTTTTTAGTTCCTCTTCACTTTCTGCCATAAGGGTGGTGTCATCTGCATATCTGAGGTTACTGATATTTCTCCTGGCAATCTTGATTCCAGCTTGTCCTTCTTCCAACTCAGCGTTTCTCATGATGTACTCTGCATATAAGTTAAATAAGCAGGGTGACAATATACAGCCTTGACTTACTCCTTTTCCTACTTGGAACCAGTCTGTTGTTCCATGTCCAGTTCTAACTGTTGCTTCCTGACCTGCATACAAATTTTTCCAGAGACAGGTCAGGTGGTCTGGTATTCCCATCTCTTTCAGAATTTTCCACAGTTTATTGTGATCCACACAGTCAAAGGCTTTGGCATAATCAATAAAACAGTAGATGTTTTTTCTGGAACTCTCTTGCTTTTTTACTGATCTGGAAGATATTGGCAATTTGATCTCTGGTTCCTCTGCCTTTTCTAAATCCAGCTTGAACATCTGGAAGTTCAGAGTTCACGTATTGTTGAAGCCTGGCTTGGGGAATTTTGATCATTAGTTTACTAGTGTGTGAGATGAATACAATTGTGTGGTAGTTTGTGCGTTCTTTGACATTGTCTTTTTTAGGTATTGGAATGAAAACTGACCTTTTCCAGTCCTGTGGTCACTGTTAAGTTTTCCAAATTTGCTGGCATATTGAGTGCAGCACTTTCACAGCACTGTAGGTACTGAAATTATTTTTCAGTGGTGTGTCTATAGTTCCCAAGAGGAGCCAGCTTCCCACTCATTTTATCTATTTACTTTTGTCAGTTGTAACACAGAATTAGAACCTTGCTGAATACTTCACTATAAGTATTTGACCCATGTTAAAATAATGTTCATCAGGGATCTAATTTATTTATTTTTTAATTGTTTTCATCCTAATTCTGGTTCAAGGCCTGATTTAAGCAATTGCATATTCAAAGGAGGGCCTGGAGAAAGTGAAGCTGTTAATTCTGTTTTTTCAGCTTCTTGGTAATGCATGACCCCATGTCCCAATTCCAGAATTTCTCATTTATTTGAAAAGGATAGCAGATTCAATTGCAGGTGGTCAGTGTCCACATGATAATAAACTCTGCTCCGTGGATCTCTAAGAATATGATGAAAGGATTATCTTCTCACTGTTTAAAACAATATTTTGCGTGCAATTTCTGTCTCATCATCTCCTGAGTTCTACAAAGAACACCGGTTTAAGATATAGATCTCTATCAAGGCATAATGCATACTTAATTTGTATATATTTTAGTTTTCTTTAGAAAATATTTACAGATTTATAATTGAACATAACTGCCCTCAACTTTTACACATTATTGAAATAAGAATTGTCTATATAAATTATTTCTGTACATTTCCCCACATAAAGATGCCTTCATCTCTGAACACTTGGCTGAATTTACACTTCACCCACACTGCCAATGTTGGTCTACAGTAAATTTCTTCATGGCAGAGGTAAACCTGTTTACTTTTTAATTTTTATTTTATATTGGAGAATAGTTGATTTACAATGTTGTGTTAGTTTCAGATGCCCTAAAAAGTGATTCAGTCATGCCTATATATATGGGTGTGTGTCTGTGTATAATTTTTCAGATTCTTTTTTCATATAGGTTATTGGAAAGTATTGAGTAGAGTTATTTGTACTATACAGTAGGTCACTGTTGTTTATCTATTTATAATAGTACTGTGTATATATCAACCTGAATTTCCCAAATTATCCATCCCCCCTTTTTCCCTTTGGTAAGCATAAATTTGTTTTATAAGTCTGTATCTGTCTTGTAAAAAAGTTAATTTGTAACATACTTTTAGATTCCACATATAAGTGATATAATATGGTATTTGTTTTCTGTCTTATTTCATTTAGTTTAATAAGCTCTAGTTCCATCCATGTTGCTTAAAATAACAATATTGCATTCTTTATTTTGGCAGAGTAATATTCCCTTGTGTGTGTGTGTGTGTGTGTGTGTGTTTGTGTGTGTGTTGTGTATCTGTGTAATATCTTCTTTATCTATTGATGTTTCCATGTCTTGGCCATTGTAAATAGTGCTGCTATGAACATTGAGGTGCATGTATCTTTTCAAATTGCAGTTTTCTCTAGATGTACATCCAAGAGTGAGATTGCTGATCATATGGTAGCTTTATTTTTATTTTTTTGAAGGAAACTCTGTACTGTTCCCATAGTGGATATACCAATTTATATTCCTCCCAACAGTGTAGGAAGTTTTCCATTTTCTCCACACCCTCTCCAGCATTTATTGTTTGTAGAATTTTTGATGAAGGCTATTCTGACTGGTGTGATGTGATATCTCACTCTAGTTTTGATTTGCATTTTTCTCATAATTAATGATATTGAGCATTTTTCATGTACTTTTGGGCCATTTGTGTGTCTTCTTTGGATAAATTTCTATTTAAATCTTTTTTCCAATTTTTGATTTGTTTGATTTTTTTTTTTTATATTGAGTTGCATGAGTTGTGTTTATATTTTGGTGATTAACCCTTTACTGGCAACATCATTTGTAAATATTTTCTCCCATTCTGTGAGTTGTCTGTTCATTTTGTTTACAGTTTCCTTTGCTATGCTGTAATTTATGTCAAAGAGTTAGGGTACTATCACATTCAATACTTTGGCCACCTGATACAAATAGCCAACTCATTGTAAAAGACCCTGATGCTGAGAAAGATTGAAGGCAGAAGGAGAAGAGAGCAACAGAGGATGAGATGGTTGGATGGCATCACTGATGCAATGGACATGAACTTGGGCAAACTCCGTGAAATGGTGAGGGACAGGGAATCCTGGCGTGCTACAATCCATGGGGTTGTAAAGAGTTGGAAATTACTTAGGGACTGAGCAACAGCAATAACAATATCATTCTGGCTATGCTTTCTTCTAAGAGTTTCATTTATTTATTTATTTTTTATTGGAGTATAATTGCTTTACAATGTTGCATAAGTTTATTCTATACAATGAAAAGAATCAGCTATATGTATGCATATATTCTCTCCCTCCTGGATGTCCCTCCTAAACCCCCATCCCACCTTTCTAGGTCATCACAGAGCCCTGTACTGAACTTCCTGTGCTTTAAAGCAGGTTCCCACTAGCTATATGCTTTATACATTGTAGTGTATATATGTCAATCCTAGTCTCCCAGTTTGTCCCACCCTCTCCTCTCCCCACCCCACGTCCACATGTCCATTCATTATGCCTTTGTCTCTATTCTTGCCTGGAAATAGGTTTATCTGTATAATTTTTTCTATATTCAGCATATATGCATTAATATATGATATCTGTTTTGGTCTTTCTGACTTAATTCACTCTATATAACAGATTCTAGGGCCATCCACATCTCGACAAATAACCCAAATTTGTTCCTTTTCCAGTTCAGTTCAGTCGCTTAGTCGTGTCCGACTCTGTGACCCCATGAATCGCAGCATGACAGGCCTCCCTGTCCATCACTAACTCCCAGAGTTCAACAAACTCATGTGCATGGAGTTGGTGATGCCATCCAGCCACCTCATCTTTGGCGTCCCCTACTCCTCCTGCCCCCAATCCCTCCCAGTATCAGGGTCTTTTCCAATGAGTCAACTCTTCGCATGATGTGGCCAAAGTATTGGAGTTTCAGCCTCAGCATCAGTCCTTCCAATGAACACCCAGGACTGGTCTCTTTAAGATGGACTGGATGGATCTCCTTGCATTCCAAGAAACTTGTAAGAGTCTTCTCCAACACCACAATTCAAAAGCATCAATTCTTCTGTGGTCAGCTTTCTTCACAGTCCAACTCTCACATCCATACATGACCACTGGAAAAACCATAGCCTTGACTAGATGGACCTTTCCTGGCAAAGTAATATCTCTGCTTTTCAATATGCTGTCTAGGTTGGTCATAAGTTTCCTTCCAGGTAGTAAGCGTCTTTTAATTTCATGGCTGCAATCACTATCTGCAGTGATTTTGGAGCCCATAAAAATAAAGTCTGACACTGTTTCCACTGTTTCTCCATCTATTTCCCATGAAGTGATGGGACTGGATAACATGATCTTTGTTTTCTGAATGTTGAGTTTTAAGCCAACTTTTTCACTCTCCTCTTTCACCTTCATCAAGAGGCTTTTAAGTCCCTCTTCACTTTCTGCCATAAGGGTGGTGTCATCTCCATTTCTGAGGTTATTGATATTTCTCCCAGCAATCTTGATTCCAGCTTAAGTTTCTTCTACCCCAGCGGTTCTCATGATGTACTCCGCATATAAATTAAATAAGCAGGGTGAGAATATACAGTCTTAATGTATTCCTTTACCTATCTGGAACCAGTCTGTTGTTCCATGTCCAGTTCTAACTGTTGCTTCCAGACGTGCATATAGGTTTGTCAAGAGGCATGTCAGGTGGTCTGGTATTCCAATCTCTTTCAGAATTTTCCACAGTTTATTGTGATCCACAAAGTTAAGGGCTTTGGAATAGTCAATAAAGCAGAAATATATGTTTTTCTGGAACTCTCTTGCTTTTTCAATCATCCAGCGGATGTTGGCAATTTGATCTCTGGTTCCTCTGCCTTTTCTACAACCAGCTTGAACATCTGGAAGTTCATGGTTCACATATTGTTGAAACCTGGCTTGGAGAATTTTGAGCATTACTTTACTAGCGTGTGAGATGAGTGAAATTGTGCAGTAGTTTGAGAATTCTTTGGCATTGCCATTCTTTGGGATTAAAATGGAAACTGACCTTTTCCAGTCCTGGGGCCACTAGTGAGTTTTCCATATTTGCTGGCATATTGAGTTCAGCACTTTCACAGCATCATCTTTCAGGATTTTAAACAGCTCAACTGGAATTCCATCACTTCCACTAGCTTTTGGCATAGTGATCCCTTCTAAGGGCCACTTGACTTCACATTCCAGGATGCCTGGCTCTAGGGGAGTGATCCCACCATTGTGATTATCTGGGTCGTGAAGATCTTTTTTGTATAGTTCTTCAGTGTATTCTTGCCACCTCCTCTTTATATCTTCTGCTTCTATTAGATTCCTACCATTTCTGTCCTTTACTGAGCCCATCTTTGCATGAAATGTTCCCTAGGTATCTCTAATTTTCTTGAAGAGATCTCTAGTATTTTCCATTCTGTTGTTTTCCTCTATTTCTTTGCATTGATTGCTGAGGAAGCCTTTCCTATCTCTCCTTGCTATTCTTTGGAACTCTGCATCCAAAGATTGATTCCAAAAAATCAAATGGATATCTCTTTCCTTTTCTCCTTTGCTTTTCACTTCTCTTCTTTTCACAGCTATTTGTAAGGCCTCCTCAGACAGCCATTTTGCTTTTTTGCATTTATTTCCAATGGAGTTGGTCTTGATCCCAGTCTCCTGTACAATGTCACGAATCTCCATCCATAGTTCATCAGGTACTATGTTTATCAGACCTAGTCCCTTAAATCTATTTCTCACTTCCACTGTATAATCATAAGGGATTTGATTTAGGTCATACCTGAATGGTCTAGTGGTTTTCCCTACTTTCTTCAATTTAAGTCTGAATTTGGCAATAAGGAGTTCATGATCTGAGCCAAAGACAGCTCTTGGTCTTGGTTTTGCTGACTGTATATAGGTTCTCCATCTTTGGCTGCAAAGAATATAATCAATCTGATTTCGGTGTTGACCATCTGATGATGTCCATGTGTAGAGTCTTCTCTTGTGTTGTTGGAAGAGAGTGTTTGCTATGACCAGTGCTTTCTCTTGGCAAAACTCTATTAGCCTTTGCTCTGCTTCATTCCATGTTCCAAGGCCAAATTTGCCTGTTACTCCAGGTGTTTCTTTACTTCCTACTTTTACACATTCCAGTCCCCTATAATGAAAAGCACATCTTTTGGGGGTTGTTAGTTCTAAAAGGTATTGTAGGTCTTCATAGAACCATTAAACTTCAGCTTCTTCAGTGTTACTGGTTGGGGCAAAGGCTTGGATCACCGTGATATTGAATGGATCACCTTGGAAACAAACAGAGATAATTCTGTCGTTTTTGAGATTGCATTGAAGTACTGCATTTCAGACTCTTGTTGACCATGATGGCTACTCCATTTCTTCTAAAGGATTCCTGCCCACAGTAGTAGATATAATGGTCATCTGAGTTAAATTCACCCTTTCCAGTCCATTTTAGTTCGCTGATTCCTAGAATGTCGACGTTCACTCTTGCCAGCTCCTGTTTGACCACTTCCAATTTTCCTTGATTCACGGACCTGACATTCCAGGTTCCTATGCAATATTGCTCTTTACAGCATTGGACTTTGCAAGAATTACCAGTCACATCCACAACTGGGTATTGTTTTTGCTTTGGCTCCATCCCTTCATTCTTTCTGGAGTTACTTTTCAACTGATCTCCAGTAGCATATTGGGCACCTACTGACCTGGGGAGTTCCTCTTTCAGTATCCTATTATTTTGCCTTTTCATACTGTTCATGGGGTTCTCAAGGCCATAATACTGAAATGGTTTGCCATTCCCTTCTCCAATGGACCACATTCTGTCAGAACTCTCCACCATGATCCATCCGTCTTGGTTGGCCCCACACGGCATGACTTAGTTTCATTGAGTTAGACAGAGCTGTGGTCCATGTGATTAGATTGACTAGTTTTCTATGATTATGGTTTCAGTGTGTCTGCCCTCTGATGCCCTTCTCACAACACCTACTGTCTCGCTTGAGTTTCTCTTACCTTGGACGTGTGGTATCTCTTCACGGCTGCTCCAGCAAAGCTCAGCCACTGCTCCTTACCTTGGAAGAGGTCACCCCTCTTCACCTTTAATGTGGAGCAGCTCCTCTCAGCCCTCCTGCTCCCACACAGCCACTGCTCCTTGGACATGTGGTTGCCCCTTTTTATGGCTAATATTCCATTGAGTTAGACAAGGCTGTGGTCCTAGTGTGATTAGACTGACTAGTTTTCTGTGAGTATGGTCTCAGTGTGTCGGCCCTCTGATGCCCTCCTGCAACACCTACCATCTTACTTGGGTTTATCTTACCTTGGGCATGGGGTATCTCTTCACGGCTGCTCCAGCAAAGTGCAGCCAATGCTCCTTACCTTGGACGAGGGGTATCTCCTCACTGCCGCCCTTCCTGACCTTCAACGTGGGATAGCTCCTCTAGGCCCTCCTGGCCCGCGCAGCCATGGCATGGGGTTGGTCCTCCCGGCCACCGCCCCTGGCCTCGAGCTTGGGGTTGCTCCTCCCGGCTGCCACCCCTGTCCTGGAGCATGGGGACATGGGGTAGCTCCTCCCGCCCGCTGCCCCTGGCCTCAGGCTTAGGGGCGTGGGGTAGCTCCTCCCGCCCGCCGCCCCTGGCCTCGGACTTAAGGGCTTGGGGTATCTCCTCACGGTGCCGCCCCTGACCTCAGACACTGGGTATCTCCTCTCGGCTGCCCCCCTCCAAGATGGGCAGGTCATGGTGAAGAGATCTGACAGAATGTGGTCCACTGGAGAAGGGAATGACTAAACACTTCAGTATTCTTGCCTTGAGAACCCCAAGAACAGTATGAAAAGTCAAAATGATAGGATACAGAAAGAGAAACTCCCCAGGTCAGTAGGTGCCCAATATGCTACTGGAGATCAGTGGAGAAATAACTCCAGAAAGAATGAAGGGATGGAGCCAAAGCAAAAACAATACCCAGTTGTGGATGTGACTGGTGATAGAAGCAAGGTCCGATGCTGTAAAGAGCAATATTGCATAGAACCTGGAATGTCAGGTCCATGAATCAAGGCAAATTGGAAATGGTCAAACAAGAGATGGCAAGAGTGAATGTCGACATTCTAGGAATCAGTGAACTCAAATGGACTGGAAAGGGTGAATTTAACTCAGATGACCATTATATCTACTACTATGGGCAGGAATCCCTCAGAAGAAATGGAGCATGCCATCATGCCAAATGCCATCATGGTCAACAAAAGAGTCTGAAATGCAGTACTTGGATGCAATCTCAAAAACAACAGAATGATCTCTGTTCGTTTCCAAGGCAAACCATTCAGTATCACAGTAATCCAAGTCTATGCCCCAACCAGTAATGCTGAAGAAGCTGAAGTTGAACGGTTCTATGAAGACCTACAAGACCTTTTAGAACTAACACCCAAAAATATGTCCTTTTCATTATAGGGGACTGAAATGCAAAAGTAGGAAGTCAAGAAACACCTGAAGTAACAGGCAAATTTGGCCTTGGAATACAGAATGAAACAGGGCAAAGACTAGTAGAGTTTTGCCAAGAAAATGCACTGGTCATAACAAACACCCTCTTCCAACAACACAAGAAAAGACTATACATGGACATCACCAGATGGTCAACACCAAAATCAGATTGATTATATTCTTTGCAGCCAAAGATGGAGAAGCTCTATACAGTCAGCAAAAACAAAACCAGGAGCTGACTGTGGCTCAGACCATGAACTCCTTATTGCCAAATTCAGACTTAAATTGAAGAAAGTAGGGGAAACCACTAGACCATTCAGGTATGACCTAATTCAAATCCCTTATCATTATACAGTGGAAGTGAGAAATATATTTAAGGGCCAAGATCTGATGCAGTGCCTGATGAGCTATGGAATGAGGTCCGTGACACTTACAGGAGACAGGGATCAAGATCATTCCCATGGAAAAGAAATGCAAAAAAGCAAAATGGCTGTCTGGGGAGGCCTTACAAATAGCTATGAAAAGAAGAGAAGCAAAAAGCAAAGGAGAAAAGGAAAGATCTAAACATCTGAATGCAGAGTTCCAAAGAATAGCAAGAAGAGGTAAGAAAGCCTTCTTCAGCCATCAATGCAAAGAAATAGAGGAAAATAACAGAATGGGAAAGACTAGAGATCTCTTCAAGAAAATCAAAGATACCAAAGGAACATTTCATTAAAAGATGGGCTCGATAAAGGACAGAAATGGTATGGACCTAACAGAAGCAGAAGATATTAAGAAGAGATAGCAAGAATACACAGAAGAACTGTACAAAAAAGATCTTCACGACCCAGATAATGACGATGGTGTCACTGACCTAGAGCCAGACATCCTGCAATGTGAAGTGAATTGAGCCTTAGAAAGCATCACTACGAACAAAGCTAGTGGAGATGATAGAATTCCAGTTGAGCTATTCCAAATCCTGAATGATGCTACTGTGCAAGTGCTGCACTCAATATGCCAGCAAATTTGGAAAACTCAGCAGTGGCCACAGGATTGGAAAAGGTCAGTTTGCATTCCAATCCCAAAGAAAGGCAATACAAAGGAATGCTCAAACTACTGCACAATTGCACTCATCTCACACGCTAGTAAAGTAATGCTCAAAATTCTCCAAGCCAGGTTTCAACAATAGCTGAACTGTGAACTTCCTGATGTTCACGCTGGTTTTAAAAGGAAGAGGAACCGGAGATCAAATTGCCAACATCCGCTGGATCATGGAAAAAGCAAGAGAGTCCCAGAAAAACATCTATTTCTGCTCTATTGACTATGCCAAAGCCTTTGACTGTGTGGATCACAATAAACTGTGGAAAATTCAGAAAGAGATGGGAATACCAGACCACCTGACCTGCCTCTTGAGAAATCTGTATGTAGGTCAGGAAGCAACAGTTAGAACTGGACATGGAACAACAGACTGGTTCCAAATAGGAAAAGGAGTACATCAAGGCTGTATATTGTCACTCTGTTTATTTAACTTATATGCAGAGTACATCATGAGAAACGCTGGACTGGAAAAAACACAAGCTGGATCAAGATTGCCGAGAGAAATATCAATAACCTCAGATATGGAGATGACACCACCCTTAGGGCAGAAAGTGAAGAAGAACTCAAAAGCCTCTTGATGAAAGTAAAAGTGGAGAGTGAAAAAGTTGGCTTAAAGCTCAACATTCAGAAAACGAAGATCATGGCATCCGGTCCCATCACTTCATGTGAAATCGATGGGGAAACAGTGGAAACAGTGTCAGACTTTCTTTTCATGGGTTCCAAAATCACTGCAGATGGTGACTGCAGCCATGAAATTAAAAGACGCTTGCTCCTTGGAAGGAAAGTTTTGACCAACCTAGATAGCATATTCAAAAGCAGAGACATTACTTTGCCAACAAAAGTTCGTCTAGTCAAGGCTATGGTTTTTCCTGTGGTCATGTATGAATGTGAGAGTTGGACTGTGAAGAAGGCTGAACGCCAAAGAATTGATGCTTTTGAACTGTGGTGTTGGAGAAGACTCTTGAGAGCCCCTTGGACTGCAAGGAGATCCAACCAGTCCATTCTAAAGGGATCAGCCCTGAGATTTCTTTGGAAGGAATGATGCTAAAGCCGAATCTCCAGTACTTTGGCCACCTCATGCGAAGAGTTGACCCATTGGAAAAGTCTCTTATGCTGGGAGGGATTGGGGGCAAGAGGAGAAGGGGACGACAGAACATCAGATGGCTGGATGGCATCACTGAATCTATGGACGTGAGTCTCAGTGAACTCCGGGAGTTAGTGATGGACAGGGAAGCCTGGCATGCTGCTATTCATGGGGTCGCAAGGATTTGGACATGACTGAGAGACTGATCTGATCTGATCTGGATATCCATTGTATACATGGACCACATCTTCATCCATTTACCTGTCAATGGACATTTGTTTGTATTTTCTGGCTATTGTAAATAGTGCTACAATGAACATTCGGGTACATGTGCCATTTTGAATTATGGTTTTCCCTGGATGTATGCCCCATAGTGGGATTGCTGGGTCATATGGTAGTTCTATTTTTAGTTTTTCAAAGAGCCTCCAAACTGTTCCCCACAGTGACTGTATCAATTTACATCCCCACCAACAATACAAGAGGGTTCCCTTTTCTCCACCTCCTCTCTAGGTTTTGGTTTGTAGAGTTTTGATGATGGCCATTTTGATTGATGTGAGGTTATACTTTATTGTAGTTTTTATTTGCATTTCTCTAATAATGAGCCATCTTGAGCATATTTTCATCTATTTATTAGCCATCTGTATGTTTTCTTTGGGGAGGTGTCTATTAGGTCTTCTCCCCATTTCTTGATTGGGCTATTTGTTTATTTGATACTGAGCTCCATGAGCTGTTGGTTTATCTCAGAGGAGTCCTTTGTCCATTGCTTCATTTGTAAATATGTTCTCCTATTATAAGGATTGTTTTTTTTTTTCCTCTTGTTTATTGTTTCTTTTACTGTGCAAAAGTTTTTAAATTTGACCAAGTTTCATTTGTTTTTTGTTTATTTGTTTTTGTTTTTACCATTGCAAAGAAAAATAAAAATAATAAAATACATAGAAATAAACCTACCAAAGAGCTTCCCTGGTTGCTCAGATGGTAAAGAATCTGCCTGCAATGCAGGAGACTGAGGTTCAATCCCCAGACTGAAGATCCCCTGGAGAAGGAAACAGCAGCACACTGTAGTATTTTTGTCTGGAAAATCCCATGGATGGAGGAGCTTGGTGGGCTGCAGTCCGTGGGGTTGCTAGAGTCGGACACGACTGAGTGACTTCATTTTCACTTTTCACTTTCATGCATTGGAGAAGGAAATGGCAACCCACTCCAGTGTTCTTGCCTGGAGAATCCCAGGGACGGGGAAGCCTGGTGGGCTGCCGTCCATGGGGTCGCACAGAGTCAGACATGACTGAAGCGACTTAGCAGCAGCAGGAGCAGCTGGGAAAACTGGACAGATGCATGTAAAAGAATGAAATTAGAAGTTTACCTAATGCTAAACACAAAAATAAACTCAAAATGAATCAAAACCTAAATGTAAGATTGCACTGGGATGACTCAGAGGGATGGTATGGGGAAGGAGGAGGGAGGACGGTTCAGGATGGGGAACACATGTATACCTGTGGTGGATTCATGTTGATATATGGCAAAACCAATACAATATTGTAAAGTTAAAAATAAAATAAATTTAAAAAAAGAGAAAAAAAAAAAAAACTCTTAGAAGAAAATATAGGAAAAACACTCTTTGATATAATCCACAGCAAGGTCAGAATGACTGCCATCAAAAAGTCTACAAATAATAAAAGCTGGAGAGGGTACAGAAAAAAAAGGGAACCCTCTTAACACTGTTGGTAGGAATGCAAACTAGTACAGCCACTATGGAGAACAGTGTGTAGATTCCTCAGAAAACTGGAAATAGAACTGCCATATGACTCAGCAATCCCAATGCTGGGCATACACACTGAGTAAACCAGAATTGAAAGAGACTTATGTGCCCCAATGTACACTGCATCACTGTCTACAATAGCTAGGACATGGAAGCAACCTAGAAGTCCATCTGCAGATGAATGGATAAGGAAGTTGTGGTACATAAACACAATGGGCTATCACTCAACTGTTTCAAAACTGGTCAACCACTTGTAAAAGAATGAAACTAGAACACTTTCTAACACCATACACAAAAATAAACTCAAAATGGATTAAAGATCTAAACATAAGACCAGAAACTATAAAACTGCTACAGGAGAACATAGGCAAAACACTCTCCGACATAAATTACAGCAGGATCCTCTATGACCCACCTCCCAGAATATTGGAAATAAAAGCAAAAATAAACAAATGGGACCTAATTAAAATGAAAATCTTCTGCACAACAAAGGAAACTACAAGCCAGGTGAAAAGACAGCCTTCAGAATGGGAGAAAATAATAGCAAATGAAGCCACTGACAAACAACTAATCTCAAAAATATACAAGCAACTCCTGCAGCTCAATTCCAGAGAAATAAACCACCCAATCAAAAAATGGGCCAAAGAACTAAATAGATATTTCTCCAAAGAACACATACACATGGCTAACAAACACATGAAAAGATGTTCAACATCACTCATTATCAGAGAAATGCAAATCAAAACCACAATGGGGTACCATTTCACACCAGTCAGAATGGCTACAATCCAAAAGTCTACAAGCAATAAATACTGGAGAGGATGTGGAGAAAAAAAGAACCCTCTTACACTGTTGGTGGGAATGCAAACTATTAGAGCCACTATGGAGAACAGTGTGGAGATTCCTTAAAAAACTGGAAGTAGAACTGCCTTATGACTCAGCAATCCCACTGCTGGGCATACACACCGAGGAAAGCAGAATTGAAAGAGACACGTGTATCCCAATGTTCATTGCAGCACTATTTATAATAGCCAAGACATGGAAGCAACCTAGATGTCCATTAGAAGATGAGTGGATAAGAAAGCTGTGGTACATATACACAATGGAGTATTACTCAGCCATTGAAAAGAATGCATTTGAATCAATTATAATGAGGTGGATGAAACTGGAGCCTATTATACAGAGTGAAGTAAGCCAGAAAGAAAAACACCAATGCAGTATACTAATGCATATATATATGGAAGTTAGAAAGATGGTAACGATAACCCTGTATGTGAGACAGCAAAAGAGACACACATGTATAGAACAGTCTTTTGGACTGTATGGGAGAGGGAGAGGGTGGGATGATTTGGGAGAATGACATTGAAACATGTATAATATCATATAAGAAACGAATTGCCAGTCCAGTTTCAATGCAGGATACAGGATGCTTTGGGCTGATGCACTGGGATGACCCAGAGGGATGGTAAGGGGAGGGAGGTGGGAGGGGGTTCAGGATGGGGGCACGTGTACACCCATGGTGGATTCATGTTGATGTATGGCAAAACCAGTATAATATTGTAAAGTAATTAGCCTCCAATTAAAATAAATAAATTTAAATTAAAAAAAAAAAAAAAAAAAAAAGAAGCAACAGTTAGAACCAGGCATGGAACAACAGTCTGGTTCCAAATTGGGAAAGGAGTACATCAAGGCTGTATATTATCACCTGCTTATTTAACTTATATGCAGAGTACATCATAAGGAATGCTGGGCTGTATGAAGCACAAACTGGAATCAAGATTGCCGGGAGAAATATCAGTAACCACAGATACACAGATGATACCACCCTTATGGTGGGAAGCGAAGAAGGACTAACAAGCCTTTTGATGAAAGAAGAGAGTAGAAAAAGCCGGCTTGAAACTCAACACAGAAAAAATAAAGATCATGGTATCCAGTCCTATCACTTCATAGCCAATAGATGGGGAAACAATGTAAACAGAGACAGATTATTTTCTTGGGCTCCAAATCACTGCAGATGGTCACTACAGCCATGAAATTAAATGATGCTTGCTCCTTAGGAGAAAAGCTGTGACAAACCTAGACAGCACATTAAAAATCAGAGACATTGCTTTGCCCACAAAGGTCCATCTAGTCAAAAGTATGGTTTTTCCAGTAGTCATATATGGATGTGAGAATGAAGTGAAGTTGGTCAGTCGTGTCTGACTCTTTGCGACTCTGTGGACTGTAGCCTACCAGGTTCTTCAGTCCATGGGGTTCTCCAGGCGACAATACTGGAGTTTGTTGTCATTTCCTTCTCCAGGGGATCTTCGAGACCCAGGGATTGAACCTGGGTCTCCCACATTGCAGGCAGATGCTTTAACCTCATGCATGTGAGAGTTGGACTATACAAATAAGCCAGACACCAGATAATTGATGCTTTCGAACTATGGTGTTAGAGAAGACTCTTGAGAATCCCTTGGACTGCAAGGAGATCAAACCAGTCAATTCTAATGGAAATCAGTTCAGAATATTCACTGGAGGAAATGATGCTGAAGCTGAAACTCCAATACTTTGGCCACCGCTGCGAAGAACTGACTCATTGGAAAAAACCCTGATGCTGGGAAAGATTGAAGGCAGGAGGAGTAGAGAACGACAGAGGATGACATCGTTTGATGGCATCACAGACTCAATGGACATGAGTTTGAACAAACTCCAGGAGTTATTGATGGACAGGAAAGCTTGGCGTGCTGCAGTCCCTGGGGTCGCAGAGTCAGACACAACTGAGTGACTGATCTGAACTGCCTGAAGTATCTACCCAATATTACTATGAGATAGTGAGGGAAAGCAAGTTACTGTATATTCCTATTCACTCTCTCTCTCTTTTTTCTCTCTCTCCCTCACCCCTTCTCTTGGTCTTTTTACCTCATTTTTTTTTCTCTCTTTCTCATAAGATAGGACTGAAGGAAAGTGTGTGTGTGTGTGTGTTTATGTCTATCTCCTTACTCTTTCTCTGTCCATAATGCATGCCTTCTTCCAAAAGTGACTGTAGTTGGTTTACACGTGGCTTGCTTGAAGCTATATACCAAGTCAACTTATGATAAAGACTCAAGAGAGAATAGAGTGTTTTTTTTTTTTTCAGCTATTAAATCTAAACTAATGCATACTACAGCATCACAAATTGTTAGAGAGCAAAAGTACCTTAGTTACCCTTCTATTAATTTTATGGCTGAAACTGAGGCTCAACCAGTTAAATACAAGAATCCAAAATTACACAACTAGTTAATAGAAGATCTGTCCTAGATTTTTACATGGTAGATTCCAGTGGTGCTGCAAGGCCATCTGAAATACTTCCTGCACAGCATTCCAGAGGTTTTGAAATTCCAAAGGTCAAAACTTTCACCTGAATTATTAATATTCTGCTGTCCCAAAAGTTATCATGGGTGAACTATCCCATACTTTTATCTGACATCAGTTCTCTCCACTTTTGTGCAAGATTCCATCTCCTTTCACCTACTTCATCAATTAAACATCTTTCTCCATTTCTTGTAGTCTTTTTTTTTTTCTTTAATGGATCCTGATGGCAAGAGTGAACATCAACATTTTAGGAATCAATTAACTAAAATGGATGGGAATGGGTGAATTTAATTCAAATGACCATTTTTATCTACTACCATAGGCAAGAAACTCTTAGAAGAAATGGAGTAATCCTCATAGTCAACAAAAGAGTCCAAAATGCAGTACTTGAGATGCATTCTCAAAAAAGACAGAATAATCTTGGTTCATTTCCAAAGAAAAACATTAAGCATCACAGTAATCCAAGTCTATGCCAAAACCACTAACGCCAAAGAAGCTGAAGTTTCCTGGTCAGGGAAGTAGACCCCACATGCTACTAAGACCCAGTGCAGCCAAGTAAGTAAATATTTTTAAAATAGCATCTCTATGTAAATATTACCTGTATTTATATCTTCAGGCCAAACATCTTTCCCAAATTTAAAACTTGTATATCCAACTACATTTTCACCATCTTCACTTGGGTATCTAACAGATAGTTCATCTCTAAAACTGAATTTCTAACCTCCTTCACATCTTAATTTTCTCCATCCTCAGTCTTCCATCATTCATTAAATGGCAAGTCTATCTTTCCAGTTGTTAGACCAAAAGCTTTAAAGTCACTTTTTTTCTCTTTCTCTCACATCCCGCATCTAATCAGCCTGAAAGACCTGTTGGAACTACCCTCAAAATTATATCCAAAATTGGACCACTATTCATTACTTTCCCCCTACGTCCATCATCTCTCATCTGTATTACTACACTAATTTCTCTGCTGCTGCTTTTTTTGCTCTCTATCATTTCTTTAATACTTATCATTTAATACATTTCATACTTATCTTTAATACATATCATTTCTTTAATACCATCTGCTTCTCTTACCCTGGTTCACTCTATTGTAATCACACTGGCTTCCCTCTCCTTTCTCTCTCTTTTTTTTTTTTTTTTGTAATCACCATACATTCTCTATTCCTAAAGTCTTTTGTGCTGGTTGGAACACTTTTCCTCCAAATAACCACATGACTCACTTCCTCAGTTCAGTCGCTCAGTCATGTCAAACTCTCACTTCCTCAAGTCCTTCAAGTTTATTTTTCTCATATCACCTATCTTAATTCTCTTAACACTCTTTTTCTTTTTTTCAATAACACTTATTTTCTATATGATTTATGACTATATGGTTTACTTATTCTATATATTGCTTGTGAGTCTTCCACTGTGAATCTAGAAACTCTGTAAGTGGGTTGTTCACCTTTATATCCCAAGGCCCTAGAATGGTACTTGGCACATTTTAGCTATACAATAAATAGTTGTTAACTAAGTGAGTAAGTGAATGACCTTTTCTATGTGTATATAACTTTATAATATTCGAAGTCTTATAAGTACTTCATTTAATCTTTAGCAATCTTGTTGAGATAAAAGCACAGATTTTATTTATATGTTTTCATGGATGTGGAATCTGAGGCTCCAAGATAATGATTCTGATTGTGTCCTAAATGCTTCCAGTAAAAAGAGATATGTTGCCAGGAAAATATAATATATTAATAATTTGTCAGCCACTAACTATTTGGCAAGACTTAATTTATTAGTAGTAATCAAGGCTCTGGGAGAATGAATCCAAGTCAGTTTGATGGGCCCAATTACAAGGTATACTTCTGCAACAACTGCCTTGAACAATAGGAGAAAATTGAGAAGCAAGGATTAGGATACAAATATTTCATGTGTATATATATATATACACACACACATTTATATGATAGAAAAATTAATGTACATTTTCTAAATTAAGTTCCATATGCAGGTGAGTAAAAAGTTCAGGACTGTTTGAATGAACACAGCATGATTTTTATTCCTCTTAAACTGTGTGTGTCTATGTATATTTTTTAGATACTTGTAGAATTTTACTTTTTTAAATCATAATTCAAAACTTTTAGTGTGTGGACATCTTTCCATTTACTATAAAAGACCTTTTCTATCTCTAGTCTGTAGACTCTTTCAGCTAAATCTGAAGTGGGAAGGAAAGCCCACATGGGGAAAATTTTAAACATTGATTTCTGGAATCTGAATTTTAACTAGTTCTGTTAAAATATACAGATATGTTCATTAATGATGACAATGATCACTTACTTGCTAAATGTTTTTAGTGGATTATCTATTTAACTATCATGAAGATCTATGAATTAAGTACTACTATTTTGACCATTTAACAGATTAAGAAACTGAGGAACAGAGTGATTTAATAACTTGCACACGTGTAGATTCAAGCCCCATATGTTAAAATCAAGAGCTCAGCTTATAAACAGTGTACATGAATGACTGAAGTAGCATAAACCCTCTAATTTCCTGTCAAGTAGTTTTGACTACTTTTTCTATAAAATATTTACAAGAAACAAAGCAGAATTTTACAATCAGTATTTAGTAATTAGTCAGTGTTTCATTTATTTATATAATGCCATTTATAAAATGGCACTTGAATATTGTCTGTCCATATATTTTGACAAAGTGAATTCACACTTAACATGATTCATACCAATACTTTGTCATCTCTGAAGATAATTCAGAGAAAATAAAATGTTGAGTCAATGGAAATAAAATAATCAAATCACATGAGTTATCCTTTTTTTTTTCTAGTTTGCTGATTGCAAAATTTAAATATTATTTTTTCTGAGATTTCAGCATTATTCATTCTTTTCAGTCTCTCCTTTAGTAACTTTAATATAAGGTAAAATTTAGAGAAGTGTAGTTGTTCTTTTTCAACAATAAAAATAAATCACACTATTATGAAATTGTCCCATGTTAAAACCTTGCTAAGTAGTTTACCAGTGACACCACATTGAGGATGTACTGGTTTAAGGAGTATAGAAAAGATAAGGACAGAAAAATATAAAACAGTAAAGTTTTATGAAATATATAGTTACATTCATGATTTGTGGTGTCTACAACTTCTTATTTCAACTAAAACATGTTCCAGTTCTGACTTTCTATTAAGACCTTAGCTTATTCTCCAATTGAAATTTCAACTCTTTCTCCCCCTTATAGACTCTCAGTGGCAAACAGGTAAAATATCAACTGAAATGCTGTGCTAACTGGCAAAGCCCAGCTGGGTACATGACTTCTAGGGTGTGGGGTTTACTTTCAGTAGGCTTTGGTCACAAGGATGTCCTTAGAGTAAAATGGGATATTCAATAAAATCAAAATATAATTCTTTAATTTGCTAGGCATAAGCAATGAACTTCAAATGAAGTCAGACACATTTTCTGTTGAAATGTACCAATTTAATTTCCTTAAGTCACTCATGGGTCATTATTCATACACCCTTTTGGAACAGTATTTGTCATGTACTTACCCACTTTTAAGACTTTAACCTGATTAATTTCCTTGCCTGCTGTCTTTCATTTCCTATTCTTCATCTTACAGCCACACCTTCAAACTGGACCTTTACCTAGGATACACGGTCTTGTCAAAGACATTCTGCTCATGTGTAGTTGCTGACATTAATATTATATATTGCTAAAATATTTGTTGTTTTCTTCAATTAAGACTATGAGACAGGAATGGCAGGGTACGTTTGGAAACAAGTGTGGTCTCCTCCTAGTAGAATCCTAGAGATAAAAGTGTTTTAAGAACTGACCCAGAATAAATAGCTACCCACACAATGTGCTAATTTCTTCTACAACGTGATATGCAGAAGGTCATCCAAACTCAGCTAAATCATTTCCAGGGGAAATGAGGAAGCTGACATGCTATATGCATGTGTGATAAGTCGCTTCATTCATGACCAAATCTGTGACCACATGGCATGCTATGAGAAGCAGAATATTCAATTGCTAAGCTTTAGAAATTTGTTCTTGCACTCAACTTAAATCTGGTTCCCTGTACTTTTCTTCTTTTTTTCTATTTATGCTCCACTTTTCTTAAAGCAATTCAGACCAAGTCTAAATCTATAATACAGTAGTATAATTTGAATTCCTAAAAACAGACATCAAGTTCTCTTCTCAAAATACCTCTTCTCCAGGCTAACCTTTCTCTATTCCTTTAAGTTTCTCTATGGGCTTCCCTCAGATTTCAGATGGTAAAGAATCCACCTGCCATGCAGGACACCCCAGTTTGATTACTGGGTTGGGAACATCCCTTGGAGAAGGGAAAGACTACCCACTCCAGTACTCTGACCTGGAGAATTCCATGGACTGTATAAGCCATGGGGTTGCAAAGAGTCAGACACGACTGAGAGACTTTGACTTCACTTAAGTTTCTCAGACAACATTCCTTTTTCTAGCAAGTTTTTCATCTTCTTCTGAGCTCAAGTTTTTCATAAAAGATGGAACCCAATTGCTAACTTCCAATATCCACCACATTATTTATCATATAAACATAACTTACACATTTGCATTAAGGTCTTTATTTTTTAAGTTCATCTTGATAATGTCAAGTACACAGTTTGGGTCATATTACCAGAATTTAGCCTTCATATTGTCAATATTCCATTAATACTTTTAGTATAGAGTAATCCAGTCGGCCTTATCAAGCCAAAATGCATAAACCCTTCCCACTATAACAAAAAAACACAATTTGCCCAATGTATTCCTAAAATCAAGAATAATATAAATGTAGCAAGCTTAGGAAATGAAGTATGGTGTGACATCAGTAAGATGGTAAAGAGGAAGTCCTGGACCCTGCTTTCTCCCACAATGCATCTATTCAACAACAATTCATGGACAATTCTCTCACTTAGTGAGAAATCCAGAAACGGATAGAAAGACTCCTGAAGCATGAAACCAGACTTATTGAAGCCAGTAGGGAGATTCAGGACACTCTCTCACCAGAATCCTTACTCCTAGCTTAATGACATATGATCAGGAAGAGATCCCCTAGCAGTCAGGTTCTCCCAGGGTAGAGAGAGAGTTGGTTAACACATGAAGTGTCCAAACTTATCCAAGAGGTCTCCCCAAAAGACTGGATTCTATCTTGCCAGTCCCAGAGCTTTGATAAAAGTAATAGAAGCTACAGCTCTTCCCTGATGCTCAGCACAGAACAAGTGGATGAAAATATCCCAGCTTTCAACTTCTCTCTAGGAAGAGAAAAAGTTAATCCATGCATGCTGTGTCCCAATTTTTCTAAAACTGTCCAAAGAACTGGCATCTGTCTTGTCATTTTTGGAGCTCTGACAGGCCCAACGCAGCCTATCAATCTTGGGGAGAATTGAAACAGTGGCTTGAGATGCTAAAAGCCATGGTTACTTTCCTTGGCTCAGTACAGAGTAAGCAGACAAAAAAACAGAGCTGTCTGCTTCTATTTGAAGAGGGAAAATGCTGGTTTGATCAAAGCCACAACTTATCTGAGGGATGCCCAAAAGACTGGGTTTTTACTTGCCTGTATCAGATTGCTAAAGGGACCTGACATAACTTAGTCACCTGTAGGAAAGTGAGAGCAGAAATGAATATTTGATATGGCAGTTGACAGCAATCCACCACAAGTGCCATAGAGTAGGCAGACAAAAGCCCAGATTCTCTCAGGGGAAGTAAAGAGTTGGACGAGGTATCCAATGATCCAACTTTTCTGGGGAACTGATTTTAGTCTCTCTTGTCCCAGTGCACTGATGGGACGTAGCATACCTTGGATGCAAGAAGGGTACAAAGAAAAAAGAAACTATTAAACTAAACAGAAATTTTTGAATGCCTTCCAGAAAGAATCTCTAGCTTAGCTGACTGGTAAAAATCTTCTCCTGTATGATGCCAGAAGAGGTGGCTTCTTTGCCTGATGCACAGAGTCCAACACAGAGATTCAAGGAAAGTGAAGAATCAGCCAAAGATGTTCCAAAAAAAGGAAGAATTACCAGAAACTGACTCTGTTGGAATACAATTATATGGTTTACCTGACAGAGAATTCAAAATAGCAGTCATAATAATGCTCACTGAAGACAGGAAACTGCATGTGAAAGTGAAAGTTGCTCAGTCATGCCCAACTCTTTATGGATTATACAGTCCATGGAATTCTCCAGGCCAGAGTACTGGAGTGGGTAGCCTTTCCCTTCTCCAGGGGATCTTCCCAATCCAGGGATTGAACCCAGGTCTCCTGCTTTATGGGCAGATTCTTTACCAACTGAGCTATGAGGGAAGCCCAACAATGCATAAACAAAATGAAAATTTCAAGATTAAAAAAAAAATTATTTTTAAAGTACCAGACAGAAATCATGATGCTGAAGAACATAATAACTGGACTAAACAATTCACTGAAGGAGTTCAATATCTGAATAAATCAAGCAGAAGAATGGATCAAGGAAGTTGAAAATGGGGTATTGCAGTGGAGAAAAAAAATTAAAAAAAAAAGAGTTAAGAAAGATTAAGGGACTCAAAGGACAATACCAAGTATTATAGAAGTCACATAGATAAAGGAGAAAAAGAGAGCAATGAGAGAGAGAGAGAGAGAAAACCTAAAGCTTATTCAAAGAAATGACTAAAATTTTTCCAATTCTGGGGGACAAAAATGGATGTCCAGTTCCAAGAAGCCCAAAGAAATCAAACAAGATGAATTAAAAGTAATTAACACTGAGGCACAATGTAGTGAAATTGTCAAAATTCAAAGAGAGAATTTTGATAACAGCAAGAGAAAAGTGACTTGTCATGTACAAAATCAACTGCAGAAGACTGTCCTTGGATTTTTCAGCAGAAACCATGCAGAAGAGAAGGGAGTGGGATAATATATCAAAAGTGCAGAAAAATGCTAACTAAGAATACTAAGTTCACCCCAGTGTTCATTGCAACACTATTTACAATAGTCATGACATGAAAGCAACCTAAATGTCCCTCAGCAGAGGAATGGATAAAGAAGATATTGTACATATATACAATGGAATATTATTCAGTTATAAAAAGGAACAAAATTGTGTCATTTTCAGTGATGTGGTGGACCTAGAGACTGCCATACACAATGAAGTAAGTCAGAAAGAAAGAAAAAATATATACCAACACATATTCGTGAAATCTAGAAAACTGATATATATGATATTGTTTGCAAAGCAGAAATAGAGACACAGACATAAAGAACAAACATATGGATACCAAGTGGGAAGGAGAGTGGGATAAACTAAGAGGTTGAGATTGAAATATACACACTATTGATACTATATACCACAGAAATTCATTGCTCTGTGGTGACCTAAGTGGGAAGGAAATCAAAAAAAGAGGGGATATATGTAAACGTATAGCTGATTCACTTTGCCATAGAGAAGAAACTAATACAACATTTAAAGACATTATATTTCAATAAGACGGAGAAGGCAATATTTCAATAAAGAATAATTTAAAAAGTGAAGGAAGATAAAGACCTTCCTATAAAAAACAAAAGCTGAAGCAATGTATCATAGTACCTGCCTTATAAGAAATGGTAAAGTAAGTTCTTTAAGTTGAAATAAAATGAAGCAAAACAGAAACTTAACAACATAAGAAAGTATGAAACTCATTGGTAAAGGTTAAATATATAGACAAATGCAGCATGTAATAACAGTGAGTAAATCACCTTCAATTTTAGTATAAAAGTTAAAATTAAAAGACAAGCTATGACTATAACTCAAAATATATTAAAGGACACACAATATAAATTTTTGACAATAAAAATATCAGTATGTTATAACTATGAGATATTTTATGTAAGACTCAAGGTATCTACCAAATGAAATGCATACAGAAGTTACACAAAAGAAAAATAGAAAGGAATTAAAGCATATTGACAGAAAAAAATCAATGAAACACAAAAGAAGAGAATAAGACAGGAAAAGATAAAGAACCATAAGACTAAAAGAAAAGAATTAAAATGACAATATTACACCCTTCCATCAATAATTACTTTAAATGTAAATAGGTTAAATTATCCAATCTAAAGTCCAAGAAAGGCTGAAAGAATATACAAACAAGACCAACTACATGCTGTCCACAAGAAACTGACATTAGATTTAAAGATACATTAAGGGCTGAAAGTGAACGAATATAAAAGATATTACAAGCAAATTGAAATAAAAGAGAGAAGAGACTATGTTTACATCAAACCAAATAAACTTTAGGTTAAAAGCTATCATGAGAGATAAAGCATATTATATAATGGTAAAAAGGTCGAACAACTAAGAAGATATCACAATTTTAAATATATAGTCACATAACATCAGAACACCTAAGTATATCAAGCAAACATTAACACAACTGAAGGTATAAACAGGCAACAGTATAATAATTGTTTAAGAATTAAACACCCTGCTTTCACTGATGGAAAGAACATTTAGACAGAAGAGCACTATAGAAATAGAGGACTCAAATAACATTATAGATCAAATGGATGCAGCAGACACCAATCCAGAGTATTTCAACAAACAGTAGCTGAATAGATATTCTTCTCAAGTACACACATATTTTATCCAAAATAAATCATGTTATATCACAAAACAAGGTTTAATATATTTAAGAAGATCAAAATAATATCTAGTGTATTTTTTAATCACAAGGTATGAAAATAGAAATCATTAATGGCTGAAGTGAGGAGCTGGAAAAAGACATTCCATGCAAATGGAAATAAAAAGAAAGCAGGAGTAGCAATACTCATATCAGATAAAATAGACTTTAAAATGAAGACCATTACAAGAGACAAGGAAGAACACTATACAATGTTCAAGAGATCAATCCAACAAGAAGATACAATAATTATAAATATATACACCAAACATAGGAGCACATATGTGCTCAATACATAAGGCAAATGCTAACAAAAATAAAAGGGGAAATCGACAATAATAGTGGGGGATTTTAACACTCCATTCATAAAATTGCACAGATCATCTAGACATAAAATTAATACAAGCCATAAATGACACATTGGATGAGATAGACCTGATTGATATTTATAAGACATTCCAAAAAAACAGCATAATACACTTTTTCTCAAGTGCACACAGAACATTCACCAGGATAGATCATATCTTATACACAAATCAGGGTTTGATAAATTTAAGAAAATTGAAATTGTACCAAGAAATTTTTCTTTTTTTTAAATTTTATTTTATTTTTAAACTTTACATAATTGTATTAGTTTTGCCAAATATCAAAATGAATCCGCCACAGGTATACATGTGTTCCCCATCCTGAACCCACCTCACAACACGATAAGATTAGATATCAATTATAGGGAAAAAAAAAAGACAACTAAATACATGGAGGCTAAACAACATGCTACTAAATAGCCAAGAGATCACTGGAGAAATCAGAGAAGAAGTAAAAAAAAAAAAATACTTATAAATAAATGACAATGAAAACAAGACAATTCAAAAACCTATAGAATATAGTTAAAGCAATGCTAAGAGAGAAGTTTATAGCAACACAAAGTGAAAGTTTTAGTCGCTGAGTCTTGTCTGACTCTTTGCAACCACATGGACTGTAGCCTGCCAGGCTCCTCCGTCTATGGGATTCTCTAGGCAAGAATACTGGAATGGGTAGCCATTCCCTTCTACAAGCCAACCTCAAAAAACAAGAAAAACATCAAATAAATAGCCTAACTTTATACCTAAAGCAACTAGGGAAAAAAAAAATAGTGCCCCTTCCATAGTAGAAGGAAAGAAATCATAAAGATTGGATGAAAAAGAAACAATAGCAAAGATCAATGCAACTAAATGATGGTTCTTTGAAAAGATAAACAAAACTGACAAGCTTTGTCTCAAGCTTGAGACAAGCCAGACTCATCAAGAAAAAAGGGAGGACTCAAATCAATAAAATTAGAAATGAAAAAGGAGAAGTTAAAACAGACAGTGCAGAAATATAAAGGATCATGAAAGACTACTATGCAACTATATGCCAAAAAATGGACAACCTGGGAAAAATGGGCAAATTCTTAGAAAAGTAAAACCTTCTGAGTTTGAACCAGGAAGAAATAGGAAATATTAGCAGACCAATCACAAGTACTGAAAGAAAAACTGTGATAAAACTTCCAACAAACAAAAGACTAGGGCTAGATGATTTCACAGGCAAATCCTATAAAATGTTCAGAGAAGAGCTAACACCTATTCTGCTCAAACTGTTCCAAAAAACTGCAGACGGGGAAAACTCCCAAACTCATTCTTCTAGGTCACCATCGCCTTGATACCAAAATAAGACAAAGATATCACACACAAAAAAAGAAAATGGCAGGCCAATATGACTGACAAACAAAAATGTAAAAATCTTCAATGAAGTTCTAGAAAAAAGAATCCAACAATACATTAAAAGAATTATGTACCATGTTCAAGTGGGGTTTACCCTGGGGATCAATATATGCAAATCAATCAGTGTGAGACACCATATTAACAAATTGAAAGATTAAAAAAAAAACATATGATCATCCAATAGATGCAGAGAAAGCTTTCAATAAAATTCAACATGCATTTATGATAAAAATTCTAAAGAAAATTGGCACAGAAGGAGCCTTCCTCAGCATAATAAAGCCCATATACAACAAACCCACAACAAACATCATTGTCAATGGTGAAAAACTGAAAGCATTTCCTCTAAGATCAGGAATAAAACAAAGGTGCCCACTCTCACCACTATTATTCAATATAGTTTTGGAAATCCTAGCCATAGAAATCAGAGAAGAAAAATAAAGAAAAGGAATCCAGATTGGAAAAGAAAGTGTAAAACTTTCACTGTTTGCAGATGACATAATACTATACATAGATTATCTTAAAAATGTCACCAAAAATCTAAGAGATAATCAATGAATTTAGTAAAGTCTCAGAATTTAAAATTAATACACAGAAATCCATTGCATTCCTATACACTAACAGTGAAAAAAATAGGAATAGAAATTAAGGAAACAATTCCATTCACCATTGCAACAAAAAGAATACCTAGGAATAAACCTACCTAAAGAGACAAAAGACCTGTATGCAGAAAATTATAAGACCCTGATGAAAGAGACCAAAGACAATATAAACATATGGAAAGATACATCATGTTCTTGGATTGGGAGAATCAATATTTTCAAAATGACTATACTATCCAAAGCAATTTATAGATTCAATGAAATTCTTATCAAATAACCAATGGCATTTTTCATATAACTAAAACAAAAAAATCTTCACAATTTGTATGGAAACAACAACAAAAAAAGATCCTGAATACTCAAAGAAATCTTGAGAAGCAAAAATGGAGCTGGAGGAACCAACCTCCCTGACTTCAAATTATGGTACATATCTACAGTCATCAAGACAGTATGGTACTGGCATAAAAACAGAAATATAGACCAATGAAACAAGATAGAAAACCCGGAGTTAAATGCAACCACCTATAGGCACCTTATTTTTGACAAAAGTGGCAAGAATGTACAATGCAGAAAAGACAAACCTCTTCAATAAGTGCTCCATCAGCAGACAAATGGATAAGAAAGCTGTGGTACATATACACAATGGAGTGTTACTCAGTCATTAAAAAGAATACATTTGAATCAGTTCTAAGGAGTTGGATGCAACTGGAGCCTATTATACAGAGTGAAGTAAGCCAGAAAGAAAAACACCAATGCAGTATACTAACACGTATATATGGAATTTAGAAAGATGGTAACGATAACCCTGTATGCGAGACAGCAAAAGAGACACAGATGTATAGAACAGTATTTTGGACTCTGTGGGAGAGGGCGAGGGTGGGATGATTTGGGAGAATGGCACTGAAACATGTATATTATCATATGCGAAACGAATCGACAGTCCAGGTTTGATGCATGCTACAGGATGCTCAGGGCTGGTGCACTGGGATGACCCAGAGGGATGGGATGGAGAGGGAGGTGGGAGGTGGGTTCAGTATGGAGAACACATGTACACCCGTGGTGGATTCATGTCAATGTATGGCAAAACCAATACAATATTGTAAAGTAATTAGCCTCCAATGAAAATAAATTTACATTAAAAAAAATAAGTGGTACTGAAAAAATTGGACAACTACCTGTTAAAGAATGAAATTAGAACACACTCTAACACCATATACAAAAATAAACTCAAAATGGACTTAGATTTAAATGTAAGGTCAGAAAATATAAAGTTTTTAGAGAATAATACTTAGGCAGTATACTCTTGGACATAAATTGCAGCAAGATTCTCTCTGACCCACCTCCAAATTAATGGACATAAAAACAAAAATAAACAAATATTGCCCAGTAACATTTAAAAGCTTTTGCACAAGAAAGGAAACAATGAACAAGATGAAAAGACAAATCTCAGAAAGGGAGAAGATACTTGCAAATAAAGCAACTGACAAAGGATTAAACTCCAAAATATATAAGCAGCACATACAACTCGATATCCAAAACAAGCAACCCAATCAAAAAGTCGCCAGTCCAGGTTTGATGCATGATACTGGATGCTTGGGGCTGGTGCACTGGGAGGACCCAGAGGGATGGTAGGGGAGGGGAGGGAGGAGGGTTTAGGATGGGGAACACATGTATACCTGTGGCAGATTCATGTTGATATTTGTAAAACCAATACAATATTGTAAAGTTAAAAATAAAATGAAATAATTTAAAATAAAAAAAAAAAAAGTAGGCAAAAGACCCTTCTTATACAAAAAAAAAAAAAACCCTTCTTATACAAAGAAGACATACAGATGGCTAATAAACACATGAGAGGGTGCTCAACAGCACTCATTATTAGAGAAATGCAAATTAAAACTACAAGGAGATATCACCTTACACCATTCAGAATGGCCACCATCAAAAAATCTAAAACCAATAAATGCTGGAGAGGATGTGAGGATAATTGAACCCTCTTGCACTGTTGGTGGGAATGTAAACTGATACAGCTATTATGGAAAACAATATGGAGATCCTTTGTAAAAAAATAGGAATACCAGCTCACTTTGCCTTCCTCCTGAGAAATCTGTATGCAGATCAAGAAGCAACAGTTAGAATCAGACATGGAACAATGGATTGGTTCAAAATTAGGAAAGGAGTATGTCAAGGCTGTGTATTGTCATCCTGCTTATTTAACTTATATGCGGAGTACATCATTTGAAATTCCAGGTTGGATGAAGCACAATCTGGAATCAAGATTCCAGGGAGGAATATCAATAACCTCAAATGTGCAGAGCTGACACCACCCTTATGGCAGAACATGAAAGAGGAACCAAAGAGCCTCCTTATGAAGGTGAAGGAAGAGAGTGAAAAAGTTGCCTTAAAACTCAAAATTCAAAGAACTGAGATCATAGTATCTGATTTCATCACTTCATGGCAAGTAGATATTGGGAAAAAAAAAAGGAAAAAGTTACAGACTTTATTTTCTTAGCCCCAAAACACTGCAGACTGTGACTGTAGTCATGTAATTTAAAAAAAAAAAAATCTTGCTCCTTGGAAAGCTTTGACAAACCTAGACAGTGTTTAAAAAAAAAAAAAAAAAAAAAAAGGTAGAGACATCTCTTTGCCAATAAAGATCCACACAGTCAAAGCTATGGTTTTTCCAGTAGTCATGTACAGATGTGAGATTTGGACCATAAAGAAGGCTGAGTACTAGAGAATTGATGTTTTCAAGCTGTGGTGCTTGAAAAGACTCCTGAGAGTCCTTTGGACAGCAAGATCAAAACCAGTCAATCCTAAAGGGAATCAACCCTGAATATTCATTGGAAGGACTGATGCTGAAGCAGAAGCTCCAATACTTTGCTCACCTGATGTGAAAAGCCAACTCATTGGAAAAGATTCTGATGCTGGGAAAGATTGAGCGCAGGAAGAGAAGGGGGCAACAGAGAATGAGATGGTTGCATGGCATCATTGACTCAATGACATCAGTTTGAGAAAACTCCAGAAGGTAGTGAAGGACAGGGAGTACTGGCATGCTGCAGTCCATGGGGCTGCAAATAGTCTGACATGATTGAGTGACTGGACAACTTCAAAACCTAACAATAAATCTACCCTATGACCCAGCAATCTCACTAAGAGGCATACACCATGAGAAAACCACAATTCTAAAAGACACATATATTCTATGTTCATTGCAGCATTATTTGCAATAGCAAAGATATGGAAGCAACCTAAATGTTCATAGACAGATGAATGGATAAAGAAAATGTAGTACATTTGTACAATGGAATATTAACTCAGCAATAGACAGTAACAGATTTAAATCAGTTGAAGTGAGTTGAATTAATTTAGAGCCTCTTTTAAGAGTATAGTAAGTCAGAAAGAGAGAAATAAATATTGTATTGTTGTTGTTGTTCAGTCGCTAAGTCATGTCTGACTCTTTGCTAAAGAATCTGCCTGCTAATGTAGAAGCCCCAAGAGATGCTCTGGTTTGATCCCTGAGTCAGGAATATCCCCTGGAGAAAGAAATGGCAAACCACTCCAGTATTATTGCCTGGAGAATTCTATGGACAGAGGAGTCTGAAGAGCCATGGGATCGCAAAGAGTTGGACAAGACTGAGCAACTAACACATTTCCATACAGGACTACTGGAAAATCCATAGTTTTGACTATACAGACTTTTGTTGACAAAGTGATGTCTCTGCTTTTTAATATACAATAAACATTGTATATTAATGCATATATGTGGGATCTAAAAAAAAATGGTACTGATGAACATAGTAGAGAATGGACCTGTGGACACAGTGGAAAAAGGTGAGGGTGGAATGAATTGAGAAAGTAGTGTTGAGATATATATATATATATATATATATACTATCATGTGTAAAACAGTTAGTGGAAAGTTGCCATAAAACACAGGGAGCCCAGCCTGGTGTTCTGTGATGACCTAGAGAACTTGGAAGGGGGAGGAGAGGGAGGCTCAAGAGGAAGGACATATATGTATAATTATGGCTGTTTCACATTGTTGTATGGCAGAAACCAACACAACATTGTAAAGCCATTTTCTACCAATGAAAAAATAAATCATTAATGGGAGAAAAACAGAAATTTACTAATATGTGGAAATTATATGACACATTCCTGAACAGTGAATGAATTAAAGAAGAATTCGAAAAGGGTATTATTTCAAGACAGAAGTGAAACACAACATAGAATAACTTATAGAAGTTAACTGAAGTATATCGTCACCTTGCTTATTTAACTTATATACAGAGTACATCATGAGAAACGTTGGTCTGGATGAAGCACAAGCTGGAATCAAGATTGCCGGGAGAAATATCAATAACTTCAGATATGCAGGTGACACCACCCTTATGGCAGAAAGTGAAGAAGAACTGAAGAGCCTTTTGATGAAAGTGAAAGAGGAGAATGAAAAAGTTGGCTTAAAGGTCAACATTCGGAAAACTAAGATCATGGCAACCAGTCCCATCAATTCATAGCAAATAGATGGGGAAACAGTGGAAACAGTGGCTGACTTTATTTTTGGAGGCTACAAAATCACTGCAGATGGTGACTGCAGCCATGAAATTAAAAGATGCTTACTCCTTGGAAGGAAAGTTATGACCAACCTAAACAGCATATTAAAAAGCAGAGACATTACTTTGCCAACAAAGGTCCATCTAGTCAAGGCTATGGTTTTTCTAGTAGTCATGTATGGATGTGAGAGTTGGACTGTAAAGAAAGCTTAGCACAGAAGAATTGATGCTTTTGAACTGTTGTGTTGGAGAAGACTCTTGAGAATCCCTTGGACTGCAAGGAGATCCAACCAGTCCATCCTAAAGGAAATCAGTCTTGAATATTCATTGGAAGGACTGATGTTAAAGCTGAAACTCCAGTCCTTTGGCCACCTGATGCGAAGAGCTGACTCATTTGAAAAGACCCTGCTGCTGGGAAAGATTGAGGGCAGAAGGAGAAGGGGATGACAGAGGATGAGATGGTTGGATGGCATCACCAACTCAATGGACGTGACTTTGGGTAAACTCCGGGAGTTGGTGATGAACAGGGAGGCTTAGCATGCTGCAGTCCATGGGGTCACAAAGAGTCGGACACGACTGAGGGACTGAACTGAACTGAAAGTAGTGTTAAAAGGGAAATTTATAAGGATAAGCACCTTTATTATAAAGAAAAAAAGATCTCAAATAGATAATATAAATTTATACCCAAAAGAGGTAGAAAAAGAACAACAAACTAAGGCCCAATTCAATATGGAAAAGAAAAAACAAAGCTTAGGGCAGAAATAAATGAAATAATGACTAGAAAAATAATAGAAAAAAAATCAGTAAACCTAAGAAGCTTGTTTTTTGAAAAGATAAACAAAATTGAAAACCCAATAGTTAGACTAGCAAAAAGAGATTAAAAATGAGTAAAATCAGATAGTAAAGAAGAAACATTACAACTGATATCACATAAATAAAAGGATCTTAAAAGACTACTATGAACAGTTATATGCAAACTGGATAACTGAAAATAAATAAAGTCAAACCTAGTAAGACTGAATCATAAAGAAATACAAAGTCTGAACAGACCTATAACTAATAGGGAGAGCAAATCAGTAATCAAGTATCTCCTGACAAATAAAAAAGCCCAGACTAAATGGTTTCATTAGTGAATTCTCCAAAACATTTGAAAAGGAAATATTGCCAGTTCTTTTCAAACTCTTCCAAAAGGTAAGGAGGAGGGAACACTTCCAAACTCATTTTACAAAGCCCAAATTATCCTGATAGCAACACCAGACAAAAGAACTACATGAAAAGAGAACTATAATCCTATAACCTTGATGGATATAGATGCAGTAATTCTCAACATACTAGCAAACCAAATTCAACAGCACATTAAAAATACTATACACAATGATCAAGTGGGATTTATCCCTGAGAAGCAAGGATATTTAAAAATATGAAAATCAGTTATTGTGAGATACCACATTAACAGAAAAAAGGGAAAAACTTTTTGTTCTCAAAACATGCATGAACACACTTGATAATATTCAATACACTTGCACAATAAAAACTCAACAAACGAGGGATAGAAGGAAACTAGGTCAACATAATAAAAGTCATATATTAAAAGTGAACATCTAATCATACTCAGTCGTGTAAAATTGAAAACCTATTCTACAGGTTCAGAAGAAGTCAAGAATGCTCATTCTTGCTACATCTGTTAAATATAATTATGTAACAGCTAGTTAGAGCAATTAGGAAAGAAAAGGAAATGAAAGGCATCCACATCAGAAAGGAAAAATTAGAAATGTTCCTGTTTGTAAATGACATGATCTCATATAAAACTGTAAAGGCTCCAATAAAAAAGAAAAAATAATACAACAAATAAATTTAGTAAAGTTTTAGGATATAAAATCAGCATACAAAAATCAGTTGCATTTTTAAACAACAACAAATTATAAGAAAAGGATATTAAGAAAATACACTTACAATAAAATTAAAACACCTAGGAATAAACCCAGGTGGTGATGATTTTTGATACTGAAAACTAGAATACATTGATGAAAGAAGTTAAACAAGACACAAAAACCTTAAAAGCAACCTGTGTTCATGGATTGAAAGACCTAATATTGTTAAAGTGTCCATACTGCCCAAAGTAATCTACAGATTAAATGCAATCCCTATCAAAAAAAGCCATGAATAGCCAAATTAATCTTGAGAAAGAAGAATATTGGAGGCATTTCACTTACTGATTTCAAAACATATTATTAAGCTACAGTATAACCAAATCCCTTTGCTATATACCAGAAGCTAACACAACATTGTAAATCAACTATATTTCAATAAAAATTTAAATCAAACTAAAAAAAAATAAGTATGGTACTGGCATAAAAAAAGACATATAAACCAATGGAGCAGAAGACCAGAAATGGAGCCACATATCTATGGTCAACTCATCTTTGACAAAGGTACAAGGAATACGAGATAGGAGAAAACAGTCTCTTCAACACAATTTTGTTGGGAAAGCTGGATATTCACATGCAGAAAAAAAAAAATGAAATTGGAACTTCATCTTATACCATATACAAAAATTAACTCAAGTTACTTAGGTAGTAAATCCTTATTTCTCAAGGAAAAAATATTTTTCTGTTTATTTAAAGTTGCATCTATAGAAGATGAATGCTCATTAAACCTACTGTGGTCATCACTCTATGATTTATGCAAATAAAATCATTATTTTATACACCTTAAATTTTACAGTACTGTACATCAATTATATCTCAATAAAACTAGAAGGAAACAAAATGAACTTACAATGGAATAAAGACTTAAACGCAATTGAAACTGTAAAACTCCTAGAATAAAACATATATTAATTGAATCTGCTCAATACTCTGTAATAACCTAAATGGGGAAAGAATTTGAAAAAGAATCAATACATGTATATGCACAACTGAATCACTTTATGGTACACCTGAAACTAACACAAAATTGTTAATCAACAATCTTCAATATAGAAGAAAAATTAAAAAATGAAAATAAAATGTGGATTACATTATAAACAAATACGGGGAATTTTTCATGGTCTTGACAGTGATTTTATGGGTATGCCGCCAAAACCACAGGCAAAAATAGACAAATGGGACTATATCAAACTATAAAAAAACCTCATCACAGCAAAAGAAACAATCAGTACAATAAAACGTAACCTAGAGAATGGGAGAAAATATTTGCAAACCATATATAGGATAGGCTGATTTGTGAATGTATGGCAAAATCCACCACAATATTGTAAAATGATTAGCCTCCAATTAAAATTAAAAAACAAAAAGCTCAACATTCAGAAAGCTAAAAAAAAATTTAATCTGCAAAGTATTTAAGGAATTCATACAACTCAATATCAAAACAATAGCCTGATTTTTAGAAATGGACTTAGAACTCGATTAGACATCTCTTCAAAATTACATACAAATGGCTAGTTAATGTATGAAATAATGCTCAATCTCAGTAATCATCAGGAAGACACAAGTCAAAACCACAGTGAGTTATCATCTCACATCTCTCAGGATGGCTGTTTATCAAAAAATAAATACAAATACAACAACAGAATAAATACAAATACGGAAGACAACAACTAAGAATGTGGAGAAACTGACACTTGTACACTATTGATGGGAATGTAGAACGTTTTAACTACCAAGGAAAATAGTATGGCATTTCCTCGGAAGATTGCAAATAGAATAGATTACATATGATCCAGCAACCCCACTTTTGAGTATTTATCTAAAATAAGTGAAATCAGGATTTTGAAGAAAAATTAGAACTCTCATGTTCATTGCAGCACTATTTGCAATAACCAAGATATAGAAACAACTTATTTGTACATGACAGAGAAGGGAATGGCACCCCACACCAGTACTCTTGCCTGGAAAACCCCATGGACAGAGGAGCCTGGTGGGCTGCAGTCCACGGGGTCACTAAGAGTCAGATACAACTGAGCGACTTCACTTTCACTTTTCACTTTCTTGCATTGGAGAAGGAAATGGCATCCCACTCCAGTGTTCTTGCCTAGAGAATCCCAGGGACGGCAGAGCCTGGTGGGCTGCAGTCTATGGGGCCGCACAGAGTCAGACACAACTGAAGTGACTTAGCAGCAGCAGCAGCATTTGTACATGAACAGATTAGATGACAAAGGAAATGTATATATTTACAATGGAATGAATACTATTCAACCTAAAAAAAGAATTAATTTTTTAATAAAAAAGAAAAAATTTAAACATGTAACAACATGGATAAAACTATTCTAAGTGAAAAAAGTCAACTGTAGAAAGACAAATACTGCATCATTTCACTTATATGAAAATACGGTCGAATATATAGAATCAAAGAGTTTTGATGGTTGCCAGAGGATAAGAGGGTATAAATCAGATCAGATCAGTCGCTCAGTCATGTCCGACTCTTTGCGACCCCATGAATCGCAGCATGCTAGGCCTCCCTATCCATCACCAACTCCCAGAGTTCACTCAGACTCATGTCCATTGAGTCATTGATGCCATCCAGCCATCTCATCCTCTGTCGTCCCCTTCTCCTCCTGCCCCCAATTCCCCCCAGCATCAGAGTCTTTTCCAATGAGTCAATTCTTCGCATGAGGTGGCCAAAGTACTGGAGTTACTAATCAATGAGAATAAAATTTTAATTAAGCAAAATGAATAAGTTATAGAGATGTTTTATAACAATTTACCTATAACCAAAATATTGTATTTTGCACTTTAAAATTTGTTATGAAAATAGATCACATGTCAGACACAACTGAGCGACTGAACTGAACTGAACCTACTACTACTACACAGTAAACTAAATTTTAAAAAGGAATGGGACGGCCCAGAGGGATGGTATGGGGAGGGAGGAGGGAGGAGGGTTCGGGATGGGGAACACATGTATACCTGTGGCAGATTCATTTTGATATTTGGCAAAACTAATACAATTATGTAAAGTTTAAAAATAAAATAAAATTGGAAGAATAAAAAAAAAAGAAAAAAAAAAAAGGAATTTTTTTTTAAGTTTGGCATGTAGATTTCTAAGTGAGTTTGAATAAGTTCTAGTAATTAATTCCCTCTGTTTAATAGAGTAATTCTAAAATTTAACAGTGAATAACCTGTATTACATGTGATGCCTTTTCTTTTGAAAATTAGGACACATTTTATCCATCATCACACAGCTTATATGTGTGTATATCATGCGTATATCACTGTGTATATCATGCATTCTCAAAGATATTACTCTTTTACTGGAAGAAACCACATGGTACAGATCTATTTCAGCTGATTTGGAAAATTTAAAGTATTTTAAGCACATTAAAGGTAATGAAAATGTACCTGGGGCTAACTGTACACCACTACATTTTGCTAAGAAGTTTTCAGATAATACCTTGAATGTTTAAATTTCATAGAAAAAGTAAGCAGCATAGTGGAAATAGTGAAGTCTATTAATCTATGGATAGAAGTGACCACCAGCAGGAGTAATCATGTCTAAACAATAAGTTAATTTCAGAATGGATTGTCAGGTTACTGTCCAGATATAAAACAAAAGATGGAAACAAGAATCATCTCCAGTAGCTGTATCTTGCAAAACATCATGGAAGCTCTCCATTCTAAATACTTTCACTCTGAAGTAAATAAAGCACTCTGAGGGATTCCTATAGAGGAGTTTCTACAAGATCCTACTGAAACTAAAATGACCAGTAAGCTTATCTGTTTATTTGTCTATTGCCTCATTTGAATATCATGTTTTATGAACACCTAAGATTTGGATATTAACATTTTCATAATCAAGTGCAAACCCAGCCAAATACCTTTTAGCTACCTAACACATATATGATTTTTAAATATAGGTAGTTATAAACAGTCCTTAATGTTGAATATTAATCATCAATTTAGTTGAATCTGTATTCTTTATAGACATTTCAATGTTAAAGAAATGCAGTTAAGTCTAAGCAGTTCAATTTAATGACATTCACAATGTAATTTACTAACTATGAGAACCTTTTTCATTTCCACTTTCTTGCAAATAACTCAGATATTATTTTTCAAATGATCACAAAAGCACCTGCTGGTAAAAGAAAAATTTTCCAAAACCTCTGTGAAGATGAAAGTCAATATCTTGCCTTCAGTCATTTGCTTAGATTTTACAAAAGGAGGAAGTCATGTCTCAATTTACTTCAGCAAGTTCTCAGTGTATGTAATAAATAAGACATGTGCTAATCAAACAGAGGAGTGTGATTAAGGAACTGATTTAAGAGAGAGAGTGATATTGTCAATAAAATTATAAAAATTGATGTAAGTATATTTAAAAAATCAGGAACCAGTTCAAACCAAAGTTATATAAATTGTAGAAGTTTCATAATAAAATATTTATGACTCTCTCTGCAGTGTTTGAAAAATTAAATTATTAAAAGCAAATATTATAGCAAATAGAATCTCATCAATCTCAATAAAGGTTACATTTCACTATCACTGTCACATGATTACATTTTTGCTTTCAGTCTTTTAAGATTGAACAGAATTGAAACAAACTCTGGTAGGAAATCAAAGCTTTTCAGTGTCATTTACTTTGTGAGTAATTTCTAATTGATTCATACTGATGGAATGGCACAGTTTGATGTACTGCTGAAGCAGGAGATATTTTGAATTAAGTAAATTTATAAGCTCCTCTTCTTCAGAAAAAAATGGCTGCTATCTTTTATGTTGTCATTTTTTTAGCTGTAACAATGTAGTTATATATCTGTATGGATTTTTACAAAAGAATACCAAACAATGTGTACAACTGTAACTGTCTCACCCTACTACCAATCTCAGATTTAGCAGGCCCAACCTTCTATTTGCTCAAAGTGAAAGATTTAAACAAAATATAGAATTAATCCAACAGGCCCAATCTCATATATAAAAAACAAAGCTGCCTAGCAACATCACTCAGTCACCTGTAGTTCAGAGTTCATATCTTGTTAACATCACTAAAATTAAAACAATTCAATGGCTTGGTTGTGTGTTTTGGTGAGATGATTTCTGTTGCTGTTGAAACTGCTTTGGGCATTGCTCAAAGAGCCTGAATAATATTTTTCTAAAACATTATTCTAAACATGGATCATATGTTTTGGAAATAAGAGCGGGGGGAGAAGGATTGTGCTTTGTGTCTTGTATGCTCAAAAGGTCAGAAGCACTTCACCTCAATTCGGTGAAAAATTGCCACATTTTACAGCAGATTTAACATTTGAATTTGAAAAGAGATACACATTACATAACTTTGGATTTTAACTAAAGATCCCTATACAAATGTGTATGGTTTTTGGCAGATATAACTTTTTTTTTTTTTTTCGATGTGTTTGGGTGGGTGGTTCAGTTGAGTTCAGTCACTCAATCATGCCCAACTCTTTGCGACCCCATGAACCACAGCATGCCAGACATCCCTATCCATCATCAAGGCCCGAAGTTTACCCGAGCTCATGTCCATTGAGTCTGTGATACCATCCAATCATCTCATCCTTTGTCGTCCCCTTCTCCTCCTGCCCTCAATCTATCCCAGCATCAGGGACTTTTCAAATAAGTCAGCTCATCGCATCAGGTGGCCAAAGGACTGGAGTTTTAGCTTCAACATCAGTCATTCCAATGAACACCCAGAACTGATCTCCTTTAGGTTGGACTTGTTGGATCTCCTTGCAGTCCAAGGGACTCACAAGAGTATTCTCCAACACCACAGTTCAAAAGCATCAATTCTTTGGCATTCAGCTTTCTTTATAGTCCAACACTCACATCCATACATAACTACTGGAAAAACCAAAGCCTTGACACGATGGACCTTTGTTGGCAAAGTAATGTCTCCATTTTTTAATATGCTGTCTAGGTTGGTCATAAGTTTCCTTCCAAGGAGTAAGCGTCTTTTAATTTCATGGCTGTAGTCACCATCTGCAGTGATTTTGGAGCCCCAAAAAATAAAGTCTGACACTGTTTCCACTGTTTCCCCATCGATTTCCCATGAAGTGATGGGACCAGATGCCATGATCTTCGTTTTCTGAATGTTGAGCTTTAAGCCAACCTTTTCACTCTCCTCTTTCAATTTCATCAAGAGGCTTTTTAGTTCCTCTTCATTTTCTGCCATAAGGGTGGTGTCATCTGCATTTCTGAGGTTATTGATATTTCTCCCAGCAATCTTGATGCCAGTTTGTGCTTCATCTAGCCTAGCATTTCTCATGATGTTTTCTGCATATAAGTCAAATAAGCAGGGTGACAATATAGTGCCTTTTCCTATTTGGAACCAGTTTGTTGTTCCATGTCCAGCTCTAACTGTTGCTTCCTGACCTGCATACAGGTTTCTCAAGAGGCAGGTGAGGTGGTCTGGTATTCCCATCTCTTGAAGAATTTTCCACAGTTTATTGTGATCCACACAGTCAAAGGCTTTAGCATAGTCAGGAAAGCAGATATAGATATTTTCTGGAACTCTCTTGCTTTTTCCATAATCCAGCGGGTGGTAGCAATTTGATATCTGTTTCCTCTGCCTTTTCTAAAACCAGCTTGAACATCTGGAAGTTCACAGTTCATGCATTCCTGAAGCCTGGCTTGGAGAATTTTGAGCTTTACTTTACTGGCATGTGAGATGAGAGCAAATGTGCGGTAGTTTGAATATTGTTTGGCATTGCTTTCTTTGGGATTGGAATGAAAACTGACCTTTTCCAGCCCTGTGGTCACTGGTGAGTTTTCCAAATTTGCTGGCATATTGAGTCTAGCACTTTATCAGCATCATTTCTCAGGATTTGAAATAGCTCAACTGGAATTCCATCACCTCCACTAGCTTTTTTCATAGTGATTCTTCCTAAGGCCCACTTGACTTCACATTCCAGGATGTCTGGCTCTAGGTAGGTGATCACACCATTGTGATTATCTGGGTCAGATAATAGTCACAAAACTCTTTTTTGTACAATTTTTCTCTGTATTCTTGCCACACCTTCTTAATATCCTCTGCTTCTGTTAGGTCCCTACCATTTCTGTCCTTTACTGAGCCCATCTTTGCATGAAATGTTCCCTTGGTATCTCTAATTTTCTTGAAGAGATCTCTAGTCTTTCCCATTCTATTGTTTTCCTCTATTTCTTTGAATTGATCGCTGAGGAAGGCTTTCTTATCTCTCCATACTATTCTTTGGAACTCTGCATTCAAATTGGTATAGCTTTCCTATTCTCCTTTGCTTTTTGCTTCTCTTATTTTCACAGCTATTTGTAACACCTTCTCAGACAGCCATTTTGCTTTTTTTGCGTTTCTTTTTCTTGGGGATGGTTTTTATTCCTGTCTCCTGTACAATGTCAGGAACCTTTGTCCATAGTTCATCAGGCACTCTGTCTATCAGATCTAGTCCCTTAAATCTATTTCTCACTTCCACTGTATAATCATAAGGGATTTGATTTAGGTCATACCTGAATGGCCTAGTGATTATCCCCACTTTCTTCAGTTTAAGTCTGAATTTGGCAATAAGGAGTTCATGATCTGAGCCATAGTCAGCTCCCAGTCTTGTTTCTCCTGACTGTATAGAGCTTCTCCATCTTTGGCTGCAAAGAATAGAATCAATCTAATTTCTGTGTTGACAATCTGGTGATGTCCATGTGTAGAGTCTTCTCTTGTGTTGTTGGAAGAGGCTGTTTGTTATGATCAGTGCCTTCTGTTTGCAAAACTCTATTAATCTTTGCCCTGCTTCATTCTGTATTCCAAGGTCAAATTTGCCTATTACTGCAAGTGTTTCTTGACTTCCTACTTTTGCATTCCAGTCCCCTATAATGAAAAGGATATCTTTTTTTGGTGTTAGTTCTAAAAGGTCTTGTAGGTCTTCATAGAACTGTTCAACTTCAGCTTCTTCAGTGTTACTGGTTGGAACATAGACTTGGATGACCATGATATTGAATGGTTTGCCTTGGAAGCGAACAGAGATCATTCTAGTTTTGTTTGTTTGTTTGTTTGTTTTTTAATGCATCCAAGTGCTGCATTTCAGACTCTTTTGTTGAATACGATGGCTACACCATTTCTTCTGAAGGATTCCTGCCCACAGCAGTAGATATAATGGTCATCTGAGTTAAATTCACCCATTCAAGTCCATTTTAGTTCACTGATTCCTAGAATTTCGACATTCACTCTTGCCATCTCCTATTTGGCCACTTCCAATTTGCCTTGATTCATGGACCTAACACTCCAGGTTCCTATGCAGTATTGCTCTTTACAACATCAAACCTTGCTTCTATCACCAGTCACATCCACAACTTGGTGTTGCTTTTGCTTTGGCTCCCTTCCTTCAGTTTTTCTGGAGTTATTTTTCCACTGATCTCCTGTAGCATATTGGGCACCTACTTACCTGGGGAGTTCCTCTTTCAGTGTCCTCTCTTTTTGCCTTTTCATACTGTTCATGGGGTTCTCAAGGCAAGAATACTGAAGTGGTTTGCCGTTCCCTTCTCCAGTGGACCACATTCTGTCAGACTTCCCCACCATGACCACGTGAGGCCACTTTGGGTGCCCCACATGGCATGGCTTAGTTTCACTGAGTTCGACAAGGCTGTGGTCCATGTGATCAGATTGGCTAGTTGTCTGTGATTTGGTTTCAGTCTGTCTGCCCTCTTATGCCCTCTCTCATTGCCTACCATCTTACTTGGATTTCTCTTACCTTGGATATGGGTTATCTCTTCATGGCTGCTCCAGCAAAGCGCAGCCGCTGCTCCTTACCTGGACGTGGGGCCTTGGACGTAGGGTATCTCCTCACAGCCACCGTTCCTGACCTTGAATGTAGGGTAGCTCCTCACAGTCGCTGCTCCTGACCTTCAACGTGGGGTTGCTCCTCTCAGACACTCCTGTGCTGCCACTCCTGCGCCGCATAGCTGCCCCCCTTGTGTGGGTGGGGGAGGACAAAAATAACAATTTTTCATCTTTTCTCACATCATCCATTCCAGGATGGTATAACCCCAGAGGCCTACGTATGGAGGGCTTTCTTCACATCTCACAACACAGTGGAAACCTTTCTATAGAGATCTTGTTCTCCTTCAGGTATGCATTATCCCATCTGGCTAAGAAGCCATCTGTTATCTCTGCTGTTCCCTGATATGTTAAAACAGGAGATGTCCCTAGGCTTAAAAAAATATTTGAAATACAGTGACTCTCTTTACATGCTTTCAATATATCAAAGGTTGTAACAATACTAGTAAGGCATAGATGAATAACTGTGGAACCATAATGTGATTTCAAGACCGTTTCATGACCCAGTTCTTTGTAATTCCAAACAGTGACTTGTTATTAAATATGAAACTCTTGACTTTCAAATGTAAGGGTCTAGGAGACAATCAGTTCAGTTTAGTTCAGTCACTCAGTCATGTCCGACTCTTTGTAACCCCATGGACTGCAATACGCCAGGCCTCTCTGACCATCACCAACTCCCAGAGTTTACTCAAACTCATGTCCATTGAGCCGGTGATGCCATCCAACCATCTCATCCTCTGTCGTCCCCTTCTCCCATCTTTAATCTTTCCCAGCATCAGGGTCTTTTCAAATAAATCAGCTCTTTCCATCAGGTAGCCAATGTATCAGTCTTTCAGCTTCAGCATCAGTCCTTCCAATGAATATTCAGGATGGACTGCTTTGATCTCCTTGCTCTCTAAGGTATTCTCAAGAGCCTTCTCCAACACCACAGTTCAAAAGTGTCAATTCTTCGGCACTCAGCTTTCTTTATGGTCCAACTCTCACATCCATACACGACTACTGGAAAAAAAACCATAGCTTGGACTAGATGGACGTTTGTTGGCAAAGTAATGTCGCTGCTTTTTAATAAGCTGTCTAGGTTGGTCATAACTTTTCTTCCAAGGAGCAAGTGTCTTTTAATTTCATGGCTGCAGTCACCATCTTCAGTGATTTTAGAGCCCCCCAAAATAAAGTCTGTCACTGTTTCCACTGTTTCTCCATCTATCTGCCATGAAGTATATAGGATGAATAATAAAACAAATCTTTATATAATTTAGGAGAGTAAACTGTGCATTTTCTGCTTAAAATAAACATTTTAGGCATTCTTCATGATAAGTAATTTAAACTCCCTCTCCATTCCTTCCATCCTTGCCATTGCCAGACTCCTTCATTTTCTTTTTGAATATGACCACTATTTTGAAATTTAAACCTCTGGATTCATTTTTGAGTCATTGTTTTTCTTAACCCCTCTATCAAGCTTAATCTCTCTATCAAAAAACATTTTTTTTTCCTTTCAAAAATGTCTCAGATTAACTCTGTATTCCCACAGTGATAGTCCAGAATATCCCAAAACCCATATCTGAATTTTTTCCACTGCCAACTCATTAATCGTTCTAGAATCAAGGCTCTCTTATCTGCAGTCCATTTTGATTAGCACCATTATGATATATTTCCTAATTTACCTGCAAACATGAGTATGTTCCACATTGACTTCTGCATAAAGACTAGACAGCTTTGGCTTATTATCCTTCAGACTCATTATGTTTATTCCTGTGCTTTTCATGCTGCTTCCTTCAACTGAAATATCATAAATCTTAACCTTCACTTTCTTATGGTTGACAATTTGTCAAGGTCTAAGTTAAGCCTCACTTTCACAAAACATACTTCTATCTACTTTAATTTTCCCACACATAAACCTAGCATGACAGTGAGTACTTAATTCTTCCTGATAGAAGAATTCAACTATATGATTTCAATATCTTAAATTTTCTGTTATATTATTTACTGTATATGAAATATGTCAATTTACATTAATGAAGGTTCAAATTAAAATGTATTTAAATATAGTTTTAAAAGAAAAGAAACAAGTCACAGAGAAACACTACATATAGGAACATATAACTATGAAAATACATTGGAAAAGTACAGGAAGGATGTTAGCTTCAAATCATAAACAGCGGTTATCTCCAAGCAAGGGAGCAAGATTGAAAAAGAAAGTAAGGGAAATCTGTCAAGTTTTACTTTAACTATACCTGTACAGCTAGAAATTTTCCAAGAAAAATATTCAGATTTTACTTGTGTGATTTAAAAAAAATATATATGTGAAGGGAAGAATAAAGTTCCCAGAGAGTCATCCTAAAGCCTCAAGAAATGTATTGTACCTTTCCTGTTATATATGCACAGAAGAGTCATTCACCTTTAATTCATAACCTGTTGCAGCCTGAGACAGCATTCTAAAATAGCCTTATATCTTTGCTGTTTCTATATCTCCACTTCCCTTCAGCTGAGACCAACTTGTTCCCTACTCAAAATCAGTAGATTTGATAAATTCTTGGGAAACATAGTTCAAACACCTAAAAGAGCTTCATTTTTCTTGCTGTAGGAAACTCATGCAAGGGATTGATAAAAGCTGAGTGATTTTTTTTTCCAATGAATTCTATTAAGATGTGAATTTCTCCCTTGAACCAAAAATATTGTCAAACAACAAAAAATAAAAATCTTTCCTATTTTCCCTATACGTTTATATAGTTATTTTTAAATATCACTGTAGAACAAATGGCTTTCTGCTAAATATATAATTTTAAAATATTTTTTCTTTGATTTCAGTCTTGGTGACAAAATCTTTTCTGTTATTTGTCTGTCTTTTTTCCCCTCAGATTTATTTAGTTATAATTGACATATAACATTGTCTTAGTTGTAAATGTAATGATTTAACATACATATATATTGTAAAATATTTACCACAATAAGGTTAGTTAACACATCCTTCACCTTTACAATTAGCATTTTGATGTTCTTACTATGAGAACTTTTAAAATCTACTCCTATAGCAAATTTTAATTATTCAACACAATATTGTTAACTCTAGGCATCATGCTGTATGTTAGATCCTTGGGAACTTGTAAGTTTGTATACGTTGACCATCTTTACTTCATTTCCTCTATCCCAAAGCCCCTGACAAACACCATTATATTATACTATCTGCTTCTATGTGTTTGGCTTTTTTAGATTCCACATATCAGTTCAGCGACTGCTTAGTCATGTCCGACTCTGCGACCCCATGAAATACGGCATACCAGGCCTCCCTGTCCATCACCAACTCCTGGAGTCCACCCAACCATGTCTATCGAGTGGATGACGCCATCCAACCATCTCATCCTCTGTCTTTCCCTTCTCCTCCTGCCCTCAATCTTTCCCAGCATCGGGATCTTTTCCAATGAGTCAGCTCTTCGCATCACATATAAGTGATATCATAAAGTATTTGCTTTTCTCTGAATTATTTCACTTAGCATAAAGCTCTTGAAGTTTATCCACGTTGTTGTATTTCCTTTTTGTGGCTGGATAATATTTTAAAATATCTATATTTTCTATCTCAATCATATTTTCTTTTTTAATTAATTTATTTATTTCAATTGGAGGCTAATTACTTCACCATATTGTAGTGGTTTTGCCATACATTGACATGAATCAGCCATGGGTGTACGTGTTTCCCATCCTGAACTCCCCTCCCACCTATCTCCCCAACCCATCCCTCAGGGGCATCCCAGTGCACCAGCCCTGAGCACCCTGTCTCACGCATCAAACCTGGACTGATGATCTATTTCACATAGATAATATACATGTTTAAATGCTATTATTTCAAATCATCCCACCTTCACCTTCTCCCACAAAGCCCAAAAGTCTATTCTTTATATCTGTGTCTCTTTTGCTGTCTCACATATAGGGTCATTGTTGCCATCTTTCTAAGATTCATATATATATATATATATATACGTTAATATTCTGACATACTTCATTCTGTATAGGCTCCAGTTTCATACACTTCACTAGAATGAATTCAAATGCATTCTTTTAAATAGCTGAGTAATACTCCTTTGTGTATATATACCACAGCTTTCTTATCCATTCATCTGTTCATGGACATCTAGATTGCTTCCATGTCCTGGCTATGTAAGCAGTGCTGTGATGAACATTGGGGTACACGTGTCTCTTTCAATTCTGGTTTCCTTGGTGTGTATGCCCAGCAGTGGGATTGCTGGGTCATATGGCAGTTCTATTCCCAGTTTTTAAGCAATCTCCACACTGTTTTCCACAGTGGCTGTATTAGTTGGCATACCCACTAAAAGTGTAAGAGTGTTCCTGTTTCCCTGCACCCTGTCCAGCATTTATTGTTTGTAGACTTTTTGATAGCAGCCATTCTGAACAGTGTGAGATTTTACCTCAATGTGGTTTTGATTTGCATTTTTCTGATAATGAGTGATGTTGAGCATTTTTTCATGTGTTTGTTAGCCATCTGTATGTTTTCTTTGGAGAAATGTCTGTTTAGTTCTTTGGCCTATTTTTTTATTGGGTCATTTAATTTTTTGGAATTGAACTGCATGAGCGGCTTGAATATTTTTTGAGATTAATTCTTTGTCAGTTGCTTAATTTGCCATTATTTTCTCCCATTCTGAAGGCTGTCTTTTCACCTTGCTTATAGTTTCCTTCATTGTGCAAAAGCTTTTAAGCTTACTTAGGTCCCATTTGTTTATTTTTGCTTTTATTTCCATTACTCTGGGAGGTGGGTCATAGAGGATCCTGCTGTGATGTATGGCAGAGAGTGTTTTGCCTATGTTTTTCTCTAGGAGTTTTATAGTTTCTGGTCTTATATTTAGATCTTTAATCCATTTGGAGTTTATTTTTGTGTATGGTGTTAGAAAGTGTTCTAGTTTCATTCTTTTACAAGTGGTTGACCAGTTTTCCCAGCACCATTGTTAAAGAGATTGTCTTTTCTCCATTGTATATTCTTGCCTACTGTGTCAAAGATAAGGTATCCATAGGTGCGTGGATTTATCTCTGGGCTTTCTATTTTGTTCCATTGATCTATATTTCTGTTTTTGTGCCAGTACCATACTGTCTTGATGACTGTTGCTTTGTAATATCATCTGAAGTCAGGCAGGCTGATTCCTCCAGTTCCATTATTCTTTCTAAAGATTTCTTTGACTATTTGAGGTTTTTGTATTGCCATACAAATTGTGAAAGTATTTGTTCTAATTCTCTGAAAAGTACCATTGGTAGCATGATAGGGACTGCATTGAATCTATAGATTGCTTTGGATAGTATACTCATTTTCACTATATTGATTTTTCCAGTCCAAGAATATGGTATAATTCTTCATTTATTTGTGTCATCTTTGATTTATTTCATCACTGTTTTATATTTTTCTATATATAGGTCTTTTTTTTTTAGGTAGATTTATTCCTAAGTATTTTATTCTTTTCGTTGAAATTGTGAATGGAATTGTTTCCTTAACTTCTCTTTCCGTTTCCTCATTGTTAGTGTAGAGGAATACAAGGGATTTCTCTGTGTTAATTTTATATCCTGCAACTTTACTATATTCATTGATTAGCTCTAGTAATTTTCTGGTGAAGTCTTTAGGGTTTTCTATGTAGAAGATCATGTCATCTGCAAACAGTGAGTGTTTTACTTCTTTTCCAATCTGGTTTCCTTTTATTTCCTTTTATCTGATTGCTGTGGCCAAAACTTCCAAAACCATGTTGAATAGCAGTGGTGAGAGTGGGCACTCTTGTCTTTTTCCTGACTTTAGGCGAAATGCTTTCAATTTTTCACCACTGAGAATAAACTTTTCTGTGGGTTTATCATATATGGTTTTTATTACGTTGAGGTGTGTTCCTTCTATGCCTTCTTTCTGCAGGGTTTTTATTATAAATGGATGTTGAATTTTGTCAAAGGTGTTCTCTGCACCTATTGAGATAATCACATGGTTTTTATCTTTCAATTTGTTAATGTGGTGTATCACATTGATTGATTTGCAAATATTGAAGAATCCTGCCATTCCTGGATAAAGCCCATTTAGTCACGATGTATAATCTTTTTAATATGTTGTTGGATTCTGTTTCCTAGAATTGTTAAGGATTTTTGCATCTATGTTCATCAGTGATATCAGTCTGTAGTTTTCTTCTTTTGTGGCATCTTTGTCTGACTTTGGTATTAGGGTGATGGTGGCCTCATAGATCGATCTTGGAAGTTTACCTTCCTCTGCAATTTTCTGGAAGAGTTTGAGTAGGACAGGTGTTAGCTCTTCTCTAAATTTTTGGTAGAATTCACCTGTGAAGCCATTTGGTTCTGGGCTATTGTTTGAAGATTTCTGATTACAGTTTCAATTTCCATGCTTGTGATGGGTCTCCTAAGATTTTCTATTTCTTCCTGGTTCAGTTTTGGAAAGTTATACTTTTCTAAGAATTTTTCCATTTCTTCCACGTTGTCTGTTTTATTGGCATATAGTTGCTGATAGTAGTCTCTTAAAATCCTTTGTATTTCTGTGTTGTCTGTTGTGATTTCTCCATTTTAATTTCTAATTTGGTTGATTTGATTCTTTTCCCTTTGTTTCTTGATGAGCATGGCTAATGGTTTATCAATTTTATTTGTCTTCTCAAACAACCAGCATTTAGCTTTGTTGATTTTTGATATGGTCTCCTTTGTTACTTTTTCATTTATTTCTGCCCTATTTTTAAAGATTTATTTCCTTCTACTAACCCTGGGTTTCTTTATTTCTTCTTGCTCTAGTTGCTTTAGGTGTACAGTTATGTTATTTATTTGATTTTTCTCTTGTTTCTTGAGGTAAGCTTGTATTGCTATGAACATTCCCCTTAGCACTGCTTTTACTGAATCCCATAGGTTTTGGGTTGTTGTGTTTTCACTTTCATTCATTTTAATGCATATTTTGATTTCTTTTTTATTCCTTCTGTGATCTGTTGGTTATTCAGCAGCGTGTTGTTTAGCCTCCATATGTTTGTATTTTTAATAGTTTTTTTTTCCTGTAGTTAACATCTAGTCTTACTGCATTGTGATCAGAAAAGAGGCTTGCAATGATTTCATTTTTTTTTTTTTAATTTACCAAGGCTAGATTTATGGCCCAAATTGTGGTCTATCCTGGAATAAGTTCCATGTGCACTTGAGAAAAAGGTGAAATTCATTGTTTTGGCATGAAATATCCTATAGATATCAATTAGGTCTAATTGGTTCATTGTATCATTTAAAGTTTGTGTTCCTTGCTAATTTTCTGTTTAGTATATGTATACATAGGTATGAGTGGAGTATTAAAGTCTCCAACTATTTTTGTGTTACTGTTAATTTCCCCTTTCAAACTTGTTAGCATTTGCCTTACATATTGTGGTGCTCCTATGTTGGATGCATATATATTTAAAATTGTTATATATTCTTCTTGGAGTCATCCTTTGATCATTATTTCAAAGTCTATTTTATCTGATGTGAGTATTGCTACTCCTGCTTTATTTTGGTCTCCATTTGAGTGAAATATCTTTTTAGAGCCCTTCACTTTCAGTCTGTGTGTGTCCCTTGGTTTGAGGTGGGTTTCTTGCAGACAGCATATATAGGGGTCTTGTTTTTGTATCCATTCAGCCAGGCTTTGTGTTTTGGGGGAGCATTCAACCCATTTACATTTAAGGAAATCATTGGTAAGTATGATCCCATTGCCATTTACTTTGTTGTTTGGGGTTCAAGTTTATAAACCTTTACAGTGTTTCCTGTCTAGAGAAGATCCTTTAACATTTGTTGAAGAGCTGGTTTGGTGGTGCTGAATTTTCTTGGCTTTTGCTTGTCTGTGAAACTTTTTTTTGGCCATTTTATTTATTTATTTATTTTACTTTACAATATTGTATTGGTGTTGCCATACATCAACATGAATTGCCACGGGTGTACACGTGTTCCCAATGGTGAACCCCCATCCCACCTCCCTCCCCGTATCATCCCTCTGGGTCATCCCAGTGCACCAGCCTAAAGCATCCTGTATCCTGCATTGACCTGGACTGGTGATTCATTTCTTATATGATATTATACATGTTTAAATGCCGTTCTCCCAAATCATCCCACCCTCTCTGGTCTCCCACAGAGTCCAAAAGACTATTCTACACATCTGTGTCTCTTTTGCTGTCTCGCATACAGGGTTATCGTTACCATCTTTCTAAATTCCATATATATGTGTTAGTATATTGTATTGTTGTTTTTCTTTCTGGCTTACTTCACTCTGTATAATAGGCTCCAGTTTCATCCACCTCATTAGAACTGATTCAAATGTATTCTTTTTAATGGCTGAGTAATACTCCATTGTATATATGTACCACAGCTTTCTTATCCATTCATCTGCTGATGGACATCTATGTTGCTTCCATGTCCTGGCTATTATAAACAGTGCTGCAATGAACATTTGGGTACACGTGTCTCTTTCAATTCTGGTTTCCTCAGTGCGTATGCCCAGCAGTAGGATTTCTGGGCCATAAGGCAGTTCTATTTCCAGTTTTTTTTTTTTTTTTTTTTTTAATGAGATCCTTGCTGGGTACCATAACCTGGGTTGTAGTTTTTTCTCTATCATCACTTTAATTATGTCCTGCACTTCCCTTCTGGCCTGAAGAGTTTCTATTGAAATATCAGCTGTTATCCTTATGGGAATCCCCTTGCATGTTATTATTTTTTTTTCCCCTTGCTGCTTTTAATATCTCTTCTTTGTGTTTGATCTTCGTTAATTTGATTATTATGTGTCTTGGATGTTTCACCTTGGGTTTATACTGTTTGAGACCCTCTGGGTTTCTTGGACTTTCGTGGCTATTCCTTCCCCATTTTAGGGAAGTTTTCAACTATTATCTCCTCAAATATTTTCTCATGGCCTTTCTTTTTGTCTTCTTCTTCCTGGACTCCTGTGATTCGAATGTTGGGGCATTTAACATTGTCTCAGATGTCTCTGAGGTTGTCCTCATTTCTTTTAATTCTTTATTTATTTTTTCCTCTTTGCTTCATTTATTTCCAACATTCTATCTTCCACCTCACCTATCCTAACTTCAGCCTCAGTTATTCGACTGCTGGTTCCTTCCACAGTGCTTTTGATCTCAGTTATTGCATTATTTATTATTGATTGACTCTTTTTTATTTCTTCTTTGTCCTTGTTAAACTTTTCTTGCATCTTCTCAATCCTTGTCTCCAGACTATTTAACTGTAACTCCATTTTGTTTTCAAGATTTTGGATCATTTTTACTGTCATTATTCTGAATTCTCTTTCAGGTAAACTCCTTATCTCCTCCTCTTTTGTTTGGTTTTGTGGGCATTTATCATATTCCTTTACCTGCTGAATCTTTCTCTGCCTTTTCATCTTGTTTAGATTTCTGTTTTGGGGATGGCCTTTCTGTATGCTTGATGTTTGTGCACACCCCAAAACAGCCAAAGAGATTCACAGAATTAGGTAGAGAAAAAAAGTGGAAGGGAGGAGATTGAGGTGACCTGGGGGAGAGAAAGGAGAGTCAAAAGTGAAGAGAGCAATCAAGCCAGTAATCACACTCCTAAGTAAAAATGGGTACCGAAGATTGGATTCTTAATGGTACAAAATTGATAACAAATACCAAAAAGCAAAGATTAAAAATCTAGAGTAGAGGTTAAACTCTCAAAAATACAATATTAAAAAAAAAGCAAAATCACAAACATTATTTAAAATATATATAGGGAGAACTTGTTTTTAAAATATGATATTTTTTGCAAGGTAATAGTAGGTTATAAAAATGAAAATTAAAGGAGTTATAAAGAACTTAAAATTTTTAAAAATATTTAAAAATGTTAATAGTAAAATATATCTAAAAATTTCTCTGGAGCTGTTGAGGGCAGTGTGGGGTCAGTTCAGTTTCAGATAGCTCCTTGTTCCACCTTATACTTCTTCTCAAGGTCTGTTGTCCCCTTCCAGTGTAGTCAATGTTATCTACAGGATTTTAATCTATTGCACCTGTCACTTCCAAAGCGGTTCCCTCTTCTTTGTTTATTTTGGCTTCCTCTGTTTGCAAGTCTCTTCAGTGTTTAATTTCCACCTTGACACAAGGGGGCAAAGGTGATCACTTATATAGCCTTGCTTGTTCAGTTGTGCTGTGGCAGGGGCAGGGGGAGGAAAACTGTAAACAATTATCACTAGTGTGTGTGGGGAGTGTTCAATGTGTCTGGGCCACATTGGGTTTGCCCCTGTTCACGGCATGTGTGCTTTCCCAGTCTACACTGCTCAGGCTACAGGTTGCTCTGCAGGGGAACTGTCTAAAGTGGGCCCTGGGTTGCTTGTACTTCCCAGGTTTAAGCTGCTCAGGTTCATGTTTTTGGGTACTCCACAAAGGCACAGACTTGGTTGGGTCTGCGTTTTCTGCCCTTCCCAGGTCTGAGCAGCTCAAGTGACCAGGTGCTTGGTGAGCACACTCTCCCAGGTGTGTGATGCGTCTTATCACCTCCCTGGTCCCAGCCACTCAGTTTCCATGGTGTGCAGCAAGAGCGCCATCTCATGTATACCATGTGTCTCCTCTTGGGAGCTAATCTCTGACTGCTACCCTCCTGGTGGATGTCAACCGTCCAGGATCGCAGGAAGACTTGGCTAGGAACTGGGAGCCTGCTCACAATTTGGTAGAGTGTGTTGTCTCTGGGGCTGAGATTCCCCCTTGCCTTCCAGCTCTGGCTGCCACCTGCCTGCCTCTCTGCCTCTGGCAGGGGCAGGGGCCCATTCGTACTGGCTAGCTAGCTCTCCTCTGGTGTTCGCTCAGTCCTTTGTTCTGTGAGCAGGCCCGACAGTGCCTTAGGTTAGAGCTTTGCACAGGAAAGCTCTCTCTCTCTCTCTCTTTTCTCTCTCTCTGGCTATGCCACAGTTTGAGTTGGTATCTCATGTTGGCTCCCTCAGATTGTCCTCAGGGCATTCAGGCCTGGTCCTTACACTAAGCTTGCAACTTGTGTCTCCCTGTTCAGCCCCTGCTTGCTGTTGGTGGACACAAGCATCTGGGCTACTTCTCCAATGGGGCTTGCGGTTAGGCACGTATTCTGTGTTTGTTTGTTTGTTTGTTTGTTTTAACTCCTGGTCATGTTGCCCTCTGTGATTCCAAAATTCCCCACAGACTCACTGGTGAGACGTTTTCTTGGTGTTTGGAAACTTCTCCTTCACGACTCCCTCCCCAGGGTGGGTCTCCATCCCTATCTCTTTTGTCTCTCTTTTTATCTTTTATATTTTGTCCTACCTCCTTTTGAAGAGAATGGGTCACCTTTCTGGGTGCCTGATATTCTCCAGCAGCATTCAGAAGTTGTTTTGTGGAATTTTCTCAGTGTTTAATTGATCTTTTGATGAATTTGTGGGGGAGAAAGTGATCTCCCCATCCTATTTCTCTGCCATCTTAGGACTGCTGCCTCTCAGTCATGTTTTCTTAATGCATTTATTCATCAAAGGACACTCAAGGTGTTTCCATGACTTAGTAGTGTGATAATGTTGCAGAGAACATGGCAGTGAAGATATATAGTGAACATATTTGTTTCATTTTCTTTGAATATACACCCAGAAGTGATATTGCTGAATCATAATAGCTGTATTTTATTAGTCTTTTGAACAACATCCATATCTCTTCCATAGCGTCTGCATAAAGTTACTTTTTTTTTTTTTCCTCAAAATCACCAGCATTTCTTATCTCTTGTCCTTTTTATAATATCTATTGTAACAGGTGTGGGATTGATACTCATAGTGGTTTTGATTTTCATTTCTCTGATTATTTGCAATTTTGCACACCCTTTCATGCACTCGTTGTCCATTTGGTTTTTGTATGAAAAGTATTTTTTAGCTCCTCTGCCCATTTTGAATTGGATTTTTTGGGGTTTCTTTGTTTTGCTATTGAGTTTATGAAATCCTTATATCAACATATTTTGAATATTATCCTCTTTTTAAAATTTATTTATTTTAATTGGAGTCTAATTACTTTACAATGTTGTAGCGGTTTTTGCCATACTTCAACATGAATCAGCTGAATATTATACTCTCATTAGACATCTGTTTTGCAGATACTTTCTCCCATCTCATACGTTGCCTCTTCCCTTTTGACATTCCACCTATCTGATTTTTCTTGCAAAATCTCCTATATATGCTGGTTATTTTTTTTAATAGTCCCTCAGAGCTATCTGAAAGGCTGTCTTCCAGGCTCAAGTCCTCAGAAAGTCTGCTCAACTTTTAGGTTGTGTATTTTTTTCATTTACATATCCTAGTAGCTACAGAGAGGATTTTCTGAAGTGTGAAAAGAATGAAATCAGGGGAAGGAAGTAAGAAATCATTCTAATAGTTCCAGAAAGAGAAGATGATGGCTTGAACCAAGTAGTGACAATGGAGATGGTGAGATGTTATCAGTTTTGATAAGTCAAGATGATTTGAACTCAAGATGATAAGATGATCCTAAGGTTTTTGTTCTGAGAAATAGGGGTAAATGAATTTTTCATTGATTGAGAGAAGGAAGAATTAAAGCAAGTTTGAAGGAGATGAAAAAATCAGAAGTTTGCTTTTAGGCATGCTACTTTTGAACTGTTTATTGGTATCCTCAAAAGGAGATGTAGAATAGACAATAAGATATATGAGTTGGTAATTTCAGGGAGAGAGATCAGGACAGGATATATATAGCTGAAAGTCTTTGGTATGTGAAAAGTATGTAAAGCCATGAAAATGGATATTGATATGGCTTAACACAATAAAGAAGAGCAAGAAATGGCAACAAATAAACAGAAGAACTGTGCAAAAACCCAAATAACAATAATAGTGTGGTGACTAGAGCCAGGCATCCTAAAGTATAAAGTCAAGAGAGGCTTAGGAGACATTACTACAAACAATGCTAGTGTAGGTGATAATTCCAGCTGAGCTATTTCAAATTCTAAAAGATGAAACATTTAAAGTGCTGCACTCAATACGTTAGCAAATTTGAAAATTCAGCAGTGGCCAGAGGACTGGAAAAAGTCAATTTTCATTCCAATCCCAAAGAAGGGCAATGCCAACAAATGAAAAAAATATTGTACAATTTTGCTCACTTCACATGCTAGTAAGCTTATGCTCAAAATCCTTCAAGCTAGGCTCAGCAGTATGTGAATCAAGAACTTCCAGATGTACAAACTGGATTTAGAAAAGGTAGAGGAACTAGAGATCATACTAGCAACATTCCTTGGATCATAGAGAAAGCTAGGGAATTAAATATATACATATACTTCATTGACCATGCTAAAGCCTTTGACTGTGCGGATCACAACAAACTGTGGAAAACTCTTAAAGAGATGGAAACAACAGACCGCCTTACCTGTTTCCTGAGAAACCTGTATGTAGGTTGAGAAGCAATAAACCAAACATGGAAAAACAGACTGATTCAAAATTGGGAAAGGAGTAAGACAAGGCTGTATATTGTCACCCTGTTTATTTAACTTATGTGCAGAGTGCTGTGCTGCTGTGCTGAGTCGTTCAGTCATGTCCTACTCTTTGCAATCCCATGGACTGTAGCCCACCAGGTGCCTCTGTCCATGGGGATTCTCCAGGCAAGAATACTGGAGTGGGTTGCCATGCAGTCCTCCAGGGGATCTTTACAACCCAGGGATCAAACCCACGTCTCCACACTGCAGGAGGATTCTTTACCATCTGAGCCATCAGTGAAGCCCATGAATACTGGAGTGGGTAGCTTATTCCTTCACCAGAGAATCTTCCCAGCCCAGGAATTGAATCAGGATCTCCTTCATTATAGGTGGATTCTATACCAACTGTCATGTGAAATGTGAGACTGGATGAAGCTGAAGCTGAAATCAAGATTGCCAGGAGAAATATCAATAACCTCAGATATGCACATGATACAACTCTAATTGCAGAAAGTGAAGAGGAACTAAAGAGCCTCTTATGAGGGTGAAAGAGGAGTGTGAAAAAGTTGTTATGAAACTCAACATTCAAAAAAATAATATCATGGCATCTGGCCCCAACACTTCATGGCAAATAGAAGGGGGAAATTTGGAATCAGTGAAAGATTTTATTTTCTTCGGCTCCAAAATCACTGTGCATGGTGATTGCACCCATGAAATTAAAAGACACTTGCTCCTTGGCAGGAAAGCTATGACAAACATAGTTCAGTTCAGTCATGCAGTCATGTCCGACTCTTTGTGATCCCATGGACTGCATCATGCCATGCGTCTCTGTCCATCACCAAACAGTGTATTAAAAAGCAGCACTTGGGGGAGAACAAGATGGCAGAGGAGTAGGGAGATGTGGAGTACATCTCACTCCATGGATACATCAGGAATACACCTTCAGACACAGAAGTGCATGCAGAACACCAGCTGAGAGAGGACTAGAGTACCTGACCAGAGGAAAAGAATATACAGAACCACACAAAACTTGGTAGGACAAAGGAACTAGGGAGAAAAGCAGAGGTGTTAGTAGGACTGGACCTGCCCTTGGTGGGTTGGGGAACTGAAGCAAGAGTCTGATTCCCACATCTGGACAATTGTCTGAATCAGAGGAGAAACATTTAAGACTGAGAGTGGAACAGTTGATTTGTGGCAACCTAAATGGAATGAGATTTGTGGCAACCTAAATGGAATGAGAATCAGACAGTCCTTGACACAGCCATACATAGCCTGGACAGGGACAAGGGTCCCCTGGAAGGTGCAGTGGCTGGGAGCTGGAATTTGGGGAGTGTAGAGCAATCCCAGAGTGAGAGGTGCTGTTGACTGTGTAGAGATGAATCGAGAGGATGTGAAGAAGGAGATTGTGATGGGAAATGCCTGTGGAGGAAAGCTGGGTAGCCATGGAAGCAAGGCGATACAGCTCAGTCACACATAGAGGGTGGATACATCACCATAGCCTCTTTCTCCCCACAGGCCAGCATCGGCAGCTGAACAATAGAGAGGCTGGACCATCAAATGCCTGACACACTGAACTACATAGTAGGACCCCACCCAGGGTGCCCCTTTAAGTGCCTGATGCACCAAACTAAGAGTAGGACACCAATCAGGGGGGCCTCTCTATGTGCCTAATGTGCCGAACAACAGAAAAGGACCCTAGGCAAGAGAGCCATCTAAGTGCTTGAATGGGCAGAGCTAAGGAGAAGACTCGTTAAAGAGGTCTTCTGGTAGCCAGCTGCAAGAGGTTCGAAAAAAGACTCTGATAAGGCCATAACTCCTGCAGCAGAGGCAGTCCATGTCCCAGCACACTTAGCACCACCAGGGTCCCTGCAAGCCAAGCAGCTGTGCCACCTTCATGCTCAACTCTTACTGGGGCAGAGCTGCCACAGGCAAAAAACAGTTTTGTGTCTATGCATCCAGGGTCGCTTCGGTCATGTCCAGCTCTTTGTGACCCTATAGACTGTGGCCTTCCAGGCTTCTCTTTCCAGGAAAGAGGATTCTCCAGGCAAAAATACTGGAGCATATTGGTCAATACCAGTTGCCATACCCTCCTAGAGCATTATATTTCCTGCTGCCCTAGCCGCCAACTCCTCTTAGTACCTGGTGCTGCCAGAACCCCTGCAATCCAAGCAGCTGCACTACCTCCGTACCTGGCCCTCACCGGGGCAAACCCAAGTCCTCCAGGGAAGCCTCAGGAACAAACCCCAGAGGATGATCCACATGCAGAGGTGGAAATAAAACCACAATTAAAACTCAGGGGCAGTGTGGCTAAGAAAGAAGACTCAAAACCTTTCCACCAACAGTACAAACTGCAGATTAAATCCACACCATCAACTAGGCAGACTCTGTGTCAATGGAATATAGAAAAGATCATTGAGAGCTCCCACAAAAGAAAACATACTAGTTATGATAGCTGTGGACATTGGAGGCAAGAACGCGTAGGAGTATGACCCAACTAGAATCTGAGCTGACCCCCAAAGCAGGTCCAGAGATCAGCACAGTGTTGGAGGGCATCCTAGGGAGGTGAGGTGGACTGTGACTCCCAGTAAGGGAAAGGACTCTTAGAGCAGTGATTCAAGAAAAGTATTTATTATTCTTATGTTTTGACTTGCTCTATAGATTCTTTTGGATTTTTTTCCCTCCCCACCCCCATTGTTGTAGTTGTCGATTTTATTGGCACTATGAAATCTGATTAAGCTTTTGAGATTTTTTTTTCCTCAGTCACTTTTTTTTTATTGCTGTTATAAACCTCTGCATCTACGTTTGGCTTTTGCAGTTCTGTCGAGTTTTTTTTTTTTTTTTTTTTTAAATAGTCAGTGTGACTTCTTTTTCTTTAATTTTTGATATTGAATTTTATTTATTATTTTTTTTAATTTTTTTATTTTATTTTTAAACTTTATTTTATTGGTTTTGCCATATATCAACATGAATCCATACAGGTATACACGTGTTCGCCATCCTGAACCCTCCTCCCTTCTCCCTCCCCGTACCATCCCTCTCTCTCTCTCTAATTATAATTTTTTAAACATATTACTACATTTACTACATTTTTCTATATTTATTCCCTTGTTTGCTTTTCTTGGTGTTCTTTTCCCCTTGCAGTTAATCTTTAATGTATATAAATCTTCTTTATCAACCTCTATTCAACTTTGCATATCTCTTCTTTCATTCTTTTCTTTCTTTCCTTTCATCTCAACATATTTGTTAGTTTTATTTTCATTACTTTATTCCCCAATTGGCACCTTGCTCTAGTTTTGTTTTCCAGTTTGTGCTTTATTAATTTTGTTCTGGTAGATATAATTTTTGGTTTCCTTTGTTCACTGGGTCAATCTATTGTACTTTATCTTTGTTGGACTGTTTTGATTTTGCTTATGTGTGTATATTTATATGTGTATATTCCATCACACTTCTTATTGTTTTTATAAACCTCTGCCTCTACTTTGGGCTTTTTCAGTTCTGTAAGTTTTCCTTTTTTCCCCCTTTTTCTTTCTTCTTCTATTTTTTATTTTCACTTTTTTATATTTTTAATTTTTAAATGTATAATAGTTTTCTACATTTATTCCTTTATTCACCTTTCCTACTCTTCTTTTCACCTTGCAGTTAGCCTTTAATATATATAAATCTTCATCTACCTCTATTTAACTTTGCATCTCTCTTCTTTTTTTCTTGCCTTTCCTCTCAACATTTTGTTAGTTTTATTTTCATTGCTTTATTCCCCACTTGGCACCTTGCTTTAGTTTTGTTTTCCAGTTTGTGCTTTAGTTACTTTTGTTCTTAACTGGTAAATATAAATTTTTACTTCCTTTGTTCCCTACAGTCATCAAAACAGTATGGTACTGGCATAAAAACAGAATTATAGACTAATGGAACAAGATAGAAAGCCAAGAAATAAATCCATGCACCTATGGGTAACTAATTTTTGACAAAGAAGGCAACAATATACAATGGGTCAAAGACAACCTCTTCAATAAATGGTGCTGGGCAAACAGGACAGCTACATGCGAAAGAATTAAATTAGAACACTTCCTAACATTGTACACAAAGATAAACTCAAATGGATTAAAGATCTAAATGTAAGACCAGAAACTATAAAACTCTTAGAGGAAAACACAGGCAGAACAGTCAATGACATAAATCAAAGCAAGATCCTCTATGACCCACCTCCTAGAGTATCAGAAATAAAAACAAAAGGAAACAAGTAGCACCTGATTAAACTTAATAGCTTTTACACAGGAAAGGAAACTATAAGCAAGGTGAAAAGACAATTGTTAGAATTGGAGAAAACAATAGCAATTGAAACAACTGACAAAGGATTCAGTTCAGTTCAGTCACTCAGTCGTGTCTGACTCTTTGCGACCCCAAGAACCGCAGCACTCCAGGCCTCCCTGTACATCATAAACTCCCACAGTTTACCCAAACTCATGTCCATTGAGTTGGTGATGCCATCTAACCATCTCAACTTCTGTCGTCCCATTTTCATCTTGCCTTCAATCTTTCCCAACATCAGGGTCTTTTCAAATAAGTCACCTCTTTGCATCAGGTGGCCAAAGTATTGGAGTTTCAGCTTCAACATCAGTCCTTCCAATGAACACCCAAGATTGATTTCCTTTAGGATGGACTGGTTGGATCTCCTTGCAGTCCAAGGGAATCCCAAGTGTCTTCTCCAACACCACAGTTCAAAAGCATCAATTCTTCAGTGCTCAGCTTTCTTTATAGTCCAACTCTCACATCGATACATAACTACTGGAAAAACCATGGCCTTGACTACTTGGACCTTTGTTGGCAAAGTAATGTCTCTGCTTTTTAATATGCTATCTAGGTTGGTCATAAGTTTCCTTCCAAAGAGTAAGAGTCTTTTAATTTCATGGCTGCTGTCACCATCTGCAGTGATTTTGGAGCCCAGAAAAATAAAGTCAGCCACTGTTTGCACTGTATCCCCATCTATTTGCCATGAAGTGATGGGACCAGATGCCATGATCTTAGTTTTCTTAATGTTGGGCTTTACGCCAACTTTTTCACTCTCTTTCACTTTCATCAGAGGCTCTTTAGTTCTACTTCACTTTCTGCCAAAAGGGTGGTGTCATCTGCATATCTGAGGTTATTGATATTTCTCTTGGAAATCTTGATTCCAGCTTGTGCTTCTGCCAGCCCAGGATTTTTCATGATGTTCTCTGCATGTAAGTTAAATAAGCAGGGTGACAATATACAGCCTTGAAGTACTCCTTTTCCTATTTGGAACCAGTCTGTTGTTCCATGTCCAGTTCTAACTGTTGCTTCCTGACCTGCATACAGATTTCTCAAGAGGCAGGTCAGGTGGTCTGATATTCCCATCTCTTGAAGAATTTTCCACAGTTTATTGTGATCCACACAGTCAAAGGCTTTGGCATAGTCAATAAAGCAGAAATAGATGTTTTTCTGGAACTCTCTTGCCTTTTCCATGATCCAGTGGATGTTGGCAATTGATTCTCTGGTTCCTCTGCCTTTTCTAAATCCAGCTTGAACATGTGGAAGTTCATGGTTCACGTACTGCTGAAGCCTTGCTTGGAGAATTTTGAGCATTACTTTACTAGCGTGTGAGATGAGTGCAATTGTGCGGTAGTTTGAGCATTCTTTGACATTGTCTTTTTTAGGGATTGGAATGAAAACTGACCTTTTCCAGTCCTGTGGTCACTGTTAAGTTTTCCAAATTTGCTGGCATATTGAGTGCAGCACTTTCATAGCATCATCTTTTAGGATTTGAAATAGCTCAACCGGAATTCCATCACCTCCATTAGCTTTGTTCATAGTGATACTTCCTAGGCCCACTTGACTTCACATTCCAGGATGTCTGGCTCCAGGTGAGTGATCACACCATCATGATTATCTGGGTCGTGAAGATCTTTTTTGGACAGTTCTTCTGTGTATTCTTGCCACCTCTTCTTTTTTTTTTTAATGTTATTTTATTTAACTTTCCAATATTGTATTGATTTTTCCATATATCAAAATGAATCTGCCACCTCTTCTTAATATCTTCTGCTTCTCTTAGGTCCCTAGCATTTTTTTCCTTTATTGAGCCCATCTTTGCATGAAATATTCCCTTGGTATCTCTAATTTTCTTGAAGAGATCTCTAGTCTTTCCCATTCTATTGTTTTCCTTTATTTCTTTGCACTGATCTCTGAGGAAGGCTTTCTTATCTCTCTTTGCTATTCTTTGGAACTCTGCATTCAAATGGGTGTAGCTTTCCTTTTCTGCTTGGCTTTTTGCTTCCCTTTTTTTCATAGCTATTTGTAAGGCCTCCTCAGACAGCCATTTTGCTTTTTTTGCATTTCTTTTTCCTCGGCATGGTCTTGATTCCTATCTAGTGTACAATGCCACAAACCTTTGTCCATAGTTCATCAGGCAAGCTGTCTATCAGATCTAGTCCCTTATATCTGTTTCTCACTTCCACTGGATAATCATAAGGAATTTGATTTAGGTCATACCTGAATGGTCTAGTGGTTTTCCTCATTTTCTCAATTTAAGTCTGAATTTGGCAATAAAGAGTTCATGATCTGTGCTACTGTCAGCACCCGGTCTTGATTTTGCTGACTCTATAGAGCTTCTCCATCTTTGCCAAGAATATAATCAATCTGATTTCGGTGTTGACCATCTGGTGATGTCCATGTGTAGAGTCTCCTCTTGTTTTGTTGGAAGAGGCTGTTTGTTATGACCAATGTGTTCTCTTGGCAAAACTCTATTATCATTTACCCTGCTTCATTCTGTACTCCAAGGCCAAGTTTGCCTGTTACCCCAGGTATCTGTTGACTTCCTACTTTTTTATTCCAATGCCCTATAATGAAACGGAGTTCGTTTTTGGGTGTTAGTTCTAACAGATCTTGTAAGTCTTCATAGAACTGTTCAACTTCAGCTTCTTGAGCATTGCTTGTGGGGGCATAGATTTGGATTATCATGATATTGAATGGTTTGCCTTGGAAATGAACAGAGATCATTATGCCTTTTTGAGAATGCATCCAAGTACTACATTTCAGCCTCTTTTGTCGACTCTGTTGGCTACTCCATTTCTTCTAATGGATTCCTGCCCACAGCAGTAGATATAATGGTCATCTGAGTTAAATTCACCCATTCTAGTCCGTCTTAGTTCACTGATTCCTAGAATTTTGACATTCACTCTTGCCATCTCCTGTTTGGCCACTTCCAATTTGCCTTGATTCATGAACCTACCACTCCAGATTCCTGTGTAATATTGCTTTTTACAGCATTGGACCTTGCTTCTATCACTAGTCACATCCACAACGGGGTGTGTTTTTGTTTGTTTGTTTTTTTGTTTTTGCTTTGGGTCCATCCCTTCTTTCTTTCTGGAGTTATTTCTCCACTGATCTCCAGTAGCATGTTGGGCACCTTCCGACCTGGGGACTCTTTCAGTGTCCTATCTTTTTGCCTTTTCATACTGTTCATGTGGTTCTCAAGGCAAGAATACTGAAGTGGTTTGCCATTCCCTTCTCCAGTGGACCACATTCTGTCAGACCTCTCCACCATGACCCATCCATCTTGGGTTGCCCCACATGGCATGGCTTAGTTTCATTGAGTTAGACAAGCTGTGTTCAGCTTGGCTAGTTGATTGTGGTTTCAGTCTGTCTGCCTTCTGATACTCTCTCTCAGCACCTACCGTCCTACTTGGTTTTCTCTTGCCTTAGACGTGGAGTGTCTCTTTATGGCTTCCCCCAGCAAAGCACAGCCACTGCTCCTTACTGTGGATGTGGAGTAGCTCCTCTCAGCCACTGCCCTTGAGCTTGGGTGTGGGGTAGCTCCTATCAGCCCACCCCTGACCTTGGGCGTGGGGTAGCTCCCCCCGGCCTCTCCTGTGCCATTGAGCAGTGGCCGCTCGTGCTCCATCACACAGGATAAATTTCCAAAATATACAAGCAGCTTATACAAATCAATGCCAGAAAAACAAAAAACCCAGTCAAAAAGTGGGAAAAAGACTTAAACAAACATTTCATCAAAGATGACATACAGATGGCTAACAAACGCATGAAAAGATGCTCAACATCACTCATTATTAGAGAAATGCAAATCCAAACTACAATGAGATATCACCTCACACGAGTCAGAATCGGCCATCATCAAAATGTCTACAAACAAATGCTAGAGAGGGTGTGGAGAAAAGAGAATGCTCTTGCACTGTTGATGGGAATGTAAAGTAATGCAGCCACTGCGGAAAGTAGGAGATTCATTAAAACCTAGGAATAAAACCAAAATATGACCCAGCAATCCCACTCCTAGGCATATATCCTGAGGAAACCAAAATTGAAAAATACACATATATCACACTGTTCTTTGCAGCACTATTTACAATAGCTAGAACATGGAAGGAATCTAGATGTCCATCAATAGATAAAGAAGTTATGGTACATATATACAATTGAATATTACTCAGCCATAAAAAGGAACACACTTGAGTCAGTTCTGATGAGGTGGGTAAACGTAGAACCTATCATACAGAGTGAAGTGAGTCAGAAAGAGAAAGAGAAATATCATATTCTAATGCATGTAAATGGAATCTATAAAAATGGTACTGAATAATTTATTTACAAGGCAGCAATGGAGAAACAGACATAGAGAATAGACTTATGAACATGGGGAGAGGGGAGGAGAGGGTGAGATGTATGGAAAGAGTAAAATGGAAACTTACATTTATTTTTCTGGAGTTGAGCTGGAGGAGCTGCTTGTATATTTTTGAGATTAGTTGTTTGTCAGTTGCTTCATTTGCTATTATTTTCTCCCATTCTGAAGGCTGTCTTTTCACCTTGCTGATAGTTTCCTTTGATGTGCAGAAGCTTTTAAGGTTAATTAGGTCCCATTTGTTTATTTTTGCTTTTATTTCCGATATTCTGGGAGGTGGGTCATAGAGGATCCTGCTGTGATGTATGTCAGAGAGTGTTTTGCCTATGTTCTCCTCTAGGAGTTTTATAGTTTCTGGTCTTACCTTTAGATCTTTAATCCATTTTGAGTTTATTTTTGTGTATGGTGTTAGAAAGTGGTCTAGTTTCATTCTTTTACAAGTGGTTGACCAGATTTCCCAGCACCACTTGTTAAAGAGATTGTCTTTAATCCATTGTATATTCTTGCCTCCTTTGTCAAAGATAAGGTGTCCATATGTGTGTGGATTTATCTCTGGGCTTTCTATTTTGTTCCATTGATCTATATTTCTGTCTTTGTGCCAGTACCATACTGTCTTGATAACTGTGGCTTTGTAGTACAGCCTGAAGTCAGGTAGGTTGATTCCTCCAGTTCCATTCTTCTTTCTCAAGATCGCTTTGGCTATTCGAGGTTTTTTGTATTTCCATACAAATTGTGAAATTATTTGTTCTAGCTCTGTGAAGAATACTGTTGGTAGCTTGATAGGGATTGCGTTGAATCTATAAATTGCTTTGGGTAGTATACTCATTTTCACTATATTGATTCTTCCAATCCACGAACATGGTATATTTCTCCATCTATTAGTGTCCTCTTTGATTTCTTTCACCAGTGTTTTATAGTTTATGGGCCAAAGAACTAAACAGACATTTCTCCAAAGACATACAGATGGCTAACAAACACATGAAAAGATGCTCAACATCACTCATTATCAGAGAAATGCAAATCAAGACCACTATGAGGTACCATTTCACACCAGTCAGAATGGCTGCGATCCAAAAGTCTACAAATAATAAATGTTGGAGAGGGTGTGGAGGAAAGGGAACCCTCTTACACTGTTGGTGGGAATGCAAACTAGTACAGCCACTATGGAGAACAGTGTGGAGATTCCTTAAAAAACTGGAAATAGAACTGCCTTATGATCCAGCAATCCCACTGCTGGGCATACACACTGAGGAAACCAGAAGGGAAAGAGACACGTGTACCCCGATGTTCATCGCAGCACTGTTTATAATAGCCAGGACATGGAAGCAACCTAGATGTCCATCAGCAGATGAATGGATAAGAAAGCTGTGGTACATATACACAATGGCGTATTACTCAGCCATTAAAAAGAATACATTTGAATCAGTTCTAATGAGGTGGATGAAACTGGAGCCTATTATACAGAGTGAAGTAAGCCAGAAGGAAAAACATAAATACAGTATACTAACGCATATATATGGAATTTAGAAAGATGGTAACAATAACCCGGTGTACGAGACAGCAAAAGAGACACTGATGTACAGAACAGTCTTATGGACTCTGTGGGAGAGGGAGAGGGTGGGAAGATTTGGGAGAATGACATTGAAACATGTAAAATATCATGTAAGAAAAGAGTTGCCAGTCCAGGTTTGATGCACAATACTGGATGCTTGGGGCTAGTGCACTGGGTCGACCCAGAGGGATGGTATGGGGAGGGAGGAGGGAGGAGGGTTCAGGATGGGGAACACATGTATACCTGTGGTGGATTCATTTTGATATTTGGCAAAACTAATACAATTATGTAAAGTTTAAAAATAAAATAAAATTTAAAATAAATAAATAAATAAATAAACTTACATTACCATATGTAAATTAGATAGCCAACGGGAATTTGCTATATGGCTGAGGAAACTCAAACAGGGGCTCTGTATCAGTCTGCCGGGGGTGGAGGGCTGGGGAGGGAGATGAGAGGGAGGTTCAAAAGGGAGGGGATATATGTATCCCTATGGCTGATTCATGTTGAGGTTTGGCAGAAAACAGCAAAATTCTGTAAAGCAATTATCTTTCAATAAAAAATACGTTTTTAAAAAAAGCAGGACATCACTTTGCCAACAAGGTCTATATAGTCAAAGGTATAGTTTTTCCAGTAGCCATGTATGGATGTGAGAGCTGGATCATAAAGAATTGCAAGTGGTGAAGAATTGATGCTTTCCAATTGTGATGCTGGAGAAGACTCCTGATAGTCCTTTGGACAGCAAGGAGATAAAACCAGTCAATATTAATGGAAATTAACCCTGAATATTCATTGGAAGGACTGATGCTGAAGCTTCACCACTTTGGCCACCTGATGTGAAACGCTGAGTCATTGGAAAAGATCCTGATACTGGGAAATATTGAAGGCAAAAGGAGAAGAGGGTGGCAGAAGATTAGATATTTAGATACCATCATTGACTCAATGGACATGAATTTGAACAAACTCTAGGAGATAGTGAAGGACAAGGAAGCCTGGCGTGCTGCAGTCCATGGAGTTACCCAGAGTTGGACATGACTTAGTGACTGAACAACAACAAAAACAACAATTGCTATAGTAAATAAAGGACTTGATGATATGAAAATGTAAATAAGAGATGTCTACCTATAACAACAACCAGTTTTGAAAGAATGTTTGAGGAAGACAGGATAAAAATGGAAATATATGCTGAGAACAACAACAAAAACAATAGGAATGAGCTAAAATAAATGTCAAAGTGAAGAAGTGAAAATCACTTAGTTGTGTCTGACTCTGTGACCTCATGGACTATACAGTCTATGGAGTTCTCCAGGCCAGAATACTGGAGTGTGTAGCCTTTTCCTTCTCCAGGGGATCTTCCCAACCCAAGGATCGAGCCCGGGTCTCCCACATTGCAGGCAGATTCTTTACCAGCTGAGTCACAAGGGAAGCCCCAAAAATAAAAGTTGAGGAAAGTGTTTTAAAATTGCTTCAAAGGTTCTTTCTTTCTTGACTTTTAACCTAAATTGTGTGACATTGCAAGGGAGCAACTGGGGAAGCTCTTTCTCATATCCTCTAATCTTCACCAATCTCTTCAATCACAAGTATGTTGGAGTCCTTCCTTAAGTTGGTATGTAAGCAACTTAAGAGTTAAGAAGGGGAGTAGGATGAAGAAGCTCCAGGTATTTCCTATATATGTGGAATGAGATACATAGCATCATTTCAAAATAAATGAAATTTCAAGAAAATCAGAATACAGTACGAAACTATCTCCTGCCAAGTTTGCAATGAAATATTTTTTTTTCTTTTTTTTTTTTATTCTTCCAATTTTATTTTTAAACTTTACATAATTGTATTAGTTTTGCCAAATATCAAAATGAATCCGCCACAGGTATACATGTGCAATGAAATATTTTTTAAGGGCTTGAGGGAAGAAATTAATTCTTGTATTTAATCACTATTATATTTGTTATAAAAAGAAAGGGATGCAAAACTTGAAAGTAGCATTGTGGCCCTCAGCGTCACAGAACTTTAGACATAAAAGTTGATTGGCTTTCATCCAATCTCCTAATCTTCTCATTTCCCAGCTGAATAAACTGAGACCCAGAAATGTTGCCATAAAATCAGATGGCAGTCCTTCATAGGATGAGTTTTTGTCTTTGGATTGCTTCTTACTTTTAGGATTGTTTTAGAGGAGTCAGGGTCCCAATGGAAAGTGAATACTGATAAACAAACCAGAGTCTGTATCACTGGCAATGGCTTGGATGTTAACTGATTAAAATTTTAAAAAAGAAAGACCAAAAAAAAAAAAAAAGAAAGTAAATTCCTTTATGGAAGGTCTTAGATAGCGCTATTGAAATTTAAGGAAAATATGTTTAGTGGTTTGAGATTTCACTGTTGTATCTGTTCTGTTCTTATTATGTCTTCATTTTGAGTCTGTTGGTACTAGACTTCAGAACTACTGATGATATGCTGCCTACTCCATCACAAGTAACAGCAAAAGCTCTTAAGGTGAAAGACTGTCTTTAATAATGTAAGTTCTCAATACTGAACTTTTAGTGTCCCATGCACAGTTATTTTGAATTTACAGAATGACACTAGTTGGTCCTATTAGCAAATTCTGTTATGCCAGTAACTCAATATTCTCACTTTGCTTTTTCTGATATGTAGGTGAGGGGATTAAGAATGTTTGAAACAGGGGAGATCCTGGAAAACTTTCACCAGTACAAATGGTAGAGGATGAAAGGATAGGCTTAGAAGTTTTTAGAAATAATATTATGTTAGCACTGGAGTTGCTCTCTATTCAAGTATTAAATAAGAAATTTTATATGTAGCATATAGATACACATAGTGTGTACTTGTTGAAGAAGGCAATGGCACCCCACTCCAGTACTTTTGCCTGGAAAATCCCATGGATGGAGGAGCCTGGTGGGCTACAATCCATGGGGTCGCTAAGAGTCAGACATGACTGAGTGACTTCACTTTCACTTTTCGTTTTCATGCATTGGAGAAGGAAATGGCAACCCACTCCAGTGTTCTTGCCTGGAGAATCCCAGGGACGGGGAAGCCTGGTGGGCTGCCGTCTATGGGGTCGCACAGAGTCGGACACGACTGAAACAACTTAGCAGCAGCAGCAGCAGCACTGTGTACTTGTACATATGTGAATATACATTTTATCTTGTGTTTGAAGACAGTGGTATTTATTACTGAGTGATACGTAAGACTGAAAGAGAAAGTGTTAATTGCTCAGTCATGTCTGACTCTTTGCAACACCATGGACTGTAGCCCACCAGGCTCCTTTGATCATGGGATTCTCTAAGCAAGAATACTGGAGTGGGTTGCCATTCCCTTTTCCAGGGGATCTTTCTGACCCAGGAATCAAACGCAGTCTCCTGCACTGTAGGCGAATTCTTTACCATGTCAGCTGCCAGGGAAGCTCAAGGGATCTATAAAATCACTAGCCTTTACCATCCAATCTCTCTACAGCAGAAGACACAACAAAAAAGTCCTTGAAAATGATTATATTATAGTTAACATCCTGATAACGTTTGATAGAGTCCAGCTTCCCAACCCAACTTCAGGTGTATATAGATCAAGAATGATCCATCTAGAAATGTAATAAATGATGATGAACAGTAATAGTTTATTAAGATGGAACATACAGATATATCAAAATTAATAGACCCTTTGTTCCTTTTTCAAAAGCATTATAGAGGAAAATAAGAGTGGCTCCTATGATCCTACTCTTCTATACACACCATGAAAATAATGAAAATAATTTGGAAACTAAAAGCAGTGCCTATTTCTTGAAAGCATGTGGGATGCATGTCATCAATTCTTATAGTGGGGATAATATTTCCTATTTGAAGATGAAGAAAGGAGATGAATAAAATGTTGCATAAATATTAAATGGTTATCTGCCTCAGCAGCATATTAACATAATGATTTATGGCCATGATGTGCTCATCCTAAGGGTTCCTGGCAAAGGGGAACAACAGAATCTATTTCACAAAATTCAGAGTTTAATATACATCTCTCTGACTGATATTGAAATTCTAGTATGTGTGGTTCCCCAGAAATTTGGATATTTTAACCATAAGAAGTTATCTCTACAAACTCTCATACCTTTTCAAAAGCTGCTTTTTGATTGCACATTTTTCATAAGATGATCAATTAAAATTAAAATTGAAGGGGCTGGCATATAAGATGCATAAATTCTACATGGATTTTGTACACATAAGATGTGTATATACTAGATGTATTTGCATCTTGCAAATATCCTCATAAGACTTGTCTTTTAAAACCAAATATTAGACAGATTCTCCATACACTAAATGTGACTCAGTAGGTGGTGGAAATATGATTTTGGTAAATGAATTTTAGAATAAATATGTAATCAAGATATGAACTATTTGTTTTTTAAGCACTGTACATTTGTCAAAAACATTTGGGAATATTTCCCAAAGAAGACTTATAAAATGATTGAAGGGTTTTGGGAAAAGGCATCACTTGCTGATCATTCTTGCCTAACCCAGGTTCCAGCCTGCAGCTGGGTAGGGAGTTATAATCAGCCTCCTATCAGATTGTGTGGCCTAATGAGAGGTCAGTGCATCAATGGAAATGAAGAGCTGCATTTCATCCTCATATGACAACAAAATAACAATGCTTATCACTCAGAGCTTCTCACACTCTTTACAAAAAGAGAAGCTTAAATAGAAAACAGCAGCAACAACAGGTGGCATGGATTCCAGAATGGGCTTCCACCCAAGAGGAGAAACAACACTGATTCATGAGCATAGCTACAGTGCCTGGCACCAAGCCAGATTCAAATCCTTCTGCTTTTAGAACAGATTTTAATTTTTATCATTTTATGAAATGGAAGTGAATTAGATTTTGATGACTGGAAGAACTGTTGATTTTTTTTTTTTTTTTTTTGCCTGAGTCTAACATGAGTCCAGAGATGATAAGTCTTTCTGACTCACAAAAACAGTTGCTCACTCAAGAACTAGGCTGGAGCACATAAACTTTGCTTCACTGAGAGCACCATGATACAGCTTTCCCAAGGGAGTCTCTTTTCACTTTCTCTTAACCTGAGGGTAATACACTTTGAAAGTGGCGCGTAGATGCTCTATCAAAAGATAATTTGAATGTTCCAAAAATGAAAATTTATCTCAGATTATTAGAATAATTTCTCCAATGAGGGGATTGTATATAAACTTCTTTATTTATGTTCCTGAAAAAGACACTGACAGCTGGGTAACTTGTCTCTGGATCTACTCACAAACTACTTTGAAATCATTTGTAAGTTATTGGCCAATGACCCTACAGTTCAAAAAGAATAAAACCACAAAAGAATTTAAATTTGAAGAATCAGATCAAAAATGAATAGAAGGGAAAGAGATACAAATTCAAACAGAAAAAAATGGAAAGGATGTAGTTGTTTCTGTGTGAACTTGAGGATGTTTTGTGAACTCTCTGCTTTACTTTTCTTATTCCTCATCTGTAAAATGAGGATAAAAACAGTACCTAGGTGTTCTAGGAAATAAAAAAGTGTTCATTGGAAGTTTGTATTTGGTACTACTATATTGGCTGAGAAAACTGACTTCTAAGACTGGGAGAAGCCAAATAAGATTCAAAGGGATAAGAAACAAGGAATGAAACAGTTTTGTTTTGAAGATTATTTGCATTTAAGTCATATATAGAACATGCTAAACATTTAATAAATATTTAGCAAAAATGATAATCATTAATTAAATGGTAATTATGCACCAGGCTCTGTGGTCAATGTAGTGCAATATTTAATATTATTGGAGTAGAAGTGGCAACCCACTCCAGTATTCTTGCCTAGAAAATTCTATGGACAGAGGAGCCTGGCAAGTTACATCCATGGGGTCACAAAGACTCAAAGAGTCAGACATGTCTTTAATCACTTAATCCTTACAATATTTCTTATGGTATCTTTAAAGATGAGGAAACTTTTGTAACTTACACAGGGCACACAGGTGGCAAATCAGATCAGATCAGTTGCTCAGTCGTGTCCGACTCTTTGTGACTCCATGAATCACAGCATGCCAGGCATCCCTGTCCATCACCAACTCCCGGAGTTCACTGAGACTTACGTCCATTGAGTCAGTGATGCCATCCAGCCATCTCATCCTCTGTCATCTCCTTCTCTTGCCCTCAATCCCTCCTAGCGTCAGAGTCTTTTCCAGTGAGTCAACTCTTCGCATGAGGTGGCCAAAGTATTGGAGTTTCAGCTTTAGCATCATTCCATCCAAAGAAATCCCAGGGCTGATCTCCTTCAGAATGGACTGGTTGGATCTCCTTGCAGTCCAAGGGACTCTCAAGAGTCTTCTCCAACACCACAGTTCAAAAGCATCAATTCTTCGGTGCTCAGCTTTCTTCACAGACCAACTCTCACATCCATACATGACCACAGGAAAAACCATAGCCTTGACTAGACGGACCTTTGTTGGCAAAGTTGTCTCTGCTTTTGAATATGCTATCTAGGTTGGTCATAACTTTCCTTCCAAGGAGTAAGTGTCTTTTAATTTCATGGCTGCAGTCACCATCTGCAGTGATTTTGGAGCCCAGAAAAATAAAGTCTGGCACTATTTCCACTGTTTCCCCATCTATTTCCCATGAAGTTATGGGACCGGATGCCATGATCTTCATTTTCTGAATGTTGAGCTTTAAGCCAACTTTTTCACTCTCCACTTTCACTTTCATCCAGAGGCTTTTTAGTTCCTCTTCACTTTCTGCCATGGGTGGTGTCATATGCATATCTGAGGTTATTGATATTTTAAGCAAAGCCAAAATTAGCATCCAGATTTTAGTGTTTCTATAACTCAGGCCTTCTAGATCAAGCTGCATCTACTGTTACCAAACAATTTTCTGTGTCTCTTTTGTGAGAGAAATGGAATCATTCTCAAAAAAGTAAAAAATAATATTGTATTTGGTAAATTTTACACATCCTTTTTGTTATACCAAATGTATCAATTTTCTCTTGGAAGTTAAGTTAGGTATGATGAGCTTTTATAATCTCCAGAACAGATCTGGAATCTGTTAAGCATCATTAGTGCAAGGAAATTAGATAGCACTATAGGGTATCTGTCATTATTCTTATCTACTAGCAATACTAATGAACTCTAGGTGTTCTAGGAAATAAAAAAGGGTTCATTGGAAGTTTGTATTGGGTACTATTATATTGGCTGAGAAAACTGACTTCTAAGACTGGGAGAAGCCAAATAAGATTCAAAGGGATAAGAAACAAGGAATGAAAAAGTCATATTTTAACTGAAATAATCTGGTCAGGACAGATACCAATATACTCATAGGTTACCACTACCTCTAAACACCACTACAAGTGCCGCTAGACATGGTATCAACTTCCTTAAATTAATTATCCACCATTTCAATCTTGTGTTACTCATTTTAGATTCATAAAGTGATTTGTTCACCTGAATTGGTAGCATCCAATTTGCTGAACCTAGGTTATATATTCGTTACCTGGCTACTAGGGGAAGAAAAAACCTTTGATTCTGAATGGAAGATGAAATGCAATGCCCAGTTAGTACATAACCCAGTGAATAGGTGCACAATGGACAGCCAAAAAAGCAACAAGTTTCCAAAACATCTATTCAGGTGGGTCTGAATCCTTTTTCTTAGTGGCCTTCATATTAAAGGGTTAGTTATTTTATAAAGTACCAGATTTAATTTAAAAACTGAAAATACAACATATTGTACATATTGCTATGTTTGGTGGTTTCCTGGAACTTATTATAAACCAAAGAAAATGTCTCTTGTACTGGCATATAGATCACAAGATTTTATGTCTAACACAACCCCAAAAAATAACATTTTCTGCATGTTTGATTCAAACTTCTTTTCCATATGCTTCCATTTTTTTCTTTCCATGTCTTTTGAACAACAATAACAATCTACATTTGGCTGTATCTTCAAAAGTTGGTATTATTTTATGTTTGTAAGAACATTTAAATTCCATTACTGACAAAACTCAACCTTGTAACCACCTTTTCATCTTTACCATAGTTCAAGTTAAGTGGAGAAAATAATCCAAATAATCCATTTGTTGCTATGTTAAATGTTCAGAAAAATTAAAGTAATGTATTTATAGATACACTGGGACCATAAAATATAGGCAAGTTATATAGTACCCATGAACAAAATATTAATTAAATGTTTAAGAAAGATTTAGGTGTCTACTATGCAGTGTCTAGAAACAAAAAAAAAAATTATTGAAATATGTCCTTTCTCACTTAATTTGAAATGTATGAAATTGTTTAATTTTATATGACATAATTTATTAATAATATGATTGGATTATAAGTGATGGGTCTCCGGAGACCAGCGTGGACAACCAAGATGAGTTCTGCTTTAAATAATGAATGGTGACAACAGCAAACTGATTGGCTCACTTTTGCTAATTCACTCATTAAAATAATACCATGTCATATAATTTCATAGGAATTGCAATAAATATTACTTTTATGCTAAGAAGCTTGGAATTATACTACCCACTCACTACCTGTCAAGTCCTGATGGATTTGACTAGTACAAATGAACTTCCAAACTGGCAAAGAGGAATACTGAGGAGAGAGAAGACACTATCATACATTTTTGTATATGGCTTCATAGTACTACCATTTGCTCTTGCTGTGTCCAGAGCCATAGAGAAGCAAATCATCAAAGACATTTCAACTTGGCATTTGTACCCAGGATCTTTTAAGAGACCCAAGATATACTTGGACATAAAGCTAACACACTGGTAACAAACTGGTATTTGTCTGCATATTTTTTAATGACAGACATTAAGAAAACAGAGGCATGTGAAAACCATCAAGGCATAGTTTTTTAGAATATTGCAGTCTTACTTTATAATAGAAATTAACCATTCTGCACACATTAATAAGTATTCAAGTAGAATAATAGGAAATAGCTTTAGAAAACTAGCTCCCTACAGTATCCTTGACAGAAAACCACATGCTTAGAGAAAAAAATTATTCTTCACTACATTAGATCCATCAGCATCTGCTCACCAAAGAAACTTCAAGGAGGGAAGAGAAACCAATTAAAGAAAATATAGCCATCACAGCTTTTTTGATTTTATAAGAAAAAAACATCTTGCAAAAGAGGATGATCACTATTTCTTAAAATGCTGAATTATATATTGGGTTGGTCAGGTTCTTCTGTAACTTTTTGGCCAACCCAATATTACTCAAGAGTATTACGTGAACTGAGCTTTCCTGGTGGTAAAAAATGGGCCTACTTTTGCTGGAGATTCAGGTTTTATACCTTGGTCGGTAAGATACCCTGGAGCAGAAAATGGCCATCCACTCCAATATTCTTGCCTGGGAAATCCCATGGACAGAGGAGCCTGGCAGGCTACTATTCACGGGGTTGCAAAAGAGTCAGACATGACCTACTGACTAAACAATAACAAATATGAGAACTATATAACACTTGGTTTAGTCTCATTTATTCTTGACCATTATAGAGTTAAAGTTGACTTTCCCCCAATCATAAGGAAGTGTATATGATCTCTTAAAACCAGTATATATAAAGACAAAGGAACCTACTGCAGCCCACATAGAAAAACCAGAAGAACCAAAAAAGTGGCAAGGAAGATATATATATGATGTATCTTTGATGTATATGTGATAGTGGGAGACAAAAAGCACTTGTTAAGAAAGAGGCTTTTAAATAACAAGGCTTTGAGGTACCATACAAACAAAAGAATTTTTTTTCTACCTAAAATCATAGAGCATTATAGATTTGACTCCCATCACAGATGCATGTGCATTTTAAAAAGGGCATTGGCAGAACAAATTCATATCACATGGAAGCTGTACACCTGGCTTTCCTTCTATACGGATTTGTGGAATGTGTAACAGAAACATAAAACTATACATAGCTTTAAGAAATGTGGTTGATATGCATTTGCAATATATCACAAAGACTGAAATATGAGCAACTATGGACCAAAAGACAGAAGCATCTTTTAAAGTATCAGATTAATATCAGCCAAGATACAAAGACCTGACTAGCTTGATGAGAAGTATGATGTGGCATTTCACATGCTAGCATTTCATTTCATTTCACATGTTACCAAGGTTATGCTCAATATCCTTCAAGTTGGCTTCAGCAGTATGTGAATCAAGAACTTTCAGATGTACAAGCTGGGTTTTGAAGAGGCAGAGGAACCAGAGATCAAATTGCCAACATTACCTGGATCATTGAGAAAGCAAAGGAGTTCCAGAAAAATATCTACTTCTGCTTCATTGACTATGCTAAAGCCTTTGACTGTGTGAATCACAAATTGTTGAAAAATTTTAAGAGATGGGAGTACCACGTCACCTTATCTGTCTCCTGAGAAACTTGTAAGTGGATCAAGAAACAACAGTTAGAATCCTGTATGGAACAAAAGATTGGTTCAAAATTAGGAAAGGAGTACAAGACTAGGCTGTATATGGTTACCCTATTTAACCTCTACTTAGAGCATGTGCTAAATCACTTCAGTCTTGTCCGATGCTTTGCAACCTTGTGGACTGTACCCTGCCAGGCTCCTCTGTCCATGGGATTCTACACGCAAGAATATTGGACTGGGTTGTCATGCCTTCCTCAGGGGATCTTCCAGACCCAGAGATCAAACCCATATCTCTTTCATTTCCTGCATTAGCAGGCATGTTCTTTACCACTAATGCCACCTGGGAAGCCCTCTATGCAGAGTATGTCCAGCAAAATGCTGGCATGGATGAATGACAAGCTGGAGTCAAGGTTTCTGGGAGAAATATCAATAACCTTAAATATGCAAATGATACCACTCTAATTGCAGGAAGTGAAGAAGAACTAAAGAGCCTTTTGATAAGCATGAAAGAGGAGAGTGAGAAAGCTGGCTTGAAACTCAACATTAAAAAAATAATAAAGCTAAGATCATGGCATTCAGCCCCATCTCTTCATGGCAAATAGAAGGAGAAAAAGTGAAAGCAGTGACAGATTTTAGCTTCTTGGGCTCCAAAATCACTATAGACAGAGACTGCAGCAATGAAATTAAAAGATGTTTGCTTCTTGGCAGAAAAACTATAACAAAACTAGGCAGCAGAGACATCATTTTGCCAACAAAAGTCCTTATAGTCAAAGCTATGTTTTTTCCAGAAATCACACATGGATATGAGAGTTGGACCATAAAAAAGTCTGAGTGCCAAAGAATTGATGCTTTTGAACTGTGGTGCTGAAGAAGACTCTTGAGAGTCACTTGAACAGCAAGGAGATCAAACCAGTCAATCCTAAAGGAATCAACCCTGAATATTCATTGGAAGGACTGATGTTAAAAATTAAGCTCCAATACTTTGGCCACCTGATGCAAAGAACTGACTCATTGGAAAAGACCAAGATGCTGGGAAGGATTGAGGGAAGGAGGAGAAGGGGTAGCAGTGGATTAGAAGGTTGGATAGCATCACTGAGTCAACATGAATTTGAGCAAACTGGCAGAGATAGTGGAAGACAGAGGAGCCTGGAGTGCTGTAGTTCATGGGGTCACAATGAGTTGGACATGAGTTAGTGACTGAATAACAACAGCAGCAATGATGTGACATGGTAAAACACAGAATGTAAAACTGTGTGATATAGAACCAAGTCTACAAAAAGGAAAATACTATCAGAACCATCCATTTATTCATATATCCTTCATGTTTTATTGGCTAATAGCATTATACGTTTTATGTGTATATTACTTTTTTAGCTTCTGTACACACTACAGCATGCTCACTAACAGAGGTTTAGTTTCCATCCTTCATCATACAATTGACCTCCTTTGGAAAATTCTGAAAGAAATGGGAATACCAGACCACCTGACCTGCCTCTTGAGAAACCTATATGCAGGTCAGGAAGCAACAGTTAGAACTGGACATGGAACAACAGACTGGTTCCAAATAGGAAAAGGAGTAAGTCAAGGCTGTATATTGTCACCCTGCTTATTTAACTTATATGCAGAGTACATCATGAGAAATGCTGGGCTGGAAGAAGCACAAGCTGAAATCAAGATTGCTGGGAGAAACATCAATAACCTCAGATATGCAGATGACACCACCCTTATGGCAGAAAGTGAAGAGAAACTAAAAAGCCTCTTGATGAAAGTGAAAGAGGAAGTGAAAAAGTTGGCTTAAAGCTCAACATTCAGCAAATGGAGATCTTGGCATTTGGTCCCATCACTTCATGGCAAATAGATGGGGAAACAGTGGAAACAGGATCAAACTTTATTTTGGGGGGCTCCAAAATCACTGCAGATGGTGATTGCAGCCATGAAATTAAAAGACGCTTACTCCTTGGAAGAAAAATTATGACCAACCTAGATAGCATATTCAAAAGCAGAGACATTACTTTGCCAACAAAGTTCCGTCTAGTCAAGGCTATGGTTTTTCCTGTGGTCATGTATGGATGTGAGAGTTGGACTGTGAAGAAAGCTGAGCGCCAAAGAATTGATGCTTTTGAACTGTGGTGTTGGAGAAGACTCTTGAGAGTCCCTTGGACTGCAAGGAGTTCCAACCAGTCCATTCTAAAGGAGATCAGTCCTGGGTGTTCTTTGGAAGGAATGATGCCAAAGCTGAAACTCCAGTACTTTGGCCACCTTATGCGAAAAGTTGACTCATTGTAAAAGACTCTGATGTTGGGAGAGATTGGGGGCAGGAGGAGAAGGGACGACAGAGGATGAGATGGGTGGATGGCATCATCGACTCAATGGACATGAGTTTGAGTGAACTCCAGGAGTTGGTGATGCACAGGGAGGCCTTGCATGCTGCAATTCATGGTGTCACAAATAGTTGGACACTACTGAGCGACTGAACTGAATGGATCCATTTTACTCTCCCCTCTTCTCTATCAACCACTATCCTGCTCTGTATCTATGTGCCTGCTTTGGTTTGGTTTGGTTTGTTCATTTATTTATTTACTTTTATTCCACATGTAAGTGAAATCATACAGTATTTGTCTTTCTTTGTCTAACTAATTTCACTTAGCGTAATACCATCCAAGTCTATATATTTGTAGCAAATGGTAAAATTTCATCTTTTTTTATGTGTGAGTAATATTATATATATATATATATATATATATATATATATATATATATAATATCTGTTTAATCTATTCATCCACTGATGGAAACTTCAGGGTTTTTTCTGCATACCTTGGCTATTATAAATAAGGCTGCAATGAGTATAGGGGTGCATATATCTTTTCCAATTAATATTTTCACATTGTTTGGATAAATATGCAGAACTGTAGTTGTGGAGAAGGAAATGGCAACCCACTCCAGTATTCTTGCCTAAAGACTCCTGTGGATGGAGGAGCCTGGTGGGCTGCTGTCCATAGGTTAGTACAGAGTCGGACACGACTGAAGCGACTTAGCATACATGCATGCATTAGAGAAGAAAATGGAAACACATGGCAGTATTCTTGCCTGGAGAATCCCAGGGACAGAGGAACCAGGTGTGCTGCCATCTATGGGGTCGCACAGAGTTGGACACGACTGAAGCAACTTAGCAGCAGCAGCAGCAGTAGTAATAGTTGAATCATATGACAGTTTTATATTTAATGTTTTGAGGAAACTCCATGCTGTTTCTATAGTGGCTGCACCAATTTACGTTCTCAGATCATCCAGCATGCATTAAGAGAGCATCTGTGATAAAGCATCTAAACATATACATTACCACATGTAAGATAGCCATTGGGAGTTTGATATATGATGCAGGGAACCCCAATCCAGTACTCTGTGACAATCTGGAGGGGAGGGATGGGGAGGGAGGTGGAAGAGGGCTTCAGGAGGGAAGGGACACATATATTCCTATGGCTGATTCATTTATGCCATGGATGTATGACAATAACCTTCACAATAGAGTAAAGTTATCCTACAATCAAAATAAATAAATATTTTTTTAAAAAGCATGAAGTGCGAGAATATGAAAATGTAAAAAAAAAAAAAAAAAAAAGACATTAGTGATCTCCCAGAACTCATGGTGAGAAGAATAGAGATGTAAACCAGTAGCTATAACACAACTTAGCAAACTCCTCCATCACTGCTCCCAGTTATTTAACCTTCCAGTGATAATATCATGGTTAAAAAAAATCAAGAATATCTAATACAATTATGTAAAGTTTAAAAATAAAATAAAATTAATTAAAAAATTAAAAAATAAAATAAAAGGTAAAGAAAAGCTAAAAATAAATAACATTAAAATTAAAAAAAAAAAAAAGAATATCTTGTTTATACATGTTTATTAGTTTTAGTTGAATGTATGTAAATGACACACTTAAATGATGAAAAAAAAATCTACTCCCAGAAATAATTGCCTTTTACTTGCATAAGATTCTACTAATTGCAAAATTATGAAAAAGCACCCCCACCCCCAACAAAAGAACCAAAGTCCAGGACCAGATGACTTCAACAAACATTTAAAGAAGCATTAACATCAATCCTCCTCAAACTCTTCCAAAAAGTAGAAGAGAAAGGAACACTTCCAAAATCATCATATAAAGCCAGTTTTACCTGGATACAAAAACCATACAAGGACTCCACAGGAAAAGAAAATTACAAGTCAATATTCGTGATAAACAAAGATGAAAATGTTCTCAATAAAATATTAACAAACTAAATTCAGCAATACATTAGAAGGAATATGCACCACAATCCAGTGAGGTTTATTCCAGGGATGCAAATATGATTTAATTTAAAATTAAATTCAAAATTTAAAAAGTAATTATGCAAAGCACCATTTCTTCTTCCAAGGCGAGAGGTCTTTGGTATTGTAATCTTTTACCGGGATATTCATGGTAAAATACAATCCTATGAATGCAGATTTCAGTATTATTTGAGTCAGGTACCAAGTATTGGAGGAGAAAACAGTAAGATCAGAAAATAAAGTTTAAAAAGAAGCTAAAGTAAATCAGGAAAAATGTGAAAGAAATAGATGATGAAAAACACTAGGAAATACTACAACAATTCCAATTATTTAGCAACACCTTGTCAGTTACAGACAAAAAGGGCTGCCTATAGAAGAGCTGAATCAGGCATCAGGAAGGGAGGTGAAACCAAGTCCATAATAAATAATGTGTGGTGGTAACACCAGGGGGCTGGCATCTTGAGGAAACCAGAATGAGTTTTCAAATCACTTTTATTGAAACTCTTCAGCTGCAGGTAGTAGCTTAAAAGCTGCCAAATATGTAGATTTAAAGAAAATGCAACTTTACTCTTTAGCTGTCTCTCTTGACTCCCTGGCAGAAATCCCTGAGACTGTTTCTGCCACCTCTTGTACAGCACATTTTCTTGCCTTTCACATATTTCTTCCTCTCCTTCCTAGTATCACTAGATCTTGGAAAGGCAAATTACTCCCTCTTACAGTCTTCTTATATTATGCTTCTACATGTCATACAAAATTTTGCAATTATACAAAATAGCATCTAGACAACACAGAGTTCACTGAATCTCTTGCTTAATTTACTTTGAACAAATCACATTGCCTTTAAATTTCTGCCTACCAGGGATAATTAGTGCTGACTCTTGTTATCAGTCAACATAAACCTGGCTTCATAATTATTTTGGTTTGAATAATCCAACAAGTTCAGATGAGTACATAACATACATGCAAGTACATAGTATCTCTTAAACCCTAGAGGAGCTATCTTTTGTGGAAAATACCTTAGGTTCAATGTTTATATTTCCACCCTTAAGATAATACAATTATGTACATTGTGTACATTAAATTTAAAACCAGCAAACTGTTAATTTACACAAAACAATGATCTATGTTTGTTTTGATTATTATGATGAAAAAAAGCTGAATGACATGTGCTGCTGCTTTAATCTTCAGCTTTCTTACACTTGTTGTCTTCTCAAAGAACTACCCAACCACTTGCCTGCTTCTATGGTCTTTTCTCTGGACTCTGAGGCATACTGAATAAAAGATACCAAATTACAAGAATAGAAGCCCTGCTACAGAAAAGGCTTGCTCACACCAATAACCCTGGCTGCCTCCAGGGTTAGTTCAATCTAAGGGAAATGGAACTTTTACCATTTATGCTGTCCTAACATTAGAAACAAACTTCCAGTGACCCCTTACTCATATATTTTATTACAAACTGTTCCAATTCAAAGTTTCATTCATTCATGCCTAGGGAAAGAGATTCTATTGAAATCTGGAGGAAAAAAATCTCAAAATTTGGACTAAATAAAACATATTACTTTCCCAGTAAGGACATCCAATAAGTACATCATCTCTCTTTTATTTTTTTTTTAATTTTATTTTTTAACTTTACAATATTGTATTGGTTTTGCCGTATATCAAAATGAATCCACCACAGGTATACACGTGTTCCCCATCCTGAACCCTCCTCCCTCCTCCCTCCCCATACCATCCCTCTGGGTCATCCCAGTGCACCATCTCTCTTTTAATTACGATATACAATTATTTACCTCTCTTCCTAATTGCTTTACAACTAGTTTTAAAATAATTTTGGTATTGTAAATAGAATTGCACTTCGCCTAGGGCTATTTTTTTTATTCAGTACAGAATACATGAATTATTTAAAATAGCAATATGGCCTATCATGGGCTTCCCCGGTGGCTCAGCATTAAAGAATTTTCTTGCAATGCTGGAGAGGAAGGAGACATTGGTTCCATCCCTGTGTCAGGAAGATCTCCTGGAGGAAGAAATGGCAACCATGCCAGTATCCTTCCTGAGAAAATCCCATGGACAGAGGAGCCTGACAGGCTATGTTCCATGTGATCACAAAGAGTCGGGCACAACTGAGCGACTGAGCATGCACACATATAGCCTATTATAGCTGATTGTTATCTACCCACACAGAACTTAAAAACTAAAAGGGAAGCATGATGGAGAAGTTTCTTTTAACATAATCTGTAACAACTGCAGCAGAGGCATTACAAACAAGTATGTAGTACTATAGAGCTATGTAGGACATTCATAAGATATATATTAAGTATCACAAACACCTCATGAATTGATATGGCAAGGATTACTCTTACCCATTTTTTAGAGATAAGCCTCTGACAGTCTTTATATGTAAAATTCAGCATTCTTTTACTGCCACGTTGCTTCCCATACTCATGTGAAGAAACACAGGAATTAATTACAAAAGCACTTTGAACAAAAATGTTGTCAAGGTTTATGCAAATGTGTAAGGGTGTAAGATGTTAAACAGTCCATGACAGCCAAGCAAACTAACCTCAGTTGCCTAGTCACAACATAGATAGATGATACAATTTTGATAAGGAAAGATTCAGATTTCCATGAAAAATGCGGAGGCCCAGTCTTCCACTGGACTTCCCAGGTGGTGCTAGTAGTAAAGAACCTCCCTGCCAATGCAGGAGACATAAGAGACACAGGTTCAATCCCTGGGTCAGGAAGAAACCCTGGAGAAGGGCACGGCAACCCACTTCAGTATCCTTACATGGAGAATCCATGGAGCCTGGTGACCTAAGGTCCATAAGGTCTCAAAGAGTCAGATATGACTGAAGCAACTTAGCATGCACAATCTTTCACTGAGGCTTTCTGCTCACACTACTTCAGATATGCAAAAGCTTCTTCCTTTATGCAGGAAGCTTACAGTCATTCCAGGGAATCAAAACAATACAATGGGAGAAGAAGCTCCAGGTAAAGTGATGGTTTGGGCCTTGAAAATTTGCTTAGAGATGCTATCAAGGAATATTTCTGTTGTTGCTATACCCTCAACCTATAATCAATTCAGTTTTTTGACCCACATACATGATTTAAAGAGTGATTGTACATGAGTATCAATCAGTATCTGAGCATAAAATCAGTTAGTTCATAAAATAATTTGAATAGAGTATGAAATAATAAATATTCTCAAAGATGTGAACAGATTGTAGGAATACCACTGGAAATAATAACACAAAACCCTGGGGCCAGTAAAGAATGAGGAGAGATTTAATGGGCTATAAGTGGTGAATGGTGACAACCGTCTTGAGATGAAGTAGCTATGTAGCTTATTTACAGATGCACCTAGTCCATGGTGACCTCAAAAAGAAAGATAGAAAGTAATCCAATCTCACTGTCTTTTGTGTGATTGATCTCCTCATTCCCTATTTTGTACTAACTGAAAATGAAGTCAGAAGACAAGGTATCTTTTAAGGTAGACACTCTGGTTGCACTTTTAAGGTGGAAAAGATGAAATGGGGATTTGTAGGGACATTTATTGACTTTTGAATTGTTTTTAAATGTAGTTGACAAAAACACAAATTAATTGAAACTAAAACACTGTGTGAACTGTTGGGACCTAACTTTACAATAGAAATGGTAGCTACATAAATATAAGGCAAGCAATTCTTAATTTATTAATAGTCTAATATTCCCAAAATGTTAATAAAAATACAAACAATGATATGAATTGCTCTTATATTCCTTGTTCAACTTGCTAAAAGTTATTTCATCCATAATGTCCATCAAATAATGTGCCTAATATTAAAGCAAGATTCAGTTCAGTTCAGTCACCCAGTCGTGTCCAACTCTTTGCGACCCCATGAACCACAGCACGCCAGGCCTCCCTGTCCATCACCAACGCCCAGAGTCCACCCAAACCCATGTCCATTGAGTCAGTGATGCCATCAAATCATCTCATCTTCTGCCATCCCCTTCTCCTCCTGCCCTCAATCTTTCCCAGCATCAGGGTCTTTTGCAATGAGTCAGTTCCTTGCATCAGGTGACCAAAGTATTGGAGTTTCATCTTCAACATCAGTCTTTCCAATGAACACCCAGGACTAATGTCCTTTAGGATGGACTGGTTGGGTCTCCTTGCAGTCCAAGGGACTCTCAAGAGTCTTCTCCAACACCACAGTTTAAAAGCATCAATTCTTCTGTGCTCAGCTTTCCTTACAGTCCGACTCTTATATCCATACACGACCACTGGAAAAACCATAGCCTTGACTAGACAAACCTTTGTTGGCAAAGCAATGTCTCTGCTTTTTAATATGCTGTCTAGGTTGGTCATAAATTTCCTTCCAAGAAGTAAGTGTCTTTTAATTTCATGGCTGCAATCACAATCTGCAGTGATTTTGGAGCCCAGAAAAATAAAGTCAGCCACTGTTTCCCCATCTATTTCCCATGAAGTGATGGGACCAGATGCCATGATCTTAGTTTTCTGAATGATGAGCTTTAAGCCAACCTTTTCACTCTCTTCTTTCACTTCCATCAAGAGGCTCTTTAGTTCTACTTCACTTTCTGCCATAAGGATAGTGTCATCTGCATATCTGAGGTTTTTGATATTTCTCCCAGAAATCTTGATTCCAGCTTGTGCTTCCTCCAGCCCAGCATTTCTCATGATGGATTCTGCATATAAGTTAAATAAGCAGGGTGACAATACACAGCCTTGACGTACTCCTTTTCCTATTTGTTGTTCCAGTCTGTTGTTCTATGTCCAGTTCTAACTGTTGCTTCCTGACCTCCATACAGATTTCTCAAGAGGCAGGTCAGGTGTTCTGGTATTCCCATCTCTTTCAGAATTTTCTTCAGTTTGTTGTGATCCACACAGTTAAAGGCTTTGGCATAGTCAATAAGGCAGAAATAGATGTTTTTTTTCTGGAAATCTCTTGTTTTTTCAATGATCCAGCAGATTTTGGCAATTTGGTCTCTGGTTCCTCTGCCTTTTCTAAAACCAGCTTGAACATCTGGAAGTTCATGGTTCACGTACTGCTGAAGCCTGGCTTGGAGAATTTTAAGCATTACTGCACTAGCGTGTGAAATGAGTGCAATTGTGCGGTAGTTTGAGCATTCTTTGTCATTGCCTTTCTTTGGGGTTGGGATGAAAACTGACCTTTTCCAGTCCCATGGCCACTACTGAGTTCTCCAAATTTGCTGTCATATTGAGTCTAGCACTTTAACAGCATCATCTTTTAGGATTTGAAATAGCTCAACTGGAATTCCATCACCTCCACTAGCTTTGTTCATGGTGATGCTTCCTAAGGCCCACTTAACTTCACATTCCAGGATATCTGGCTCTAGGTGAGTGATCACACCATCGTGATTATCTGGGTCATGAAGGTCTTTTTTGTACAGCTCTTCTGTGTATTCTTGCCACTTCTTCTTAATATCTTCTGCTTCTGTTAGGTCCATACCTTTTCTGTCCTTTATTGAGCCCATCTTTGCATGAAATGTTCCTTTGGTATCTCTAATTTTCTTGAAGAGCTCTCTAGTCTTTCCCATTCTGTTGTTTTCCTCTATTTCTTTGCATTGATCACTGAGGAAGGCTTTCTTATCTCTCCTTGCTATTCTTTGGAACTCTGCATTGAAATGGGTATATCTTTGCTTTTCTCTTTTGCTTTTCACTTCCCTTCTTTTCATGGCTATTTGTAAGGTCTCCTCAGACAGTCATTTTGCTTTTTTTGCATTTCTTTTTCTTGGGGATGGTCTTGATTCCTGTCTCCTGTACAATGTCACAAACCTCTGTCCATAGTTCATCAGACACTAAAACAATAAAGCAATATTAGATACTCATTAAGTAAATGCATGGGGTTTGGAATCTGACAGACACAGATTTGAAATATTACTCAATTGGTAATTTATCATGTGATTTTTCAGAAGTTACCTGACTTCTCTAAGTACCATTTCCACATCTATGAAATGGGCATAATAATGGCAGTTATTTCATAGAGCTAAGGTGGTTAAATAAGTTAAGGTAAAATGTCTAACACAGTTTTGGGTACATAAAATGCCCTCAGTCAAATTTAGCTCCCAGTAATATTATTAGTAGTAGCTCAGCTATATCTAATCACTTTGTACATCTAGATGAGATATGGTATCTCCCTAGGAAAATCCCTTCCCAAATGTTGCTTTTACAAGAACTGGGAGATCCATGTTGATTCTCTAACATATGACCATAAATGTATTCATAATTTATTTGCCAGTGAAGTATTTAATCCTTAAAACTTGTCTACACTAGAAATGAGAGCTAAGCAAAATACTTCCATAATATGTCAGGGATAATTGTATCAAGCTTTTATGAAATCTTAGGATGGGTCACTCAGGACACCTTTTCAGAGAAACCATTTTTTCTACATGTTTTTGGTATTTTCTGCTGTGAATATGATTTTCATTTAACAATATCAAAATGTTGGGGCAAAAGATTTGATTCTGTGTTTGTCTATGGTCACTCTCACCCAAAACTTAACTTTAGTTAGTAATCCAAAAAAGCTATCTCTGATATTCAGTGTTTTATGGAACTCATGTCTAATCCCTTTTAATTTTAAAGCACAGCTATAAGATTTATTCCTACTGTTTGCAACAGAGGATCAATTCTTATTTATACAGAAGGACTGATTAATCTCATCCAATTCACTGGTTTGTGGCTTATTAAGAATTGCAAATACTTCTATTTCACTATGTTCAGCCACTGCATTACTCATTAGCACCCATGCCAAAGGGCTTGGAAAGGGAAAGAGTAAAATGAAATGCTAACCAACCTGGTTTACTATTTATTTACTCTTAATAAATGATATGATAGGTTAAATGGTAGTAACCATTGATTCAAATCAAATTTGTAGAATTGCTATTGATTTCACACATCCATGCCATTCTGTCTCAATATCTACATTAATAAATCCTAAACTGAAGTTTCAAAATCTGATCCAATTACCGATAAAGATCTAGCAATAGTCACCTACTGATGGTCTTAAATTTTATTCAAAATTTAAGTCAAGACAGACCCCTGGAATGAATGAATAAATTATTGAATTAATGAAATTCAATAATAGTTGAAAAACATGGAAGTATAAAAAGTAAGTTTAAAATCACCCATAAATCTCTAAAATATAATATATATGCTTATATATGCATGCTAAGTTGTTTCAGTCATGTCCGACTCTGTGTGAACCTATGAACTGCAGCCTGCTAGGCTTCTCTGTCCATGGGATTCTCTAGGCAAGAATACTGAAGTGGATTGCCATGCCCTCTTACAGGGAACTCAAGATCAAACCTGCATCTTTTATGTCTTCTGCATTGGCATTTGGATTCTTTACTTCTAGCATCACCTGTGAAGCCCCATGTTAAAAATATATATATATATATATATATACACACACACACATATACATACATGCTATGTATGTGTGTGTGTAAAAATCTGATCCTACAGCTCAAACCATACTTTCCAGAGGAAAGCACAGAGGATAATTTGGTTTTTGTCCTTCCTATTTTTCCTTAAGGTTTTATAAACATAAATTATATTCATATTGACATCAATATCTTGTATAGAGTTTATTTGAAGTAGATATGCAAGAATATGTGCTTTATTTACAAAATGGATTCATACAATAATTTTACGTTCTCATTAACAATATGATATGAGCAACTTTCCAGTCTAACACTTATAGTTCTATACCATTCTTTTATAATGACTACATACAAATCCATTGGATATCTATAGCATCGCTTTTTCATGAACATTTAAGTTCTTCCCAGTTTGGGGTATGTTTTTGTTTTATTATTATGAAAAAGACTTTAAGAGCTATCCATAAACATAAATATTTTTACTTATCTATATTATTACTGCTTTTTCTAAAAATTAAATCTTATAGGTGAGATTGCTAATTGGTTGCATAGTATAGGTTGAATTTTAATAAGTACTTCCCTTGCTTTTCAAAGAGCTTATATTAATTTACACTCCTTTCCTGCCGAGAGTGTATGAGAGAACTCTGGCATTGTGTTTTTCTGGACTAGAAAGCATTCCCTTTTTATCTCAAAGATTACACCGGTACAGATGTTTTCTCTGTATGTAGAGTAATGATATATTCATATGCGCATGTGTTCTATTGCATCCCCACATTTATATACTATCTATGTTTGGTAACATTTTAAATGTGTTGGGAGTATGGACTATGTCTAACACTAATGGTGTAAGTCCCATGGGATCAAGCATTCTGTGATGTCATGCATTCTGTGGACAGTTCAGCAAATGTTTGCTTTGATGTTGAGAACCACATTCTGCCAGAGTCTGTGCTGACAGACAATAGTCATCCAGTCTGTTCCACAGGACTGAACTGTTTGTTGAAATAAGCCATTAGGAGTAATGAAGCAATGTGAAACTAAGATAATTTCTCTTGAGTTTGCTAATACTAAATAAATACATACTCTGTCAAGGCAACCAGTAAGTAGTAGGAGATCTGCTGCTTATTTGTGCTCATAGGTGGTAGCAAAATCAATTGGCCTCTTCTACCCATGGAAAGTTACTGATATTGACCCACTTTATAAAGCTACATGTATTTAATTGGTTAAAAAAACTTCAGTTCTGTATTTTTCCATAGAAATGATCAGAACTGATCCAGCTCTCTAAACTTCATTGTAATAAAAACAACTCATTTTAATGGTCTAACTTTCTCTGAGTACCAAAATGTCTTTTATCAATATTATCTCAGGTCTCACCATAACTTTGATCAATACATAATACAAGCTGATCTTGGAGAAGTAATAAAGACTAAAAATGTATTTGATATTATCCTCCTCTTCAAAATAAAGGCAAAGTAGTTATGGAGTTTTTCATTATCTTCATAGTGCCATCATTTAAAGATTTCAAAATGTTAGATATACCTGGAATATCCAGAGGTTATGTATTGATTGCATAAATAATGGCACAGGCTAAGAAATATTTTGCAGTCTAGTAAAAAGAGATACTTTGAAAGAGTGTCTTACGACATGGAGACTTTTTCATAATAGGCTTTTTAGCTTACAAAAGGAGTATGTTGAATAAAATATGTATGTATGTGTGTGCTTAATCATGTCTGACTGATTCTTTGCAATATATATGTTCTGAGTGCATACTAAGTCACTTTCAGTTGTGTCTGACGCTCTGCAACCCTATGGACTATAGTCCACCAGGCTCCTCTGTCCATGGGATTCTCCAGGCAGGAATACTGGACTAGGGTTCCATTGCCCGCCTCAAGGGAACCTTCCCAACCCAGGGATCAAACCCGTGTCTCTCATGTCACCTTCCTTGACAGGTGTGTTCTTTAACATTAGCACCACATGGGAAACCCATTGCAATATGTATAGTTGGATTTTATTCTGTAGAACAAAATGTACTTAAATATCCAGAAATAATATTATAGGTTAACAATAGTTATTGCTAGTTTGTAGTGTGGTGAAAGATTTACATTTTCCTCTCTTAGTTTTTTCAAATATTCTGAAGTAATTCCAAATGTGTTTATATAAGACATAAAGAGGAAATTCTTAATCTTCAAATGAAAAGGCACTGGAAAGGGCTATCAAAGAAAGTTACAAGGCTTCCATCCTGGAGATTGTTGAAGATGATGATAGGCTTAGACTTATTTATTTATTTATTTATTTTTAAATCTGAGTGTGGATAACTTGGACCTGGTGTATTACATGGGCTTTGACCTCAGACCTGGGTACAAATCCCAGCTCTGAGATTTACAGGCTAAATTACTTTGGACCAATTTTATCCCCAGTTTGAGCTACACTTTTCTTATCTGCCAAATAGGTATAATAAAACCAATCGTGCACAGTTTCTGTGGGAATTAAAAAACAAAAATGTAAGAAAAATCACTACCTAGCACATGTGTGCATGTGCTCAGTTGCTCAGTTGTGTCTGACTTTGTGACCACATGGAATGTAGCCCCCCAGGCTTCTTGGTCCATGGGATTCTCCAGGGAAGAATACTGAAGTGGGTAGCCATTCCCTTCTCCAGGGGATCTTCCTGACCCAGGGATCAAACCTGCATCTCCTGCATTGCAGGCAGATACTTTACTGACTGAGCCACCAGAGAAGCCCTATTTAGCATATGCCCAGCATATATTAGGTATGGAGAGATGGAATATCTATCCACCAAGCCTGTTTCCCCATCTTTTTAGGTACACAGCTAGTCTACATTTCTCAGCCTCAATTGCATTTAAAGGTGGTAACTTAACAGAGTTGTGGATATTGTAGTCTAGGCAGATATATTGTATGCCAATTATAGTCCCACCGTATTAAAACCTCCTGCAAAATCCTCCACTCTCCCTGGATGTGCTATGTCAAAGGTGATGCCACTTGTTGAAGGTTGCAGAACCTCTGAAAGCCTGGGTTTTTAAATTACTAAATCAGGAATGCCTCACTTCCTTCACCTAATGAACATTAGGAGAAAAATGAATCTTATTGTGTGAAGTTACTGGGACTCTTAAATTTATTTTTTATGCCAGTTAGTGTTAAAAGCAAAGAGGAACTAAAGAGCCTCTTGATGAGGGTGAAAGAGGAGACTGAAGAAGCTAGCTTAAAACTCAACATTCACAAAACTGAGATCATGGCATCCAGTTCCATCACTTCCTGGCAAATAGATGGGGAAAAGTGGAAACAGTGATAGGCTTTATTTTCTTGGGTTCCAAAATCATTGTGGACAGTGACTGAAGCCATGAAATTAAAAGACACTTCTTCCTTGAAGAAAAGCTATGACAAACTTAGGCAGTATATTGAAAAGCAACGATATCACTTTGCCAACAAATGTCTGTATAGTCAAAGCTATGGTTTTTTTCCGGTAGTTACGTATGGATGTGAGAGTTGGACCATAAAGAAGGCTGAGTGCCTGAAGAATTGATGCTTTTGAATTGTGGTGTTGGAGAAGACTCTTGAGAGTCCCTTTGACAGCAAGGAGATCAAACCAGTCAATCCTAAAGGAAATCAACCCTGAATATTCCTTGGAAGGACTGATGCTGAAGCTCCAATACTTTGGCCACCTGATGTGAAGAGCCAATTCACATACCCTGAGGCTGGGAAAGATTGAAGGCAAAAGGAAAAGAGGGCAGCAGAGGATGAGATGGTTCAGTGGCATCACCAACTCAATGGACATGAATTTTAGCAAACTTCAGGAAATGGTAAAGGACAGGGAAGGATTGTGTGCCGTAGTCCATGGGATTGCAGAGTCGGACACGACTTAGTGACTGAATAACAAACAGTGTTACCTTAACTAATAGAAAGTACCCAATAAATGATAACTATAATAGCTGCTTGATGACTCAGTGGTAAAGAATCTTCCTGCCAATGCAGGCAATGTGTTCAATCCCTTGGTTGAGACGATCCCCTGGAGAAGCAAATGGCAACGCACTCCAGTATTCTTGCCTGGGAAATGCCATGGACTGAGGACCCCGGGAGGATACAATCCATGGTGTCACAAAAAAGAAACGACTTAGTGACTAAACACCAATAACATAATAATTACTAACCTCTCTTCTAATTCTAAGATTTTCTTATTTATATTTAAGTTGATTGCAAGGAGGTAGAATAGAAGTAGGGACCAAAATTAAAGTAAGGCTAGGAAATGACCTATGGTGACTAACTTGTCACTTGATTCCCAAAATAGAAAGGAAAAGCTCATACAAAAATGTGGTGTACTGAGGCAAGTGTTTCAAGGAAGGTACATGATATTTTGTCACATCCATCGCAAGGTTTACACAAAAGTCTCCTACTTAAAGAACAAAAGCTCACAAACCTCTCCAAAAATATCTTCAAACTTCTGCTATCCAGTTGAAACATGTGACCTTTTCCTTTCTACAGAATATAGAGTCAAACTGTTTGAAAATTAATGTATGCTTTGCCGTTGTCTTTAGGAGTCAGAAACTCAAAGATCTGGCTACTTGTGGTCATGAAAGATACCCTAGACTCATTCCCAAAGCAGGATATCTTTCGCTGTTAAGGTAATCCCTGCATATGTGTAGTTTGTAAAGCCTTTGAGATGCAAAGCTTTCTGTAATTGTCAGATGTTCTTTAAATTATTAGACAGTACACAGAATAAAAGTGGTTCTAACTGCTACAAGTATCAAAGGATATAGTCAATGCTCTGTAAAAAACTGCAATAAACCATGCAAAGCCTCTGCTACAGGCTTGATAATAGGAGTTCAGTTTTTTATTGTCCTTCCTGTAAAGCCTTAGTCTTATTTAGGCATAGAATCCATGTTCTAAGTTGGTATACAATGTTCAGATGATGATAATTTCAGCTATTTTTAAAACCTGGTGAAAATGTCTATTGTTTCCAGACACTTGAAGTGAACACTTCAAACCCCCATAAGAATGATGTATGTAATTACATTACTGTATAATAAGTGCAGTTGTGAGATGAAATGGAATAGGTTTCAGGAGAAGAGTTCAAGAATATCAGTAGATAATGATACATTCTCAGTTATGCAGTTCAAAAAGAGATATAATATGGCATAGACTTCCAAAGATCCACATTAGAGGAAAAAAAAAGCCTCAAGCAATAGACTGATGTGATGAGTAATAACAAAAATATCTGAGTGCTACACGGTGATTATCAAATTCTGTGCTTAATTTGGACACGACCATCCCCAAATAGGGTCAAAAGTTTAAATGGAACATTAAAGAAAATTAGACATTAGAGAAAGTAGTAACTAACTAGGTCAGAAGTGTTCAGAGTGTCAAAAATCAGAATATCTACAGAAGGGTGGGGAAATGTCACCAGCCTACACGAAGTAAGTGATGACTTCATAAAATTTCATTATTCTAAAAGATAGTTTTGTTGGGAGAAAGCAAGAAAACTGATTCCTGGAAGTTAAAGAGTAAAAATAAAGATAACTTACCTGCCCTAAAGGTTTTCCCAAAATTATATACTAAATAAATTAAAGCAATTACCAGGCCAATATGTGTGAAAATTGTGCTGAAGAGGGATCCTCTCTCTCAATATGTCTTCATTTATTTTTGCTATCTGCCAGGTCTCTAACTTAGTGTTGTGAAATCGCTGAAGAGGTCTGTCATTTGAAAATCCACTTGCGATCTATTTATTTTTTTAAATAAATGTATTTATTTTAACTGGAGGTTAATTACTTTGCAATATTGTATTGGTTTTGCCATACATCAACATGAATCTGCCACAGGTATACATGTGTTCCCCATCCTGAACCCATCTCCCTCCTCCCTCCCCATACCATCCCTCTGGGTCATCCCAGTGCACCAGCCCCAAGCATCCAGTATCATGCATCAAACCTGGACTGATGATTCATTTCATATATGATATTATACGTTTCAATGCCATTCTTCCAAATCATCCCACCCTCTCCCTCTCCCATAGAGTCCAAAAGACTGTTCTATACATCTGTGTCTCTTTTGCTGCTCACATACAGGATTATCATTACCATCTTTCTAAATTCCATATATATGCATTAGTATACTGTATTGGTGTTTTTCTTTCTGGCTTACTTCACTCTGTATAATAAGCTCCAGTTTCATTCACCTCATTAGAACTGATTCAAATGTATTCTTTTTAATGGCTGAGTAATACTCCATTGTGTATATGTATCACAGCTTTCTTATCCATTCATCTGCTGATGGACATCTAGGTTGTTTCCATGTCCTGGCTATGATATACAGTGCTGCAATGAACATTGGGGTACACGTGTCTCTTTCAATTCTGGTTTCCTTGGTGTGTATGCCCAGAAGTGGGATTGCTGGGTCATAAGGCAGTTCTATTTCCAGTTTTTTAAGGAATCTCCATACTGTTCTCCATAGTGGCTGTACTAGTTTGCATTCCCACCAAAAGTGTAAGAGGGTTCCCCTTTCTCCACACCCTCTCCAGCACTTATTGCTTGTAGACTTTTGGATCGCAGCCCGATCTGTTTAAATGTGCCTTTTAAAGTTTAGAATGAAAGCTACCTAATTATACATATTTCTTCATATTTCTCTACTTCTTGATTTAGCAGTCTGTTGCTTCAGATTTAACTAAATATAATATCTTTGTTAGTATAAAAAGAAAGAACCTATTTTATAGAAAAACAATTGCTTTAAAGGTATGTACAAAGTTCCATCTTGTAGTATTCTGTATATGGAACTCCTCAAATAGACATATCTGATTATTTTGAAGGAGACTTATAGGAAATAAATAGAAAAGACATTTTGGTCCAGGAAGCTTAATCTGCTGGTAGTGGTCAGGCAAAAGGACTGTTGGGGTCTGCAAGTGACCCAAATATATAGTATGTCTCTTCACCTTAATTCCTTTAAAAGCTAATTTGAAAGAAATATAACTTTATAATATTCAATTTTAGAATCAGTCAGTTTAACACCACCACCCCACTCACCAGACATATCAGCAGTCTACTAGGAGAAGTGCTTTCACGTTGAGTGGAGGAGAATGAATTTACTTTGCAGGAAGGCAAACTACCTAGGGAAAGAAGAAATTGAGTGTATTTTGCTTCATTTATTGTTTCCTAATTTTCCATTAAATGTATCCAGCAGATCAATGAGTGACAGGACAAAGAAAAGCCAGAAGTGGTATTAAAACTCTTTCCACGTGGTAGAAGCCATCAGAGTACTGTATAGGAAAGTATTGCAACCTTATAGTGTTCCATGCAAATTAAGTAGTTTTTGAAGAGTAGCACTGACAATTCAAACATGTAAACATCGAATCTCCAACCACCCCTTGGCTGCAGCCACCTGAGCAAACAGCACTGAAAATCAAAACGCAATATCTTGATGTATTTTTAATTAATTTATTTATTTTAATTGGAGGCTAATTACTTTACAACATTGTAGTGGGTTTTGCCATACATTGACATGAATCAGCCATGGGTGTACATGTGTTCCCCATGCACTGGCCCTGAGCACCTTGTCTCATGCACCTAACCTGGACTGGTGATCTATTTCACATATGACAATATACATGTTTCAATGCTATTCATTCAAATCATCCCACCCTCACCTTCTCCTACAGAGTCCAGAAGTCTGTTCTTTATATCTATGTCCCTTTTGCTGTCTTGCATACAGGGTCATTGTTACCATCTTTCTAAATTCTATATATATATGTGTGTGTGTTAATATACTTTATTAGTGTTTTTCTTTCTGACTTACTTCACTCTGTATAATAGGCTCCAGTTTCACCCCCTCATTAGACCTGATTCAAATGCATTCTTTATTATAGCTGAGTAGCATTCCACTGTGTGTATGTACCACAAATTTCTTATCCATTTATCTGCCAATGGATATTGAGGTTGTTTCCATATCCTAGCTATTGTAAACAGTGCTGCAATGAACATTGGGGTACATATGTCTCTTTCAATTCTGGTTTCCTTGCTGTGTATGCCCAGCTGTGGGATTGCTGGGTCATATGGCAGTTCTATTTCCAGTTTTTTAAGGAATTTTCACACTGTTCTCCATAGTGGCTGTACTAGTTTGCATCACCACCAACAGTGTAAGAGGGTTCCTTTTTCTCTGCACCCTCTCCAGCATTTATTGTTTGTAGACTTTTTGATAGCCGCCATTCTGACCTGCATGAGATGGTACCTCATTGTGGTTTTGATTTGCATTTCTCTGATAATGAGTGATGTTGAGCATCTTTTCATGTCTTTGTTATCCATCTGTATATCTTCTTTGGAGAAATGTCTGTTTAGTTCTTTGGCCCATTGTTGATTGGGTTGTTTATTTTTCTGAAATTGAGCTGCATGAGCTGCTTGTATATTTTTGAGATTAATTCTTTGTCGGTTGCTTCATTTGCTATTATTTTCTCCCATTCTGAAGGCTGTCTTTTCACCTTGCTTATAGTTTCCTTTGTTGTGCAAAAGTTTTCAAGTTTACATAGGTCCCATTTGTTTATTTTTGATTTTGTTTCCATTACTCTGAGAGGTGGGTCATAGAGGATCCTGCTGTGATTTATGGCAGAGAGTGTTTTGCCTATGCTTCCCTCTAAGAGTTTTATAGTTTCTGGTCTTACATTTAGATATTTAATTCATTTGGAGTTTATTTTGTGTATGGTGTTAGAAAGCGTTCTAGTTTCATTCTTTTACAAGTGGTTGACCAGTTTTCCCAGAACCACTTGTTAAAGAGATTGCCTTTTTTCCACTGTATATTCTTGCCTCCTTTGTCAAAGGTAAGGTGTCCATAGGTGCATGGATTTATCTCTGGGCTTTCTATTTTGTTCCATTGATCTATATTTCTGTCTTTGTGCCAGTACCATACTGTCTTGATGACTGTAGCTTTGTAGTAGAGCCTAAAGTCAGGCAGGTTGATTCCTCCAGTTCCATTCTTCTTTCTCAAGATTGCTTTGTCTATTTGAGGGGTTTTGTATTTCCATACAAATTGTGAAATTATTTGTTCTAGTTCTGTGAAAAATACCATTGGTAGTTTGTTAAGGATTGCATTGAACCTATAGTTTGCTTTGGATAGTATACTCATCTTGATGTGCTTTTAACTTCTAGACTTCAAAGACCAGGTTAAACATTTTGCAAAGAAAAAATTAGAATATAGCTGGCCTGATTTGTTTTCCACTCAGGATCCTGGTAGGGAACAGAATTCATTCAGATGGTTTGCACACTTTAATGAGGGCTCTATATCTAAAGATGTGGGCAGGGAGCCTTTGTCAGCCAGGCTGCTATAATAAAATACAATAGACTGTGTGTATTAGTCTTCTATTTATGCATGATAAATTACAACAAACTTAGCAACTTTAAACGAAAAATTTATTACCTCACAGTTTCCATGGATCAGTGTTATTTGCTCCATCGTGTCTGACTCTTTGAGATTCTATGGACTGTAGCCCACCAGGCTCCTCTGTGCATGAAATTCTCTAGGCAAGAATACTGGAGTGGATAGCCATTCCCTTCTCCAGGGGATCTTCCAGACACTGGGACTGAACCTGGATCTCCTGCAATGCACACGGATTAACAAGGCTTCCTAGGTGGTAAAGAACCCACCTGCCAATGCAGGAGATATAAGAGATGTGCATTTGATCCCTGGATCAGGAAGATTCCCCTGGATGAGGGTGTGGCAACCCATTCCAGTATTCTTCTCTGGGGAATCCCTTGGACAGAGGAGCCTGCTGGGCTACAGTCCATAGGGTCGCAAAGTGTCGGATACGACTGAACTGACTTAGGCACGCAAGCATACAAATCCTGAAATTAAGAAGTTGTCTAGAGTTTCTTATATGAAGGATGTCAGGGGAAAGCCTCTACCAGTCATTCTTATCATTGGCAGAATTTTGTTCCTAGTGGGTGTAGGACTGAAATCTTCTTTTCTTTACTGGGTATCAGTCACAGTTCTTCCCTTGTGACCCCCTTTGTCTTCAAGTCATCAACATTGCACCAAATCCTTCTTATGCCTTAAAGCTCTGACTTCTTCACTCTAAATTCTAGATCCAATTTTAGATGATTAAGTCAGGCCCATATAAATAATACCACACAGCTGTCATCAAACTTTTTGTCACCAGGGACTGGTTTCTTGGAAGACAACCTTTCCACAGACCAGGGAAGGGGTGGCGGTTCCAGGGTGATTCAAGCACATTACATTTATTATGCACTTTATTTCTGTTATTATTTCTTTATGCTGTGTAATGAAATAAGTATGTAACTCACCATAGTGCAGAATCCCTGAGGTGTTATTCTAGGGTTGATGGGAGCCAGTGATGCTGAAAGTGTGTTGCTTATGCCCATTCTACTCTGTAATCATGTCTTGGTTGTTGTCACTGCAGAAAACCCTGCTTCAGAAAGATAGGGTGTTGGAAATGGAAGCAGACTTTTCAGTGATTTTTGTGGCAATCTCAGGATATTCCTGTTTGACTTTAATCCAGAATGTATGGAGATTTGAAGTTGTCTCAAAGATACTTTTAAGGCTACCATCATTTGCAATCTCAAGCAGTTGATCCTCTTCTAGCATGGACAAAGTTGATTCACCTGGCTAATTCACAATTGGGTCTTGAATTCATTCCTTCTCAGTTCGGGGACATTTTGTGGTCAGGAAATAAAGCTCAAACTCTCCTGAAAGCTGCGATAGGTGATTATGCACCAGCTGGGAGAAAGATAGCTCTGGTTCAATCTCTTTCAAAATCTCTGCTAATGTTTGAAACATGTCCAAAAGCCCAATGTTTACTCATCAGCTTCACAATTCCTGTTTAGCTTTGAATTCAGCCATTTTACCTGCCAACTTGAACACAGTTGTCATTCTCCCCTGAAGTGACAGATTGACTTTGTTGAGCAGGTTGAATATGTCACACAAATAAGCAAGTTTTGACCGACTTTGTGTCACTGAAATGTGCTGCCGGTGGAGACTTTTCTTCTAAATCTCTAGAGTAGCTCTCATAATTCAATAACTCTGGCCAGTGATCTACCTTAGAAAGCCATCTCACTTCCATGTATAAGAGAAGATGTGTGTACTCTGCATCCATCGCCTCATAGAGCTGTGTGAACAGATATGAATTAAGGGCATGTACTTTAATATGACTGATAATTTTAATCACATTCTGCAAAACGTTGTTGAGTAAATTTAGGTGACTTTTTTTTTTTTTGGCTAGCCAGCATTTCTCTATAGATGACACAGTGCATAGACTCACATTCAGACACAATCTCTTGGACCCGACTAGTGAAACCAGAGGGCTTTCCAGGTGGCTCAGTGGTAAAGAATTCATTCTGCCTGCCAAAGCAGGAGACATAAAGGCACCAGTGACAACAATTTGAACCAGGGTCAGAAGAGCTCCTGGAGTAGGAAATTGCAAGCCACTCCAGTATTCTTGCCTGGGAAATCCTATGAATAGAGGAGTCTGGCAGGCTACAGTCCATACAATCATAGAGTCAAACATGACTGGGTGACTGAGCACTTCCAGTGAAACCAGAAAGTCATTTAACCACAGCAGCTGCTTCGTTCACATATATACCAACCTAAGACAGCCAATTCAGTTTTCCTGATATGATATGATATTCAGAACAGGCTTCCCTGGTGCTCAGTGGTAAAGAACCCACCTGCCAATTCAAGACATGTGTGTTTGATTCCTGGGCCAGGAAGATCCCTTGGAGAAGGAAATGGCAACCCACTCCAGTATTCTTGCTTGGGAAATCTCATGGACAGAAGAGCCTGGCAGACTAGTCCATGGGATCGCAAAAGAGTCAGACACAACTGAGCAACTTAACAACAGTCATTCAAAAAATTTGGATAGTTCTGCAGCTGTGGTGTTGGTTGGCAACAAAAGTGCACAAAGCATATCGTCATGCACATTCTCCTGAAAAATATATCTCACAAAAACAAATATCATTTCCTTGTTGTCAACATCAGTAGACTTCTCAACCTGAATTATGTACCATGGTGACATTATACCTCTCTAATAATTGTGCCTCAATATACTATGCTGTTTCATCAGTTCATCTAGTTATGATGCTAGCTAAAAGAGAAGCATGTGCTGTCTTTTGAACTTCAGCCTTTCCTAAAAGTTCATAACAAATGTCCTTAGAAGCAGACAGAATCAACTCTTTGCTAATAGTAAAGGGCTTCTTTGCTTTAGCAATGCAATCAGGCACTAAGAATGATGCTCCCACTGCACATACACTTGATGAAGTGGTAGCCTTAAATAATTCTTTCTGTCCTGTGTGTTCATATTCTTTACTTTTGAAAAACTCCAAAGGTTTATCTTTTAAAACAGGGTGGTCTCCACATGGTAAAGAAATGTCAAAGGTTTCATGGCTTCGTTGGATAGACAGTAGCCAAACATATTATGGAAAGCTTGGAGAACATGAATCAACTTTTGCAATGAGATGTAATTTAAGCAAGACTCTTGGTATTTTATTTTTTAATTAATTTATTTTTTAATTGAAGAATAATTGCTTTACAGAATTTTGTTGTTTTCTGTCGAACATCAACAAGGATCAGCCATGGGTATACATATGCCTCCTCCTTCTTGAACCTCCCTCCCATCTCCCTCCACATCCTATCCCTCTACATTGCTACAGAGCCCCTGTTTGAGTTCCCTGAGTCATACAGAAAATTCCCATTGGCTATCTATTTTACATATTGTAAGTTTCCATGTTATGCTCTTCATACATCTCATCCTCTCTCTCCTACCCTCCCCTGTGTCGATAAGTCTGTTCTCTATATCTGTTTCTCCATTGCTGCCCTGCAAATAATTTCATCATTACCATCTTTCTAGATTCCATACATATGTGCTAGTGTATATTTATCTTTCTCTTTCTGACTAACTTCACTATTTTCTTTTAAATGCAGCTTTCCTTTTATTGGCAGTCTCAGAGTTCTGCTTTCTCATCATTGGGTCTTTATCCCTTTTCAAAGAAGATCTGCAGCTATGTTTGTTTTTAATTCATTTTGGCTAGGGCTAACTTATGGGTTTATGAAAACTGTGACTAAGACAAGTGCACAGTTTGGCAAAGAGGCATGGATGGAAGTGGTAAGTAAAATAATGAGCAGGCCACATTCAGACTAAAACTAAGTGTCAGATTCTGACTTAAAGCCTGACACAAGATGCAGCTGCACAATTGATGTACATAAACTCATTTACCACTATAAATCTTGCTACAAGATGCAGCTTGTCATTTGCTACTCACTGATAGTGTTATGATGAGTCTGCAAGCGATTGATTAATTATGGTCTCTGTATAGTCAAACCTCTCTGGTAATGATAATATGTATTTGCAGACAATCCCCAGCACGAGGATCACCAGTTCAGTTCTACCTCAGATCGTCAAGCATTATTTTCTCATAAGAAATGCACAACTTAGAGCCCTCAAATGCACAGTTCACAGTAGGGTTCATGCTCCTATGAGAATCTAATACCACCACTAATCTGACAGGAGGTAGAGCTGAGGCAGTAATGCAAGCAATGGGTAGCGGTTGTAAATACAAATGAAGGTTTACTTGCTCACCCACTGCTCACCTCCTGCTGTGTAGATCTATTTCTTACAGGCCACAACCCCGGGGGTCAGAGACCCCTGATCTTCAGGTCTTAAGCAGAACTAATTGGGGAAATTAATTACATATTAAAAATCTTTTTTTTACCATATAATGCAAAATAATCAACAGAATGATATCTCATTATATTCAGAGATTCCATCCACACTCAAGAAGAGGAGATTATACAGGGTATGTATACCAGAGAGAAGAAATCTGGGGAATCATATAAGAATTTTGTGTACCACACTGTGAGAGATCAATAAATCCCTATCAATTAACCTAATTCCTTCCTTAATTCTAATTTTCCTGTCCTTCAGCCTCCAAGAAAAGAAAACATGTTAGCTGATCATCTTTAAAATGCACCATCCTATTACTGAAAACATTAAATTATGATACATAACTTTTGAATGTATGATTAAGTAATTTCAACTCCTGTAAATTCTTTTCATATGCTCACTTTCAAACACATCCATATATCAATTTATTTCCTCTCTTCAATTTTTTCATGTATCTCTCACACTGAGAATCAAGTTTTAAGAGCTTTACAGATTATCTTTTATGGTGTCACTGAGTCTGAGATCTTTGTTCATCTAAGTTGCTTCATATCTGCAACTGGTTTTCATGATTTCCTATTATTGCTGACACTTTAAAAATTGTATTGAAGTATAGTTGATTTACAATGTAGTGTTAGTTTTAAGTGTATAGTAAAGTGAAATAGTTATATATATATATATATATATATATATATATATATATATATATATATAGCATTTCTTAATGGCCCTGAATATAACAGAAAACAAAACTGTGGATAATTGCAATGAACCCTTACTACATTTTTAACTAAAATCAAATAATCAATTTAAAATCACTTAAAGTAACAGTTGAATTATAGTGAAAACTCATCTGAGAATAGTTTCTCTCTTTTTTTGCTTCAATTACTGATTGACAGATTTAAATGACTGGTTCTCTGAGATCTCTAAATTAAAATTCAGATGGAAAAATTTAAATTGCTCCAGAAAGCATCACATAATCCAACTGCCAATGATTACATATTTCTTGATACTTTTAGTTGACAATCCATAACACAGCATTCCCTATGAAAGGAGGCATGTCAAATACTGCCTTACTATTTTGGCAGAAATATTCATTATTCTACAAGATTTACACTCATGCCTTGAGGTCCTCCAGAGAGAAAGTCTTCATGCAAAGGATTTTCAATGTTTTCTTTTTAAAAAAATTTGTTAAATGATTAGCTTTTGCTGTGGAACATAAGGTATTACAATTAAAACCTAGTCGTTTCCAGGCTATGTTTAAATATTTAATGATCTGGGCTAAAAAAAATTACTAAAAGTACCGTATGGAAAATGTACAGCAATTCTTGTCTGGGAGATTATTATGTAAAGAGTAAGACAGTGTATAAATATGACAAACATTTCAAACAGAATTGTTCTCAATTGCTTTACTAAAGAAGGCAAAAGAAACAAGAATAGTTAATTAGAGAGTCATTAAACCCTGAATCATGACACTTTCACTAAGTGATGATGTGCTTTGACCTATGAAAAATGAGCCTGTCCAGTTCTTAATCTACATCCATTGGCACTATTTTTGGGAATGAATGAGCAGATCCTTATCATCCTTCTCACCTCTAGGGGTTGATTTTTTTTTTCTCCAATGGCATATTATGGCCCATTAATATGCCAGTAGAGAAAATTGCATGAAGATGCATCTGTATGACTGTCTATGGACAGTTGCCCAATAGGTCAAATTTCAATTGACCCAGGTTATCTAAAAAGGTTGATAAAATTAGTTCACTTAGTTATGAATAAAGCATGGCTTCCTTTACGAAATTAGTTAAAGAAAACTTTTAGTGGAATAGGAGAGAAAGACAAGAGATATTAATAAATGTTCTGTCAGCTACCTGTCGGTGACTAAGAATTATTGAATTTCCATTCAACTATTGAAAAAAACTGCAACTACTGTGACACCAATTGTTAACTTTCATTAGAAGCAATGACAACTAGACCTGCATATATACAGATACAAAAGATAAAGTACTTGCTTTGACATACTGAGCAGCACACACACACACACACACACATTAAGTAGGGAGTAAAATTCATTCTGTGGGATGCTACTACTAACAGATTTTTTTTTTTTTTTTTTACTAACAGATTTTTAACTCAACTTTCTGTCAATCTTCAGGTTATCTTGAAATAAGTCAGCCAAAACTACACTGGATGCAGCCCTCTCTCACTCCTTTATCCAGAGGAGATGTTACTACTGAAGGGATCTGTCTTGGTGCTGAGTTTTGTTGACTTGGAGGAGGAGAAGATACAGGCAAAAGTAAAATTACTTTTCCTATATGTGTCAATGTGGCTCTTCTCTGTCCTGTGTTCTTCTAGAACACTACAACTTCTTAGCTCAATTATGGGTTTTTCTCAAAGATATTGCAATCTGAATATGTTAACAGAATTTCTGTAGGGATATGAGGGCCAGGGTGTGGAGAAATTGAAACCTGTACATGGTAAAAATAAGAAGTGCAAACCAGTGTTGCCACTATGGGAAACAGTTCCTCAAAAAGATTAATCTCTGGTGGCTCAGTGTAGGACTTCATGCTCTCACTGTCGAAGACCTGGGTTCAATCCCAGGTCAGGGAAATAAGATCTTACAAGACAGGTGGTGGGCCAATGAAAAAGAAAGAAAGTAAAAATAGGACTACTATGTGTTCCATCAATCCTGGATCTTGAATATATAGCCCAAAGAATTGAAATCAGGATCTTAAAGAGAAATCTGCACTTCTGTGTTCATTGCAACTTTATTCACAATAACCAATAATAACAAGATACGGAAATAACCCACATGTTCATGGACAGACAAATGGATCAAGAATATGATGTTGTATATACATACAATGGAATAGTACTGGGCCTCCAAAAAGGAGAAACTCCTACTATTTGCAAAAACATGGATAGATCTAGAAAACATTATGATAAGTGAAATAAGCCAGTCACAGAGGACAAATACTATGTGATTCTCCTTATATGAGATATCTAAAAAATCAAACTAATAGAAGTATAAAATAGAATGGTGATTGCCAAGGGATGGGAGGAAGAGAAAATAGTTACTTTTCAATGAGTATAATGTTAGTTTTTATAAGATTAATACATTTTAGAGACCTGTTTTACAACATAATGCTGATAATTTAGAGTGCTGTGTACATAAAAAATTTGTTAAGTGAGTTAGATTTCATGTTAGCTGTTCTTATCACACACAAAAATGCATATGCACACAAGGAGGTGATGGATGTGTTTATTACCTTGATTATTATGACAGTATCCTGAGTATACACCTATGTTGAAATTCATCAAATTACACACATTAAATATGTGAATTTTTAAAGGAATATTGCAGAATTATGGCCTTAGGTGCTCCTTGTCTTCTAAGTAGACTGAGTACACTTAAGGACAATAATGTGGGTATTCAGTAGATGAAAAGACAATCTATGGAAGGCAAAAATCCAAGACTGAAAACTACATTTCTTCTGACTGAAATTAGTCAGGGCAGGTAACCTCCAGTTTGCCACAGGTTCCACTACTTCCTACTATCTTACACCAGGCTTCCTACGTGCACATCATATGTCTATATGTTAAGGCATTTAACTTGTATTCCCATAAATAAATGCATTTCAGACTCTCTTGTCCCACACTGCCTGTGCCTGTCTTTGGAGCCCTTGCATACATTCCATGGATATGGCTCTAGACATTGCCTGAGTTTTAAACCTGTTTTTTTTCAATTACTATGTGATAATGGACAAGAGACTCAAAATTTATGAGCCTCAGTTTCCTTGACCCTAAAATGAGAATGGAGATAATGTTAATATGTAACTCATAAGGTGTTAACCTAACTCATAAGGCTGTTGTAAGAACTAAAGAGTTACTAAGATACTCCCTGGAATACAGTAAGCACTAAAGAAATAGTTGTTATTATTATATTTCTTTTAAGATAGAGGTAGGGTGCTCTTGAACTGCCCAAAAGCAGTGGTGGTGACATAGGAAGACAGAGAAAGCCAAAAGAAAATAAGTATTGATCAGGTAAATTGTATGTGGGCCAAAAACAAGTACCAGTGCCAATGAACATGAGGTCAGACAACTGTTTTTGCGAAATGGAGACATTAAATCTTATTTCAGGTTCCTTAAGCCCTTTATTAGATTTTGAGAGAGACAGATTCTCCTACTGAAGGCAGCTTTTATTCATTTCATTGTAAGAATAAATGATATCACTCATCTGAATGCACTCATGAGATCTATCTGACAGTTTTGTCACCTGAAGAAGTTTTTTTTTTTAATTATATATGTTATTATCATAAAAGTTTTCTTGCTATTGGAAATCAAGACATGTCCAAAAGCAATCTAATTTTAAAGTTTTACTTTTAATGGAAGTTTTAATGCCAATAATTTATCAAAGAATACAGAGCAGTTTAGAAATCTATTCAAAGTGTTTGAGAAAATATTCATTCACCCAACAACGTTTGAATTTGTTTTGTATGAGAAATATGAAGACATGGTTGTAGTAGCTCATATTAGTGATTTCCCAAGCTAGTGAAAGGAATTCACCATGTATTATAGGCACTTAAAAAAAAAAAAAACAAAGAGCCATAAAGTGAAATACTTCAGACAAAGAAAGACAAATATTGTATTGTATAACTTATATGTAGAATATAAAAGATACAACAAACTAGTGAGTGAGTACAGCAAAAATTAAGTAGATTCACAAATATAGAAAGCAAACTAGTTATTACCAGTGGGGAAAAGGAAAAGGGAGTGGCCATATAGGGTTAGGAGATTAAGAGGCACAAACTATTATGAATAAAATAAGCTGCAAGGATATATTGGACAGCACAGGTAATATAGCCAATATTTTATAATAACTATAAATGAAGCATAACCCTTAAAAATTGTGAATTACTATTGCACGCTTGTGACATATAATATTGTACATACTGTATGGTGTGCTCAGTCATGTCTGACTCTGCAATCCCACAGACCATGGCCTGCCAGTCTCCTCTGTGTGTGGGATTTATCAGGCAAGAACACTGGAGTGGGTGGCCATTTCCTTCTCCAGGGGATATTCCTGACCCAAGGATCGAAACTGGGTCATCTCCTACATTGGCAGGCAGATTCTTTACTGATTTTCAGTGCCACCTGAGAAGCCCTTACTTACACTAATTTTCAATTAAAAAAAAAAAAAAAAGGATAGAGCCTGAGATAGTAAGCTACCAAATTCCTAAATATGATGTGTGGATTCCTCCATTTTAGGAAAGGAGGATGCTATATAAGTCAGTATGAACTAGATAGTGATGAGGGAACAAACAACCTCAAAGTTATGTAGCTTAACACAATAAATGTTTTATTTCTTGTTCATGTTTCATGGCCAGTACAGGTCAGATGAAAGTGTTGCTTTTCATAAGTACTCGTGACCCACACAGACAGAGATTCTATCTCAACAGTGTGAAAAATCATGCTCTGGCTATTGAGGTTTCTACTTTGAAAAGACACCTCAATTCAGCTTACATTTCATTAGTTGCAATCAGTCACATGACCATACTTAAGTTCAGGAGGACTGGGAAGTGCAATCCTATCATGTGCTGAGAATGATGAGGTCTAGAATATTTATGAACAGCCCTAATTACTACCACAGATGCTCATCTAATTTACAGGAAAATTAGAAGCCTGTGTCAGATTGCAGCACTTTTAGAAAAATTAGGTCTGATTGCTTTGCTTCAATACCCTTTCTTTTCAAGGTTCCCAGAAAGTAAAGTCTTATGCAAAAGTTCTGTGTAACTAAAGTTCGGAAAGTGCAATTTCAAAGTAGCTGAGATGAGGGAAAATGGAAATGAGATAGGAAAATAAGAAGAATAAATATGAGAGAAGGCATTAATATATGGTCACTAATAGGTATCAAGCCCAATAGATAACTGAACATTTTGTTACCATATTATGAGAAATCATATAAGCTATTGTATCACAGGAATATATGACAAAGAAAGGAGGCATTTTATGCACTGGCTCTAATCTCCCATTGACCTAATTTTATTCTGAGGGGCATTTAATCCCTTGCACTATTACCTTATGCACACATAGCTGCTGATTAGGTCCTGTGGCACCTCATGCCTCATTCATAATGCAGAATTCCCAGAGCAGGAGTTTAGAGGCAAATGATCTGAGCATGAGATAATATGTTGATTTTATCTACATGAAGTTGAGTAATTCTCACTTCAACTTGATCATCAAGTTGTGGCTAAGGTGGAACAAGTGATCATAGTCCCTGGAGATAAATGAGACCAAGATGATCTAATGTAGCACCTAGGAGGTTTCTAATATAGCTCTCATCCCTTCTTGTAAGGACACAATTCTCTTGAAAACTATGGTTTCTCAACCAAAAGTCAAATACCATGTTATTCATATTTGGCCCAAATACTTAGCCCTGATGGAACGGTTGGAAAAAACAAGCAAGAAGAGATTTAACTTATAAAAGGAAGTTACAATGTCTCCAAAAGGAAACTTAAAATTATCCAACAATTAATAAATATTTGTAAGGGAATAATGGTTACAAGACAGTCTTTTTTTTTTTTCTTAAAAAAATGCTTGACCTGTCATTTAGGGAGGTAAAAAATAAAATGTTAATATATCTGAATCATTTTAATAACTTTCCCATAATCAGTGGAGGAAAAAACTTAAAAATTCAAATGGAGGTGTTTTCACAATGTGAAGAAGTGAAAAGGACATAACATGGTAATAATGATATAGTAATATGTGTGCATGTTAGTGAAGATAGCAACAGAATTAGAACTACCTCACAGGTTTCCACCCCAACTTCAAGTTTGCTATTTTATAGAAAGCTATTTTTTAAATGGTAATGTCATTGAATCTCTCCATTGATTTTTCTCAACTTAAATGTTTAAAATTTCATTTGACTGTAACTTAACTCAATATGTCTTGATCTAAAGATATATGTTTTTTTTTTTTTAATGTATAAAGGGACAACTTCTTTTTAAAACTGGGCAAATGCTTTTGCTGGTTAAAGGGAAAAATCTTGTTTTTCTTCTTCCTATGATCCGACAACTAGTAGACAAAGAAAGGGAGAATAATAGGTTTGAATTATACCTTTCAAACCCAACACATTTGAGACTGTTCAACAATTACATGAGAGATTTTTCAACATTAACATGTGGGTGGCTAAGAAATGCTGGCTCTCATTCTTGAAGGTGAGATGGCCAGACTTGTACGACCCACCATTGAAAATTTTCAAAATTTGAAACGCTTAATAATGATTATATTCTTCAGAGGCTTAGTGTGTGTGTGTTTTATTTTCCTCTCTGTTTCCCATGCTTAAGAATGGACCAATCAATAAACCAACACTGTAAATCATTACAGTTTTTCTTTTCCAGTTGTATCAGCCAGCATTAGAAGATTATAATATCATCTACTTTAGTCAGGGAATCAGGGAGAACAAAGAATGAGAGAGTGATTGATGATGTAAATAGTCTTTAAAATTTATAACGTGACTTTGAGAGAAAATGTTATCACACTTGTAGACTAATAGAAAAGAATCAAAAGCCCAAAAAGAAACCCACATAGATGTGGTCAATTTGGCTTCCCTTGGTTGCTCAGATGGTGAAGAATCTGCCTGCAATATGGGAGACCTGAGTTTAATCCCTGGGTCAGGAAGATCCCTTGGAGAAGGATATAGCTACCCGCTCCAGAGTTCCTGCCTGGAGAATTCCATGGACAGAGAAGCCTGGTGGGCTACAGTCCATGGGACATGACTAAAAGACTAACACTTTCACTTTCAGACATGGTCAATGAATATATGATAAAGGAACCAAGAATACTCCATGGGAAATAATCTTTACAATAAATGATGTTGGGAAAACTGGATAATCACATGCAAAAGAATGAAATTGGACCATTATTTTACACAACTCACAAAAGTTAACTCAAAATGGATTGAAGACTTAAATGTAAGACCTGAAGCTGTAAAACTCCTAGAAGAAAACATAAGAAAAAACTTACTGACATTTGCTTTGGCAACAATTTTTGCCTATGACACCAAAAGCATAAACAACAAAAGCAAAAATCAACAAGCAGGATTATATCAAACTCTAAAGCTTTTGCATAGCAAAAGAAAAATAAGCAAAATGAAGATTCATTCTATATAATAGGAGAAAATATTTTCAAATAATACCTTATAAAGAGTTAATATTAAAAATTTATGATGACTTCATAAAACTCAAAAAAATCCAATTTAAAAATGGGCAGATGAACTGACTAGACATTTTTCAAAGAAGATATACATATGGCCAACAGGCACATGAAAAGATAGTCAACATCACTAATGACTAGGAAATGTAAATCAAAGCCACAATGATATATAATTTCACAACTGTTATATTATCCAAAAAAATAAATAAATAAAATCAAGAAATAACAAGTCTTGACAAAAGATGTGGAGAAAGGGAAACTGCATTCACTGTTGGTGGGAATATAAATTGGTAGAGCCAGTATGGAGAAATGTATGGAGATTCCTCCAAAAAAAAAAAATTAGAACTACAACATGATTTAGTAATCCCACTTTTGGGTATATGTCCAAGGAATTGAAACTAGGATCTTAAAGTGATATCTGCACTCCCATCTTCATTGCAGGATTATTCAGAATAGGTAAGATATGGAAACAATCTAAATGAAGCTCAACAATGGATGAATATTGTTCAGCTTTAAAAGAAGGAAATCCTGTCATTGTTACAACATGAATGGACCTTGAAGGTATTATGCTAAGTGAAACAAATCAGACAGAGAAAGGCAAGTACTGTATGACCTCATTTATACATAAAATCTAAAAAGTAGAATGATGATTGTGCTAGGGGCTAAAGGGAGAGGAAATGAGAAGATGTTGGTCAGAGAAGACAAAGTTCCAGTTGTAATATGAATAAGTTCAAGAGGTCTAGTATACATCATGATGTACTATGGACTGAGGTTCCTGACGTTGTACAGGAGACAGGGATCAAGACCATACCCATGGAAAAGAAATGCAAACAGCAAAATGGCTGTCTGGAGAGGCCTTACAAATAGCTGTGAAAAGAAGAGAAGTGAAAAGCAAAGGAAAAAAGGAAAGATATAAGCATCTGAAAGCAGAGTTCCTAAGAATAGCAAGAAGAGATAAGAAAGCCTTCCTCAGCGATCAATGAAAAGAAATAGACGAAAATAACAGAATGGGAAAGACTAGAGATCTCTTCAAGAAAATTAGGGATACCAAGGGAACATTTCATGCAAAGATGGGCTCGATAAAGGACAGAAATGGTATGGACCTAATAGAAACAGAAGATATTAAGAAGAGGTGGCAAGAATACACAGAAGAACTGTACAAAAAGATCTTCACGACCCAGATAATCATGATGGTGTGATCACTCACCTAGAGCCAGACATCCTGGAATGAGAAGTCAAGTGGGCCTTAGAAAGCATCACCATGAACAAGGCTAGTGGAGGTGATGGAATTCCAGTTGAGCTATTTCAAATCCTGAAAGATGATGGTGTGCAAGTGCTGCACTTAATATGCCAGCAAATTTGGAAAACTCAGCAGTGGCCACAGGACTGGAAAAGGTCAGTTTTCATCCCAATCCCAAAGAAAGACAATGCCAAAGAATGCTCAAACTACCACACGATTCCGCTCATCTCAGACGCTAGTAAAGTAGTGCTCAAAATTCTCCAAGCCAGGCTTCAGCAATATATGAACCGAGAACTTCCAGATATTCAAGCTGGTTTTAGAAAAGGCAGAGGAACCAGAGATCAAATTGCCAACATCCGCTGGATCATGGAAAAAGCCAGAGAGTTCCAGAAAAACATCTATTTCTGCTTTATTTACTATGCCAAAGCCTTTGACAGTAGGGATCACAATAAACTCTGGAAAATTCTGAAGGAGATGGGATTACCAGACCACCTGCCCTGCCTCTTGAAAAGCCTATATTCAGATCAGGAAGCAACAGTTAGATCTGAACATGGAACAACAGATTGGTTCCAAATAGGAAAAGGAGTACATCAAGGCTGTATATTGTCACCCTGCTTATTTAACTTATATGCAGAGTACATCATGAGAAACACTGGGCTGGAACAAGCAGAAGCTGGAATCAAGAATGCAGGGAGAAATATCGATAACCTCAGATATGGCAGAAAGTGAAGAGGAACTAAAAAGCCTCTGGATGAAAGTGAAAGAGGAGAGTGAAAAAGTTGGCTTAAAGCTCAACATTCAGAAAACGAAGATCATGGCATCTGGTCCCATCACTTCATGGGAAATAGATGGGGAACCAGTGGAAACAGTGTCAGACTTTATTTTTCTGGGCTCCAAAATCACTGCAGATGGTGACAGCAGCCATGAAATTAAAAGACGCTTACTCTTTGGAAGAAAAGTTATGACCAACCTAGATAGCATATTGAAAAGCAGAGACATTACTTTGCCAACAAAGGTCCATTTAATCAAGGCTATGCATGCTGTGGGTGAGGGGCCTGGTGCTCTTCTCTGAGTTTTGAAGCATTTCCTTTCTCTAATTCGGAGAAAGCAGTGGCACCCCACTCCGGTACTCTGCCTGGAAAAGCCCATGGACGGAGGAGCCTGGTAGGTTCCAGACCATAGGGTCGCTAAGAGTCGGGCAGGACTGAGCGACTTCACTTTCACTTTTCACTTTTATGCATTGGAGAAGGAAATGGCAACCCACTTCAGTGTTCTTGCCTGGAGAATCCCAGGGACAGAGGAGCGTAGTGGGCTGCTGTCAATGGGGTTTCACAGAGTCGGACACGACTGAAGCGACTTAGCAGCAGCAGCAGCATGGTTTTTCCAGTAGTCATGTATGGATGTGAGAGTTGGACTGTGAAGAAAGCTGAGCACCGAAGAATTGATGCTTTTGAACTGTGGTGTTGGAAAAGACTCTTGAGAGTCCCTTGGACTGCAAGGAGATCCAACCAGTCCATTCTAAAGGAGATCAGTCCTGGGTGTTCTTTGGATGGAATGATGCTAAAGCTGAAACTCCAGTACTTTGGCCACCTCCTGCGAAGAGTTGACTCATTGGAAAAGACTCTGATGCTGGGACGCATTGTGAGCAGGAGGAGAAGGGGACGACAGAGGATGAGATGGCTGGATGGCATCACCGACTCAATGGATGTGAGTTTGAATGAACTCTGGGGGTTGGTGATGAACAGGGAGGCCTGGCGTTCTGCAATTCATGGCATCGCAAACAGTCAGACACGACTGAGTGACTGAACTGAACTGAATTGATATTATGTAAATTATGATATTGTATTATATACTTGAAAGTTGCTAAAAGAGTAAAACATAAATGTGTCAAAATATCATAGTTATGTGAAATGATGAATGTGTTAATTAACCTTATTGTAGTTATCATTTTTCAATATACATGTGTATCAAATCATGTTGCACATGTTAAGTTTATGCAATGTTATATGTTGATTATAACTCAATAAAACTGGAGGAAAAAAAATTTGTTTAGAAAATCTACTCTTTGTAAAACTTCCCGTACTTTTGCTTAATATAGGTTGATCAGCAAAATCCTACAAAGGTAGCTATCATAACAATTATATGAAGCTTTTCTAGTTTACAGTATGGCTTAATAATATGTTTCCCATAGAGATAGAAAAAAATTGAATGTGTAAACATGATCTATATTGTATCTGGTCCTGCCTTCCTGTCTAACTTCATCTTCTACGTCTGTCTCTCTCCCTTTGTCCCAGTCATATGGGTCATTTTTATGCTCATGAATGAGCACAAATTTATTTTTACCCCTGTTGGTAAAACTCTTTTCCCAGCTCATTGGGTTAACTCCTTTATCATTTAGGTCTTTGATCAAATATGACTTGCTTATTAAAGACCTTCCCTGAATACTCTATCATATGTAATTCCTTCTTCCCTTTCATCCATCACTCTCTATTCCCTTATTCTACTTTCTTTTTTCATAGCACTTATCTCTGCATGATATTTTATTATACATATACTTATTAGTTTATTGTCCTTCTTTACTGAAATGTATGTTCTGTAAGAGGAGAAAGCAAGTTTTTTTTTTTTTTTTCTGTTGCAAACCAGAAACTGGGTCTGCGTCCAGTATATAATGCATGATAAGTAAATATATATTGAATTAGTGATCATAATTTTACCGTTCCTGATCTTTAAATACTTTTGATGAATTGTCAGACTCTCTCAATTATTAATTCTCTCAATTAGATATAGCATGGTTCTTCACACTTCTGTTTCCAACTTTCTGTTTCATTCTTTGTTGGAGCTTAGCACTGTGGGAAAGGTCATGGCACTCATGTTTCTTGGACCAACTTGCTGTTTTTGTTACTTAGGAGGACTCTCTTGGAACCTGAAATATTTATGTCATTCAGTTCACTCCATATCTTAAGTTGGGAAGTCAATCAAAATTTAGAAGGTACATATTAGTCACTTAAAAGAAGCCAGAGATTATCACTTATGCATAAGTTATTTTTCAATATCAAGTGAACTAAGATAGGATAGATATAATGATTATCAAGCAAGTTTTGCAACCTACAACTCAAATCACAAAGAAATAAAGGAATAAATCAGTACCCATATATTTTATGTGACTAGTTTCAGGTCTGGTATCTGTAAATAGAATGATAACTCAAGAAACTGTCTTAAAAGCATTCCATCAGTGTGCTGCATGGCCCCACATCTTCCATCCTTGCCTCACATTCCCCAAGAATTTACTATTGTCCCTTAAATGCTTCCGTTATCCATAACTTCAAAAACATTGCCTTTTTTTCCTTATAATGCAGCCAATTCATGGAAGCAAAGAAGTGAGCCAAAGACCAGCTATGAATTTTAGGAGCTTGGAGAAAGCAGAGGAAATAAGGAGCAGTCTTCTGAACTCCTATTTGGCATTTTGTAATAATATGTAGAAAATTTTAAATATTTTCATCCTGAGAGATAAAGAATTGGAAGAGGTTAATTTAACAATTGAAACTCAATCCTCTACAGATCTTTTCTGACTACTTTTCAACATTGTGTTTTTCTCAGAGACCACAGATATTTTGTCAGGAAGGCAAACTTTAAGGAAATAATAAAACACTGTGCATTATAGGGTTCATATCTCTGTTAAAGAGAATCCAAGATTTGATTGTGAGTTGAAATAAACATTAAATATAAGGTTTTATAAAAATCTAAGCGTCCTTTATTTATCTAGAGACCATAATTTGCAGGGGCTACTAAAAGAGCTGATATGTAATATCTCTTTTCTCATCATCCAAGTTTACACATTGGTAAGGCTGGCTTTCATAAAAACCTGACCACTTCCCAAGGCAGGCAAATGAGAAAGCAAACATTTATGGTAAATAGTAATAACCACCTTTTTCAGTTTTATTCAGACATACAATATTTTGTGCTCCAGCCTAATTACTTAACTAGCTCTGTGACCTTAGGTAAATTACTTAACTGCTCTGAACCTCAATTTCCTAAAATATAAATTGTATATAATACTTCTCAGCTGTTTTAAAGATGAAACAATATGAAAGTAAAACAAGAAGTACAGTGGCACATAAAAAAAGTTAGTTTTATTTCCCCTTACCTCTATTCTTTTGCCTCTATCTGATTCTTCTTTAAAGAGCTATATTATGGCACATATATGCAATAGCTCTTTTCACTTCAAGATGGTAGAGTGGTTAGGAGTATGAGTTTTGAAATCTAGCAGATCTAGATTCCAATTTTAGCTTCCTTATTTGGTATATAACTTTGAAGCAACTCCTTAACATTTCTAAGATGCTGTTTCCTCATCTATAAATATCATCTACCTCCAGGTTGTTATCAAATGGAATAAGCAGGTAAAAGACACTGAATGACCCACTAGCTGGAAGTGCTAAATACTTGTTAGCTATTGTATCTCTATTGCTAATATTTGTAACATAATTATTATTACATTTATACATATTATTTTAGATCAGTATTTCCTAATTTCAGGCTGAGGATGAGCACACATTTTTATGTAGGTTTCTTTTCAATTTGTCTCTTAGAGATAGTGATTGTAGCTCTGTTTCCTCTCTCCCTGACTTATTGCAAGGATCTGAAATGGAGAATGTAACTCAAAGTGGGGGATGAAATAGTATTTTGAATGACTGAAATCTGTGAAACTGTGAGTTACTAACAAAGAAATGACTCTCCACTGACTAAAAACGTCCTTCTGAGCTTGGCTTGTATGAGGCAGACCACAAAGAAGGTTCTTTTATAGTCCCTTCTCTCTTCTAAAATAGCAAAAGCCAACTTTAAGAACAAAATAGAATGCAAGTCTGGGAGGCTATCTGCTCATGGTGCACTGTCATTCAGTGAAGATGCCGCTGTTGCTATCACTAGGCACATGTCACAGCTTGCCACTGATTACCACCAATTTTGGGAACTGGACACTAAAAATAGACATTGCCTCATGAATTGGTTCAGATGATGAACAGCTAAAAAGAATAATGAGCTATTTACATACTAGTATCTCATCTGGCCATTTTGAAAGTTTATTATGCTAATGCTTTTGCTGTTCTTTTTTAAATTTCTTATCATACTTCCTCCAACAACTCTCTCTACACCCAATCTCCATGGGCTGAGATTGTGCTGAAAAGTCCCTTTACCCTTTAATTCAAATCTTACTGCTTATTATATTTCTAAGTCTCTACTTATTTTCTATATCTGAGCCACTGATGCAAGGGTAAAAATATGTGTTTCACCTGGGGTAGTGGTAGCAAGGAGCTTGCCCACTAAAATTTTTCTCTCTCTCTAATGAAGATGGATAAATATTTTACTAGAGCTTAACAACATTGTTAGTTAAGTGAATTATAGCCCTTTCACCAGAAGTCAAGTTAATAACATAGGAAAAGAAGCAAAGGTTTAAGGTCACCTTGGTAGGAACTACAGGCAATGCCCAATATGAGCATAAGTAATTCATGGTCCATAATCACAAAGCAGCAACCAAAATAACACATTTAACATGCAGAGGAAGTAGGATGTGGTAGACTGCTCTGAACTGAGGTTTGAAATAGATACTGGTCTCCTGGTGCTGTTGAATGAACACAAGGGAAAATACAGCTTAGAGAAAAAACATGGCAAGCCTTTTAATCAGTCATTTAATACTTCAGCAATAAAAAGAAAGTATAACCCATGCTTTGTATAGTAATAGTAAGCCCATTTTCCTATTGCTGACAGAGGTTGACCTTCATAGACAAAAATCTTTAAAGTCCTCCAAAGATCCCCCAGACTCCATGCCCATCATTCTAAACTAGAAAATTCCTTAGTTGTGCATTGAAATTTAAAGCTTAGAAACTGCCTCTCTGATACAGCAATGAGTTAGAAAGTAGGAAGCATAATCCAATTATGTCCAAAGGAAGAATTACCACCACCATCAAAGCCTCCCCAAAAAATCCCCATACTTTTAGGAAGTCTGTGGAATAGGAAGGACCTAACAAAGATCTTCACAACCCAGATAATCAAGACGGTGTGATCACACACCTAGAGCCAGACATCCTGGAAAGTGAAGTCAAGTGGGGATTAGAAAGCATCACTATGAACAAAGCTAGTGGAGGTGATGGAATTCCAGTTGAGCTATTTCAAACCCTGAAAGATGACGCTGTGAAAGTGCTGCACTCAATAGGCCAGCAAATTTGGAAAACTCAGCAGTGGCCCCAGGACTGGAAAAGGGCAGTTTTCATTCCAATCCCAAAGAAAGGCAATGCAAAAGAATGCTCAAAGTACTTCACAATTGCACTTGTCTCACACACTAGTAAAGTAATGCTCAAAGTTCTTTAAGCCAGGCTTCAGCAATACGTGAACCATGAACTTCCATATGTTCAAGCTGGTTTTAGAAAAGACGGAAGAACCAGATTTCAAATTGCCAACATCCCTGGATCATGGAAAAAGCAAGAGAGAGTTCCAGAAAAACATCTATTTCTGCTTTATTTACTATGCTAAAGCCTTTGACAATTTGGATCACAATAAACTGTGGAAAATTCTTCAAGAGATGGGAATACCAGACCACCTGACCTGCCTCTTGAGAAACCTATATGCAGGTCAGGAAGCAACAGTTAGAACTGGACACGGAACAACAGACTGGTTCCAAACAGGAAAAGGAGTACATCAAGGCTGCATATTGTCTTCCTTCTTACTTAACTTATATGCAGAGTACATCATGAGAAATGCTGGGCTCAAAGAAACACAAGCTGGAATCAAGATTGCCAGGAGAAAAATCAGTAACCTCAGATATGCAGATAACACCACCCTTATGGCAGAAAGTGAAGACGAACTAAAGGGCATCTTGATGAAAGAGAAAGAGGAGAGTGAAAAAGTTTGCCTAAAGCTCAACATTCAGAAGACAAAGATCATGGCATCCGGTCCCATCACTTCATGGGAAATAGATGGGGAAACACTGGAAACAGGGTCAGACTTTATTTTTTGGGCTCCAAAATCACTGCAGATGGTGGTTGCAGCCATGAAATTAAAAGACGCTTACTCCTTGGAAGGAAAGTTATGACCAACCTAGATAGCATATTAAAAAGCAGAGACATTAGTTTGCCAACAAAGGTCCAACTACTCAAGGCTGTGGTTTTACCTGTGGTCATGTATGGATGTGAGAGTTGGACTGTGAAGAAGGATGAGTGCCGAAGAATTGATGCTTTTGAACTGTGGTGTTGGAGAAGACGCTTGAGAGTCCCTTAGACTGCAAGGAGATCCAATCAGTCCATTCTAAAGAAGATCAGTCCTGGGTGTTCTTTAGATGGAATGATGCTAAAGCTGAAACTCCAGTACTTTGGCCACCTCATGCGAAGAGTTGACTCATTGGAAAAGACTCTGATGCTGGGAGGGATTGGGGGCAGGAGGAGAAGGGGATGACAGAGGATGAGATGGCTGGATGGCATTACCAACTCGACGGATGTGAGTCTGAGTGAACTCTGGGAGTTGGTGGTGGACAGGGAGGCCTGGCGTGCTGCAATTCATGTGGTCCCAAATAGTCAGACACAACTGAGAGAGTGAACTGAACTGCACTGCACTGAACCAACAATACGTTCAGGGTTTTCGTTATTGTTGTTGTGACAGGAATTAAAGGAAGGGAAAGGATAGTTGGGAGAAGAAGGATGAAAAAAATGTTACTTAGAAGGCACATAGTTTGTTTTTGTTGTTGTTGTTGTTGTTTGTTTTCATTTTTTAAAATTAATTAATTTATTTTAATTGGAGGATAATCACTTTACAATATTGTATTAGTTTTGCCATACATCAACATGAATCTGCCACAGGTGTACACGTGTTCCCCACCCTAAACCCCCCTCCCACCTCCATCCCCATCCCATCCCTCTGGGTCATCCCTGTGCACCAGCCCCGAGCATCCTGTAGCATGCATTGAACTTGGACTGGTGATTCATTTCAATATGATATTATGCATGCTTCAGTGCCATTCTCCCAAATCATCCCACCGTGGCCCTCTCCTACAGAGTCCAAAAGACTGTTCTATACATCTATATCTCTTTTGCTGTCTCGCATACAGGGTTATCATTACGATCTTTCTAAATTCCATATATATGTGTTAGTATACTGTATTGGTGTTTTTCTTTCTGGCTTACTTCACTCTGTATAATAGGCTCCAGTTTCACCCACCTCATTAGAACTGCTTCAAATGTATTGTTTTTAATGGCTGAGTAATACTCCATTGTGTATATGTACCATGGATACATATACATTATGTATATGTACCATGGATACATTCTTATCCATTCATCTGCTCATGGACATCTAGGTTGCTTCCATGTCCTGGCTATGATAAACAGTGCTGCGATGAACATTGGGGTACACGTGTCTCTTTCAATTCTGGTTTCCTCAGTGTGTATGCTCAGCAGTGGGATTGCTGGGTCATTTGGCAGCTCTATTTCCAGTTTTTTAAGGCAACTCCACACTGTTCTCCATAGTGTCTGTACTAGTTTTCATTCCCACCAACAGTGTAAGAGGGTTCCCTTTTCTCCACACCCTCTCCAGCATTTATTCCTTGCAGACTTTTGTATCGCATCCATTCTGACTGGCGTGAAATGGTACCTCATTGTGGTTTTGACTTGCATTTCTCCGATAATGAGTATCGGATAATAATTGAGCATCTTTTCATGTGTATGTTAGCCATCTGTATGTCTTCTTTTGAGAACTGTCTGTTTACTTCTTTGGTCCATTTTTTGATTGGGTCATTTATTTTTCTGGAATTGAGCTGCAGGAGTTGCTTGTATATTTTTGAGATCAATCCTTTGTCAATTGCTTCATTTGCTAATATTTTCTCCCATTCTAGGCGCTGTCTTTTCACCTTACTTATAGTTTCCTTTGTTGTGCAGAAGCTTTTAATTTTAATTAGGTCCCATTTGTTTATTTTTGCTTTTATTTCAGAAGTCACATGGTTTGAAGACATGCTATTTGATTTTTTTACATTCCTGCTATTTTAGGCTTTACTGGAAAAGTGGCATTTTCTATTTCTTGTTGTTTAGCCCCTTTCTTCTCTTTCTCTAAGATTCCTTTTCAAAACTGCAATGATAATAACCTTTAAAGTGTTTCTACTCATTTCCTACATAGTATAGCAAAGAAAAGCTTCCCTGGTGGCTTAGACAGTAAAGAATCTACCTGTAATGCAAGAAACCTGGGTTCGATCCCTGGGTTGGGAATATTCCCTGGAGAAGGGCATGGCAACCCACTCCAGTATTCTTGCCTGAAGAATTCCCATGGACAGAGGACCATGACAGATTACAGTCCTTGGGGTCTCAAAGAGTTGGACACAACTGAGTCACAGAACATAGTACAGAAAACAACCATTTTTAAAGACAGCAAGTTACAAGAGGAAAAAAAAAAAAGATCGTTAAGCAAGACAATCAGAATATTACAAAGAAAGCTTGGCTTTCCCAGGTGGTGGTGATTTGTTGCTCTTTTGAAACTAGTAACCCATTTGTTCACTAATTCTTTGTTCACAGTTTATCACTGAATATTGTACTGTCACATCATGAAGAAAACTCACAAAATACTTCAAGTCACTAACGGGATAGAAGATAAATTTTAATGAGTTATATGAGAAAAGGAGATCCCCTGGAGGAGAGCATCACAACCCACTCCAGTATTCTTTCCTGGAAAACACCATGGACAGAAGAGCCTTGCAGGCTACAGTCCATAGGGTCACAAAGAGTCAGACATGACTGAAGTGACTGAGAATGTACGCATGAGGAAAGGGGGTCTTTTTTTCTTAATCTCAAGCTCTTATACTACTCCTCTTCTTCTAAATCCGAATTACCATCTACCCATCTTTTCATTTCTATTGCCACATCTGATCCACATCTGCATTGCAACAGTCTCCCTATCTCCAATTGCTTCTCACTGAAATTCATTGCTGACATAGTTGCCCAAGAAACACTACTAGAATATTACCCTTATTATGACTCCTTATATTAAGAAATATCTAATAGTTCCTTATTACTAGTTAAATAAACTCCACAATCCCTAGTCAAAGTTTTCTATGACTTTCTCTTTGATTGTCTGTCCATCCTATCTCTCATAAGATGTTAAGTCTAATTAATTCAAACTAAAATAACCAGTTTTCCAAAGCTAATGCATTTTCTCTTACAGAAATTTAGAAGCAATCTCAAAATCTACTCTCAATGAAGCCTTTCCTAATGTGATAACTACTTTTTATATATCATAATAGCATCTTATTTGTACCACCATTATAGCACTGACATACTCTGACTTGCATCAGTTACTCATTTACTCGAAAGTGTGCTTTTAACATAGCCATTGATCAATAAATACTTATTGAATTAATAAATAAATGTTTTTTCAAAGTATTAACTATACAAATGTTTAGATTAGGTACATAGAGGAGATAGGATACTTCTCTAATTGTACTGGTCTGCACAGTCACTGAACAATGCCAGGTTATTATCCCAGGATAAGACATAAAGCTGAAATATTATTAACTTGTAGCAACACTTAATATGTGATAGGACTTCAGCATTAGTTTGATGAAAAGTAGAAAATATGAGTCATATTTGAAGATACAGATATCTTTTATATGTATTTTTTCCATTAAATAGAGGAATATTAGAGCTAAAATTAGCATTATGAGATATTACAAGCTGAAGCAGGTCTCATGTTGCAAACTATACAAACTAAAGTGTTTTTTTTAATATACGTGTAAGTATCACTAGAGCTATTTACATTACAGATACAGAGCTGTCAATTATTCTTTTCATTTCTGAAACCTTTCACTTTGAAAATCTATAAATGAGCTATAAGAGGGCCCTTGTGCAATCAGACAGCTATAATTTTTATGTTTGCTTTTAAGCTGTATAATTAGCAAACACTTTTTTTTCTTTTGCAATGAACAGTCCATGTGGGAATATATCCCAATGGGGGATCAAAAGACATCTGTGCCAAAACAAACAAATAAACAAGAAACTACACTTGTTTCCAATGCTTAATGCATCTGTTTCCTAAAACTATAGATTATCAGACAGCGGCAACAAATATGACTTTGTGGCTCCCAATCCAGTTCACCAGTGAAATCTTGTGACTTTTCTAGTTAGTGCATACACTCATGTGGAGGATGAAAGATGTGATCCCCTTCAGAGCAAATGTACTGATCCCCTTCATTACATTTTCCCCTTTAGAGAAAATTTATTTTAGTATAATCAATTTATGATTGCTTCAAAGTCATAACCTCTAAAAATTAACTACTGGTCATGTATGATGCATTATTTCTTATGTACACCAAAGTACTCTTCTTCATATTTTCATCTTGTTATCCTCATAACACTTTTTTGAATGCCCATAGCAGACATAGTGTCATAATAAGAAGCAAAGGAGTAGACATGAGGGCCAATCAATCCTATTCAAACATGTTTTCCTGCTCACAAATCTGAGGGGATGCAATACCATTGACTGTGGCATTGGGATAGAACTTTAAAGTGATCCCCTCTAATGGGCCTATTATCCTGCCTTCAAATTTAACCACTGAATTCAAGGATCCCTGTTCTTTCTCCCAGAAGACTGTATCTATAAAGAGAAGACATATTGGTTAATGAATTATTAGCACAAACCTTTTCCCTGAGTAAGTAATCTTACCCACCTCAATATCTTTAGTACCACCAATGTGTAATTGACTTCCAAACCTGTGTTTCTAATCTTCCCTAGCCATCTCTCCCATGATCTCTAAATTCACAGAGAGTGAAAGTGTAATCACTCAGTCCTGTCTGACTCTTTGCAACCCCATGGACTCCAGCACCACAGGCTCCTCTGTCCATGGAATTCTCCAGGCAAGAATACTGGAGTGGATAGCCACTCCCTTCTCCAGGGGATCTTCCCGGCCCAGGGATTGAACTTGGGTTTCCCTCCTTGCAGGCATCTGAGCTATCAGGGAACTCACAGTACTGCTTATTAAACAGTACTAATTGAATACCCCATGATTACATCAATATCACCAAGCATAAACTGAAATCTTAATCTTTCTACACTAAACTTCTGTTTAACCCTATGTTATCTGCCCTACAATAGACACAGAGATATTTCACACATCCAGTTTCCCAAGTTGTAAATATGAGAATCATCCTCAATAACATCTCATCAACCAATCATTAAGTCCCATCAAATGAATAGCTTTGCAACTAATCCTCTTAGTATTCTACTGAATGATGGGGTGGAGTTAGAAATAGAAAATAAAATATTGAAAACTGAAAATTTGTCAGGCGTATTCAACTCAATATGTCTAAAATTTGACTCATTTCTTAATTATCACCCCACTGGCCAAATTTATTTTTTGAATTATTTTTCCAATCTCATTTCTAATTAATGGCACTGTAATTATCCAATAGTTAAGTTAAAGAACTCAGAATCTTTTGTCAGGTTAAAACTTTTAAAACTCATCCTGTAGGTCATGGGGAACTAGTGAGTGTTAATAAAAGAATTATATCAGCTTTTTAAAAAATCATGACTCTGCCAATAGTGTGACTGCTAACTGCTAAGTCACTTCAGTCGTGTCTGACTCTGTGCGACCCCATAGACAGCAGTCCACCAGGCTCCCATGTCCCTGGGATTCCCCAGGCAAGAACACTGGAGTGGGTTGCCATTTCCTTCTCCAATGCATGAAAGTGAAAAGTGAAAGTGAAGTCGCTCAGTCGTGCCCAACCCTCAGTGACCCCATGGACTGCAGCCTTCCAGGCTCCTCTGTCCATGGGATTTTCCAGGCAAGAGTACTGGAGTGGGGTGCCATTGCCTTCTCTGGCCAATAGTGTGAATAACAGATTAAAGAAGAGACTGGTGAGAAATATTTAATAAACTGTGGAAATAGTCTTGAACAGAAATGATAGGGGCTTTACTTACAAAGGTCCACCAAGTCAAAGCTATGGTTTTTCCAGTCAGTAGTCATGTATGGATGTGAGAGTTGCACCATAGAGAAAACTGAGCTCTGATGAATTGATGCTTTTGAGCTATGGTGTTGCAGAACCCTTTAGAGTCCCTTGGACAGCAAGGAGATCAAACCAGTCAATACCAAAAGAAATCAACCCCAAATATTCATTGGAAAGAATGATACTGAAGCTGAGACCCCAATACTTTGGCCACCTGATGCAATGAACTGACCACTGGAAAAGACCTTGATGCTGGGAAAGACTGAAGGCAAGAGGAACAAGGTGACGACAGAGGATGAGATGGTTGAATGACATCACTGACTTGATGGACATAAGATTGAGCAAGCTACAGGAGTTGGTGATGGGCAGGAAAGCCTGGCATCCTGAAGTCCATGGGGTCACAAAGAATCGGACACAATTGAGTGACTGAACTAAACTGAACTAAGGAAATGCAATGAGATCTATTCCACTTGAAAATTTGTATATTAACGTACATTTTATATTGCCCCAATGAGGAAGGTTTAATGAAAGACACATGTTTAGATTTGGATTTATAGAAAATTGAAGAAAATATAGTGCAGGAGTAAAACAACTTGTTCTAGGGATCTCAAACAGATAATTATGTAACTGGAAAATCTATGCTGAGACAAAATGGAATATGTTAAAAGTTCTATTAAAACTAAGATGCCACAAAAAAAGAAAACTACAGGCCAATATCACTGAGGAACATAGGTGCAAAAATAATTAACAAAATTCTAGCAAACAGAATCCAACAACATATTAAAAAGATCATACATCATGACCAAGTGGGCTTTATCCCAGGGATGCAAGGATTCTTCAATATCCACAAATCACTCAATGTGATACACCACATTAACCAATTAAAAGATAAAAACCATATGATTATCTTAATATATGCTGCTGCTGCTGCATCGCTTCAGTTGTGTCCGACTCTGTGCGATCCCATAGATAGCAGCCCACCAGGCTTCCCATCCCTGGGACTCTCCAGGCAAGAACACTGGAGTGGGTTGCCATTTCCTTCTCCAACTCAATAGATGCAGAGAAAGCCTTTGACGAAATTCAACATCCATTTATGATAAAAACCCTCCAGAAATCAGGCATAGAAGGAACATAACATGATAAAATCCATATATAATAAACCCAGAGTAAACATCCTCAATGGTGAAAAATTGAAAGCATTTCCCATAAAGTCAGGAACAAGACAAAGCTGCCCACTCTTACCACTACTATTCAACATACTTTTGGAAGATTTGGCCAGAACAATCAGAGAGAAAAAGAAATAAAAGGAATCCAGATTGGAAAAGAAGAAGTAAAACTCTCACTGTTTGCAGATGAAATGATCCTCTACATAGAAAACCCTAAAGACTCCACCAGAGAATAACCAGAGCTAATCAGTGAATATAGTAAAGTTGCAGGATATAAAATCAACAGACAGAAATACCTTGCATTCCTATACACTAATAACGAGCAAATAGAAAGAGAAATTAAGGAAACAATTCCATTCACCGTTGCAATGAAAAGAATAAAATACATAGGAATATATCTTCCTAAAGCAGCAAAAGACCTCTATATAGAACACTATAAAACACTGATGAAAGAAATCAAAGATGACACAAATGGGTGGAGAAATATACCATGATCATGGATCAGAAGAATCAATAGGGTGAAAATGAGTATACTACTCAAAGCAATCTATAGATTCAATGCACTCCCTATCAAGCTACTAATGGTATTTTTCAGAGAATTAGAACAAATAATTTCACAATATGTATGAAAAAAATAACCTCGAATATTCAAAGCAATCTTGAGAAAGAAGAATGGAACTGGAGGAATCAACCTGCCTGACTTCAGGATCTACTACAAAGCTGCAGTCATCAAGACAGTATGGTACTGGCACAAAGACAGAAATATAGATCAATGGAACAAAATAGAAAGCCCAGAGATAAACCCATGCACCTATGGACACCTTATCTTTGAGAAAGGAGGCAAGAATATACAGTGGAGAAAAGACAATCTCTTTAACAAGTGGTGCTGGGAAAACTGGTCAACCACTTGTAAAAGAATGAAACTAGAACACTTTCTAACACCATACACAAAAATAAACTCCAAATGGATTAAAGATCTAAATGTAAGACCAGAAACTATAAAACTCCTAGAAGAGAACATAGGCAAAACACTCTCTGCCATAAATCACAGCAGGATCCTCTATGACCCACCTCCCAGAATATTGGAAATAAAAGCAAAAATAAACAAATTGGACCTAAGTAAACTTAAAAGCTCTTGCACAACGAAGGAAACTATAAGCAAGGTGAAAATACAGCCTTCAGGATGGGAGAAAATAATGGCAAATGAAGCAACTAACAAAGAATTAATCTCAAAAAAAAAAAAAAAAAAGCAACTCTTGAAGCTCAATTCCAGAAAAATAAGTGACCCAATCAAAAAATGGGCCAAAGAACTAAACAGTCAGTTCTCCAAGGAAGGCATACAGATGGCTAACAAACACATGAAAAGATGCTCAACATCACTCATTATCAGAGAAATGCAAAACAAAACCACAATGAGGTACCATTTCATGCTGGCAGAATGGCTGCTATCAAAAAGTCTACAAACAATAAATGTTGGAAAGGGTGCAGAAAAAGGGAACCCTCTTACACTGTTGGTGGGAATTCAGACTAGTACAGCCACTATGGAGAACAATGTGGAAATTCCTTAATAACCTGAAAATAGAACTGCCATATGACCCAGAATTCCCACTGCTGGGCATACACACCGAGGAAACCAGAATTGAAATAGACCCATGTACCCCAATGTTCATCCTAGCACTGTTTACAATATCTAGGACATGGAAGCAACCTAGATGTCCATCAGCTGATGAATGGATAAGAAAGCTGTGGTACATATACACAATGGAATATTACTCAGCCATTAAAAAGAAGGCATTTTTGAATCAGTTCTAATGAGGTGGATGAAACTGGAGCCTATTATACAGAGCAAATTAAGTCAGAAAGAAAAACACCAATACAGTATATTAATGCATATATATGGAATTTAGAAAGATGGTTATGATGACCCTATATGTGCGACAGCAAAACAGACACAGATGAAAAGAACAGACTTTTGGACTCTGTGGGAGAAGGTGAGGGTGGGATGATTTGAGAGAATAGCATTGAAACATGCATATTATCATATGTGAAATAGATTGCCAGTCCAGGTTTGATGCATGAGACAGGGTGCTCAGGGCTGGTGCACTGAGATGACTCTGAGAGATGGCATGGGAAGAGAGGTGAGAGGGGCCTTCAGGATGTTGAGCACATGTACACCCATGGCTGATTCATGTGAATGTATGGCAAAAACCACCACAGTATTGTAAAGTAATTAGACTCTGATTAAAATAAATAAATAATTTTTAAAATAAAGAAAATGTTTAATTTTTTTAAAAAAGTTCTATTTAAGACTATTCTCAATTCATTGATTCTTTGGAGAATCACTGAAAATTATTCAGTGCATCAACAACAGCCTGGAAATAATAAATAAGTGGCATGAATAGAACTAACTTGTAACTGAGAAAAGTAGCATCAAATTGAAGATAACAATTTCTCTATAATACATCTTTAAAGAAAAAAATGGAAAAAAAATAGGAAAAAGGTGAACATGAATAGTTCAGAAAAAAGTGATTTCCTGTGTTATTGGAATAGGGTTTTTTTTGTTTGCTTTATTTGTTCACAATTTTTTTCAAGTATAGCCTGAAGAGTAACTAACAATTATGTTCATACAATATTCTCAGGTCTATTCTAAGCAATTTATACATTTTAACCCTTTGTTTTTCACAGTAAAGCTGAGAAGTAGATACAAGTATTATCTTCACTTTACAGAGAAGGAAACTGATACCAGAGCAGTTATGCACCTTATACAGGGTCAAACACTTGATGCAACATTGTAGAGATTTCCCTCTCATATATAAGCAAGTTCTTGCTTTGAAGAGATAGCATTTATAAATAGCTTCCCTTGTGGCTCACTGGTAAAGAATCCGCCTGCAATGTGGGAGACCCGGGTTCAATCCCTGGGTTGAGAAGATCCCCTGGGGCAGGGAAAGACTATCCACTCCAATATTCTGGCCTAGAGAATCTCATGGAATGTGTAGACCATGGGGTCGCAAAGAGTTTGACGCAACCGAGTGACTTTCACTTCACTTCAACAATAAGAACTATCATGTATGGAGTACTTAGCATGTGCCAGACATTATGCTAATACATTTGCATGGATTTGTTCATTTAAACTTTACAACAACTCTATGAGTTTTTTTTTTTTTTTTTAATTCATGTATTACGGATAAAGAAACTGAATCCCAAAGAGTTTAAAAACTTGTTAAAGGGTACACAGCTGGTAAGTGGTCCAGCAACTAATTCAATACAAGTTTTTCAACGTTCATACTATCAGCCATTATAGTGCACTGCCTCCCTTCCTGGCAGCAATCAGTAGTTTAAAGGACGTCAGCCTGAGATGTTGATTGGCTGAAGTGTTGCAGAGTTTTTGCTAACAGTATACAGAGAGATTCTGAATGGTAAGCCAGCCACCAATTGTGGGGTGGATTTGAGATAAATAGAAACTTTTACAGAAGAAGCATTAAGTTGGGGCTCCCACCAAAAGAATCCCAAAATGTTGTACTCTCCCCTCAATTCGCATAGAGCCATGTTATCGTCAAGATAAACAAGCACAAACCAACCCAAAGGCAAACTTGATGTTCAGTCAGTTTGATTAAGGAAAATAATTTAACATTTATCTGACACTTTTCTTCTCCAATACTTTCCACAAACCATTAACATCGGTATTTAATCCAACACAATTAAACAAAAAATTGTACCAGAATAAAAGGAATAAGAATTGCCTTTTATCCCAGTACTTCAATGCATATTATAAGTATCAATCAGTGTTCACATTTGACCTCTGAGGTGAGAGCATTTTCACATGTGGTTTTCAGATTAAACCAAAAAACAGTTACCCAACTAGTGACCAATACCCAAGGAACAGACACAGAAATCTTGGGTTCCAGTCCTCATGTTCTACTCCTTATATATCAAATATATTTAGAAGCAGCATAACTAATAGCACTGATTTTTGTTTTCTTACTAGCTAAAACTATGTATATAACAATCACTCAGGTAATATGTATCAAGGATCACAGCATACTAAGAATTTTGTGGAATCTAAAATAAATTTGAAGTTTGATGTGACTGTGCATTTTATCTTTTTATTTAGTGTATGTTCTGGGATGGGGAGAATGGGGCTAAGGAAATGCATCTATGGTTGGTTCTAGGAGGGGGATATTATACATAGTGTAAATGTGTGATTACATATAGACAAATAAATACATCACTCCAAGGCTCTAGTCTCTATCCATTTTATGCTAATAAAAATATTTAATTCTAAGTAAATAACTGTGCAATGTAAAATATGACTACAAACATTTACTGGCACTAACTGAATTTGTGAAATCCTTGAACATTATTGAAAATAGCCTACTACAATAATTATCCTAAACTTCTATTACACTTAAAAGCTTTTATGAGAACATTAAAGAAATGCAACAATCTTGTTGTGTTTGCAGGCATCATTTCATGTTCTGAAGTCTAATCTGTATCTTATTGTTGTTTCTTAAAAGATTTGCAAAAACTAACCATTGCAAAGTGACTTAAGGACTATGAACACTGTGAAAGCAATTATGAAACAATATATTTAATTCATAATTACATGGAGTTTGAAGGGTTACTTGTGAAGGTTAAATGACATAATTTATCTAAAGGAGACTCACACAATGTTTAGCACAAGGTGAAACTCAAAAAAATTGTTTTTTTTTTTTTTTTTTTTAATTTCAAGCTATGTGACAGAACCTAGTCTGTTCAGTTCAGTTCAGTTCAGTCACTCAGTCGTGTCCGACTCTTTGCGACCCCATGAATCGCAGCATGCCAGGCCTCCCTGTCCATCAACAACTCCCGGAGTTCACTGAGACTCACCTCCATCGAGTCAGTGATGCCATCCAGCCATCTCATTCTCTGTCGTCCCCTTCTCCTCCTGCTCCCAATCCCTCCCAACATCAGAGTCTTTTCCAATGAGTCAACTCTTCACATGAGGTTGCCAAAGTATTGGAGTTTCAGCTTTAGCATCATTGCTTCCAAAGAAATCCTAGAGCTGATCTCCTTCAGAAGGGACTGGTTGGATCTCCTTGCAGTCCAAGGGACTCTCAAGAGTCTTCTCCAACACCACAGTTCAAAAGCATCAATTCTTCAGCACTCAGCCTTCTTCACAGTCCAACTCTCACATTCATACATGACCACAGGAAAAACCATAGCCTTGACTAGACGAACCTTTGTTGGCAAAGTAATGTCTCCGCTTTTTAATATGCTGTCTAGGTTGGTCATAACTTTCCTTCCAAGGAGTAAGCATCTTTTAATTTCATGGCTGCAGTCACCATCTGCAGTTACTTTGGAGCCCCCAGAAATAAAGTCTGACGCTGTTTCCACTGTTTCCCCATCTATTTGCCGTGAAGTGATGGGATCGGATGCCATGATCTTCGTTTTCTGAATGTTGAGCTTTAAGCCAACCTTTCACTCTGCACTTTCACTTTCATCAAGAGGCTTTTTAGTTCCTCTTCACTTTCTGCCATAAGGGTGGTGTCATCTGCATATCTGAGGTTATTGATATTTCTCCCGGCAATCTTGATTCCAGCTTGTGTTATTTCCAGTCCAGCGTTTCTCATGATGTACTCTGCATATAAGTTAAATAAGCAGGGTGACAATATACAGCCTTGACATACTCTTTTTCCTGTTTGGAACCAGTCTGTTTTTCCATGTCCAGTTCTAACTGTTTCTTCCTGACCTGCGTACAGATTTCTCAAGAGTCAGGTCAGGTGGTCTGGTATTCCCATCTCTTGAAGAATTTTCCACAGTTTATTGTGATCCACACAGTCAAAGGCTTTGGCATAGTCAATAAATCAGAAATAGATGTTTTTCTGGAACTCTCTTGCTTTTTCCACAATCCAGCGGATGTTGGCAATTTGATCTGTTATCAGTTCTGAAATTTGATATAGGTGAAGGACAAATTTTTATGACTTCTCTGGAATGAACCAGCAGTTAATATGCTATTTTATTTCACTTCTGAAATATGATGGATAGGCCCTATAATTTCCTTGGAAGTCTTGATTTGAGAAAGACAGGGAATAACAATCATCGATTACCAGCTATATACATTCCTCATCTTAAAAATTGAAGGGAAGTGTCTTACCTGGCTGTTATGCATAGACCAACGAATCTATACAGGTCCAGCTTCAAGATGGGTATTAAAAGGGTAAATAGATAACTGAATGAACTTATGTACATCTAGAAGAATCCCAGTCTCTTTCAAGCATGACAAGTCCTACAAGTTAAGAATTCTTAACCCTTTTCAGTGTAGGTTAGCTGCTTGTTGCTAACTGGTTGTTAACTGGTTGTTTCACTATAGTGAAACTTACTACTTGAGGCAAGTTTTGCTTCAGTTTTTGTTTTTGTAATTTATATATACTCTACAGATCATGTATATAGTGCTTTGGCCCTTTGCCTGGGAGTGACTTCTGCCTTCTGTTTATTTTATTCTGAGTTCCCTGTCTGGTATTGATTTTTGATCCCATTCCAACTCTTGGTATTTTATTTTCCTTGGGTTCTAATACTCTTAACATCTCCTTATTCTGGCCTTATACTCTACTATGTCTCCCCAGTTCTCGCTTGGATCCTTATTTCTGTGTTCTGTTGGAGGCCATAATGACATGTATTTATCTCGAAATCCAGGAAACAGTAAAATCCATCAAATGTAGCACAGAACAAGACACAGTCTGGGTGAGAAAAGCTGAAGAATTAGGCTTGATTCTGTGAACTCAGTCCCTACATGATTAAAAGGAAAGACTGCCTCTCTTAGCACAAAGGACCGAGATTCATCACCTCCATATTCTCTATGAGTTCCTTCATTGCTAGCTAAATGTGTCATGTCTATCTTAACCAATTTTGAAAAAAAGAATTATAAAAATAATATTATTATCTATCAGTAGTGGATGCACTCTAAAAAGTGGTAATTTGTAACTTCATAATCAGAGAGATGAAAGTCTCCTGTTTTGAGCCTGTAAGGTTTTTGCAAATCTCATAATGTAAGGAAGTAATGCCACTGAGCAATAAAATCTCAGTAGGGGAGTTCTGTATTCCTATATAAAGGTTGTGCATCTTTTTCTGCCTAAAGAGTTCTATTTGAAACAAACCAGAGGTGCTGTGTTAAAAGGCCTGAACCTGTGTCCTTAATCAGCATTTTTGGGGCTTTTAGTCCTGTGGCAGGAATATGCCCTTTCTTAAAAATTTCTTTAACTTGAAGTAAAAAAGATTAATTGATAGAAATTCAACTTTTTTTTTTCTTCAAAGGAAGGTATTTTCCCTCTTAATCATGTGTTATTAAACTCCAGACTAAGGGGCCAATGAATGACTGAATGACCAAATAAAAGGTGTGTCACCTGAGAATGGCCTTTCCTGAGTCAGTTCAGTTCAGTTGCATCTGACTCTGTCACCTCATGAACTGCAGCATGCCAGGCCTCCCTGTCTATCACCAACTCCCGGAGTTTACTCAAACTTATGTCCACTGAGTTGGTGATGCCATCCAACCTATCTTATCCTCTGTCATCCCCTTCTCCTCCCACCTTCAATCTTTCCCAGCATCAGGGTCTTTTCCAATGAGTCAGTTCTTTGCATCAGGTGGCCAAAATATTGGAATTTCAGCATCAGCATCAGTCCTTCCAATGAATGCTCAGGACCAATTTCCTTAAGGATGGACTGGTTGGATCTCCTTGCAGTCCAAGGGACTCTCAAGAGTCTTCTCCAACACCACAGTTCAAAAGCATCAATTCTTCGGTGCTCAACTTTCTTTGTAGTCCAACTTTCACATCCATACATTGCTACTGAAAAAAACATAGCTTTGACTAGACAGATCTTTTTTTGCAAAGTAATGTCTCTAATTTTTAATATGCTGTCTATATTGGCCATAACTTTCGAGAGTCAGCACATCACTAAAACTGTCAATTGGGAAGAATTTTTTGAGCGACATTTAGCCTGGGGAAAAAAAAATAAAAGAATCCTCTTCCTGCCTCTGCTATACCTTGCAGGCTCCTCTGTTCTGAATATATTCCTAATAGCTTTAGAAATTATTTATTATTTCTTGCATTCTTGGGACTGTATACTATGTTTTAGATGGAGGAGGGGAGAAATCTGCAGTTACCTTGAACCTAGAGTCTTGGAGCTTGAAGGGCAGTAAATCTCCTTCCTTAGTTTTATAGTTAAGAATTTGCTTGTCTTCCTGTAGATAAACAGATTGTCAGTCTTCCATTATTCATCCCATATGCCAAGGTTTTTTCTGCTTTCATTTATGTGATGTTTCTTAATGGCATATCTACTTTGGTTCTGTATCCTAAGAGTTGATTTTCCTTAGTGTTCTGTTCATAATGGGGAATGCTGCTATCACATTTATCCTGAGAATCAGAGAACAAATGGAAATCGTTCAATTCCATTGCCTCTAATCCCTAGTAAAAGTTTTACCTTTTAGGTTATCTTTCTTAAAAAGGTGAAAGATTTATGCAATCTGAGGAGAAACCAGAGTATATATTATATGCCAACCTTAAATGAGAAACCAAAACAAAATTGCAGACTGGCTAAAGGAAGTATAACTTAATAGATGATAACTTCCTGTGATGGTTTTCTCTTCCCATCCCTCTCTCTCTCTCTCTTCCTCCCTTCCTACTTTTCTTCCCTTCCTAACTCCCTTTCTTCCTTATTTTGGCAATCATTTTAGGGTCTATGACATGCCAGGTACTGTGCCATGTATTGAGTGTACAGAGAACAATAAAATAACAACTCAAAGCCTTTGTGTGTAGATTCTCTGGCATAGTTACTTGAAAGGAAAATTAAGACTAGTGGTGGTGTTGTGGGTGTGGACAGGGCATAGGAAATGGATGATTGCCACAGCAAATACAAAGGAAATAAAGATGAATAATTTGCAGTCTGTTTATAATCGAGGTGAATCTTGCTCCTAGGAGAAAACCCTATATTTCAAAACCTGAAGAGCAAAATCATCATATGAAATAGGTGGTCTGATTAAAATATGCTTGTGAGGCAGATAGATAATATGCACCAAAAAAAAAAAAATCTGACAATTAAATTATAAAATCCTAAAGTTGAAATCACCTTAAAGGATTGTATGATTCTATTCAGTGATATACAAAATTGTCTTTGTCTGAATTAGTCAAAGTTTTATCTGGATAATTTTATAGCAATCTCTCTAATTATCAATCTTGAGGCAGAAAAAAAACACTTAAATGGCTCAGTGTGAGAATTCCTGAATATCAGAATCTGATTTGAACATAATTCATTTCAACAAATAGCATTTTGCTGGCGAAGATGGGCATAGGTAAGCATTTTGGGGGCAATTCAAGGAACTTATAGTCTATTAGGAGAGTTAAGTCATATATTAGGTTCAACCATGTAAATTCTACTTATGTGAGTCAAATATAACTAAATATCAACAATTTAGTATAGTTCAACTTAATACCAGAAGACAAGTACACAAAGAATAAAACATAACTAAAACTAAAAAAAAAAAAAAAAGAATATGCAAAAATAGTATCCCGATTGATCAAATACAGGGATAAACTTTTGCTAGATAGATTTGCAGGGAAGTAGGGTTAAGGAAATCAGGTTTCAGAAGGCTGGATTGGCAGGGTAGTGTTCTGTCTAGCTTTTACGAAATATTGACAAAAATTTTACACACAAAGAGACAGGGGAGTAGGTAAAATAGTGGGAGCAAAAGTACATAATCAGTAAAGTACATGCATTTTACAGTAAACAATGGGTACTTCAGCTGGAATGAGAAGTGAAGTGAAGTGGCTCAGTTGTGTCCGACTCTTTGCGACCCCATGGATTGTAGCCTATCAGGCTCCTCTGTCCATGGGATTTTCCAGGCAAGAATACTGGAGTGGGTTGCCATTTCCTTCTCCAGGGGAACTTCCTGACCCAGGGATTAAAGCTGGGTCTCCCGCATTGTAGGCAGATGATTTACCCATTGAGCCACAAGGGAAGCCTCTTTATGAAGGTAAAGCATGGGATATAAAATTAGAATGGAAAATGGAGGCAAAAGCAAAAATTATCTGGCACACCAAACTATGAGTTATAAATTTGATTCACTTCATTCAATCCTGATCAATCAGGATACTATTTTTGCATATTCTTTTAATTATGAGGAGCCTTTCAACAATTTCATTGTGGCAGGGTTATGTTAAATCGGAGCTGAACTTCAGAAGTTTGTCAATGATGCACATGGTGTGTTAATTGTGAATGGAATGGAAAACAAAGGGAGCTTTCAGCCAGCAAAAGATCCAATATTCTGAAGAGGAACCAGATATATTAGAGCTGCATATCCATAGACATCTCTGACAAATGTTAAGTATAGTTTGCCTCCAATATCTACTGTATCTTCTTTATGCCTGTCAGTATCTTGAAATGCCTGCCATTTCAAGGCACTTATTGTCTTCTATTTTTTTGTCCATTTTTTCTATTAAACTCAATTCTCATGTAAAAATGGGTTCCAATATTTCACTCACAATGAGGTGTAATTACAGTTTAACATATCATGTCTTTTGCTCTTCCCCTACCCTCTACTCATGGCTCAAAATAGTCAGCCAGCTGATTTGCTTGTAAGACTAGCAGTAGAATATTCACCAGAAGTAGAAAAACTAGGGGACTAAAATGTATGGCATTTATTTAACCATTAGAGTATTACAGCATTAACTACAAAGTCATTGACTCAAAGAGGGAAACAACCAGGGCTAAAGAATGATACACAGGACTGCAAAATTCTCTTAGAAAAGACCCTAGAGTTCAGTTTACTCAATTCTCCAGACAATGATGTGACTCTTTCTGAAGTATCCTTATCAAGAAGTTACCCAGCATCTGTTTGCATATATTTTGAGATGGAGAACAACTATATTCCCTGAGGCAGCAAATTCCATTCTCAATTCTGTTATTAATCTTTCTTAAGCTAAGCCTAAATCTCCTTACCTACTCCCTCAACTCATCAATTGGTCAAAGACCTATTTTCTATGGTGATAAATAATCTTACCCCTTATTCTAAAAAACACATCTCTAAATATTTGAAAAGGGGTGTGCTGTGGCCACTGAGTCTTCTCTTCTCAGGATAAAGAACCAATTTCCTTACATTAAAAAAATTCAAATTCCTTTATCCTTATTATTCCTATTTTAGACATCTCCAGCCTGTTCTATTCAAGACCCTGGATGCCAAATAGAAATCAAAGAGCAAAAAAGGTTGATTTCTCTCAAATAATTTATAAACATGTATTTTGGGGATATAATAAAGGGATTAGTGTCATATATGTGGAATCACTGCCAAGACCAAAGTTAAAGAAACTTTTCCCTGTTTTCTTCTAGGAGTTTTATGGCTTCAGATCATGGCATCTGGTCCCATCACTTCATGGAAAATAGATGGGGAAACACTGGAAACAGTGTCAGACTTTATTTTGGGGGGCTCCAAAATCACTGCAGATGGTGATTGCAGCCATGAAATTAAAAGACGCTTACTCCTTGGAAGGAAAGTTATGACCAACCTAGATAGCGTATTCAAAAGCAGAGACATTACTTTGTCAACGAAGGTCCGTCTAGTCAAGGCTATGGTTTTTCCTGTGGTCATGTATGGATGTGAGAGTTGGACTGTGAGGAAGGCTGAGTGCCGAAGAATTGATGCTTTTGAACTGTGGTGTTGGAGAAGACTCTTGAGAGTCCCTTGTACTGCAAGGAGATCCAACCAGTCCATTCTGAAGGAGCTCAGCTCTGGGATTTCTTTGGAAGGAATGATGCTAAAGCTGAAACTCCAGTATTTTGGCCACCTCATGCGAAGAGTTGACTCACTGGAAAAGACTCTGATGCTGGGAGGGATTGGGGGCAGGAGAAGAAGGGGACGACAGAGGATGAGATGGCTGGATGGCATCACTGACTCGATGGACATGAGTCTGAGTGAACTCCGGGAGTTGGTGATGGACAGGGAGGCCTGGCGTGCTGCGATTCATGGGGTCGCAAAGAGTCGGACACGACTGAGTGACTGAACTGAACTGAACTGAACTGAAGTTGATTTTTATGAATGTTTTAAGATAAGTGTAGTAATCCTTATCTTAAGGATATTACTAAAATAAGGATTGTAAGATAATTTGTAGTAATCAAATTTCCCTGACACCATTTATTGAAGAGACTCTTCTTTTCCCAGTGAGTGTCTTTGGTTTCCTTATCAAATATCGTTGACCACATCCATTGATGGGGATAAGTTCAAACTATGTCCTATTGACCTATATGTTTACATTCAGCCCAGTATCACACTGTTTCAATTACTATGCCTTTGTGAAATTAGGAGTGTGAAATATTTACTTTTTTCTTCTTTCTCTGGATTAGTTTGGTTATTCTGATTCTTTGTGGCTTCACACAAATTTTAGAATCATTTTTACTATTTATGTGAAAAAAATGCCATTGAAATTTTTTTCTTAATTTATTTTTTTTAATTAACGGATAATTGCTTTACAGAATTTTGTTGTTTCTGTCAAACCTCAACATGAATCAGCCATAGGTATACATATACTCCCTCCCTTTTGAATCTCCCTCCCATCTCCTTCCCCATCACACCTACATTCTTTTTCACATTCTTTTCCATTATGGTTAATCACAGGATATTGCATCTATGTTCATCAGTGATATTGGCCTGTAGTTTTCTTTTTTGTGTGTTTTCTTTGTCTAGTTTTGGTATCAAGGTAAAGGTGGCCTCATAGAATAAGTTTGGAAGTGTTCCTTCCTCTGAAATTTTTTGAAGTAGTTTTAGAAGGACAGGCATTAGCTATTCTCTTAATGTTTGACAGAATTATCCTGTGAAGCCTTCTGGTCCTGGGCTTTTGGTTTTGGGGAGATTTTTTATCACAGCTTCAATTTCAGAGCTTGTAATTGGGTTGTTCATAATTTCTCTTTCTTCCTGGTTCAGTCATGGAAGATTGAACTATTCTAAGAATCTGTCCATTTAGTCTGGGTTATCCATTTTATGCCATATAGTTGTTCATAATAGTCTCTTATTTTCCTATGTATTTCTGCATTGTCTGTTGTAACCTCTCCATTTCCATTTCAAGTTTTGTTGATTTGATTCTTCTCTCTTTTTTTCTTGATGAGTCTGCTAAAGGATTGTTAATTTTGCTTATCTTCTCAAAGAACCAGCTTTTAGTTTTATTAATCTTTACTATTGTTTATTTAATTTCTTTTTCATTTATTTCTGCTTGGATCTTTATGATTTCTTTCCTTCTTTAATTTTTTGGGGTTTTTGTTCTTCTTTTTCCAGTTGTTTTAGGTGTAAATTTAGGTTGTCTGTTCGATCTTTTTCTTGTTTCCTGAAGTGGATTGTACTTCCCTCTTAGAACTGCTTTTGCTACATCCCATAGGTTTTGAGTTGTCATGTTCTCATTGTAATTTGTTTCTAGATATATTTTGATTTCCCTTTTGATTTCTTCAGTAATCTGTTGGTTACTTAGAAACGTGTTGTTTATTCTCCATGTGTTTGTGTTTCTTACAGTTTCTTTCTTGTAATTGATATCTAGTCTCATAGTGTTTTGGTCAGAGGATATGCTTGATATGATTTCAATTTTCTTACATATATTGAGGTTTAATTTGTGATTTCAATTTTCTTACATATACTGAAGTTTAATTTGTGAACCAAGATGTGGTCTATCCTGTTCCATGTGCACTTGAGAAGAAGGTGTATTCTTCTGCATTTGGATGGAATGTCCTGAAGATATCAATGAGATCCATCTCATCTAATGCATACTTTAAGACTTGTGTTTCCTTATTAGTTTTCTGTTTTGATGATCTGTCCATTGGTGAGAGTGGGGTGTTAAAGTCTCCTACTATTATTGTGTTACTTTCAATTTCTCCTTTTATGTCTGTTAGTCTTTGTCTTATGTATTGAGGTGCTCCTATATTTGGTACATAGATATTTACAATTGTTATGTTTTCCTCTTGGATTGATCCCTTGATCATTATATAGTGTCCTTCCTTATCTCTTGTACTCTTCTTTATTTTAAGGTCTATTTTGACTGATATGAGGATTGCTAATCCAGCTTTCTTTTGCTTTCCATTTGCATGGAATATATTTTTCCACCCTCTCACTTTCAGTATATAAGTGTCTCTAGGTCTGAAATGAGTTTCTTGTAGACAGCATACATATATGGGTCTTGTTTTTGTATCCATTCAGCCAGTCTGTGTCTTTCTGTTAGAGCATTTAATCCAATTACATTTAAAGTAATAATTGATATATATGTCCCTATTTTAATTTTATTAACTGTTTGGGGTTGATTTTGTAGATCCTTTTTCTTCTCTTGTGTTTCTTGACTATATAAGTCCCTTTAAAATTTACTGTGCAGTTGGTTTGGTGATACTGAGTTCTCTTAACCTTTGCTTGTCTGAAAAGCTTTTGATTTCTCCATCAATTTTGAATTAGATTCTTGCTGGGTACAGTAATCTTGGTAGTATATTTTTATCTTTCAGTATTTTAAATATATCCTACCATACCCTTCTTACATTCAGAATTTCTGCTGAAAGATCAGCTGTTAAGCATATGGGGTTTCCCTTGTAAGTTACTTGTTGCTTTTCCCTTGCTGCTTTTGATATTCTTTCTTTGTGTTTAGTCTTTGTTAGTTTGATTAGTATGTTTCTTGGCATGTTTCTCCTTAGGTTTATCCTGTATAGAACTGTTTGTGCCTCTTGGACTTGAATGACTATTTCCATTTCCATGTTCGGGAAATTTTCAACTATAATCTTTTCAAAAATTTTCTCATACCCTTTCTTTTTCTCATTTCTTCTGGGACCTCTATAATTCGAATGTTGGTGCATTTGATATTGTCACAGAGGTCTCTGAGACTATACTCATTTCATTTTTTTACTTTATTCTACTCTTCAGAAGTTATTTCCACCATTTTAATCTTCCAGCTCACTGATTAGTTCTTCTGCTTCAGATATGTTGCTACTGATTCCTTCTAGAGGTTTTTTTTTTTTTTTAATTTCAGTAATAGTGTTATTTAATTCTGTATGTTTATTCTGTAATTATTCTAGGTTTTTGTTAATTGATTCTTGCATTTTCTCCATTTTGTATTCAAGGTTTTTAATCACCTTTGCTATCATTATTCTGAATTCTTTTTCAGGTAATTTGCCTATTTCTTCTTCATTTATTTGGACTTCTGTGTTTCTAGTTTGTTCCTTAATTGTGTAGTATTTATCTGCCTTTTCATTACTTATTTTTTTTAAGTTATTGTGTTTGATGTCTCCTTTTCCCAGGCTTCAAGGTTGAATTCTTTCTTCCTTTTGTTTTCTGCCCTCCTAAGTTTGGTCCAGTGGTTTGTATGAGCTTTGTATAGGATGAGATTTGTGCTGAGTTTTTGTTTGTTTTTTTGTTTTTCCTCTGTTTGGCAAGGCTGAGTGAGATGGTAATCTTGTCTGCTGATGATTGGGTTTGTATTTTTGTTTTGTTTGTTGTTTAGATGAGGTATCCTGCACAGGGTGCTACTGGTGGTTGGGTGATGGTGGGTCTTATATTCAAGTGGTTTCCTTTGTATGAGTTCTCACTATTTGATACTCCCTAGGGTTAGTTCTCTGGTAGTCTAGGGTCTTGGAGTCAGTGCTCCCACTCCAAAGGCTCAAGCCTTTAGCTTAAATCTGAAGATGACCCAAAGCTGGTGGGGATATCAAATTTGTTGAAGAACAAAACTGAGATTCAAAATGAGCTCAGAATGGCTGGAGTACTGGGCTCTCCCAGCCTCTTTATAGCCCAAGTAGAGGGCTAGAATTTTGATGAGCACTGAATTAAATCTATAGGTGGTTTAGGGTAATATGGACATTTTAACCAAATTAATTCTTCCAATTTATGAATATAGGATATCTTTACATTTGTTTGTGTATTCTTCAATTTATTTTATCAAAGCCTTGCAATTGTCAGTGTATAAGATCTTTTAGCTCTTTGGTTAAATTTATTTCTAAGGATTTTATTGTTTTTTGGTATTGTGAATGGCATTGCTTTTTTTAATTTCTTTTTCAAAGGTTTTGTTGTTAGTGTATAGAAACACAACTTTTTATGTTGACTTTTTTATTCTGCAACTGCTAAGATTTTTTATTAGCTCTAACAGGTTTCTGGGCATGGTCTTCAGGTATTTTTTATATGTAAGCTCATGTCTTCTGCAAACAAAGACAATTTTACTTCTTTTCTTATTTGGAAACCTTTCAAACAGCAAAATGAAATCAACAAAATGAAAATATAATCTATATAAGGGATAAATATTTGCAAATTATATATATATATATATATATATATATATATATATATAATGGTTAATATCCAAAATATATAAAGGATTCATACAACTCCATAGAAAAAACAAACAACTGATTTAGAAATGGACATAGGAGTTGAATAGATGTTTTTTTTTTTTCCCTCCCCAAGGAGAAGTACAAATGACCAACAAGTACATGAAAAGAGGTGTCTCAATAAAAAAAAAAATAGAACTACCATATATTTCAGCAGTCCCATTTCTGAGTATATAGCTAAAAGAATTAAAATCAGGATCTCAAAGTGATATCTGCACTGTAATTTTCATTGCAGCATTATTCACAATAGTTGAAATATGGATGAAAGATCATGCTTAGTCTGTATAGATTGATGAAAATAGAGGGTTTCAGATTTTTGTTTTTGGAAATTTCAACACACTTTGCTGTGTTCCAATTTTAGTCAAGACCATTTCCATTAGATGTAGATAATTTATGTACCTTCCCCTTTGCCTTCTAGTATGTCTTGCTACTAGTTTTTTCATCTTCACTAGGTGTGTGCCATGCATGTCTTTATCTGGGCAGGTGGCTTGCATAATCTGCTCATTTATAAAACATCTACCCTCTCTTCTTTTGCCTTCATTCAGCTGCTAGTTATGAATCTACAATTGTTAGGTCCATAGATTTCTATGAAGTTTCCAGACCAAGCTTTAAAATATTCATATTTCTTATATTCTTTTGAGTTGCTCTATCATTCTACCCTAAATAAGGATCAAGATACCTTTCACAGTATGTTGATGCTCTTCAGAGAAAAGATCCAGAAGGCATAATCTGAGATGAAAAACTGGTATGAGAAAACTGGATAAATGAAAACAGGATGAATAAGGAAATATTTTCCCAAAAAATGTGAAAAATCATCTTCCCTAATATTTAGTCATTCCTGTTTCTGTGCTGCTATGCTATTTTGGTCTGAGTCTTGTGAATGGGTGTTTGTGATGCGAATTTAATTTAGCACCATCATCACGATAAGAGCAGCTGTCCAAAATTCATATTTCCAAAGGATTTTTTTTAAAACTGTTTTGAAATAGATGTTCTGACTGCTTCACTGAAAACAAAATATCTATGTGTGCATGTGCAGTGTTTCTCCCTTTGGGTCTTTCTACTTCCAAATGCTTATAGTGTTTTTTGGCTTCAAAATAGTTTTGGGCAATGGATTCCTTTAAACACACATACAAAAGTATACGCATATGCACACATGGTTGGATGGCATCACCGACTCAATAGAGATGAGTTTGGGTAAACTCCGGAAGTTGGTGATGGACAGGGAGGCCTGGCATACTGCAGTCCATGGGGTCACAAAGAGTTGGACATGACTGAGTGAGTGAACTAAAATGATGAACACACTCTTCTTCCCAGAATACTTTGCCTCAGCATGGACCAAATATAAGACCGAAAACAGCATCTTGTTGTATCATTTAAAATGTAGTATTTATAATGCAACGTCCTGAAACAGTATGAATTCGTAATTAAGAGCACAAACTTTGTTGTTAAGCAGACATGGAATCAAATCCCAGTTCATATTTGTTAGCTCTATGACCTCAGGAAAAATTAATGAACTTCTCTTAGCTCAATATCTTAATAGATGAAATGTAGACATGTTAGTATTTATTTCTGTGTAACAAAGAATCCCAAACCATTGTGGCTTAAAACAATAGTTGCAAATATAATTAAGCTAAATAACAAATTAGTTTTCAACTCTGTGGTTTGACAATTTAGACTGGGATCTGCTGAGTGGATCTTCTGGTTCCAATTGGATTTTTCTTATGCATCCTTAGTCAGCTACAGGTTAGCTAGGAGGCTGTTTGTCCAGACTTTGGCTAATGTTAACTAGCTCTCTCTAATGTGGCCTCTCATCCTACAGCAAGTTAGATTATCCTTGAACACATGGAAATGGCAGAGTTCACACACACACACACACACAGACTCAGACTCTGAATTGGCACAATATCACTTTTAACATGTTTTATTAACCAAATCAGCTAACAATGAAAATTTAGTTTTAAAGAGTGAGGATAAGATCACATCTAGGTGGCAGGAGGAGTAAAATATGGAGCTAAATTCTCTCACAAATTCATTAAAAATACATCTTTATACGGAATGATTCTCACAGAACATCTATTTCACACTGACAAAATACTTCAGACTTCCAAAAGGCAAGAACACTTCCACATATCTGGGTAGGGCAAAGAAAACAAAAAAAAAGAGAGATACAGAGAGAAAGGAACTGGGATGGAACTTGCATCCCTGGGAAGGAGCTGTAAAGTGGAAAGGTTTCCACACAGTGAGAAATCCTATCATCTCACTGATGAGATCAGCTGGGACAGAGGGGGAGCTTTGGAGCCTCAAAGGAGAGCATAGCACCCAGTTTGCAGAAGGCAAAGTGGAGAGAGACCTGCACAGATCATCTGGTCAGTGCCAGATGACTCTCCTTAGTGGAGTCCACTTGTCCACTGGGGTGAGTGGAGGCTAGGTGCTGAGGCTCAGGTTTTGAAGATCAGACCACGGGAAGAGGACTGGATTTGGATGCATGGAGATAGCCTGAGGGGGCTACAGTGTTGTGTGCCACACCTAGGGAATGCAAGAAGAAGCCTGGGCCTACCAGAGAGGCAAGGAGCCCTTGTTCTAGGGTGTTTGATTAGAAGGGTGGTCCACCATAGATCTTCTTCCTTTTCATGTACTCTCAGGCAGCATGGTACCACCCACCTACATGAGCTCTAGGGCCAGGTGTGAACTGCTTCTGTTATCATGGTCTTCAGAGGAGAGTGCAGACAGCTGCTGCCACTGAGGATCCCACAAGAGGGCACAAGTTGCTGCTGCCATTTCCCAAGGAGCACATACAACCCACTACTGCCACCTCCAAGTGTCCCACAACTGGGAACTAATCACTGCCCTTACCTTCCTGGAAGCAAGCATGGGTTGCACACCTGCACATCCTCTATCAAGTGGATAATGGTTAGCACACTCTGAGGAAAGAGATGGCAAGCACTCAAACCAAAAATACCCCTCATGTTAAAAAATATTAAGCCCACACAAGCTATGATGATATGCTCCCACAAATAAATAGCCATCCAAGACTGCAGTAGAAAATTATTTCTCCTAAATTCACAGAATAAGAGAAAAATAAACAAAATGCAAATGTATAGGAGCCATTCTCAGTTAAAAGACAAATAGAAATCACTTGAAGGAACAAACAATAAAACAGACCTTTTCAGTCTAACAGACAAAAAGTTCAAAAAGGATGTAATGAAAATACTGAAAAAATTAAGAAAGACTATTGACAGAAATACAGATTACTATAAACAGGAACTAGAAATTATAAGGAAGATACAAGAAAAATTAGAAAATTCATTTCCTGAGACAAAAGCTGAGCTAAAGGCAATGATTAGCAGAATGAATAGTTTAGAATAAAGAATAAATAATCTGAAAGGTAGAAAAATGGATATTACCCAATCAAAACAGCAGACAGAAAGCCAAATTTAAAGAAATAAAAGATACCTGTGAAATAATGTAAAGCATGCTTATATATGCATAATAGGCTTTCCAGAAGTAGAAGAAAAGAAAAGGGAGATTGAAAATGTATATGAAAAAAATTATAGCTGGAAATTCCCCAAACTTAAACAATGAAGCAGATATACAGATACAGGAAGCACAGAAGGCCCCAAACAAGATGAATCCAAATAAACCTACCTCAAGGCATTTTTAAAAAATGGCAAAAGTTAAAGATAGAGAGAAGATTCTAAAGGCAGCAAGTGTTAATTACAAGTGAACCCCATAAGGCTACCAGCTTATTTCTATACAGAAACACTGCAGGACAGAAGGGAGTGGCAAACAATATTAAAAATTTTGAAAGGGAAAAATATGAAATCTAGAATACTCTACCCAACAATATTATTTGGAATTGGAAGAGAAATAAAGAATTTCTCAGACAAACAAAAACTAAAAGAATACAGCAATACTAAACCTAGCTTAAAAGAAAAACTTAAATGGCATTTTTAAATAGAAAAGAAACAAGAAGATATAGGAAGGAAGAAGTCATAATTGGAAAGTTAATTACTTAAATTAGCTAGTAAACAGATCAAAAATAAAAAAAATATTTGTGGAAGTAATGATAAACACAAGGAACAGAAAATGAATATACATAAAGACATAAAAAAGGACATCAGAATCAAAAAATTGGGGAAAGGAGAATAAGAAAATGCAGATTTTTTTCTTTCCTTTTTTTTTTTTAAGAATGTGTTTGAGCCTGTATGACTATCAGTCTAAAGCAAGCAGACATAAAAAGGGATTAACATACTCGAAAAACAGAACATCTATTCAAAAACATACAATATATTCACAAAATACAAAAAGAAGAGAACAAAACATAAAACAAAACTAAATATTCAAACCACAAAAAAAGGAACAAAGAAGAAACAACTGAAAAGCAAGATTTGAAATGACAACAAATTTATATGTATTAATATTACCTTAAAGGTCAATGAACTAAATGCTCTAATCAAAAGACATAGAGTGGCAGACTGTATAAAAAGCAAGAACCTACAATATACTGCCTATAAGAGAACCACTGTAGTGCAAAAGACACACATAAATTGAAAGTGTGAAGATAGAAAAGATATTTCATGTAAATAGAAGTGACAAGAAAGCAGTTGCTTCAATATTCATATCAGACAAGATAGAGTTTAAAACAAAGTCCATAAAGAAAGATAAAGAAGGACACTATATAATGAGAAAAAGATCAATACGAGAAGAGGATTTTACACGTCAATGTATACACCCCTAATATAGGAACACTCAAGCATATAAAATAAGTACTAACCGATATAATGGGAGAAATTGATGGGAAGACTGTAATAGTAGGAGACTTTAACACTCCACTCGTATCAATGGACACAGACCAGAATATTATACCCCCCTCCCCAAAAATGCAAACTCTTTTCAAGTGCAAATGAAACATGCATGTGTGCGTGCTAAGTCAAGTCAGTCATGTTCAACTTTTTGCAACCCTAGGGACTGTGGCCCATGATGCTCTTCTGTCCATGGGATTCTCAAGGCAAAAATACTGGAGTGGGTACCCATGCCCTCCTCCAGGGGATCTTCCCAACCCAGGGATCAAACCCACATCTCTTAGGTTTCTTACATTGGCAGGTGCCATCTGGGTAGCCTCCAAATGGAATGTATGAGGACACAAAACTAACTTCAACAAATAAGAGTATAGAAATTATTTCAATCATCTTCACTGAGAGCAATGGCATGCATTTAGAAGTCAACCACAGAAAAATAAATTTTAAAAATTTCATGGAGATTAAAAAAGCATGCTACAAAAAAGCCAATGAGTCAATCAAAGTAGTTCATAGAGGTAAGTTCATAGTGATAAGTTCAGTTAAGTTCAGTTCAGTCGCTCAGTCGTGTCCGGCTCTTTGCAACCCCATGAACTGCAGCACGCCAGGCCTCCCTGTCCATCACCAACTCCCAGAGTTCACTCAGACTCACATCCATCGAGTCAGTGATGCCATCCAGCCATCTCATCCTCTGTCGTCCCCTTCTCCTCCTGCCCCCAATCCCTCCCAGCATCAGAGTCTTTTCCAATGAGTCAACTATTCGCATGAGGTGGCCAAAGTACTGCAGTTTCAGCTTCAGCATCATTTCCTCCAAAGAAATCCCAGGGCTGATCCAACACCATATTTAAAAAGCATCAATTCTTCGGTGCTCAGCCTTCTTCACAGTCCAACTCTCACATCCATACATGATCACAGGAAAGACCATAGCCTTGACTAGATGGACCTTTGTTGGCAAAGTAATGTCTCTGCTTTTGAATACGCTGTCCAGGTTGGTCATGACTTTCCTTCCAAGGAGTAAGTGTCTTTTAATTTCATGGCTGCAGTCACCATCTGCAGTGATTTTGGAGCCCCAAAAAATAAAGTCTGACACTGTTTCCACTGTTCCCCCGTCTATTTCTCATGAAGTAATGGGACCAGATGCCACGATCTTCGTTTTCTGAATGTTGAGCTTTAAGCCAACTTTTTCACTCTCCTCTTCCACTTTCATCAAGAGGCTTTTGAGTTCCTCTTCACTTTCTGCCATAAGGGTGGTGTCATCTGCATATCTGAGGTTATTGATAATTCTCCCAGCAATCTTGATTCCAGCTTGTGTTTCTTCCACACTTTATCATAGTGATAAAAGCCTACTCAAAAAACAAGAAAAAATCTCAAATAAACAACCTAACCTACCTCATAAATAGATAATTTTATCAGCCCAATCACTAGAAGTGAAATAGATTTTGCAAAAAATATCTTCCTACAAACAAAAGTCCGGGACCAGACAGCCTCACAGGCAAATTCTATGAAGCATACAAAGAAATTATACAAATTCTCCTCAAACTTTTCCAAAAGATGGAATACCAGTGAACACTTCCAAAGACATTCTATGAAGCTACCATCACTCTAATACCAAAAACCAGTCAAAGATACCACCAAAAAAAGAGAATATTACAGGTCAATAACTTTGATTAATATAGATGTAAAAATTCTTACCAAAGTATTAGCAAATGAAATTCAACAACATATAAAAAGATCATATACCACAATGAAGTGGGACTCATCTTAAGTTCACAAAGATGGTTCAACAAACACCATTCAATGTGATGTACCATACAAACAAAAGAAAAAAAAATGTGATAATCTCAGTAGATGCAGAAAGAGCATATGACAGATTGAACATTCATTAATTATTTAAAAACACACACACACACACACACACACACACACACAAACTCTTACCAAAATGGGTTTAGAGGGAATATATCTTAATATAGTAAAAACGATTTATGACAAATGCACAGTCAGTATAGTACTCAATGGTGAAAATCTAAAAGCCTCCCTACTAAAATTTGGAACAGGACAAAGATGCCCACTCTCATTACTTCTATTCAACATAGTGTTGGAAGTCCTAGCCACAGCAATCAGACAAGAAAAAAGAATTAAAAGCTATCCATACTGGAAGGGAAGAAGAAAATTTGTCACTATATGTAGATGACATAACTACAAATAAAAACCCTTCAGACTCCACACAGAAACTATTACATCTAATAAGTCAATTCAACCAAGTATCAGGATACAAGATTAACACCCAGACATGTAGATGGTCAGTAGGCACATGAAAAGATATTCAACATTACTCATTATTAAAGAATGCAAATTAAAACTACAATGTGGTACCACTTCATATTAGTCAGAATGGCCATTATTAAAATGATGTCTGAAAATAACAAATGTTGGAAAGAGTATGGAGAAAAGGGAACAGTCCTACGCTGTTGGTAGAAATGTAAGTTGGTGTAGCCACTATGGAAAATAGTATGGTGGTTCTTTAGAAAGTTAAAATAGAATTGTCATATGATCCAACAATCCCACTCCTAGGCATATACCTGGGCAAAACTAATTTCAAAGAGATACATGTACCCCCATGTTCATAGCAGCAGTATTTACAGTAACCAAGACATGAAAGCAAACTAAATGCTCACCAACAGATTAATGGATAAAGATGTGGTACATATATATAATGGAATACTTGTTGTTGTTGTTGTTGTTGTTCAGTCCCTAAGTCATGTTCAAGTCTTTGCAACTCCATAGACTGCAGTATGCCAGCCCAGGCAAGAATATTGGAGTGGGTTGCCTTGCCCTTCTACAGGGGATCTTCATGACCCAGGGATTGAACCTGTGTCTCCTGCATTGCAGGCAGATTATTTACTGACTGAGCCAAGAGGGAATCCTGATATCACTGATAGGCTGAATCAGAAAAAATGGCACAAATAAGAAACAGACTCACAGATATCGAGATTGGATTTGTGGTGGCCAAAGGAGATGAGGGGGAGGCAGAAGGATGAAATGGGTGTTTTGGATTTGTAGATACAAACTAATGCATTCAGTATGGATAAGCAACACGGTCCTACTGGGAGCTATATCTGATCTGCTGAGATAAACCATAAAGAAAAAGTCTATTTTAAAATGTACATATGTATATAACTGAGTTGCTTTGCTGAATAGCAGAGATTGGCATGACATTTCCAATCAATCAACTATACTTCAATTAAAAGAAAAAGTAGTGAGGAAACAGATTCCTCTTGATGGGAATAACAACAAAATTAATTAAATAGGGTGTGGAAATAGGAAGCAGGGAACAGTTAGGGACATGTTGTCAATCAGTGTATCATTGGAGATAATAATAATTTGTTGTTGTTCAGTCACTAAGTCATGTCTGATTCTATGCAACCCCATGGATTGCAGTACACCAGGTTTCCCTGTCCTTCATTATCTCCTGGAGTTTGCCCAAATTCATATTCATTGAGTCAGTGAACCTATTCAACCATCTCATCTTCTGTTGACCCCTTCTCCTCCTGCCCTCAAACTTTCCTAGAATCAGGGTATTTTCCAGTTAGCATGCTCTTCACATCAAGTGGCCAAAGATAGTAAGAATATATGTATACCTTAACATCAATGTGAATTAATTAGATAATATGCATGGAGTTCTTAGTATAGTTTCTGACATTAAATACTGATTAAAAGTTTGTTCTTGCTGTTATGTCAATCATCTTAATCAGACATCTGTTGCTGTTGGTGCAAGATTTTACATGAAGTTCCTGAATTATCAACATTCGGTGGTAAATTGGTGTTGCAGATATCTATTCATATATTTTTAATCTGATTCGGTACATGAACCTTGAAGAATCTAATCTGCTTCCTCAATAAAGTCTCTAACTAGTTTTTTTGATAGTCTTCACGTTCTGTCTCGTTAACAGTCACCCAGAGATATAATTTGTGGGACCTGTCATAGTCATCCATAGGTCAACTAAGAAAATTGGGAATGGGAAGACAGACTATTTACTCCCTAGATAGCAATTTCTGGAATGTATTGGACCATATCCTCTTTGTACAGTTCAGTTATTTTCTAAGGTCTAAAATTCTGTCATTTCTGAATGCTCTCTCACCACACTTTCTACAGAGAACATTGTTTTAAACAACAAATATTGACTGAGGTCAAACGTGTGCAAAATGGTAATGGGAACAACCATCGAGACATTAATAAGTTTTGGCTAAGAAGTCACACTTTTAAGTATGTGTTCCATAATAATCTACAAACATTTTAAACTTTGTCTATTTGCTGATGTCAAATAGTTAAATTAGATAGAATAATTTTAACGTTTTTAGAAGTGACTGCTTAATCCAAAGGAATAAAAGTGAAAGTGAAGTTGCTCAGTCGTGTCCGACTCTTTGTGACCCCATGGACTGTAGCCTACCAGGCTCCTCTGGCCATGGGATTTTCCAGGCAAAAATACTGGAGTGGGTTTCCATTTCTCTCTTCAGGAGATCTTCCCAACCCAGGGACTGAACCTGGGTCACCCGCATTGTAGACAGATGCTTTACCGTCTGAGCCACCAGGGAAGCCCCAAAGGGGAATACCTGCCTGAAAATGAATCTGGCAAGACTCACTTATGATGAAAACAAGTTTACAGAAGTGATACTGAGATCATACCATATAACTAAGTAGATTTTTTGGAGGGGAGAGAACTAAGGCTGCATTCCAATTCTCGAAAACATGCTTTAGCCAATGTAACAGAAATTAGAATTAATTCACATATCACTGTGGCCAGTAATGTCAAAAGATAGAAAAATATCACGAAGTCCCTGCCTATCTGCTAGACCCAAACAAATCCCTAACCTTCACATCATTTTATGTTGCAGCAGTGTCTCTTAGATTCAGTTTACTGGCTCAGTCGTGTACAACTCTTTGTGACCCCATGGACTGCAGCACGACAGGCTTCCCCATCCATCAACAACTCCTGGAGCTTGCTCAAAATCATATCCATTAAGTCAATGATGGCATCCAACCATTTGATCTTCTGTTGTCCCTTTCTCTTCTTGCCTTCAATCTTTTCCAACATTAGGGTGTTTTCCAAAGAGTAAGTTCTTTGTATTAGATGGCCAAAGGAGCTTCAGCTTCAGCATCAGTCCTTCTAATGAATATTCAGGACTAATTTCTTTTAAGATTGACTGGTTTGATCCCCTTGCTTTCCAAAGGACTCTCAAGAGTCTTCTCCAATGCCACAGTTCAAAAGCATCAATTCTTCAGTGCTCACCTTTCTTTATGGTCCCATCTCACATCCATTTATGACTACTGGAAAAAACATAGCCTTGACTATAAAGACCTTTGTCGATAAAGTACTGTTAATGTCTCTGCTTTTTCACATACTTTCTAGGTTTGTCATAGCTTTTCTTCCAAGGGGCAAGTGTCTTTTAATTTCATGACTGCAATCACCATCTGCAGTGATTTTGAGCCCAAGAAAATAAAGTCTGTCACTGTTTCAATTGTTTCCCCATCTATTTGCCATGAAGTGATGGGCCTGAGTGACATGATCTTAGTTTTTGAATGTTGAGTTTTAAGCCAGCTTTTTAACTCGCCTCTTTCACTTTCATAAAGAGGCTCCATAGTTCCTCTTTGCTTTCTGCCATAAGGGTGGTGTCATCTGTATATCTGATATTATTGATATTACTCCATGTAATCTTGATTCCAGTGTGTGCTTCATCCAGTCCTGCATTTTGCATGATATACTCTGTATATACATTAAATAAGCACAGTGACAATATACAACCTTGACATAATCCTGTCCGAATCTGGAACCAGTCCATTGTTCCATGTCTGGTTCTGTTTCTTCTCGACCTGCATGCAGATTTCTCAGGAAGCAGGTAAAGTGGTCTGGTATTCCCATCTATTTAAGAATTTTCCACAGTTTGTGTGATCCACACAGTCAAAGGTTGTTGTGTTGTCAATGAAATAGAAGTAGATGTTTAGAAGTTGTTTTTTTGTTTTTGTTTTTTTTTTTCTGGAATTCTCTTGTTTTTATCTAGATCCAATGGATGTTGGATATTTGATCTCTGGTTCCTCTACCTTTTCTAAATCCAGCTTGAACATCTCAAAGTTCACAGTTCATGTACTGTTGAAGCCTGCCTTGGAGAATTGTGAGCATTACTTTGCTAGAATGTGAGATGAGTGTAATTGTGTGGTAGTTTGAGCATTCTTTGGCATTGCCTTTCTTTGGGATTGGGATGAAAACTGACCTTTTCCAGTCCTATGGCCACTGCTGAGTTTTCTACATTTGCTGGCTATTGAGTGCAGCACTTTGACAGCATCATCTTTTAAGATTTGGAATAGCTCAACTGAAAATCCATCACCCACCTCCATTAGCTTTGTTCATAGTGATGCTTCCTAAGGCCCACTTGACTTCACATTCCAGGATATCTGGCTCTAGGTGAGTGATCACAATATTGTGGTTATCCAGGTTCTTGAGGTCTTTTTATATAGGTCTTCTGTGTTTTCTTGCCACTTTTTCTTAATATCTTCAGCTTCTGTTAGATCCATATCGTTTTTGTCCTTTCTTGTGCCCATTGTTGCATGAAATGTTCCCTTGATATCTCTAATTTTCTTGAAGAGATCTCTAGTCTTTCCCATTCTATCGTTTTCCTCTGTTTCTTTGCATTGATCACTTAGACTTTCTTATCTCTCCTTGATATTCCTTGGAATTCTGAATTCAGATGGATATATCTTTCCTTTTCTCCTTTGCCTTTTGCTTCTCTTCTTTTCTCAGCAGTTTGTAAGGCCTTCTCAGACAACCATTTTGCCTTTTTGCATTTCTTCTTCTTGCGGATTGTTTTGATCACCATCTCCTATAGAATGTTATGAACCTCTGCCTATATTTCTTCAGGCAGTCTATCAGATCTAATCCCTTTAGTCTATCTGTCACTTCCATTGTATAATCATAAGGGTTTAGGCCATACCTGAATGGTCTAGTGGTTTTCCCTTCATTCTTCAAGTTAAGTCTCAGTTTTGCAATAAGGAGTTCAGGGTCTGACCCATATCAGCTTCCGGTCTTATTTTTGCTGACTCTATAGAGCTTCTCCATATTTGGCTGCAAAGAATATAATCAGTCTGATTTCAGTATTAACTATCTGGTGGTGTCAATGTGTAGAGTCGTCTCTTATGTTTTTGGAAGAAGGTGTTTGCTATGACCAGTGCATTCTCTTGGCAAAACTCTGTTAGCCTTTGCCCTACTTCATTTTGTACTTCAAGGCCAAACTTGCCTGCTACTCCAAGTATCTCTTGACTTCCTACTTTTGCATTCCAGTCCTCTATGATGAAAAGGATATATATATATATATTTGGTACTAGTTCTAGAAGGTCTTGTAGGTCTTCATAGAACCATTCAACTTCAGCTTCTTTGGCATCTGTGGTTGGGGCATAGACTTGGATTACTCTGATATTGAATTGTTTGCCTTGCAAACCAACATAGATCATTCTGTTCTTTTTTGAGATTATACCTAATTACTGCATTTTGGGCTTTTTTGTTGACTATGAGAGCTATTCCATTTATTTTAAAGGATTCTTGTCCACAGTAGTAGATGTAATGGTCATATGAATGAAATTTGCCCATTCTGGTCTATTTTAGTTGACTGATTCCTAAAATGTCGATGTTCACTCTTGTCATCTCTGGTTTGACCACTTCCAATTTATCTTGATTTATGAACTAACATTCCAGTTCCTATGCAATATTGTTCTTTATAGCATTGCACTTTTCTTCCATCACCAGTCACATCCACAACTGAATGTTGTTTTCACTTTGGCTCAGCCTCTTCATTCCTTCTGGATCTATTTCTCCACTCTTCTCCAGTAGCATATTGGGCACCTACTGACCTGGGGAGTTCATCTTTCAGTGTCTTATCTTTTTGCCTTTTAATACTGTTCATGGATTCTCAAGGCAAAAATACTGAAGTCCCCGTTATGCACATCGCCTCCTTTATGGTGGCAAAGGAGCACTGGCATGACATTTGTAGAACGTGTGCTCATCTTCTGTGAGAACTCTGAAATTACGACAAACTGCTGAGCAACCATCGACAGTAGAATGTCAGATCCCAGAAAAAAAAAAAAAAAAAGATACCCCATGATCAAGGGCAAAGGCGAAGCCTTAACAAAATGGCAGGAGTGAGGATAGCATGTTTAAAATCAAACCCCATACCCGCCAGAAATGTGTGGAGTGCTTAAACAAAACCTTATGCACACCAAGACACAGGAACCCTATAAGAGACTGAACCAGATCTTCCTTTAAGTGTTTGAATGCCTCAAATCTCATCTCTTAGATTCAGATCAGATCAGATCAGTCACTCAGTCGTGTCCAACTCTTTGCGACCTCATGAATCGCAGCACGCCAGGCCTCCCCGTCCATCATCAACTCCCATTCACCCAGACTCACATCCATCGAGTAAGTGATGCCATCAAGTCATCTCATCCTCTGTCGTCCCCTTCTCCACCTGCCCCCAATCCCTCCCAGCATCAGAGTCTTTTCCGATGAGTCAACTCGTCGCAGGAGGTGGCCAAAGTACTGGAGTTTCAGCTTTAGCATCATTCCTTCCAAAGAAATCCCAGAGCTGATCTCCTTCAGAATGGACTGGTTGGATCTCCTTGCAGTCCAAGGGACTCTCAAGAGTCTTCTCCAACACCACAGTTCAAAAGCATCAATTCTTCCGTGCTCAGTCTTCTTCACAGTCCAACTCTCACATCCATACATGACCACAGGAAAAACCATAGCCTTGACTAGACGAACCTTTGTTGGCAAAGTAATGTCTCTGCTTTTGAATATGATATCTAGGTTGGTCATAACTCTCCTTCCAAGGAGTAAACATCTTTTAATTTCATGGCTGCCGTCACCATCTGCAGTGATTTTGGAGCCCAGAAAAATAAAGTCTGACACTGTTTCCACTGTTTCCCCATCTATTTCCCAGAAAGTGGTGGGACCGGATGCCATGATCTTCGTTTTCTGAATGTTGAGCTTTAAGCCAACTTTCTCACGCTCCTCTTTCACCTTCATCAAGAGGCTTTTTAGTTCTTCTTCACTTTCTGCCATATGGGTGGTGTCATCTGTGTATCTGAGGTTATTGATATTTCTCCTGCAATCTTGATTCCAGCTTGTGCTTCTTCCAGTCCAGCGTTTCTCATGATGTACTCTGCATAGAAGTTAAATAAACAGGGTGACAATATACAGCCTTGAAGTACTCCTTTTCCTATTTGGAACCAGTCTGTTGTTCCATGTCCAGTTCTAACTGTTGCTTCCTGACCTGCATACAAATTTCTCAAGAGGCAGATCAGGTGGTTTGGTATTCCCATCTCTTTCAGAATTTTCCACAGTTTATTGTGATCCACACAGTCAAAGGCTTTGGCATAGTCAATAAAGCAGAAATAGATGCTTTTCTGGAACTCTCTTGCTTTTTCCATGATCCAGCGGATGTTGGCAATTTGATCTCTGGTTCCTCTGCCTTTTCTAAAACGAGCTTGAACATCAGGAAGTTCATGGTTCACATATTGCTGAAGCCTGGCTTGGAGAATTTTGAGCATTATTTTACTAGCATGTGAGATGAGTGCAATTGTGCAGTGGTTTGAGCATTCTTTGGCATTGCCTTTCTTTGGGATTGGAATGGAAACTGACCTTTTCCAGTCCTGTGGCCATTGCTGAGTTTTCCAAAATTGCTGGCATATTGAGTGCAGGACTTTCACAGCATCATCTTTCAGGATTTGGAATAGCTCAACTGGAACTCTATCACCTCCACTAGATTTGTTTAGTAGATACTTAACAGAAAAAAAAAATTACTGCAGATAGTGCCTAGGCATGAAATTAAAAGACACTAGCTCCTTGGAAGGAAAGCTATGACCAACCTAGACAGTATATTAAAAAGCAGAGACATTACCTTGCTGACAAAATTCCATGTAGTCAAAGCTATGTTTTTGTTTTTTTTTTCAAATAGTTATGTATGAAAATGAGATTTGGACTACAAAGGAAGCTGAGGGCCAAACAATTGCTGCTTTTGAACTGTGGTGTTGGAGAAGATTCTTGAGAGTCCCTTGGAGTGCAAAGAGATCAAACCAGTCAATCCTAAAGGAAATCAGTCCTGAATATTCATTGGAAGGACTGATGCTGAAGCTGAAGCTCCAATACTTTGGCCACCTGATGGGATGACCTGATTCATTGGGAAAGACCCTAATGCTGGGAAAGATTGAAGGCAGGAGGAGAAGTGGACGACAGAGGATGAAATGTTGGATGGCATCACACACTCCATGGACATGAGTTTGAAAAAGCTCCAGGAGTTGGTTATGGATGGGGAAGCCTGGTGTGCTCCAGTCTATGGGGGTCACAAAGAGTTGGACACTACCGAGTAACTGAATTGGGCTGAATGAAACAAAAAAAGTCAAAATATTTTTAGGTTCAGTCTAAACACAAAAAAATTCCAACAACATCTTTCCTTATATTTTTGCATAAAAATGATAATACAAAAATTTAAAATTATTTCGGGTGATTTAATCATTCTTTTATTGTCTATTCATTTATTTATTCAATTGTTCCTTCATTCTGCCATCAAAAATTTTTGAATACCTTCTATTTGCCTATATTTTAGGTGCTAAAAATACAAAGATAAATTTTGAAAATGTAATCACTGCCCAGACAACTTCAAACCTCCTGCATTTAAAGTTCAATACATGTATCTGCCTGTGCCCAATTATTTTATCTGCAATGCATATTTTAATGAGACATATTCAACATAGTTTAAGTTCCACTAGATACTATTTTTAAATATAAATGCAGCCAATTACTCTGCACTGATGCTGAAAAACTGGGATTGACTGTTTTAATGTGCATTTCAATTGACAGTATGCAAGGAAACCATTGGGGAAACATGTATTGTAAGTGCTTAGCTGAAAGCTGTCATTACATCAATATGAAATCTTTATAGTCAAACATTTCTGTCTTACACATGCACATGGTCAAAAATTTAGTAGAATAATTCTACACAAATCTGTAGTTTTGTTCAGAAAGAAACATATATATATATATATATATATATATATATAAGAAACATATATATATTATATATATACTTTTTTAGTTTCACGAATATTATTATTGAGGAATTTCAAGAGGAAAATGGAAAAAGTCAGCTGCTATACATTAAACACAATCACTTCCTTTAGTCTTCAAAATGGCTGAGTCCACAGTATTAATATGGTAAGGTTTCTGTGATAGTAGAGCAGTTGCTCTACTTGGAATATTACATGGTGCCAGTCTATGAATGGCAGCTGAAGGACTCAGTGGGTTAGTTGGATATTTTTCCCCAATTACTCTGAGACCCATAGGGCTTGACTGAATGATTGCATCGTTCTAGTAATGAAGTTCATTGAGGACCTCTAGAAGAAGGCAGCATTTTAAGGTTTAACTATTCAAGATATTGCTGGTCAGAAAACTAATTTTAGGGCACTGATCTTCTGATTTGGTTAGTACAAGAATAAAGTCATAGAGGGTTAGCAATAATGTCTACATATATCCTGGGAGCAGTCAGTTTCTAGTAGGTATTTTCATTTTGACTTTTAACTCCCCTACATCCAAATAAATGATGTGTAAATGATGCCTCAAGGTGTATCATAAGTTCTCTCCAATATCCACTTGGCAGTCCTAAAGAGATATTACTTCCCTATGAACAATAATATATCTTGCTGCTAAGTCACTTCAGTCGTGTCTGACTCTGTGTGACCCCATAGACAGCAGCCCACCCGGTTCTCCCGTCCCTGGGATTCTCCAGGCAAGAATACCGGAGTGGGTTGCCATTTCCTTCTCCAAAGCATGAAAGTGAAAAGTGAAAATGAAGTCTCCCGTGGACTGCAGCCTACCAGGCTCCTCCATCCATGGGACCTTCCCGGCAAGAGTACTGGAGTGGGTTGCCATTGCCTCCTACATCCGGTTGCCAACTGTATCTTACATCTACTTAAATCCCTGGAAAGGTCTTCATTACCTTTGTACTGATGCATGCTACTTGCACCCTTACCTGAAATCAAAGTACAAAACCACAATTCTCTTAGAATAATTTTATCTGACATGAGTATTTTGTCAGTCTTCTTTAGAAATGACCTGTGGTTATATAGCATTTTCTAAAATTTATCTTCAACCCAAATATTACTAGTGCTACTTGTCTATCTTTCCTCTCACTAGTGACAGTTGTAATATCTCATTGGATCATTTTTCTAATGTACTCATGTTAACAAGCCATTTCTCTCCCTAAAATCCTATTAGTACTCTCATCTGGATGAAATAAAATTCTTTAACATAAGATACAAGGCCCATAATATTCTGATTCCTATCTTTAGTGTCTTATTTCAGGATTCTCTCCACCTTTTTTCTCCACTTCAGCAATAGAACACTTCTTACAGTCTTTTGAGTACACTATGCTTTTTTTCAGTGACAAGGACATTGACAAGGCACTCCCAATAGTCTTAGTTAGACCCAGTACTTCTTTTCAAATTAGTCTGTGCCCATAAACTCAGTTTAAGAAATATGTAAAGTGATTTATTTAATGTCCATATCTCCATAGGACCTGTTGGGTTAATCAGTGTATTCCCAGTGTCTAGCTAAGTAACTGACATCATATTAACTAGTCTATTTCATATGAATACCAGAGAACTCCTACAGTAAACCGAGTATTATTGCTACTTATACCAAATAGTGTCAACCGTTCTTTGCTCCCATATAAAGTCATATCAGCAAACACACATACCACTGTTTAACAAGCCTATTTCTATGAATACTCAAATGACAAAATGTATAAAATCATATTCTATACATATTCTATATAGCTAATTATCTTATAATATTGAGATTGTTGGCCTCTGAAGTCCATAAGGAAATGAAATGTAATGAGATTCTGTATAATTTAGTGGTTATGAAGGTATTAAAGAGATAGGCAACCTGAGTTTGAATCCTGGTCTGCCACTTACAAGCTACATGAACTGAGGCAAGATGCTTAATCTTGTCATACTTCCCTTTTAACAATAAAGGATACAATAATAGTATCTATATCATAGTTTGCCCATGATGATCAAATAAGTTTCATAATCTGGCAGTAGGCAAATCTGAACTAAGTCACCATTATAAAAATTTTAATTAAACTTAATTTGATGTTTTATTGTTGCTATTTTATGACTGATTTGTAGACTTCATTTGTTTTTATTTTGTGAGGTGGAGTGGAATGGTTCACATGAACAAATAAGTCAACTAATGATTCATAAATAGACAAACTCATTCTGCAGTGTCTTCAAAAATAAAGTCTTGGAGATTTAAGTAATAGGGAGATCTAAGTGTAATTTTACATAGTAACACAAATACTTTGAAACATCTCAGGAAAATTAGGACAATTTTTAATATGGTGTAATTTTTTAGAATAAAAGGTTTTACACACTTCAGGACAGGATTAATGACTAAAATGGGATCTAACATAAAGACCTGAGACTTAATATCCATTCAAAACAAAATGACAGAGAAATTAAATGTAATAGAAATGAAATAATAGGTACAAATATTTCAGGAAGCGAATTTAATTTTAGCATGAAAACAAGATAGTCATGATTGGTTACACAAAACATCTCTAAGATAAATGTAAGAAAACCAAATGATAAGGAGAAAAACAAAGATATTTGGTCTGAGTCTCTTCATACTTTTCCATGTCCTTATTTTCCCAGTCGTGTCTGACTCTTTGAGACCCTTTCGACTGTAGTCTACCAGGCTCCTCTATCCATGGGATTTTTCAGGCAAGAATACTGAAGTGGGTTGCCATTTTTTTCTCCAAGGGATCATCACAACCCTAGGATCAAACATCCATCTCCTGTGTCTCCTGCATTGAAGGCAGATTATTTGCCCACTGAGCCATCAAGAAAGCACTACTTTCTATATCCAGTATTATTTATAGGGATAAACTAAAAAAAAAATGCTTCATTCTCAACCATCTAAAACAAAACACTAAGGGTTACACACATGGACATAATGATAAAAATAAAAGTTCACTCAGTTTTACTGTTTTCACCTAAGTCTGGAACAGAAGTACTGTCCTGATCAGAAAAACAGGACAAAAATAAATGTGTTATCTTCCAAATGTATGGCACATATATTTTGAGCCAAACAGAGACAGAGTTTGGCTATGTCCAGTACAAATTAGTTTTTGCTTTCACCTAGTAACCACGTCAGAATGTTGCTTGGAAGGAAGAGAAGAGATGAATGAATGCATGCAGTATCCTGATATGTAAACATCTAAGGGGGAGTGAGGAATATAAACAAGAATGAATATTGGGAGAGTGTATATGGTAGACGTACACTTCATACTGTCTAAATAACTATTTCAAACTGCATCTCATTTCCAAGTCTAGTAAATATATATGAGAGCTGTAACTAGATAATATCTAAAATACTTTTAATAGAGCCCCAAAAAATAAAAGTATTGCAAATTGAGGTAGGATCCATATGAACTCAACTTCAGATCTAGCTGTGAAAAGGAAAAAAAAAATGCCAATATCTAAATAGACCGTTAAGAAAGTTATAGAAACTATATTCCTCCTGTTTTCTAGAAAATAGCATGCTTAGGTACACAGCTATTGAAACAGTCATGAACTTGTAAAACTGGTATGAAGCTTTTAAAAAGACTCTGAAGGAAGCGAGAAAGGAAAAATTGCCATGACAACTCAGAAAAAAAATCTCTTAAAATAGTTTTGTGTTAAGATGCACATGAAATTTCTAGAATATTATGCTATTATCTTCAAAAGTAGAAAATAGAACAGTTTGCATGAAACAGTACCAGAGAGCCTTAAGAAAATAGCAGACTGAAATTAAAGAAGACCAAGAAATCTAACTAAGAAAAATGCAAACAAACACATATTATATTTTTAAATATATAGACAATAAATTGATAAAATAAGAGCATAATAGACACAGCAGAATATCAAACCAGTAACGTGAAGGACATTCTTCTCCAAAGAATAAGCTAGAAGACAATAGCATAATACCTCAATCAGTGGTACTTAACATTTTAGGGATCATGATCACTTTGAAGGATTTTAAAAATTTCTTCTTATCAAAATAAGCCAGAAAGAAAAACACCAATACAGTATACTAATGCATATATATGGAATTTAGAAAGATGGTAACAATAACCCTGTATACGAGACAGCAAAAGAGACACTGATATATAGAACAGTCTTTTGGACTCTGAGGGAGAGGGAGAGGGTGGGATGATTTGGGAGAATGGCATTGAAACATGTATAATATCATATATGAAATGAGTCGGCAGTCCAGGTTTGATGCATGATATTAGATGCTTGGGGCTGGTGCACTGGGTCTACCCAGAGGGATGGTACGGGGAGGGAGGAGGGAGGAGGGTTCAGGATGGGGAACATGTGTATACCTGTGGTGGATTCAGGTTGATATATGGCAAAACCAATACAATATTGTAAAGTTAAAAAATAAAATTAAAGAAAATATCCTTTCAATAAATAAAATATTGGCCTAAATTTTCAAGTGGTTGATGCAATCCTTTAAGTCTGTCTGTGGTTCCCTAGAGTCCATGCATTACACTGTAAGAGACTTTTGTTTTCAAAGTTTTGAGTAGAAACATAAATAAAAAATAACACTGCATTAAGTCAAATGTGAAATGACAATCAAAATTATTTTTGCCATACTATGTTTAAGAGAAATTATGAGAAATATCTCAAAGATAAACAATAGGCAACTAGAAGAATTAAAATCCATGGAATAAAAATTACAAATTTTTTTTAAAAATTTATTTTGATTGCAAAATAAAAGTCAGGTCAAGCTTATCAATTGTGAAAATAAATGTAAAGAGATGAAAACTTTATTTAGAAGTAAGTTTTGTGAGATAATAAAAACATATATTATTTTTTTTTCACTTATAAGATACATGCTGAAAGATTAAATGAGGCAAACTGATTAAAAATCAACAGATAGACAAATATTTGCCAGGCAATGACAAAAATAAAAATACTTATAATATTACTAATTGACAAAGTGGAAATGAAGGTAAAACTAAATAGGCAAAGGGTGTCATTTTATATAAAATATTGATTCATAATGATAAATTTTACTATTTTAGAAAACATAGGGTCAAAAATTTTAAAGCAAAATCTGAAAAAATATAAAGGGTATAAAATAATACTCATAAAGCCTTAATTATAGTGTCACATATTATCACTCTGTTACTAGATTTAAAAGCTAGTTACAAGGGTAAAATATAAGATAATAGAATAAGAAGCCTGAGACTCTCCTTCCTCCCATGGAGAAACCAATTCAACAATACAAAATCCACTAGCAGTAGGAGATTTCAATAGTCCATTTTAAATAATGAATAGAACATCCAGATAGGAGATCAGTAAAGAAATGGAGAACTGGAAAAACACTAGAGACAAATGACCTTAAGGAATATATACTAAATAGTCCCCCAAGGGCAGGAAAGTACACATTCTTCTCCAGCACAGATGAAACAGTATCTAGGATAGATCATGTATTAGGTCACAAAACAAGTCTTAATGAATTTTATAAAATTGAAATCATAGCAAGTATATTTTCTGAACATATGGAATGATTAGATCTCATTGATATCTTCAGGACAGTCCATCCAAATGCAAAGGGTGCACCTTATTTTCAAGTGTACATGGAACATTCTCCAGGATGGGACACATCTTGGGTCACAAATCAAATCTCAGTAAATTTAAGAAAACTGAAATAGAATCAAGCACCTTTTCTTACCACAAAGCTATGAGACTAGACATCAATTACAAGGGAAAAAAAAAAAAAAAACCTAAAAACAACAAACACTGGAGATTAATACATTCCTAAATAACAAGCAGGTTACTGAAGAAATCCAAAAGGAAATAATAATAATAATAAAAATCCTCAAAACAAATGACAATGAAAACAACTCAAAAACTATGGGATGCAGCAAAAGCAGTTCTAAGAGGGAGGTTTATAGCAGTACCATCCTACGTCAAGAAAAAAGAAAAACATTGAATAGACAACAAAATTTTACACCTAAAACAACTGGAAAAAGAAGAAAAAGAAACCCCAAAATTAGCAGAAGGAAAGAAATCATAAAGATCAGAGCAGAAATAAATGAAAAAAGATATGAAAGAAATAATAGCAAAGATTAATAAAGCTAAAAGCTGGTTCCTTGTGAAGATAAACAAAATTGATAAACTTTAGCCAGACTCACCAAGAAGAGAGAAGAATCAAATAAACAAAATTATAAATGAAAAAGGAGAGGTACAATAGACAATGCAGAAGTACAAAAGATTATAAGAGACTATTGTGAGGAACTATATGGTGATAAAGTGAATAACCCAGAATAATTGGACAGATTCTTAGAATTGTTCAATCTTCCAAGACTGAACCAGGAAGAAATAGAAATTATGAACAACCCAATTACAAGCTCTGATCAAAAATCTCCAAAAAAACATTTTCAATCCCATCTCTCTTGGCTGCTAACCCAATCAGCTTGAAACTTCCTCCAAAAAGTCAGATTGCCTTCCCAAACCAGAGAGATGGGATTGAAAATGGAATTCGGGCCTCCGTACCCTTGGTGTCGGCTCAGCAAGTATTTCTTAGTTGCCACTGGCCTGAAGAAGCTATGTTGTAAACTCTTTGATTCCTTTGATTGTGTACTTTATATTTTTCCCCCCTGTTTCTTAATAAATTCCTTTGAAAAATATGAAAAAAAAAATCTCAAAAAAAACAAAAGCCCAAGACCAGAAGTCTTCACAGATGAATTCTATCAAACATTTAGAGACAGGCTAATGCCTATCTCTCTATAACTCTTCCAAAAAAAAAATTGCAGAGAAAGGAATACTTTCAAACAGATTCAATGAGGACACCATCACCCTGATACCAAAACCAGACAAAGACAACCCACAAAAAGAAAACTACAGGCCAATATCACTGATGAACATAGATGCAAAAATCCTCAACAAAATTTTAGCAAACAGAATTCAACAATACATTAAAAAGCTCATACACCGTGATCAAGTTGGGTTTATTTCAGGGATTTAAGGATTCTTCAATATATGCAAATCACTCAATGTGATACACCATATTAACAAATTGGAAGATAAAAGCCATGTGATAATTTCAATATATGCAGAAAAAGCCTTTGACAAAATTCATCACCTGTTTATGATTAAAACTCTTCAAAAAATGGGCATAGAAGGAACCCACCTCAACATAAATAAAGACCATATATAATAAGTCCACGACAAACATTATTCTCAATGATGAAAAACTGAAAATATTCCCCCTAAGATCAGGAACAAGCAAGGGTGTTCACTTTTACCACTATTACTCAACATAGTTTTGTAAGTCCTAGCTACAGCAATCAGAGAAGAAAAAGAAATAAAAGGAATCCAAATCAGAAAAGAAGAAGTAAAGTTCTCACTGTTTGCAGATGATACGATACTATACATAGAAAAACCCTAAAGTTGGTATCAGAAAATTACTGGAGCTAACCAGTGAATTCAGCAAAGTCGCAGGATAGAAAATCAATATACATAAATCTCTTGCATTCTTATACACTAACAATGAAAAATCAGAAAGATATTAAGGAATCAATCACATTTACCATTGCAACAAAAATAATTAAATATCTAGAAATAAACGTACCTAAGGAGACAAAATAACTGTCCACAGAAAATTATAAGACACTGATGAGAAAAAGCAGATGGCATAAACAGATGGAGAGATATCTCATGTTCCTGGGTAGGAAGAATCAATATTTGAAAATGACTATACTACCAAATGTAATCTACAGATTTAGTGCAATCCCTATCAAGTTACCAATGGCATTTTTCTTAGAACTAGAACAAAAATTTTCACAATTCACATGGAAACACAAAAGACCCTAAATAGCCAAAGCAGTCTTGAGAAAGAAGAATGGAGCTGGAGGGATAAACTTTCCTGACTTCAGATTATACTACCAAGCTACAGTCATCAAGACAGTATGGTACTGGCACAGAAACAGAAACATAGACCAATGGAACAAGATAGAAAGCCCAGAATTAAACCCATGCACATATGGATACCTTGTTTTTAGCAAAGGAGGGAAGAATATACAATGGGGCAAAAACAGCCTCTTCAATAAGTGGTGCTGGGAAAACTGGACAGCTACATGTAAAAGAATGAAAGGAGAGGGTGGGATGATTTGAGAGAATAGCATTGAAATATATACATTACCAAATGTAAATTAGATAGCCAGCAGGACTTTGATGTAGGATGCAGGAAACCCAAAGCCTGTGCTCTCTGACAACCTGGATGGGGTGGGAAAGAAGGTTCAGGAGGGGACACATGTATGCTTATGGTCAATTCATGTTTATTCATGATAGAGGCTATCATGGTATTGTAAAGTAATTATTCTCCATTTGAAAAGTAAATAACACATGGCTATAAGAAAAGATTTTTAATTATCTTATAAAAGAAAAGAAGGACAAGGGTACTGATGATTATGTTACCCTGTGTCAATGGAGAGACAGGGCCCCTATAAAACAAAGATAAAGAATGAAAACAAACCTACTCTGCAATGTTTTGCAGCAATAAAATTTTCGCACTGCAAAAAAAAATGAAAATGAAAACAAATATACCAAATTTATGTAAGTGGCTAAAGAAGCATTAAAAGGAAAGTTCATGAAGATAAAAGCCTAGATTAAAATAAGATGAAAGATCTAAAACAATCTTACTGTATACCTCAAGTAGCTAAGAAAAGAGAATCAGATCAGATCAGATCACTCACTCAGTCGTGTCCGACTTTTTGCGACCCCAAGAATCGCAGCACACCAGGCCTCCTTGTCCATCACCAACTCTGGGAGTTCACTCAGACTCACGTCCATTGAGTCAGTGATGCCATCCAGTCATCTCATCCTCTGTCGTCCCCTTCTCCTCCTGCCCCCAATCCCTCCCAGCATCAGGGTTTTTTCCAATGAATCAACTCTTCACATGAGGTGGCCAAAGTACTGGAGTTTCAGCTTTAGCATCATTCCTTCCAAAGAAATCCCAGGGCTGATCTCCTTCAGAATGGACTGGTTGGATCTCCTTGCAGACCAAGGGACTCTCAAGAGTCTTCTGCAAAACCACAGTTCAAAAATAACTAAGCCCAAAATTAGCAGATGAAATTAAATAATAAATCAGATCAGATCAGTCGCTCAGTCATGTCCGACTCCGTGCGACCCCATGAATCGCAGCATGCCAGGCCTCCCTGTCCATCAACAACTCCCGGAGTTCACTGAGACTCACCTCCATCGAGTCAGTGATGCCATCCAGCCATCTCATCCTCTGTCGTCCCCTTCTCCTGTCCCCAATCCCTCCCAGCATCAGAGTCTTTTCCAATGAGTCAACTCTTCGCATGAGGTGGCCAAAGTACTGGACTTTCAGCTTTAGCATCATTCCTTCCAAAGAAATCCCAGGGCTGATCTCCTTCAAAATGGACTGGTTGGATCTCCTTGCAGTCCCAGGGACTCTCAAGAGTCTTCTCCAACACCACAGTTCAAAAGCATCAATGCTTCGGCGCTCAGCCTTCTTCACAATCCAACTCTCACATTCATACACGACCACAGGAAAAACCATAGCCTTGACTAGATGAACCTTTGTTGGCAAAGTAATGTCTCCGCTTTTGAACATGCTATTTAGGTTGGTCATATCTTTACTAGAACAGAAATAAATAATATAGATAACTGTAAAATTAGAAAAAAAATGCATTAGTACAAATACCTGGCTTTTTGAATAGATAAACAAAATTGACAAAACTTTAGCTAATCTAAGAATGAAAGAGAAAAGACTCAAACATAAAATTGTAAATGAAAAAGGAGACATTACAGCTGATGCCACAGAAATAAAAAGGATCATAAGAGACTATTAAAAATGTCATTCAGTTCAGTTCAGTCAATCAGTCATGTCCTACTCTTTGAGACCCCATGGACTGCAGCACGCCAGGCCTCCATGTCCATCACCACCTCCCAGAGTTTACTCAAACTCATGTCCATTGAGTCGGTGATGCCATCCAACCATCTCATCCTCTGTTGACCCCTTCTCCCCCTGCCTTCAATCTTTCCCAGCATTAGGGTCTTTGCCAGTGAGTCAGTTCTTCCCATCAGGTGGCCAAAGTATTAGGGTTTCAGCTTCAACATCAGTCCTTTCAATGAACATTCAGGACTAATTTCCTTTAGGATGGACTGGTTGGATCTCCTTGCAGTCCAATGGACTCTCAAGAGTCTTCTCCAACACCACAGTTCAAAAGCATCAATTCTTAGGCACTCAGCTTTCTTTATAGTCCAACTCTCACATTCATACATGACTACTGGAAAAAACCATAGCCTTGACTAGATGGACCTTTGTTGGCAAAGTAATGTAATTAAAAGTAATTAAAAATGTGTACATTGACAAATTAGATAACCAAAAAGTAATGGATAAATTGCTATATATGTATATATCCCAATACAATTTGTTATTTCCACATTCCTAAATTTCTATAATGTAATTGTACATCAATACAGAACTTTATTATAAATATCAAAGTTGAAAAAGTAAAATTAGAAAAACAAAGTTATGTCTTTTCATGTATGGTTTAGGCTACAAGACTGTGTGGGTTTTGTTTTGTGTTTTGAGAGGGATAATGCATTAATTTGTTGAATATTACATTCTACCACAATCTGCTGTTTTTAATCCTTCTCCTGTGAATGAATGTAATTCTCTTGCCAAATGATTATGTCACCTGACATTTTAAAAAGTATTTACTTGTACCTCTACCTCATTTTAAAAGCATTCAAGGTTTCTTATAATATGAACATATACAATAAAATGTTCTAAAAGATCAATTTTACACAAAGAAAAAGGGAAACAAATATTTTAAATAATAGGAAAGTTTCAGCCAGGATACAAAACAGAAAAATAAATATTCAGGTCATAGAGACCTACATTATTGCTATATGGAGTCTCAGCTCAAGTTTTAAACTTCCCAGGAGTCAAAGTGAAAACTGAGTTCTTGGTATTTATCAGAAAAAAAGAAAACAGTTCTTCATAGAATAACTTCTTAAAGACATTCTTCATTGGGTTTTCATAGTAGAACAACGAGGCTTATATATGGGATTCCCTTCAAAAGTATTGCTGGGGTAGATGCTTAAGTGGATATGTTGTCCTATCCAACTCTTTGCAACCCCATGGACTGCACACAAGGCCTCTCTGTCCTGCACTATCTCCCAGGGTTTGTTCAAATTCATGTCCATTGAGCTGGTGATGCTATCTAACCATCTCATCCTCTGCTGCCCTCTTCTCCTTTTGCCTTCAATCTTTCCCATCATTAAGGTATTTTCCAATGAGTTAGCATTTCCCATAAGGTGGCCAAAGTACTGGAGCTTCAGCTTCAGCAACTGTCCTTCCAATGAGTATTCAGGGTTGATTTCTTTTTGGATTGATTGGTTCGATCTCCTTGCAGTCTACGGGATTCTCTATAGTCTTCTCCAGCACCACAGTTTTAAAGCATCAGTTCTTTAGAACTCAGCCTTCTTTATGGTCCAACTCTCACACCTGCACATGACTACTGGAAAAGCCATAGCTTTCAGTATTTGTACATTTGTTGACAAATGATGTACATTATCTAGGTTTTTCATCACTTTCCCTCCAAGGAGCCAGTGTCTTTTAATTTCATGACTGCAGTGAATGTTAGCAGTGATTTTCGAGCCTAAGAAAATAAAATCTGTCAACTGCTTCTGATTTTTCTTCTTCTATTTGCCATGAAATAATGGCTCAGTCGCTAAGTCATGTCTGGCTCTTTGCGATCCCATAGACTGTAGCCTGCCAGGCCCTCTGTCCATGGGGTTTTTCCAGGCAAGAATACTGGAGTGGGTTGCCATTTCCTTCTCCAGGGAATGTTCCTGGACCATGGATTGAACCCATGGCTCTTGCCTTGGCAGATGGATTCTTTACCACTGAGCCATCAGAAAAGCCCCTAAGTGGGTATGGATGGATTTTGTTTATATCAAGTGGGAGGAATGTTAGAACAAGAGTGGCAGTTTTGTTTGGAGAAAATCTGTATAGATAATATTAAAACACAGCATAATTCACATGTCTGTGAAGAACTACAATAACATGGTCAACATATGCAAAATTTCTGATAGTCTTCCAACTTGATCTGAATTTAGACCTTACTGAATGCTGAAAATATTAAACTGACTGAATATTCTTTTTTTTTTCTTTTTTTTTTTTTCAACAAATGCAAACACAGGAAGAAAGTTATTTTTTATAAGCATTTCGAGTTTGATTTTCACCACTTTTGTGGGCAGTTAGCCATCTCAAAGCAATTTTTATTGCATAATTAGGCAATTGGTAAACTCATGTTTAAGGAATAGCACTTGGGAGAAATGAACACTCAAGGCATGATGGCATTGTTGGTAAGAAAAACTTCAGGAATGGTCCAGACGTAGTTACACTCTTAACGGGTCTTGTATTAGTCACTCTTTGACCACCTGCTGCAATAAGCACTTAATTGTCAATAAGGCTCAATTTCATATTTCAGCAAAATGTCTTATAAAGCTAAACAGACGTTTCCAATGAGAATACAGACATCTACAATGTGATGGAAAAAAGTGCTTTTAAAAAAATTCTAAAAACACAATGAGCATGAATAGGTGATGGGGTCTTAATAAAATGTTCCTGTTTGAAACGTGCTTGGAATTTTCTTATTTGCAACCCACAGGTTCGTTGGGCAGTGGTTGCAAGAATTGGCAACACATAAAACATTAATCTGTTGGCAATAGAGAACTACAAAGAAGTTTTTAAAACTTCACCTAAAGATGAAGATAGAACTAAATTTTACACACAAAAATTTGCACTTAAGTATTTCAAAGTGTTTCCTAACAGATTTAAGGAAAAGTATTTAACTAAACTAGTATCTTGGTCCACAGATATCAATAGGCATAAATTGAATCCCTTGCACCCAGCAGGCACTCAATGAATGTTAAACTAATGAGTGAACTGAATAGACTTTTGTACAAAAATGCTATTTTATAACTCTAACATGATAAGTCAGATGGCAAGATTTTCAGCCTTTTAAAGGGCAAAAGGATTTGCACAATAATATAAAACACAGAAAGCACACCCTTTATGTATGTTATTTAAATATGAAAATATTTTTTAGCATATTATGTTAAACATTCTTATTTATATTTCCATTACCTAAAGTCTTTCTACTCACAAGTACTAACTCCATTATGTAAGGCATGGTAACCAGTTGGATAATGAAGGTATTATTTTGGTTTTGAACACAATGAGTTGATGTGTTGAAAACTTCAATCACATTATAATCTTGGGGGAAAAATGAATATTCTTTATATACTACCTGTATCTCACAGTCTTGCACCTGATCTCCATAAATATAATATTTCAGTATTTATGAAGATAAATACTTCAGTATTTAGCTTGGTTTGTGACTGTGGGACTTTTTGTATTTGTTTCATCATGTACTTGCTAGCTGTCCTCTGCAACTTTCAATCTGTTAATGAGCTTGATAACTACTAAGATCCTGGTACTACATATGACCTCTAATTGCAGATGATTTGTTGATGACAGCATTTTTACATAACAACTCAATTAGTAGATAAGTTACTACAGAAAAATGTTTTATAAAGCAAAGATATGAGTCATTTTTTAAAAGTAATCATGTTCCCCAAAAGTAAGGTATTCTTTATCTTGTTAATATTTACTTTTGTTTTTTGTTTGTTTTGTTTGGTCAAGAGTAGCTTACAAATCTTTGAGTACTAACCAAGACATTTTTCAAAATGATCTCAAAGAACTTGGCTACTATTAAACAATAAGAATAATAATGAGTGAAGTGATACACCATCATCACTTCCACCATGCATTTATGTTCTTCTCATTAGCCTACAATAGTTCCCCAGAACTTCGCAATTTAAGTCTTATTCCCACTCATGTGCTTCAAGAACTTTACATCATGCAATATGCCCATGCAGAGCCCAACTCACTATTGGTCAACTTGAGCTAACACAAAAGCTATAAGCTATGCAATTCTATCTTGCTGAGGAACTGAAATGAAGCAGGGTATAATTCAAAGTTACACTTCAATATGACAAAAATACATTTAAAAAGTTGCAAGCATATAGTGTTGCAGCATATACTGTATTCACAGTTTAAAGATGTATGATGTACAACTCAGAATTTCAGTTTCTAATATTACCTTTTTCTGGTCTTACCTATTTTTTATGGAGTAGCATGGTGAGATCTCATTATTATCAGGTGTTTAGAATGATCATCTTATAAAAGCCAGTAGACATTCACAGAACTTTCTATTTGCTTAAACAAAACAAACAAAATTTCCCAAAAGATTTGTCACTGTCTGAAAGTCTCCGTCAGTAATCTATCTACTTGAATTGTCAGCCAAACTTATCATCAGAGCTTGCTATTTAATATATAACTGTGTCCATCTATCTAATTTCCTGTCTTAAATCTCTTTAAAAAGCAACAAGGTAGTCCTTCAAAATTAGATAGATGAGTACATTGCTTCCTGAAGGAATGGTGAAGGATCATGTTTCCTTTTTATCTCCCCTGTACCTAGCAAAGAACAAGACATATAGTAATTCTGAAAATAAATGAAATGCTACATTTTATATTGCCATACAGTTTACAAATGCATTTAAAAAATTTGATCCAAGTATTGTCATTTTTATTCATAATTCTCATTATTTTACAGATGAAGACTGTCCCACTTATAAGGCTGTGATTTGCCAAAATATAAATGACTGTCATGACTGGATCATTAGACAACCTGGACTACTGTCATGATTGATTTCTAATACAGTTCTCCCCTTAGAATAAGACTTCTTCAGCATTTAAGAAATGAATGATCCATGCATTCATGTATGAAATAAATATATATCAGGCAACTTTGATGTATGAGGCAGTGAAAAGGATTCAAATACAGGCGTGAATATGTGATGCTTGAATATATATTTTGAAGACAGAGCCATCTTTGGAGGAGAGAAGGATGATACTGAATCCAAGCCAGTTCTCTGAGGAAATCGCCACCTTTTATTGACCATGAAATCAACAGGCAAAATTCCCATTAGGTTTCCTGAGTACCTGAGGAAGTTCTTTTTTATAATTCAAGATCCTACCAGAACTCTTTCAGCTCATCTTCACCACTCAGCTACTAGAATAGCAAGCAAACCATGCATACTTGCTTGAATATTCACTAACAGCTTTATTGTAAAACTCCAGATAACACAAAAGTTTCATAAGGACAATTTTTTTTCTCTTAACCAAGGGTAAATATATTCAACACAAGGAAACTGTGAACATGCATATATACACAGCCAGCTTATGGAATGGCATAAGAAAAGCTTATGGAAAATTCAACTGTTCTCAGTTTTGGAACTATGAAAAACATTTTAGCTAAGTTATTTTTATTGCAGTAAAAAATATACAACATAAAATTTACAATCTTAACTGTTTTTGAAGCAGCTTTATTTTTAATATTTACATGTTTTGACTATTTCATAAGCAATTCAGCAGTGTTAAGTATATTCACACTGTGGTGAAAAAGGTCTCCAAAGTTTTTCATCTTGCCAACCTGAAAATGTATCCCCAATAAACAACTCTTAACTTCCCCCTCCCCCAGTCCCTGGTAACCAACATTCTACCTCTGTTTCCATAAATCTGACTACTTTACATAACTCACATTTAGTGGAATTATATAGTATTTGTCTTTTTGCAACAGGCTTATTTCACTAGCAAATTGACCTCAAGGTTCATGCATGTTACAGCATGTGACAGACTTAACTTGCTAGTTAAGTCTGTTCCGTATCTCATTATATATACTTCACATTTTTTTAATCCATTCATCCAAATGAATGCACATTTTTCTTGTTTGGCAATTGTAATACTGCTGCTATGAACAGGCAGGGATGTGTAAATATCTCTTTGAGACACAGCTTTCGGTTCTTGGTGTATATATCCAGAAATAAGAATGCTGGATCATATGTAGGTTTTTTTCTTTGAATGTCTATACTGTTTTCCATGGGGGCTTCCCTGGAGACCGGGTTCAGTCTCTGGGTTGGAAAGATCCCCTAGAGAAGGGAATGGAAACCCACTCTAGTACTCTTGCCTGGAAAATCCCATGAACAGAGGAGCCTGGCAGCCTATAGTCCATGGGGTAGCAGGGTGTAGGACTCAACTAAGTACACATGCCAACATCACTCTTTTCCCTAGTAGTTGAACCGTTTTACGATCCCATCCACAGTGCATATAAGTTCTCATTTTTCCACATCCTTGTCAATGCTTACTATTTTCTGTTTTCTTTTAATAGTACTCAACCTAGTGAGTATAATATGATATTTTATTATAACTCAATGAAACTAAGCCATGCCCGTGGGGCAACCCAAGATGGGCGGGTCATGGTGGAGAGATCTGACAGAATGTGGTCCACTGGGGAAGGGAATGGCAAACAACTTCAGTATTCTTGCCTTGAGAACCCCATGAACAGTATGAAAAGGCAAAATGATAGGATACTGAAAGAGAAACTCCCCAGGTCAGTAGGTACCCAATATGCTACTGGAGATCAGTGGAGAAATAACTCTGGAAAGAATGAAGGGATGGAGCCAAAGCAAAAAGAATACCCAGCTGTGGATGTGACTGGTGATAGAAGCAAGGTCTAATGCTGTAAAGAGCAATATTGCATAGGAACCTGGAATGTCAGGTCTATGAATCAAGGCAAATTGGAAGTGGTCAAACAAGAGATGGCAAGAGTGAATGTCAACATTCTAGGAATCAGCGAACTGAAATGGACTGGAATGGGTGAATTTAACTCAGATGACCATTATATCTACTACTGCGGGCAGGAATCCCTCAGAAGAAATGGAGTAGCCATCATGGTCAACAAAAGAGTCTGAAATGCAGTACTTGGATGCAATCTCAAAAACGACAGAATGATCTCTGTTTGTTTCCAAGGCAAACCATTCAATATCACAGTAATCCAAGTCTATGCTCCAACCAGTAACACTGAAGAAGATGAAGTTGAACGGTTCTATGGAAGACCTACAAGACCTTTTACGACTAACACCCAAAAAAGAGGTCCTTTTCATTATAGGTGACTGGAATGCAAAAGTAGGAAGTCAAGAAACACCTGGAGTAACAGGCAAATTTGGCCTTGGAATACGGAATGAAGCAGGGCAAAGACTAATAGAGTTTTGCCAAGAAAATGCACTGGTCATAACAAACACCCTCTTCCAACAACACAAGAGAAGGCTCTATACATGGACATCACCAGATGGTCAACACCAAAATCAGATTGATTATATTCTTTGCAGCCAAAGATGGAGAAGCTCTATACAATCAACAAAAACAAGACCAGGAGCTGACTGTGGCTCAGACCATGAACTCCTTATTGCCAAATTCAGACTTAAATTGAAGAAAGTAGGGAAAACCACTAGACTATTCAGGTATGACCTAAATCAAATCCCATCCCTTATGATTATACAGTGGAAGTGAGAAACAGATTTAAGGGCCTAGATCTGATAGAGTGCCTGATGAGCTACGGAATGACGTTTGTGACACTGTACAGGAGACAGGGATCAAGACCATCCCCATGCAAAAGAAATGCAAAAAAGCAAAATGGCTGTCTGGGGAGGCCTTACAAATAATTGTGAAAAGAAGAGAAGCGAAAACAAAAGAGAAAAGGAAAGATATAAGCATCTGAATGCAGATTTCCAAAGAATAGCAAGAAGAGATAAGAAAGCCTTCTTCAGAGATCAGTGCAAAGAAATAGAGGAAAACAACAGAATGGGAAAGACTAGAGATCTCTTCAAGAAAATCAGAGATACCAAAGGAACATTTCATGCAAAGATGGGCTCGATAAAGGACAGAAATGGTATGGACCTAACAGAAGCAGAAGATATTAAGAAGAGATGGCAATAATACACAGAAGAACTGTACAAAAAAGTTCTTCAGGATCCAGATGGTCACCTGATGGTGTGATCACACATCCAGATGGTGTGATCACACATCCAGATGGTGTGATCACCGACCTAGAGCCAGACATCCTGGAATGTGAAGTCAAGTGGGCCTTAGGAAGTATCAGTTACCACCATAGACTGGAGCACACCAGGCTTCCCCATCCATAACCAACTCCTGGAGCTTTTTCAAACTCATGTTCATAGAGAGTGTGATGCCATCCAACATTTCATCCTCTGTCGTTTGCTCCTCGTCCTGCCTTCAATCTTTCCCCTGCCTTCAATCTTTCCCAGCATTAGGGTCTTTCCCAATGAATCAGGTCATCCCATCAGGTGGCCAAAGTATTGGAGCTTCAGCTTCAGCATCAGTCCTTCCAATGAATATTCAGGACTGATTTCCTTTAGGATTGACTGGTTTGATCTCTTTGCACTCCAAGGGACTCTCAAGAATCTTCTCCAACACCACAGTTCAAAAGCAGCAATTGTTTGGCCCTCAGCTTCCTTTGTAGTCCAAATCTCACTTTCATACATGACTATTTGAAAAAAAAAAAAAAAACACATAATTTTGACTATATGGAATTTTGTCCGCAAGGTAATGTCTCTGCTTTTTAATATGCTGTCTAAGTTGACCATAGCTTTTCTTCCAAGGAGCTAGTGTCTTTTAATTTCATGCCTAGTCACTACCTGCAGTAATTTTTTTTTTTCTGTTCAGTATCTACTAAACAAAGCTAGTGGAGGTGATAGAATTGCAGTTGAGCTATTTCAAATCCTGAAAGATGATGCTGTGAAAGTGCTGCACTCACTATGCCAGCAAATTTGGAAAACTCAGCAATGGCCACAGGCCTGGAAAAGGTCAGTTTCCATTCCAATCCCAAAGAAAGGCAATGCCAAAGAATGCTCAAACTACCACACAATTGCACTCATCTCACATGCTAGTAAAGTAATGCTCAAAATTCTCCAAGCCAGGCTTCAGCAATATGTGAACCGTGAACTTCCTGATGTTCAAGCTGGTTTTAGTAAAGGCAGAGGAACCAGAAATCAAATTGCCAACATCCACTGGATCATGGAAAAAGCAAGGAGTTCCAGAAAAACATCTATTTCTGCTTTATTGACTATGCCAAAGCCTTTGACTGTGTGGATCACAATAAACTGTGGAAAATTCTGAAAGAGATGGGAATACCAGACCACCTGATCTGCCTCTTGAGAAATTTGTATGCAGGTCAGGAAGCAACAGTTAGAACTGGACATGGAACAACAGACTAGTTCCAAATAGGAAAAGGAGTACTTAAAGGCTGTATATTGTCACCCTGTTTATTTAACTTCTATGCAGAGTACATCATGAGAAACACTGGACTGGAAGAAACACAAGCTGGAATCAAGATTGCCGGAAGAAATATCAATAACTTCAGATATGCAGATGATACCACCCTTACGGCAGAAAGTGAAGAGGAACTAAAAAGCCTCTTGATGAAAGTGAAAGAGGAGCGTGAGAAAGTTGGCTTAAAGCTCAACATTCAGAAAACGAAGATCATGGCATCCGGTCCCATCACTTCCTGGGAAATAGATGGGGAAACAGTGGAAACAGTGTCAGACTTTATTTTTCTGAGCTCCAAAATCACTACAGATGGTGACTGCAGCCATGAAATTAGAAGACGCTTACTCCTTTGAAGGAAAATTATGACCAACCTAGATAGCATATTCAAAAGCGGAGACAATACCTTGCCAAAGTACTCAAGTTTCAGCTTCAGCATCATTCCCTTCAAAGAAATCCCAGGGCTGATCTCCTTCATAATGGACTGGTTGGATCTCTTTGCAGTCCAAGGGACTCTCAAGAGTCTTCTCCAACACCTCAGTTCAAAAGCACCCATTGTTCGGCGCTCAGCCATCTTCACAGTCCAACTCTCACATCCATACATGATCACAGGAAAAACCATAGACTTGACTAAACGGATCTTTTTGGCAAAGTAATGTCTCTGCTTTTCAATATGCTCTCTAGGCTGGTCATAACTTTCCTTCCAAGGAGTAAGCATCTTCTAATTTCATGGCTGCGGTCACCATTTGCAGTGATTTTGGAGCCCAAAAAAAGAAAGTCTGGCACTGTTTCCACTGTTTCCCTATCTATTTCCCATGAAGTGATGGGACTGGATGCCATGATCTTCGTTTTCTGAATGTTGAGCTTTAAGCCAACTTTTTCACTCTCCACTTTCACTTTCATCAAGAGGCTTTTAAGTTCCTCCTCACTTTCTGCCATAAGGGTGGTGTCATCTGCATATCTGAGGTTACTGATATTTTTCCCGGCAGTCTTGATTCCAGCGTATATATAAGTTAAATATAAGTTAAATAAACAGGGTGACAGTATACAGTCTTGACATACTCTTTTTCCTATTTGGAACCAGTCTGTTGTTCCATGTCCAGTTCTAACTGTTGCTTCCTGACCTGCATGTAGGTTTCTCAAGAGGCAGGTGAGGTGGTCTGGTAATTCTTCTAGGTCTTTGTTAATTGATTCTTGCATTTTTTCCATTTTGTATTCAAGGTTTTTCATCATTTTTACTATCATTATTCTGAATTCTTTTTCAGGAAGTTTGCCTATTTTCTCTGTATTTATTTGGACTTCTGTGTTTCTAGTTTGTTCCCTCATTTGTGTAATATTTCTCTGCCTGTTCATTATCTTTTTTTTAACTTATTGTGTTTGAGGTCTCCTTTTCCTAGGCTTCAAGGTTGAATTCTTTCTTCCTTTTTTTTTCTTCCCTCCTAAGGTTGGTCCAGTGGCCTGTGTAAGCTTCATATAGGGTGATATTTGTGCTGAGTGTTTGTTTGTTTGTTTTTCCTCTGATTGGCAAGGTTGAATGATGTAGTAATCTTGTCTGCTGATGATTGGGTTTGTATTTTTGTTTTGTTTGTTGTTTAGGTGAGGTATCCTGCATAGGGTGCTACTGGTGGTTGGGTGTTGCTGGGTCTTGTTTTCAAGCAGTTTCCTTTGTGTGAGTTCTCACTATTTGATACTCCCTAGGGTTAGTTCTCTGGTAGTCTAAGGTCTTGGAGTCAGTGGTCCCACTCCACAGGCTCAGGGCTTGATCTCTGGTCAGGAATCAAGATTCCACAAGTGGTTTGCTATGGTATTAAGTGGGATTAAAACAAATATCCAAAACTAGAAAGCAAAGATGAACCCCAGACAAATGGCAGTTACAAAATCAGACAAGTAATAATTAAAATAATGAAATATACACACATGCATATACATCCATGAGCAAAGTGAAAACAGTCCAACAAAAACAAGGCACAGTAGATTGACCCAGTGAACAAAGAAAATTAAAAATTATATTTACCAGTTAAGAACAAAACTGACTAAAAGACAAACTGGAAAACAAAATTAAAACAAGGGGACAAGTGGGGAATAAAGCAATGGAAACAATAACAAATATGTTGAGAGGAAAGTAAAGAAAGTAAAGAAAGAAAGAATAGATATGCAACATTAAATAGAAGTAGATGAAGATTTATATACATTAAAGATTAACTTCAAGTGGAAAAGAACAGTAGGAAAGGCAAACAAATGAATAAATATAGAAAAATGTAATAGGTTTTAAAAATTAAAATTATAAAAAAAGAGAAAAAAAAAAAAAGAAAGGAGAAAGAATAAAAAAAAAAAGAAGAAAGCTCCATAGAACTGCAAAAGCCCAACTTAGAGCCAGAGGTTTATAACAACAACAAAAATTGTGACTGAATATACACCTAAACATATATACTGATAAGTAAATTCAAAACAGTCCAACAAAAATACAGTACAATATATTGACCCAGCAAACAAAGGAATCAAAAAATTATATCTACCAGATTAAAACTGGAAAAAAAAAATAAGAAACTAAAGCAAGGTGCCAACTGGGAAATAAAGCAATGAAAATAAAACCAACCAATTTGTTGAGAAGAAAGAAAAGAAAGAATAAATATGCAAAGTTAAATAGAGGTAGATAAAGAAGATTTATATACATTAAAGATTAACTGCAAGGGAAAAAAACAGTAGGAAAAGCAAACAAGGAAATAAATGTAAAATATATATATATATGCTAAAAAATTAAAATTTAAAAAAAAAAAGAAAGAAAGAAAAGGAAAACTCACAGGACTGCAAAATCCCAATGTAGAGGTTTATAACAACAATAAAACTTGTGACTGAGAAAAAAAAAAAAAAAAAAGCTCGGAAGCTTAATTAGATTTCATAAGGCCAATAAAATAGACAACTACAACAGGTGAAGAAATAAAAGGAAAAAAAAGAAAAAATCCAAAAGAATCTACAGAACAAGTCAAAATATAAGAATAATAAATGTTTTTCTCAAGTCACTGCTGTCAGAGTCCTTTCCTTTGCTGTGAGGCATAGTCCACCTCACCTCCCTAGGATGCCCTCCAACACTGTGTTGATCTCTGGACCTGCTGTGGGTGCAGCTCAGATTCTAATCTGGTCCTACTCCTGTGTGTTCTTGCTTCCAATGTTCACAGCTATAAGAACTACTGTTTTCTTTTGTGGTAGCTCTCAATGATCTTTTATATATTCCATTGACACAGAGTCTGCCTAGTTAGTGGTGTGGATTTAATCAGCAGCATGTACAGCTGGTGGAAAGGTTTTGGGTTTCTCCCTTAGCCACACTGCCCCTGAGTTTCAATTGTGGTTTTCTTTCCACCTCTGCATGTGGATCATCCTCTGGGGTTTGCTCCTGAGGCTGCCCTGTAGGGCTTGGGCTTGCCCCTGTGAGGGCCAGGTGTAGAGGTAATGCAGTTGCTTGGGTCACATGGTTCTGGCAGCACCAGGCACACAGAGCAGTTGGCAGCTAGGGCAGCAGGAAATATAGTGCTCTAGAAGGGTATGGCAAACAATATTGGCCAGTATACTGCAGTATTCTTGCCTGGAGAACCCCCCTTCCCTGACAAATAAGCCTGAAAGGCCACAGTCTGCAGGGTCACAGAGCCAGACATGATCAAAGTGACCTTGTGCACATAGACACAAGACTTTTTTTTTCCTGTTCCAGCTCTGCCTTAGTGAGAGTTGAGTGTGAAGGTATTGCACCTGCTTGGCTTGTGGGAACCTTGGTGATGCCAAGTGTGCAGGAACACAGACTGACTCCACTGAAGGAGTTATGGCCCTATCAGAGTCGTTTTTCAATCCTTTTGTAGCTGACGATCAGAAGGCCTCTTTGGCCAGTCTTTCTCCTTAGCTCCACACATTCAGGCACTTAGAGGGCTCCCTTGCCTGAGGTCTTTCTCTGTTCAGAGCATCAGGCACATAGAGGGACCCCCCTGGCTCAGGTCCTACTCTGTAGATTGGCACGTCAGGCACTTAAAGGGGCACCCTGGGTGGGGTCCTGCTCTGCAGTTCAGTGTGTCAGGCATTTGATGGGCCAGCCTCTCTGTTGTTCAGCTGCCAATGCTGGCCTGTGGGGAGAGAGAGGTTATGGTGATGGCTCCACCCCCTATGCATGACTCAGCTGTATCACCTTGCTTCCATGGCTGCCTGGCTTTCCTCCACAGGAATTTCCTATCACAGTCTCCTTTCTCAATCTGTCCCTCCGCAGTCAACAGCACTCCTCACTCTGGAATCGGTCCACATTCCCCAAACTCCAGCTCCCAGCCACTGCACCTTCCAGGGGACCCTTATCCCTGTCCAGGCTATGTATGGCTGTGGCAAGGACTGTCTGATTTTCATTCCATTTAGGTGCCACAAATCAGCTGCTTCACTCTCAGCCTTAAATGTTTCTCCTCTGACTCAGACAATTGCCCTGAAATGGGATCAGATCCCTGCTTCAGTTCCTCCACCAGCCCAGGGCAGGTCCAGTGCTACTAATACTTCTGCTTTTCCCCCGAGTTCCTTTGTTCTACTGAGTTTTGCGTGGTACTATATATTCTTTTCCTCTGGTCAGGTACTCCTGTCCACTCTGAACTGATGTTCTGCATGTACTTCTGTGTCTGAAAGTGTGTTCCCAATGTATCCATGGAGAGAGATGTACTCCCCATCCACCTACTCCTCCACCATCTTGTTCTCTCTTCCTTGTTTCTTGTATCCTATGTTTTACTCTTTCTTAGACTGTTCTTTCATTTTGGAGGAGCAGCACAACCTCTGGTAGATTTCTAAAAAGACCACCTGGATTGTTTCCATTCACCCTATTACTTCCTGGCTTAAAGTTCAGCTTTCCCTTGTTTGCTAAATGGTATGACTTCTAGTTTCAATTTTTTTTTTCTGTTGTCTCATTCTTTCCATTATCTTTTCATTATTATTTCCCATTTAGCTTTTTCTCATTGCTACTTTTAATGAGGTGTTAAAGGAAAAGAGAGGTAAATTGTTGACTACAATTTAGAAAGTTTTGCACTAACTGCCGAGTTTGGTTTAATTTTTTAAAGTTCAGATCAGATCAGATCAGATCAGTCGCTCAGTTGTGTCCAACTCTTTGCGACCCCATGAATCACAGCACGCCAGGCCTCCCTGTCCATCACCAACTCCCGGAGTTCACTCAGACTCACGTCCATTGAGTCAGTGATGCCATCCAGCCATCTCATCCTCTGTCATCCCCTTCTCCTCCTGCCCCCAATCCCTCCCAGCATCAGAGTCTTTTCCAATGAGTCAACTCTTCGCAGGAGGTGGCCAAAGTACTGGAGTTTCAGCTTTAGCATCATTCCTTCCAAAGAAATCCCAAGGCTGATCTCCTTCAGAATGGACTGGTTGGATCTCCTTGCAGTCCAAGGGACTCTCAAGAGTCTTTTCCAACACCACAGTTCAAAAGCATCAATTCTTCGGCACTCAGCCTTCTTCACAGTCCAACTCTCACATCCATATATGACCACAGGAAAAACCATAGCCTTGGCTAGACGAATCTTTGTTGGCAAAGTAATGTCTCTGCTTTTGAATATGCTATAGTACTTCATAGAAACAGTTTCCATTATGATGCCTAAAAGCCAGCATTTGCAAATTTGATGGAAGTTGGCCAGATATCACTGATAGAAAGTTTGCTTTCTTTTGCACTTAACATCTAAGCTTATTTAGCCCATGAAAATTGTCTCAGTTCAGTTCAGTTGCTCAGTCGTGTTTGACTCTTTGAGATTCCATGGACTGCAGCACACCAGGCCTCCCTGTCCATTGCCAACTCCCAGAGCTTGCTCAAACTTGTGCCCGTTGAATCAGTGATGCCATCCAACCATCCCATCCTCTGTCATCCCGTTATCCTTCTTCCTTCAATCTTTCCTAGCATCATGGTCTTTTCCAGTGAGTCAGTTCTTTGCATAAGGAGGCCAAAATATTGGAGTTACAGCTTCAAAATCAGTTTATCCAATGAATATTCAGGACTGATTTCATTTAGGATTGACTGGTTTTATTTCCTTGCTTTCCAAGGGACTCTCAAGAGTCTTCTCCAACACCACAGTTCAAAAGCATCAATTTCACAGAGTCCAAAAGGCCATTCTATAAATCTCTGTCTCTTTTGCTGTCTCACATACAGGAGAGGGTGAGGGTGGGATGATTTGGGAGGATGGCATTGAAACATGTATAATATCATATGTGAAATGAATTCCCAGTCCAGGTTCGATGCATGATACAGGATGCTCCGGGCTGGTGCACTGGGATGATCCAGAGGGATGGAATAGGGAGGGAGCTGGGAGAGGGTTTCAGGATGGGGAACACAGGTACACCCATGGCGGATTCATGTTGATGTATAGCAAAACCAATACAATATTGTAAAGTAAATAGCCTCCAATTAAAATACATTTATTTATTTTTTAAAAAGCATCAATTCTTCAGTGCTCAGCTTTCTTTATAGTCCAACTCTCACATCCATACATGACTACTGGAAAAACCATAGCTTTGACTAGTGGACCTTTGTCAGCAAAGTAATGTCTTTGCTTTTTAATATGCTGTCTAGGTTGGTCATAGCTTATTTTCCAAGGAGCAAGCATCATTTAATTTCATGGCTGCAGTCACCATCTGCAGTGATTTTGAGACCGAGAAAATAAAATCTGTCACTGTTTCCATTGTTTCCCCATCTATTTGCCATTAAGTGATGGGACTGGATGGATAATCTTAGTTTCTGAATATTGAGTTTTAAGCTAGCTTTTTCACTCTTCTCTTTCACTTTCATCAAGAGTCTCTTTAGTTCCTCTTCACTTTCTGCCATAAGGGTGATATCATCTGCATATCTGAGGTTCTTATTTGGGCTTCACTAATGGTTTACCTGGTAAAGAATCCGACTGCAATGTGGGAGACCTGGGCTCAATCCCTGGGTTGGTAATATGCCCTGGAGAAGGGAAAGGCTACCCACTCCAGTATTTTGGCTGGGAGAATCCGATGGACTGTATATATAGGGCTGCAAAGAGTCAGACACAACTGAGAGACTTTCACTCACTCACACTGCAAGTTACACCTCATGTATAATGAAGGAAAGACAGTAGTTTATTTTATTCATTCATGTCATCTATGTTCAAAATCACTTGAACTTCATTGGTTCTTCAGAAATAACTTAAAGATGTAAATTCTTGTGAAATAACTTAAGACAGAAATTGAATAGCAATTTTATTAAGGCAAACCACAGTTTTTTACCAAAAAAATCTGTTTTGCAAATTCAGCATTGATTTAAAGACATCTGTGCAACTTAGATTTCATGTTAATACTGCATTTAGGCAAGGGGAAGCATAGTAGATATGCATACAGCAGAAACGAGACCATGCATAATATCGATACTACCAAATTTTCCAGTATGCATGGAGGAGCCTGGTAGGCTGTAGTCCATAGGGTTGCTAAGAGTCGGACATGACTGAGTGACTTCCCTTTCACTTTCCACTTTCAAGTATTGGAGAAGGAAATGGCAACCCACTCCAGTGTTCTCGCCTGGAGAATCCCAAGGACGGGGGAGCCTGGTGGGCTTCTGTCTCTGGGGTCGCATAGAGTCGGACACAATTGAAGTGACTTAGCAGCAGCAGCAGCAGTCCATAGAAGGTCTGAACAAAATTATTAAAAAGTTGAAACAGTTCCCACTATTTTTAAAAAAGTAATAAATAATTTAGAAATAATTATTTAATAGAGTTCATTGGAAAATTCTATTGGCTTTCATACTGTAGATATATTCACACATATACAACATATACACTCAAAATACATCACAGACATATTAAGCCTTCTAATGTTGTAGGATAGTCTTTCAACTCAATTAGAATCTTTAGTCAAAACAATAAATGGCCATTCCAATTTGAGATGATGATGTCTGATTCACATTAATCCACTTTCCCATTTAAATACCTATGAGAACAAGGTATAGAATCTAAGTAGCTTTTAGTAGAGGAGCAGTTCTATGAGGCAAAGACCAACTTGGGCTTAACGGAAAATAAAATATATGTAAGAGAAGACTTTTAGTGTTTTCACTTTATATTGCCATATTAGTGGCTCAAGGATGGGGATACAAACAAAAAATTATTGGTCATTCATTTACCATTTGAAAAACTGTTAACGACACAGGTAGCCATCCCCACCTGGAGCTCTTCAGTATTTATTGCTAAATACCTTAAGAAAACTATAGTTCTTAGTGATGCATCATTGCATGAGGTAAAATGGAATGATCAATAACCAAAAGTGTTTTAAAATCTCTAATGTGTTAGAGCTCAGATATTTTTTTTAAATTCACAAAAACAAAATAAGAACTCAAGAGTAGGTTTATGATGATAATTTATAGCAAGTAAACAAATGGAGGCATATTTTTATAATTATTTTAAAGAGATTAATCATAAGAGAAAAAGCAATATGTAAAAGAATGTTGCAAAAATGAAATAATTATATAATAATAATAGTACAGGTGTACAATTCTAAACTGTATTGGCACACATTGGGAATCGTTGAAAGGATGTTGTAAAAGATGCTTAATAATTTCAAATTAGATAAGGAGAAAAATGTATTGTACTCAAATTTTATAGTTATAGAAAATAATATTTACAAATATAATTGCAAATTATATAAAGTAAAAATAAAAGTAATATGTATTAAATCAGCAATTTTCTTAAGATAATAGCAATGTTTTATTTTTTTAAAAGATCAATGTCAAATGCAGTCCCATAGACTGTTTCTGAAAACAAATTGTTATAGCCTTCCTGGAAAGAAGTTTGGGGACATACTTATGTAGGCACACATAATTGTACTTCTTGATCCATTAAATCCACATCCTATAAAATATACCATGAGGTTCAAATTCAACTGTGATATATGTACAATAATGTTCAGTGCAATATTATTTATAATTTGCTATAAATTTCAGTGAGAAAATAAAAATAAGTTACATGTCTAACAACAAAACGCAGACACATAGGTCATAGTATACATCTTAATATAATGTTCACATGAAAATTATTTTTCAAACAGTATGTAATATCATAGAAATATTTATAATTTTAAGTAAAAGGTAGAATATATATAATATGACATCAGTTTCTGTTGAAGAAAAATATACATATAAAAATAAAGAATGAGAAGAATAAAAGTTATATGAAAATATGATGAAATATTACTAATAGGTTTTTGAATTATGGGTAGTTTTTATTTACTCACTCATAGCATTTTTTTGCTAATTATATGTAAATGAGTGCATATTGCTTTTAAAATTTAAATAAATAAAGCTAAGTGATCACATGATAACTGTGATCCTAAATTTTTTTGAAGGTAAATAAGCATGATTCATTTTATTGCACTTTGCTTTATTGTACTTTGCAGATTCTGCATTTTTTGCAAATTGAACATTTGTGGCAACCCCACATCAAGCAAGTCAATTGTCTTCATTTTTCCAGAAACATTGGATTAATTCATGTCTCTGTCACAATTTTGTAATTCTCAAAGTTTTTCAAGCTTTTTCATTATTATTATATTTGTTATGGTGATCTGGGATCACTAATGTTTGATGTTACCATTGTAACTGTTTTCAAGGGTCAGAAATCATGCCCATATAAGATGGCAAGCTTAATCAAATGTGTATGTTCTGACTGTTCTGTGGACTGGCCTTTACCCCATCTCTATCCCTCTTCTTGGATGGACCTCAGTATTCTGAGACTCAACAATATTGAAATTAGGCCAGTTAATAACTATACAATATCTTAAAAGACATTGAACACTTAAAAGTGTTCAAGAGAAAGAAAGAGCCCCTCATCTCTCACTTAAATCAAAAGCTGGAACTGATTAAGCTTAGTGAGGAAGTCACATAAAAAGCTGAAATAAGCCAAAATCTAGACATCTTGTGCCAAATAATTAGCCAACTTTTATATGAAATGGGAAAGTAATTGAAGGAAATTAAAAATGTTTCTCCAGTGAACATATGAATGGTAAGAAAGTGAAACAACCTTGCTTATATGGAGAAAGATTTAATGATCTTATTTTATATTGCTTGTTTTTATTTTCTAAAAGTTTAAAAAAAAGATGTGGTGGTCTGGGTAGAAGATGGAACCAGCCACCACATTACCTTAAGCCAAGACTTAATTCAGAGCAAGGCCCACCAAACTCTTTTCCATCCTATAAAAACTGGAAGAGATGAGGTAGCATCAGAAGAAAACTTTACCTCTATAAGCTGTTTCTACAACATAAGAGTGTAAGATGAGGCAGCAAGACTCAAATAGAAGCTGCAGCAAGTTATCCAGAAGACCTAGCTAAGATAATTAATGAAAGTAGCTACATTAAACAACAGATTTTCAATGTAGACACAACAGCCTTACAGTGGTAGAAGGTGCCATCTAAGACTTTCATAGCTAGAAAGGAGAAGTCAATGCCTGGCTTCAAAGTGTCAAAGAACAGGTTGACTTTCTTGTTAGGGACTAATACAGATGGTGATTTAAGTTGAAGAAATGCTCATGTACCATTCCAAAACGCTTAGGGTCCTTGAAAATTATGTTAAATCTACTCTGCTTGTGCTCTACAAATGAAACAACAAAGACTAGATGACAGCACATCTGTTTACAATATGGTGTACTGAAGAGTTTAAGCCACTGCTGAGACCAATTATTCAGGAAAAAAAAATTCCTTTCAAAATGTTACTGCTTCTTAATAATGCACCACATCAGTCAAGAGCTCAAATGGACATGGAAAATGATATTAATGCTTTTATGCCTGTTAACACAATTTCCATTAAGTCAACCATGGAACAAGGAGTGAATTTTCCTTTCAAGTCTTGCTACTTAATAAATACATTTTGCAATGTTTGTAGCTGCCATGGAGAGTGGTTCCTCTGACGGATCTGTACAAAGTAAGTTGAAAACCCTCCGGAAAAGATTCACCATCCTAGATACCATTAAGAACATTATTGATCCATGGGAAGAATTAAAAATATCAACATTCACAAGAATTTGGAAGTTTATTCCAACTCTCATGGATGACTTCAAGGAGTTTAAGGTTTCAGTGGAGGAAGCCACTGCAGATGTGGGAGAAATAGTAAGAGAAATCAAATTAGATGTGGAACCTGAAGATCTGAATTTCTGCAGTCTCAAGAAAAAACTATCAGATGAGGAGTTGCTTCTTATGGATGAGTTAAAAAAGTAGTTGCCTGAGATGGACTCTACTTCTGAGGAAGATGCTCTGAAGATTGTTGAAATGCCAACAAAGGATTTAGAATATTGCATACACTTTGCTTGTACAGGAGCAGCAGTGCTTGAGAGAACTGACTCCAGCTTTGAATTTTCTACTGTTGATAAAATGCTCTCAAACAGCATTGTAAGCTATAGATATATAATTAGTAAAAGGAAGACCCAATCAGTGCAGAAAACTTCATTGTTGTCTTTTTTTAATTTAATTTTATTTTTAAACTTTACATAATTGCATTAGTTTCACCAAATATCAAAATGAATCCGCCACAGGTATACTTTTTAAGAAATTGCCACAGCTACTCCAACCTTCATCAATCATCAGTCTGATCATTCAGCAGCCATGAACATCAAGGTAAGACTCTCCACCAGAAAAAAGATAACAACTCACTGAGGGCTCAGTTGATGGTTATCATTTTTTAAGAACAAAGTATTTTTTTAGTTAAGGTATATATATTGTTTATTTTAGACATAATGTTATTGCACAATTAATAGACTACTGTATAGTTACATATAACTTTTAAATGCATTGTAAAACCAAAAAAAAAAAAGTTTGACTCATTTCACTGCTCTATATTCTCTATCATGGTCATCTGAAATCTCAGAGTTATGCCTTTATTATATGTATTCCAATTTTTTTTAACCTACTCCAAGGTAAAAATTTATAACATCCACAAATGATTTCTTCTACATATTATTGTGTTACAAATAGTGGCAAATTATTAGTAATCTCTATTGAATATCTCATCTTCTTTTCTCATTTGAAAGAGAAAATTTATGTGTGTCCTTCTGCTGCTCACATCTTGTTGTGGCCCATCTTCTACTATAACTCAGAATCTGGAGCCTTCGCTCTCTCATCGATAAATCACTGTATTCTAGGACTATGGGCAGAAAGAAGCTCATAAATTAAAATCATCTAATTATTTTGGTGAATTGTGTCACACTTTACTTTTTAAATGAAACAAACTAGACTAGACTAGAAGAATAGAATGTAGCATAAAGTAGAACAGAAGAGAACAAAACATGTTAGTAAGGTAATTATTGTTCCCCATAATTTCAGTTGTTCCTTTTTTGTTGTTGTTGTTATATATGTATGTGTGTACTGAGTCATGAGCTAAATTAATTCCTTAATATGGTTCATGATTTAAAAGGCTTGAAAAACCACTATACTAAAAGGATGACTGTTTTGGCCAACCAAACTAAAGGTTTCCCTGGCTCTGCTATAAAAATAAAAACTTTGCTGCTACTAAAGATATGGCATTTCATTTGGAGGTAGTTCTGTTCCCTGTTGCTTACATTTTTATAAAAAACCAAATATGACTGAAGATTCAAGCAGTGGGCTTTCAAAGGAAGTGTGCTACATACCACATTTTCATCAATCCCTAATTTCAAACTCCTCCATTAGTAAACTCCTCCTTCAGTCTGCAAGCTACCTATAGTTATAGACTTTGATCCAGCAAACTAGTAAATTTGTAAATGTACACTATTTGGAAATATACACATGGCAAACTTAGACTTCAGTCTACATCCTGCTATCTAGTAGATTATAAATGCAAATATATCCAACAGAAACTTTCAAATGTATAGAAAACAAATTGAAAACATCAGCATAGAAAACTTAAAGACCTCAGACTTAAAATCACAACATCAATTCCCTAGAAGTAAGCAGTCCTTTTTTTCCTTTTATATAGCATGCTAAGGAGCTTTAATTTTCAAAAGCATTGAGAGCTTAATTATGTTAATAGAACCTTAGAGGAGACTTTTTATAGTTCTGAAATAGAAAGATAAATATTTATGACTTTTCTTATTTCTAGTAGTGTGGTTAAGTCTGCATTCAGCTACTCACATTCTCTCAGCTGTTCTCTTTATTCCCCTCTCTGATTATTGGTGATATGAACATGATATTGAAAATTGTCATTGTACCTTAGTGTTACTACCTGTGTCAATAACAGTAACTGGCCTATTATATAGCTGTGGCAGTTGGAAGCTTGAGTGGAAAAGGCTAAAGCTTTTGGAGTCAGGCTTGAAACTTTAACTATGTCCCTTAATCTACTTGAATTTTACTTTCCTTGTATTTAATTTGAGGATAGAAGCAATAGTATATCTATCCTGCAGGCTTTGCATGGAAATTAAATAAGATGATGCATTAGATATCCTCAATAAATATTAGTCACCATTGTTTGTTAATGCTCAACAGAAGTTATCTAATTGTGCCTTGGAAGAACATGGAAGAACCTATATCACTGCCACAGGACCATGCATCAGCCAAAATTCTATTCCACCCTCTAATTAAAAACAAATAAAATACAGTTTGTTGGCTTGAAGATGGAGGAGGAATAGGACGGGGAGACCACTTTCTCCCCCACAAATTCATCAAAAGAACATTTAAACGCTGAGTAAAATCCACAAAACAACTTCTGAATGCTGGCAGAGGATATCAGGCACCCAGAAAAGCAGCCCATTGTCTTCAAAAGGAGGTAGGAAAAATATAAAAGACAAAAAAAGAGACAAAAGAGGTAGGGATGGAGCTCCATCCTGGGAAGGGAGTCTTAAAAAGAGAGGTTTCCAAACACCAGGAAACACTCTCACTGCCGAGTCTGTGCTGAGCCTTGGAAGCACAGAGGGCAACATAATAGGAAGGAAAAATAAGTAAGTAATTAAAACCCACAGATTAAGAGCCCAACGGTAACTCCCCCAGCAGAGAAGCAGCGCATATACCAGCACCCACCACTAGCAAGTGGGGGCTGGGAAGGGAGGCGTGGGCTGCATTGCTTAGAGTAAGGATCAGGACTGAATGCACCAGAGGGTAATCAGAGCGAACTAATTTGGGCTAGCAAACCAGACTGTGAGATAGCTATCATGCTAAAAGCCCTAAGACACCACCAGGCCCGTGCACAGAACAAAGGGCAGAACAGAACTAGCTGGCAGCAGACCATCCCCCTCAGGTGACAGGCAGCCAGAGCCGGAAGGGGGCAATCGCAGCCCCAGAGAGACATTATCTACCAAACTGCAAGCAGGCTTCTTTGCTTACTAAGGCTTCTTGGGGTTCTGGACAGTCATCCGCCTGAGAAGGTGCACCGGTTGTACACCCAGAAAACCTAGTGGCAGGGACAGGAGAGGCAATAAGTCACAGTGACTGCGCTCGCCAAACAACTCATCACCCGAGCTGCTCGGAGCTGGGAAGGGCACAAACGCAGGCCCAACGGAGTCTGCACCTCTGAGGACTACCCAAGTGCCTGAACCTGAGCGGCTTAAGACCCGCGAGGTGCATGCAGCCCAGGGCTGGCCTCAGAGGGTTCCCAGCAGAGCAACCTAGAGCCTGAGCTGTGTGGGCAGGGAGGGTGCACGTGCCGTGAGCAGGGGCAGGCCCAGTGTGGCTGAGACACTACAAGCACATGCCAGTGTTATTTGCCTACAGTGTCCCTCCCTCCCCACAGCGCGACTGAACAAGTGAGCCTAAGAAAGTGTCCACCACTGCCTCTTTGTGTCAGGGCGGAAATCAGACACTGAAGAGACCAGCAAACAGAAGCTAAAACCGAGGGAACTGCCTTGGAAGTGACAGGTGCACTAGATTAAAACCCTGTAGTTAATACCAACTACATAGGAAGGGGCCTATAGATCTTGAGAAATATAAGCCAAAACAAGAAACTATCCGAAAATGAACTGACCCCACACTGCCCACAACAACACCAGAGAAAGTCCTAGATATATTTTTACGATCATTCTTTTCCTTTTTTTTTCTTCTTTTTTTCCTTTTCTTTTTTTTTCCGTTTTTAACTTTTTTTTAAAATTTTTAAGTCCTCTATTACTCCTTTAATTTTCATTTTTATAACCCACTATTACTTTTCAAAAAAAAAAAGACTATTTTTAAAGCAAACTCCATATTATATATATATATATATATATTTAATAGCTTTTGTGACTTTTTTTTTTTTTCTTATTATTATTTTCTTTAATATTGTATCTTTGAAAATCCAACCACTACTCTAGAATTTTAATCTTTGCTTTTTGGTATTTGTTATCAATTTTGTACCTTTAAGAATCCAATCTTCAGTACCTATTATTACTTGGGAGCGAGATTACTGGCTTGACTGCTGTCTTCCCCTTTGGACTCACCTTTCTCTCCATTAGGTCGCCTCTGTCTCCTTCCTCCCCCTTCTCGTCTCTATCCAACTCTCTGAATCTCTGTGTATTCCAGACGGTGGGGGACACTTAGGGAACTGATTACTGGCTTGATCTGTCTCTTTCCTTTTCATTCTCCCCTTTTATCCTCCTGGCCACATCTGTCTCCATCCTCCCTCTTCTCTTTTCTGTATAACTCCATGAACATCTCTGAGTGGTCCAGACTGTGGAGCACACATAAGGAAGTGATAACTGGCTAGCTTGCTCTCTCCTCTTTTGATTCCACCTCATCCCATTCGGGTCACCTCTAACTCCCTCCTCCCTCTTCTCTTCTCCATGTAACTCTGTGAACCTCTCTGGGTGTCCCTTACTGTGGAGAAACTTTTCATCTTTAACCTAGATGTTTTATCAACAGTGCCATATAGAAAGAGAAGTCTTGAGACTACTGTAGAAATAAGGCTGAAAACCAGAAGCAGGAGGCTTAAGTCCAAATCCTGAGAACATCATAGAACACCTGACTCCAGGGAAGATTAAGTGATAGAAGCTCATCAAACGCCTCCATACCTACACTGAAACCAAGCACCACCCAAGGGCCAACAAGTTCCAGAGCAAGACATACACAAATTCTCCAGCAACACGGGAACACAGCCCTGAGCTTCAATATACAGGCTGCCCAAAGTTACTCCAAATCCATTGAAATCTCATAACTCGTTACTAGACACTTCATTGCACTCCAGAGAGAATAAATCCAGCTCCACCCACCAGAACACCGACACAAGTTTCCCTAACCAAGAAATCTTGACAAGCTACCGATACAATCCCACCCACAGCAAGGAAACTCCATAATAAAGAGAACTCCACAAACTGCCAGAATACAGAAAGGCCACCCCAAACTCAGCAATATAAACAAGATGAAGAGATAGGGGAATACCCAGTAGGTAAAGGAACAGGATAAATGCCCACCAAACCAAACAAAAGAGGAAGAGATAGGGAATCTACCTGATAAAAATTCCAAATAATGATAGTGAAAATGATCCAAAATCTTGAAATAAAAGTGGAATCACAGATAAATAGCCTGGAGTCAGGATTGAGAAAATGCAAGAAAGTTTTAACAAGGACCTAGAAGAAATAAAAAATAGTCAATATATAATGAATAATGCAATAAATGAGTTCAAAAACACTCTGGAGGCAACAAATAGTAGAATAATGGACGCAGAAGATAGGATTAGTGAAATAGAATGGCAGAAATAAATGAATCAGAGAGGAAAAAAGAGAAACAAATTAAAAGAAATGAGGACAACCTCAGAGACCTCCAGGACAATATTAAATGCCACAACATTCGAATCATAGGAGTCCGAGAAGAAGAAGACAAAAAGAAAGACCATGAGAAAATACTTGAGATAATAGTTGAAAACTTCCCTAAAATGGGGAAGGAAATAATCACCCAAGTTCAAGAAACCCAGAGAGTCCCAAACAGAATTAACACAAGGTGAAACACCCCAAGGCACATATTAATCAAATTAACAAAGATCAAACACAAAGAACAAATATTAAAATCAGCAAGGGGAAAAAACCAAATAACACACAAGGGGATTCCCATAAGGATAACAGCTGATCTTTCAATAGAAACTCTTCAGGCCAGGAGGGAATGGCATGACATACTTAAAGTGACGAAAGAAAATAACTACAGCCCAGATTACTGTACCTAGCAAGGATCTCGGAGAAGGCAATGGCACCCCACTCCAGTACTCTTGCCTGGAAAATCCCATGGATGGAGGAGCCTGGTAGGCTGCAGTCCATGGGGTCGCTAGGAGTTGGACACGACTAAGCGACTTCTCTTTCACTTTTCACTTTCACGCATTGGAAAAGTAAATGGCAACCCACTCCAGTGTTCTTGCCTGGAGAATCCCAGGGACAGAGGAGCCTGGTGGGCTGCCGTCTATGGGGTCTCACAGAGTCGGACACGACTGAAGCGACTTAGTAGCAGCAGCAGCAGCAGCAGCAAGGATCTCATTCAAATATGAAGGAGAATTCAAAAGCTTTACAGACAAGCAAAAGCTGAGAGAATTCAGCACCACCAAACCAGCTCTCCAACAAATGCTAAAGGATATTCTCTAGACAGGAGACACAAAAACAGTGTATAAATTCGAACCCAAAACAATAAAGTAAATGGCAACGGGATCATACTTATCAATAATTACCTTAAACATGAATGGGTTGAAGGCCCCAACCAAAAGACAAAGACTGACTGAATATATACAAAAACAAGACCCCTATATATGTTGTCTACAAGAGACCCACCTCAAAACAGGGGACACATACAGACTGAAAGTGAAGGGCTGGAAAAAGGTATTCCATGCAAACAGAGATCAAAGGAAAGCAGGAGTAGCAATACTCATACCAGATAAAATAGGCTTTAAAACAAAGGCTGTGAAAGGAGACAAAGAACGACACTACATAATGATCAAAGGATCAATCCAAGAAGAAGATATAACAATTATAAATATATACACACCCAACATAGGAGCACCACAATATATAAGAAAAATGCTAACAAGTATCAAAGGGGAAATTAACAATAACACAATAATAGTGGGAGATTTTAATACCCCACTCACACCTATGGATAGATCAACTAAACAGAAACTTAACAAAGAAACACAAACTTTAAATGATAGAATAGACCAGTTAGACCTAATTGATATCTATAGGACATTTCACCCCAAAACAATGAATTTCACCATTTTCTCAAGTGCACATGGAACCTTTTCCAGGATAGATCACATCCTGGGCCATAAATATAGCCTTGGTAAATTCAAAAAAATTGAAATCATTCCAAGCATCTTTTCTGACCACAATGCAGTAAGATTAAATCTCAATTACAGGGGAAAAAATATTAAAAATTCCAACATATGGAGGCTGAACAACACGCTGCTGAATAACCAACAAATCACAGAAGAAATAAAAAAAGAAATCAAAATATGCATAGAAACGAGTGAAAATTAAAACACAACAACCCAAAACCTATGGGACACTGTAAAAGCAGTGGTAAGGGGAAAGTTCATACAGGCATACCTCAAGAAACAAGAAAAAAGTCAAATAAATAACCTAACTCTACAACTAAAGCAACTAAAAAAGGAAGAAATGAAGAACCCCAGGGTTAGTAGAAGGAAAAAAAATCTTAAAAATTAGGGGAGAAACAAATGCAAAAGAAACAAATGAGACCATAGCAAAAATCAACAAAGACAAAAGCTGGTTCTTTGAAAGGATAAATAAAATTGACAAACCATTAGCCAGACTCATCAGGAAACAAAGGGAGCAAAATCAAATCAATAAAATTAGAAATGAAAATGGAGAGATCACAACAACAACACACAAATACAAAAGATCACAAGAGACTACTATCAGCAATATATGCCAATAAAGTGGACAACGTGGAAGAAATGGACAAATTCTTAGAAAAGTACAACTTTCCAAAACTGAACCAGGAAGAAATAGAAAATCTTAACAGACCCATCACAAGCATGGAAATTGAAACTGTAATCAGAAATCTTCCAGCAAATAAAAGCCCAGGTCCAGACGGCTTCACAGCTGAATTCTACCAAAAATTTAGAAAAGAGCTTACACCTATTTTACTCAAACTCTTCCAGAAAATTGCAGAGGAAGGTAAACTTCCAAACTCCTTCTATGAGGAAGTTCACCCTAATACCAAAACCTGAGCATTATGCCACAAAAAAAGAAAACTACAGGCCAATATCACTGATGAACATAGAGGCAAAAAATCCTTAATAAAATTCTAGCAATTAGAATCCAACAATACATTAAAAAGATCATATACCATGACCAAGTGGGCTTTATCCCAGGGATGCAAGGATTCTTCAATTACCGCAAATCAATCAATGTAATACACCACATTAACAAATTGAAAAATAAAAACCATATGATTATCTCAATAGATGCAGAGAAAGCCTTTGATAAAATTCAACATCCATTTATGATAAAAACTCTCCAGAAAACAGGAATAGAAGGAACATACCTCAACATAGTAAAAGCTATATATGACAAACCCACAGCAAACATTACCCTCAATGGTGAAAAATTGAAAGCATTTCCCCTAAAGTCAGGAACAAGACAAGGGTGCCCACTCTCACCACTACTATTCAACATAGTTTTGGAAGTTTTAGCTACAGCAACCAGAGCAGAAAAATAAATAAAAGGAATCTAAATTGGAAAAGAAGAAGTAAAACTCTCACTGTTTGCAGATGACATGATCCTCTACATAGAAAACCCTAAAGACTCCACAAGAAAATTACTGGAGCTAATCAATGAATATAGTAAAGTGGCAGGATATAAAATCAACACACAGAAATCCCTTGCATTCCTATACACTAATAATGAGAAAATAGAAAGAGAAATTAAGGAAATAATTCCATTCACCATTGCAATAAAAAGAATAAAATACTTCAGAATATATCTACCTAAAGAAAATAAAGACCTATATATAGAAAACTATAAAACACTGATGAAAGAAATCAAAGAGGACACTAAGAGATGGAGAAATATACCATGTTCATGGATTGGAAGAATCAATAGAGTGAAAATGAGTATACTACCCAAAGCAATCTATAGATTCAATGCAATTGCTGTCAAGCCACCAACGGTATTTTTCACAGAGCTAGAACAAATAACTTCACAATTTGTATGGAAGTACAAAAAACCTCAAATAGCCAAAGAAATCTTGAGAAAAAGAATGGAACTGGAGGAATCAACCTACCTGACTTCAGGCTCTACTACAAAGCTTCAGTCATCAAGACAGTATGGTACTGACACAAAGACAGAAATATAGATCAATGGAAAAAAATAGAAAGCCCAGAGATAAATCTATGCACCTACGGACACCTTATCTTTGACAAAGGAGGCAAGAATATACAATAGAGAAAAGACAATCTCTTTAACAAGTGGTGCTTGGAAAGCTGGTCAACCACTTGTAAAAGAATGAAACTAGAACGCTTTCCAACACCATACACAAAAATAAACTCAAAATGGATTAAAATTCTAAACAAAAGCCAGAAACTACAAAACACTTAGAGGAGAACATAGGCAAAACACTCTCTGACATACATCACAGCAGGATCCTCTATGACCCACCTCCCAGAATATTGGAAATAAAAGCAAAAATTAACAAATGGGATCTAATTAAAATTAAAAGCTCCTGCACAGCAAAAGAAACTATGAGCAAGGTGAAAACACAGCCTTCAGAAGGGGAGAAAATAATAGCAAATGAAGCAACTGACAAACAACTAATCTCAAAAATATATAAGCAAAACCTCCAGCTCAATTCCAGAAAAATAAACGACCCAATCAAAAAATGGGCCAAAGAACTAAATAGACATTTCTCCAAAGAAGACATACAAATGGTTTACATGCACATGAAAAGATGTTCAACATCACGCATTATCAGAGAAATGCAAATCAAAACCACAATGAGGTACCACTTCACGCCAGTCAGGATGGCTGCGATCCAAAAGTGTACAAGCAATAAATGGTAGAGAGGATGTGGAGAAAAGGGAACTCTCTTACACTGTTGGTGGGAATACAAACTAGTACAACCACTATGGAGAACAGTGCGGAGATTCCTTAAAAAACTGGAAATAGAACTGCCATACAACCTAGCAATCCCACTGCTGGGCATACACACCAAGGAAACCAGAATTGAAAGAGACACATGTACTCCAATGTTCATCGCAGCACTGTTTATAATAGCCAAGACATGGAAGCAACCTAGATGTCCATCAGCAGATGAATGGATAATAAAGCTGTGGTACATATACACAATGGAGTATTACTCAGCCAATAAAAAGAATACTTTTGAATCAGTTTTAATGAGGTGGATGAAACTGGAGCCTATTATACTGAGTGAAGTAAGCCAGAAAGAAAAACACCAATATAGTATACTAACACATATATATGGAATTTAGAAAGATGATAATGACAACCCTGTATGCAAGACAGCAAAAGAGACACAGATGTATAGAACAGTCTTTTGGACTCTGTGGGAGAGGGAGGGGGGCGTGATGATTTGGGAGAATGTTATTAAAACATGTATAATATAATATCACTGACATATAGCCAGACATCCTGGAATGTGAAGGCAAGTTGGCCTTAGAAAGCATCACTATGAACAAAGCTAGTAGAGGTGATGGAATTCCAGTTGAGCTATTTCAAATCCTGAAAGATGATGCTGTGAAAGTGCTGCACTCAATATGCCAGCAAATTTGGAAAACTCAGCAGTGGCCACAGGACTGGAAAAGGTCAATGTTCATTCCAATCCCAAAGAAAGGCAATGGCAAAGAATGCGCAAACTATGGCACAATTGCACTCATCTCACACGCTAGTAAAGTAATGCTCAAAATTCTCCAAGCCAGACTTCAGCAATACGTGAACCATGAACATCCTGATGTTCAAGCTGGTTTTATAAAAGGCAGAGGAACCAGAGATCAAATTGCCAACATCTGCTGCATCATGGAAAAAAACAAGAGAGTTCAAGAAAAACATATATTTCTGCTTTATTGACTACGTCAAAGCCTTTTACTACGTGGATCACAATAAACTGGAAAATTCTGAAAGAGATGGGAGTATCAGACCACCTGACTTGCCTCTTGAGAAATCTGTATGCAGGTCAGGAAGCAACAGTTACAACTGGACATGGAACAACAGACTGGTTCCAAATAGGAAAAGGAGTATGTCAAGGCTGTATATAGTCACCCTACTTATTTAACTTATACGCAGTGTACATCATGAGAAACTCTGGACTGGAAGAAATACAAGGTAGAATCAAGATTTCTGGGAGAAATATCAGTAACCTCAGATATGCAGATGACACCACCCTTACGGCAGAAAGTGAAGAGGAACTAAAAAGCCTCTTGATGAAAGTGAAAGTGGAGAGTAAAAAAGTTAGCTTAAAGCTCAGCATTCAGAAGACGAAGATCATGGCATCTGGTCCCATTACTTCATGGGAAATAGATAGGGAAACAGTGGAAACAGTGTCAGACTTTATTTTTGGGGTCTCCAAAATCACTGTGGATGGTGACTGCAGCCATGAAATTAAAAGACGCTTACTCCTTGGAAGGAAAGTTATGACCAACCTAGATAGCATATTCAAAAGCAGAGACATTACTTTGCCAACAAAGGTCCGTCTAGTTAAGGCTATGGTTTTTCCTGTGGTCATGTATGGATGTGAGAGTTGGACTGTGAAGAAGGCTGAGCACCGAAGAATTGATGCTTTTGAACTGTGATGTTGTAAAAGATTCTTGAGAGTCCCTTGGACTAAAAGGACATCCAACCAGTCCATTCTGAAGGAGATCAGCCCTGGGATTTCTTTGGAAGGAATGATGCTAACGCTGAAACTCCAGTACTTTGGCCACCTCCTGCAAAGAGTTGACTCATTGGAAAAGACTCTGATGCTGGGAGGGATTGGGGGCAAGAGGAGAAAGGGACAACAGAGGATGAGATGGCTGGATGGCATCACTGACTCAATGGACATGAGTCTGAGTGAACTCCTGGAGTTGGTGATGGTAAATATCACCTTGGAAATAAGAATCAGAAGAAAATCAAACATAGACTGTGGGAGAGGGAGAGGGTGGGATGATTTGGGAGAATGGCATTGAAACATGTATAATATCATATGTGAAACGAATCGCCAGTCCAGTTTCGATTCAGGATACAGGAAGTTAGGGGCTGGTGCACTGGGATGACCCAGAGGGATGGTATGGGGAGGGAGGTGGGAGGGGGGGTTCTGGATGAGGAACATGTGTACACCCATGGCGGATGCATGTTGATGTATGGCAAAACCAATACAATATTGTAAAGTAAAAAAAAAAAAAAAAAGAGATAATAATAATAAAATAAATAAATAAAATACAGTTTTACTTAACCTACTGTTTTAATGTATCATTTCCAATTTTTATCTGAGTATTGCTTCCAATTAATTGTGTAATTCAAACCTCTTCTTTACTTGTCATATTTTATTTCTTCCTGTTATATAATACAACATTTATAGCATCTGTCATGTTCTACAACAATATCCCCATTCCTTTACACTTCTGATTAAGACATTTCTTCATCTGTTTTGTTTTCCTTTAAGATAATAAGTATCTCACTATGAACTTATCTTTTATCACTGTCAAAGAGACAAAAGGAAAGTGGTCAAAGTGACAGAAAGATAGGAAAAGTGAAGATAAATTTGCTTATGTAAACAGACTGCTCCAGTGATCTATTTCTATGTAACTACCCCCAAATCAAGTGGCTTAAACAACAAGCATTTTATTATATCTCACAGATATTCTGAGTCAGAAATTCTGGAAAGGCCCAGTTGAACAATTTTTCTGCCCTTTTTTGGCCTCAACCTTAGTTGTTCACTTATACTCCAGAGGGCAGATGGTCTGGCCTGGAGGATTCAGGATGGCTTAACTAACATGTTTAGTACCTTGGCAGAAATGGCTGAAAAGTTGGCCTCAACAGTAGCTTTCAACAAAACTACCACATACATTTGTATGTGGCATAAGCCATACAACATGGGATATGAGACTAACCAAATAACTTAGATGGCAGCTCAGGGATCTAAGTACAAGTATTCCAGCAAATAAAGCTAAAACCTCATTGCCTTTTACCACCCATGCTCATAAAGCAGATGGTACCACTTCCAGCACATTCTACTGGCTGTTTAGGACTGTAAGATATTCCACCATGATACACAAAGTATAAGAAAAACCTCACAGGCAGCTGACTTTAACCACACAATGTAGTATTAAAAGTGCAAATCACATTAAATGAACTAATTTCAATGTTTCATTGACGATATTGGGCTATATTGACTATATTGGACTATATTCTCAACTGTAGAGCCTCTACAGGAGGATGGTATAATGTAAAGTTTTGGAATTAAGTTACAAATATAATTTCAAGTCCTGCTTGAACATTAGGCTCTGAGAACCTCCAGTGCTTCATTTGTAGATGGAAATTAAATAAAATTCACTCTGGTTACACAACAATACATCTCAACTCCTTGGAATCAACTTCTATAATCATATGTGATCATGGGTTCCTCATAATTGTGCTAGATGTATTTTTAATTATCATTCCTATTTTTACAAAATAAACTACGTTTCAAAGAGATTAAATAACTTGCTCAAACCTAAAACAAGTAAGTAGTAGAACAAATATTCATTACTAGATCTATGATTTCAGTTCAGTTCAGTTCAGTCGCTCAGTCGTGTCCAACCCTTTGTGACCCCATGAATTGCAGCACGCCAAGCCTCCCTGTCCATCACCAACTCCCGGAGTTCACTCAGACTCACGTCCATATGTCAGTGATGCCATCCAGCCATCTCATTCTTTGTCGTCCCCTTCTCCTCCTGCCCCCAATCCCTCCCAGCATCAGAGTCTTTTCCAATGAGTCAACTCTTCGCATGAGGTGGCCAAAGTTCTCTAGTTTCAGCTTCAGCATCATTCCTTCCAAAGAAATCCCAGGGCTGACCTCCTTCAGAATGGACTGGTTGGATCTCCTTGCTGTCCCAGGGACTCTCAAGAGTCTTCTCCAACACCACAGTTCAAAAGCATCAATTCTTCAGTGCTCAGGTTTCTTCACAGTCCAGCTATCACATCCATACATGACCACTGGAAAAACCATAGCCTTGACTAGATGGACCACTGTTGGCAAGGTAATGTCTCTGCTTTTCAATATGCTCTCTAGGTTGGTCACAACTTTTCTTCCAAGAAGTGTCTTTTAATTTCATGGCTGCAGTCACCATCTGCAGTGATTTTGGAGCCCCAAAACATAAAGTTTGACACTGTTTTCCCATCTATTTCCCATGAAGTGATGGGACCAGATGCCATGATCTTCGTCTTCTGAATGTTGAGCTTTAAGCCAACTTTTTCACTCTCCACTTTCATTTCCATCAAGAGGCTTTTTAGTTCCTCTTCACTTTCTGCCATAAGGGTGGTGTCATCTGCATATCTGAGGTTATTGATATTTCTCCCAGCAATCTTGATTCCAGCTTGTGCTTCTTTCAGCCCAACGTTTCTCATGATGTACTCTGCATATAAGTTAAATAAGCAGGGTGACAATATACAGCCTTGAAGTACTCCTTTTCCTATTTGGAACCAGTCTGTTGTTCCATGTCCAGTTGTAACTGTTGCTTCCTGACCTGCATATAGGTTTCTCAAGAGTCAGGTCAGGTGGTCTGGTATTCCCATCTCTTTCAGAATTTTCCACAGTTTATTGTGATCCACACAGTCAAAGGTTTTGGCATAGTCAATAAAGTAGAAATAGGTTTTTTTCTTGAACTCTCTTGCTTTTTCAGTCATCCAGCAGATGTTGGCAATTTGATCTCTGGTTCCTCTGCCTTTTCTAAAACCAGCTTGAACATCTGGAAGTTCACGGTTCATGTATTGCTGAAGCCTGTCTTGGAAAATTTTGAGCATTACTTTATTAGCATGTGAGATGAGTGCAATTGTGCTGTAGTTTGAGCATTCTTTGGCATTGCCTTTTTTTGGGATTGGAATGAAAACTGACCTTTTCCAGTCCTGTGGCCACTGCTGAGTTTTCCAAATTTGCTGGCATATTGAGTGCAGCACTTTAACAGCATCATCTTTCAGGATTTGGAATAGCTCAACTGGAATTCCATCACCTCCACTAGCTTTGTTCGTAGTGATGCTTTCTACAGCCCTCTTGCCTTCACATCCCAGGATGTCTGGCTCTAGGTGAGTGATCTATGATTTCAAAGGACTATTAATACTATTTGACTGTACTATGCCTCCCATTACTTTTGCAAAGATTCTGGATATAATCATTTTAAGAAACTGTTCTGCATATTCTGAAGCACAATATGAAGGTAAAGCATCATATTTATATTGATTCCAACAGCTTAGAGAGCTATAATTGTCTATAATGATGTTTATCATGCTTCATGATACACAAAAATAAACTAGTAAACCTCGAACTCTATGTCACAAATGTTCATATGAAATATGGCTGAAAACAAACAAAATCATATTGATCAGCCCTAAGTGTAACAGAGTCTAATTTTAATATTTGTGTGTCAAAGCTACTTTTATCCTCCCTGTGTTTTATTATATATCACATAGAGAAAAGTCAGTCATCTTTTATTTCTGAGGAAAAAGACTTCCATCCTCTTCCTGCTTCTAAATTTTCAAATATAAAGCAGGTTATAATGGAGAAGTCTGAAGGCCAGAGAATTAGTGATTCTAATCCTTTCTCTTCCTTTGAAGCCATTGAATTGCTTTAATGTAACCCCACAGACATTAGAAACATGCCCAATGAAATCAGAATATTCATTTTGGTAATGTTCTGTTAATAGAAAATGGATAATATGATCCAAGGAAAATAGGAGGAAAAAAAATTACTTTTCCTGTACTATTAAAACCCAAAATGTAGAATTAACATCTTTGAGAAATATCAATAACCTCAGATATGCAGATGACAGCACCCTAATGGCAGACAGTGAAGAAGAACTAAAAAGCCTTTTGATGAAGGTGAAAGAGAAGAGTGAAAAAGCTGGCTTAAAACTCAACATTCAAAAAACTAAGATTATGGCATCCTGTCCTATCACTTCGTGGCAAATAGATGGGGAAACAATGGAAACAGTGACAGATTTTATTTTCTTGAGCTCCAAAGTCACTGTGGATGGTGACTTCAGCCATGAAATTAAAAGATACTTGCTCCTTGGAGGAAAAACTATGACCAACCTAGGCAGCATATTAAAAAGCAGAGACATCACTTTTCCAATAAAGATCTGTTTAGTCAAAGTTATGGTTTTACCCGAGGTCATGTATGGATGTGAGAGTTGGACCATAAAGAAGACTGATCACTGAAGAATTGATACCTTTGAACTGTGGTGTTGGAGAAGACTCTTGAGAGTCCCTTGGACTGCAAGGAGATCATACCAGCAAATCCTCAGGGAAATCAACCCTGAATATTCATTGAAAGGACTGATGATGAAGCTGAAATTCCAATACTTTGACCCCCTGATACAAAGAGATGACTCATTGGAAAAGACCCTGATCCTGGGAAAGAGTGAGGGCAGGTGGAGAAGGGGGCGACACAGAATGAGATGGTTGGATGGCATCATCGTCTCAATGGACAAGAGTTTGAACAAACTCTGGAAAATAGTGATGGACATTGAAGCCTGCTGTACTGCAGCTCATGGGTTGTAAAGAGTCAGACACAACTGAAGAACTGAACCACAACAACAACAACATCTTTGAACCATTGTTATATAGAATTTCTAAAGCATTGAAACCCCCTTTTTTTCAGGTACAGCTATTTCTCCTAAAGCAAATCTTGAAATAATGAAGAATGAAAATATGTTTTATTGCCATTATAAAATACAGATTGTGTAATTCTATAGATTCAAAATAAAAAATGATCAATTGAACCTTAATGTTTAATCTGATTTAAACCTAGTGACCTTGGCTCAGTAAGATTTTACTAATATCTAACCATTACAGAAAATAATATTTTTTTCACTTTATTATTTTCATAAGATGTCTTATTCATCTTTATTAGTCTACAAAAATCAAGCTGATGGTTACAAATCATTCTCTCTCTCATTATTTATCTTTGATTTCTTTGAATGTCCAATAATATATCTCTCATAAATTTATAGGACTTAATATACAAAATGTCACATGTTTATATAGTACCTTATAGTTTACAAAACACTTTTATATGCCTTTTAATTATAATTAAACATAATATATTTTAAGAGTTCATTTTTTACAATAATTTATTTGTTAATATTTGGCTGTTCTGGGTCTTTGTTGCTGTATGTGCTTTTCTCTAGTTGTGGCAAGTGGGGGCTGCTCTCTAGCTGTGGTACATGGGCTTCTTATTGTAGTAGCTTCTTTTATTGTTGAGCACGGGCTTTAGGTGCTTCAGTAATTGTGGCATATGGGCTCAGTAGTTGCAGCTCCCTGGATCCAGAGCACAGGCTCAGTAGTTGTGGTGCATGGGCTTAGCTGCTCTGAGGCATGTGGGATCTTCTCAGACCAGGGATTAAACCCATGTCTTCTGCATTGGCAGCCACATTCTTTACCACTGAGCCACCAGAAAAGCCCTAAGTGCTCATGTTTAAATAGTCATCATTGAAACAAAATAACTAATTGGGAATTTTGAAAACAAATAAATTTTAGACTGCACTTGCATTTAACACATTTTTCATGACTAAAATTAATATTTATCTAATTTCTACCTACAACACTTTGTTGCAGATAAATTTATTTATTTCAAAAATATTTTGAAAAATATTGCTCTAATCAGTGTTCTCTATTATTCATAGTTCTGCAAGCTTCTTATAAATCTTACTTTTTCTTTCTTTTCCCAAATATTATATTTTTTTCATTTTTTTTAAATTTTATTTTATTTTTAAATTTTACATAATTGTATTAGTTTTGCCAAATATCAAAATGAACCAAATATTATATTTAAAATATCATTCAGTACAACAAAATATAGAAACTAGCATTCTACCTCTTACATTTTTTTTCATATATAATTTCCTGGTAATAAGAACAGATTTCTTACCTCTTTATTTCACTTCACACTGTGTGAGTCAGTTCATTTCTCCCAATATTCTGCCAACTAGAATGCTCAGGAACAATAGCATGTAATCTTTAGTTTTTCTAGAGTTTATTTTTCTATATCTAACTATATTTAACTTATGACCAAAAGTTTTGAAACAGGCTCAGCATTTGGTTTACAAATAAAAACATGTGGTCAATTTTTGGCATGTTATGGATTGTTTTTTCCTGAGCATTAAAAGCGAGTACCTTTGCAAAGTAACTTATTCAGATTTGAATTTTCTGCCATTATACCATACCTATTACAATGACTGAAGTATAAATGATATTCAATAAATACCTACTAAGTTTTAATTTCCTAAGTCATGAAATAATTTAAAATCGAAGTCTAGATTTATGTTTTAAAGGATAAAATGAATCCTTGAAGAAGACAGTGCTTGGTACTTAGCCTGGAAATAAATACCCCAGGATTGTTTTGGCAGCTCTTCCATTGAGTAGCAATGCACATATGGCCATAATAAACCTTAACTATTACATCAGTGCAGTGCAATTAAAATTTAATTCTCTATCAAAGTTTGAGATCTTTGGTCAAGAGCTACTAACTAACTAAAACTTATTTTTATTATAAGAGAAGCTTAGTGTCAAACTGTCATTCATACTTTAAAATGAACACCATTAAAATGGCAAAAAAAAAAAAAAAAAACCTGATTAATATGCTCAGTTTTTAACACAGAACAAGTTATCCAATGGTTCCAGAGTGCCTGTTTATGGAAAGAGAGGGGAAAGGACAATAAATACATACAATAAAGCCTTACTCTTGCCAAACTACAAAAAGTAAAAAAAAAGGATACATGGAAAAACTTGATATTAAAAAAACAACAACAACAACAATGTAGCTGATAGAAGAAGAGTAATAAAGAAGAAAGAGATTAAAGTAAGGCATTCAGGCATTTCAATGCAAAAAATAGAAGGAAAGTTAAAACTACTTTTAGGTGTTTTGAAAAGTAAGTGGTACAAATAAGGGAAATCACTGTACTTAAATATGATACAGCTAACATGACTGTCAAGCACTTTGAGAATTTATGTTATTTTTAAACAGATTGATGTTTAAGTTGGATAATCATTCTGCAATTAAAAATTATAATTATCTTTAAATATTTTTGTCTTACATAGAGTGTTTCAAATTTAAGAGGACTTGATGTTAAATAAAACTGAAATAAGCATTAAATCTTGTCAAAAGTTAAGATACACTAATAAATTAACATGATCAGAAAAAAATTACTTGTAACTTTTGTTTCTTTGAATATGCATCTCTGGGAGAGTAAAGGAAATGGGAATTTTATCAGAAAATCAGCTACAAAATATGAAGACAGCTAGAGCATTTTGTAAACGTCATCTAAATCAGCATTTCTCAAACTACCTATGGTACAAGAGCAGTTGATTTTCTAAATCATCAATTTGTTCCAGATCATTTTGTGAAGTACAATAAAAATAATTAAGAAAATGGAAGAGAAATAATAAAGATATACAAAATACATGCTCATATTTTTTACATTATTGATTCAATGGACATAAATTTGTTCCATCAAATATCCACAAAACTTTCTAAAAATTTCAAATTCTATACTTAGTTCATTGAACACTAGTTACAGTTAGTAAACTGACACCTGTGTGGAACCTCACTATGGATATGGATATTTATTTAAAATAAAAATAAAAAGAAATTATTTTTGTTTTATTTTATTTATTTTTATTTGTAGTATAGCAGATTTACAATGTTTCTGGAGTACAGCACAGTTACATATATATATTCTTTTTCAGTTTATTTTTCATTATAGCTTATCATAGAATATTGAGTACAGTTCCCTGTTCTATACAGTATGACAGTAGGTCTTTGTTGGTTATCTTATTTTAGTAAAACTATGTTAATGAAACAAAAAGACAAAGAAAAGAAATCGATTGAAAATGAACTTAAACTGCTGAAAATATTTCATATTGTAAACAAAGGGACTACTCTTTCCTGACTTGTTTTGCATGATGAGTAAGACACTTCCTATAATACAAAGCTTATAAGCACACAAAACAAAATACTTTCAAGGCCTTCTCTGACTCCTAAACACTACACTAACCATATATGCAGTCAACCAACTATCTAGGTTTAAACTATAATTTTATGTTGAATTTTATCCAATTAAAATAAATACATTAAAAAAACAAAAAAATAAAATAAAATTTTATTTTATTTTATTTTTAATGTATTTATTTTAATTGAGAAACTAATACTTTACAATATTGTATTGTTTTTGCCATGCATCAACATGAATCCACCACAGGTTTTAAAACTGCCATTTAAAAATAAGCTTCAAAGTTCATTTATGCAGTAAGTATTTACTGATGGTCTACTATATGCCAGGCACCCTGTTAGATACTAAAGCTATGTGTGTCAAACCTGACTTTAAGTACTGTTGGTGAAGTACTATACCATTATGCACTCTTTTCTGCCAAAGTTATAGTAGGTAAGGCAATCTCCAATTTCATTACAATAAAGTATGGCTTATTACAAGACTTAGACTGGTTTAAAACTTTTCTTTGAAGAATGTGTTTTGCTGTGCTGTGTTTAGTCACTCAGTCATTTCCGACTCTTTGTGACCACATGGACTGTAGCCTGCCAGGCTCTTCTGTCCATGGGGATTCCCCAGGTGGGAATACTGGAGTGGCTTGCCATGCCCTCCTCCAGAGGACTTTCCCAATGCGGGGATTGAACCCAGTTCTCCCTTATTGCAGGCAGATTCTTTAACATATGAGCCACCAGGGAAGCCTCCCTTTTTTAAAAGAATACTGTGCATCAAAACAGCAATGATATGTCACCTCCCCTTCTCAGATTCCTATTCATCAATAGATTGCTTTTAAAATACACACAGAGACACATTTACAGTGATATGGTAATCAGTCAGTAAAAATAATGAAGTTGCTCTGTATTGCCATGGAAAGACCTCTGACATTGTTAAGTGAACATATTGATTTACAGATCAACACATACAGGATGATTGCATGCATACATGGGATATTTCTGGAAGAATATCTAAGAAATTGTTGCAGGAGTAACAGGAGTTGCCTGGGATGGGAATGCTCCTTTTTTGTAATATGCTCTTTAATCTTATTTAATTTTTTTCACATGTCCTTGTGTCATTAAGCAATATTTTAAAAAAATAGATGGAAAATCATAAGACTCAGTTCCATGACTGATATTCCCCACCACTTGCAATTTATGAAAAGATATGTAACTCTCATTTAAGAATGACAAAAGTGACAGCTCTTCAGTCACTAAAACGTTGTAATTGCTAAATACTGCTTTTTTTTTGGGGGGGCATCTATTAGAGTACTTATATTCTCTTAAAAATTGGAGAGTTTGGAAATTGAAGGAAAGGATAACACAGAAAGTTAATAGAAGTGATCATCCAGTGTCCTGACCCAAAATATGAGCTTGTGTAAAATTATAAAACTTCAGCTTTTTAAAATAAACTCAGAACTGTATTTTGTAATAAATATTTAATGATAGACTATTATATGGGAACCACTATGCTAGGCACTAAAGTCGGATATGTCAAACCTAAACCTTAAATAATTTTAGTGAAGGTAAGCTCCAGAGACTTTGGCCAAGATGACAAAAGTAGAAAGACTTGGAGTTTACCTCTACATAAGCACATCAAAATTACAGCTATTTACAAGAAATTGTTAATGAGAAAGATAAGAATCTAACATAACGTATTTTCTAAAACTAAGGATATAAAGAAAGAACCACAGGGAATTCCCTGGTGATCCAGTGGTAAGGACTTAATGTACTCAGTGTGGAAGGCCCAGGATTCAATCACTATTCAGGGAACTAAGACCCTGTGAGCCACGTGGTACAGCCAATAAATAAATACATTTATTAATTAAAGAAAGAAAGAATGGAAGGAAGGAAGACAACCAGGAGTACAAGAGGGGTAGAATTGAGATGTAGTTAAGACCATTATCCCCAGGTGGGCAACCCACAAATGGGAGAAAAATTATTGTTCTCCTTAGAGAACAATGGATCTGAGTCTGATATCAGTTTCCTTAGCCTGGTAGTTCTACACCAGGAAGGTAAGCCCCCAGAATGTTTGGCTTTGAAGGCCATGGGGCTTTATTTGGGAGACATAGAGGGCTGTGAGATTTAGAGACTCCATTCTTTTTTTTTTCTTAATTAAAGGATAATTGCTTTACAATGCTGTATTGGTTTCTACCATACAACAATTTTAATCAGCCATAAGTATACATATATCCCCTCGCTTCTTGAACATCCCTTCCACCACTCACCCGATCTCACCCCTCCAGGGTGTCACAGAGCACTGGGTTGAGCTCTCTGTGTTATACAACAACTTCCCTCTAGCTATTTTACATATGGTTAGATATATTTCAATGCTACTCTATCAATTCATACCACTCTCTCCTTCCCCTGGTCGGTCCACAAATCCATTCTCTACTTCTGTGAGACTCCATTCTTGATGACCACACACAAAAGCTCACATGTTCTGTGATCCAAGGTAGAACAAGTCATTTGAAAGGAATTTGAAAGGCCAGACCCACTTGTTGATGTTGGAGAGCCTCCCAAAGAAGAAAGAGGAAACTGGAGCTCAACCTGGGAGCAAATATATTTGTGGCAACTATTTCTGTAATCTCATTCTACTACCTGGACACTGGTGCTAACAAGCTCATTTTGAAATGCTCTTCTAGATTATTGGAACTGGAACCTGGCTATTCCCAACATCCTTTTAATACAAGTCCTAGGACAGATAACTCAGGCCAAGCAACTAGCCAGGCAGAGACACAGCTGCACCCACCAGCAAGCAAGCTGCCTTAAGATTCCCTGAGAGCAAACCCACCCATGGGCATAGCAATGTCCACCAGAGGGCCTGGGACCTGGTCCCACACACTAGTGTGCAGACACTAATACCAGGACCCCAAGGGCCATACACTCAGAAACCTGAGGATCCAGCTTTACCCACTAGTAGGCAGGAACAAGCCCCAGGACTCCTTGGGCTCTAGTGAGCCAGTGCTAACTTAAGAACCAGTCTCAACCATGTGTGAACAGTCATCAGCTCCAGGATTATCTGGGCCCAAGCCCCACCAACCAACAGGCCAGACTCTGAGACCCAACTCTGCTCTCCTGTGATGCACCATTAACCCCAGGAGAACCTAAGTTGCATTCCACCCACTAGATGACAAACACCAGATCCCAAACTTCTGGGTCTTGGGGGAAGAGACCCCAGGACCTCATTTTAGCCAGCAGAAGGCTAAAACAACTCCCAGGGCCATTCTCACACACCAGTGGACAGGCACAAGCTCTAGGGCCACTGCAGCTAACTAAAGAAGTACACAGTTCACCGAGTAGAAGTTCAGCATCAGGCCTGGGACCACCTGAGCTCCAGACCTGCCCACTAGCAGACCAATGTCAACTCAGATCCTTTGTACCCCTCAGCCAACTGTCCCAGGATCTAGCCCCACTCATCAAAATGCCACAACCAGCTTTAAAACACCCAAGAACCCAACCATCAACAGAACAACACTATATCCAAGACCACTGGCCCCATAAGCACCCATACTAGAACCCAACTCTGTTTGCTAGTTGATCAGAACTAGGTCCAGGACACATGTGGTTCTGCAGCCAGTCTCATGATTACTGAGTTCAACCTGAAAAGAGCAGGTAGTAGCCTTCTCACAAGGCAGAGCTTGGCAACATGCCAGAGCATGGACCAGTCAGGCCTTTCAGACCACCCACAGTAGTCAAGTTACCACAGCAGAAGGATCCATGACCATACATAGAGGACATCACTAGAACATATATCTCTGGTTACCAGAGGGGAGTGCACTGACAGGACGTGTAAAATGTTTCCTATAAAAGGCCACTTCTCCAAGCTCAATAAACATAACCAATCTGTGAGATACAAAGAAATAAAAACATGAACCTTTTCCAAATGAAGGAACAAGATAAATCCCCCAAAAAACTAAGTGAAATGGAGATAGGCAATTTATACAAGAAACATCTTAAGGTACTGATCACAAAAATGAGCAAATTTCTCAGAAGAATGGATTAAAAGAGTAAGAAGTTTGAAGTTTTTTAACAAAAATTAGAAAATATAAAGAACCTGAGATGAAGCAAACAATGAAATGAAATGAAAAATACACTAGAAACAATCAACAGGAGATTAAATGATACAGAGGAATGGATCAGGGAGTTAAAAGACAGAGTAATGGAAAACACTGAAGCTGAACAGAAAAAAAAATGAATAAAAATAAGTGAGTATACTTTAAAGGACCTCTGAGACAACATCAAGCATTCTAATATAACATTATAAGGGTTCCAGAAAGAGGAGAGAGAGGAGGTCAGAAAAAATATTTGAAGACATAATACCTGAAAATTTTCCTAACTTGGGAAAGAAAACAGAAATCATGGTCCAGGAATCCTAGAAAGTCCCAAACAGGATCAACTCAAAGATAACCATGCCAAGATGCATTGTAATTTACATGGAATTAAAGATAAAGAATATTAAAAGCATTATGGGATAGACAACAAATTACATAAAAGGAAACTCTCATAAAGCTATCAACTGGCTTTTCAACAGAAACTCTGCAGGCCAGAAGGGAGTGGTGTGATATATCTAAATTGATGAAAGGGAAAAACATACAACAAAGAATATTCAACCCAGTAATACTTTCATGAAGGTTTGATGAAGAGATCAAAAGTTTTACAGACAACAAAAAGCCAAAATAGTTCAACACCACCAAAACTGCTTTATAATAAATAATAAAGGGATATCTCCAAGAGAAAAAAGTTCTCTATTAGAAATATAAAAGTTACTGAAGGAAAAAACTCATCAGTAAAGGCAAAGATACAGTAAGATGATAAATCACCCACACAGAAAGCTAGTAAGAAAGTTAAAACACAAAAGTAGTAAAATCATCTGTATCCACAATTAATAAAGTGATACACAAAATAAAAAGATATTAATTATGATGTCAAAAACAGTAATTGTAAGGGGGAAGAGGGCTTCCCTGATGGCTCAGATGTTAGAGAATTTGACTGCAATGCAGGAGAGCCAGGTTTGATCCCTGGGTCAGGAAGATCCCCTGGAGAAGGGAATGGCAACAAAACCCACTTCAGTACTCTTGCTGGAGAATTTCATGGGTAGAGGAGTCTAGTGGGCTACAGTCCATAGGGTTGCAAAGAGTCAGATGTGACTGAGTGACTAACATACACAAGGGGGAAAGGGAGTAAAAATACAAGTTTGCTAAAATGTACTTGAAATTAAGAGATCAGTACCTTAAAATATCCAGATATATAGATAGCTACATATAAAGCTTATGGCAACCAAAACCCAAAAATCTATAATAGATTCACCCTCAAAAAAAGAGAGTAATTCAAAATAACACAACAGATAGACAACAAATCACAAGGAAACAGAACAAAAGGACAAAGGAACAAAAAAGAATTACAAAATAACCCAAAGCCAATTAACAAAATGACAATAAGTACCCAACTATTGGTAATTACTTTAAATAGAAATGAAGTAAATACTGCAATCAAAAGACAGAGTGTGTGAATGTGTACAAACATAAGGCCCATCTATATGCCACACAACAAGAGAGTCAATTCAGAGCTAAATGCACACACAGATTGGATGTAGGGTGATTGGAAAAGATATTCTATGCAAATAGAAATCAAAAGAACAGTGAGGTAGCAATGTTTACATCAGACAAAATAGACTTAAAGCAAAGTATAGCAATAAACAAAGATATTAAATAATGCTCAAGGGATCAATCCAAAAAAATACAATTGCAAATATGCACATGTCCAACAAAGGACCTATATATATATATATATATATATATATATATATATGTAGCAAATATTAGCAGATATAAAGGGGTAAATTGACAGTAACACAATAATAGTACTGGACTCTAACACCCCACTTATACCAGAAGATGTATCATCTAGGCAGATAATGAAAAAAGAAACACTAGCCTTGAAAGACACATTACACCTGATGAACTTAATAGATATATGCATATATATAACTTTCCACTCAAAAGTAGAATACACATTCTATTCAGGCTCACAGGGAACATTCTCCAAGATAGTTTATCTGCTAAGCCACAAAACAAGCCTCAGTATATTTAATAAAATTGAAACCATATAATGTTTTCCTACTACAGTGCTATGAGACTAGAAATCAATTACAAGAGAAAAACCGCTAAAAACACAAGGATGTAACAGCTAATACATAAGCTACTGAATGACAAATGATCACTGAGAAATCAAAGAAGAAATTTTAAAAATACCTGGAGACAAAAAACAAAACAAAACAAAACACATGCACACAACAATCCAAAATCTATGAGATGAAGCAAAAGTAGTTCTAAGAGGCAAGTGATACAAGCTTAACTTAGCAAACAAGAAATACCAAATAAACAATCTAACTTTAAACCTAGAAGAACTAGAAAAGAAGAAAAAAATTCCCAAAGTTAATAGAAGAAAAGAAGTCATAAAGAGCATATATAAATGAAATGGAGACCAAAAAATTAATAGAAAAAAATCAATGAAATTGAGTTTATTCTTAGAAAAAATAAACACTATTGATAAATAGCCAGACTCATCAGTAAAAAAGAAGGCTCAAATCAATAAAATTAGAAATGAAAAAAAAAGTTACAAATGACACCACAGAAATACAAATGATCATAAAAAATTACTATGAACACTTATACACCAATAAAATGGACAATCCACAAGAAATGGACAACTTCCTAGAAATGGACTATTTCCAAAAATGACCCAAGAAGGAGAAAATATGAACTGACCAGCTAACTGTAATGAAGTTGAATCAGTCAAAAACTACAACAAACATCATGAAAGCAAACTCCCAATGAACAAAAGTCCAGGAACTTCATAGGTGAATTCTACCAAAAATGTAAACGAAAGTAAAATACTAGTCTTTTTCAGACTACTCCAAAAAATTGCAGAGGAAGGAACATATCTGAAATCATCCTCCAAGGACAGCATCACACTGATATCAAAACTCAAAAAAGATCACAGAAAGGAAAATTGCAGGCCAATATCACTAATAAACATAGATGGAAACATCCTTAACAAAATATGTGCAAATCAAATCCAATAATATATAAAAGGAACCACACACCATTATCAGGTTGAATTTATTACAGAGACCCAAGCATGGTAAAACATTCACCAAAAAATCAATGTGGTACACCACATTAACAAAAATAAGAATAAAAGTCATCTAAATAGATACAGAAAATGCATTTGACAAAATTCAACAATTCATGATAAAAACTCTTAGAAGATATAGAAGGAATATATCTCAACATAATAAAGGCCATTTATGACAAAAAAAAAAAAAAGCTAACATCATGCTCACTGATAAAAAGCTGAAAGATTTTCTTCTAAATTCAGAAATAAAGATATCCCCTCTCATCACTTTTATTTAACACAGTTTTGGAAGACCTAGCCACAGCAGTCAGACTCCCACCCCCCACCCCCCAAAAATATAAATAAATACAAAAAGAAGGCATACTAATTGCAAGTGAAGGAGTAAAACTGTCACTATGGGCAAGTGACATACTTTTTGTAGAAAACTTTAAAGTCTCCCTATACTCTTGGAGCTAAAATGAATTCAGTAAAGCTGCAGCTGCTGCTGCTGCTAAGTCGCTTCAGTAGTGTCCGACTCTGTGTGACCCCATAGAGGGCAGCCCACCAGGCTCCCCAATCCCTGGGATTCTCCAGGCAAGAACACTGGAGTGGGTTGCCATTTCCTTCTCCAATGTGTGAAAGTGAAAAGTTAAAGTGAAATCGCTCAGTCATGACCCACTCTTCACGACCCCATGCACTGCAGCCCACCAGGCTCCTCTGTCCATGGGATTTTCCAGACAAGAGTACTGGAGTGGGGTGCCATTGCCTTCTCCTAAAGCTTCAGGATATAATGTAAATATACAGAAGTCTGCTCTTCTGTGCATGAATAATGAACTATCACAAAGAGAATGCTTAAAAAAATCCCATTTCAAATCACATCAAAAGAGTAAAATTAGCAACTAGGAATAAACTTAACCAAGGAGGTGAAAGACTTGTGCTCTGAAAAGTATAAAGCATTGATGAGGGAAATTAAATCTGACACAAAGTAACAGAAAGATAAACTGTGCTTTTGGGTTGAAAGAATGAATATTTGTTATTTTTATTTTTTCAAACTAAACTTTTTATTTTGTATAGGCATAGAGCCAATTAACAAGATTGTGGTAGTTTCAGGTGAACAGAAAAGGGACTCAGTCATACATATACATGAATCCATTCTCTCCCAAACTCCCCTCTCATCCAGGCAGGAACATAGCTTTGAGTAGAAATCCATGTGCTATACAATAGGTCCTTATGGTTATCAATTTTGAATATAGCAATGTGTACATGAACTTCTCAAATTCCCTAACTGTCCCTTCCCCCAGCAACCATAAATTAATTTTCTGTCTGTGAGGCTCTTTCTGTTTTGCAAGTAAGTTCACTTGTATCATTTCATTTTACATTCCACATGTAAGGGATGTCATAAAATATTTCTCCTCTGTCTGACTTACTTCACTCAGGATGATGCTCTCTCTGTCCATCCATATTTTTTCAAATGGCATTGTTTCATTCTTTTTAATGGATGAGTAATATTCCATTGTATATATGTACCACATCTTCTTTATCCATTCCTCTGTCAATGGACATTTATGTTGATTCCAAGACTTAGCTATGGTAAACAGTGCTGCAATGAATATCAAGGCACTTGTATACTTTTGGATGTTTTTCTCTGGATATATGCCCAGGAGTGAGATTGCAGAGTCATATGGTAGCTCTAGTTTTAGTTTTTTAAGGAATCTCCATACTATTCTCCTTAGTGGCTGTACCAATTTACATTACCACCAATAGTGTAAGAGGTTCCCCTCTCTCCACACCCTCTCCAGCATTTGTTGTTTGTGGATTTTTTGATGATATCCTTTCTGACCAGTGTGAAGTGATACCTCATTGTAGTTTTGATTTGCATTTCTCTAATAACTAGTGATGGTGAACAACTTTTCACATGCCTTTTGGCCATCTGTATGTCCTCTTTGGAGAAATGTCTGTTCAGGTCTTCTGCTTATTTTTTGAATGGACTGTTTGTTTTGATGCATCATAGGCTGTTTTTAAATTTTGGAGACTAATCCCATATCTGTCACATCATTTGCAAATATATTCTCCCAGTCTGTGGGTTGTCTTTTCATTTTGTTTATTGTTTCTTTTGCTTTACAAAGGCTTTTGAGTTTTAGTAAATCCCATTTGTGTTTGTTTTTATTTCCATTATTCTGGGAGATGGATTGTAAAAGATGCTGCTGTGATTTATATCAGATAGTGTTATGCCAATATTTACTTCTAGGAGTCTTATAGTATCTGGTCTCACATGTAAGTCTTTAATGGATTTTGGGCCTATTTTGTACACGGAGCTAAAGAATGATCTGATTTTATTTTTTTACATGTCACTGTTCAGTTTTCCCCATGCCATTTATTGAAGAGACTGTCTTTCCAACATTGTGTAATCTTGTCTCCTTTGTCATAGATTGATTGATCATAGGTGCATGGGCTTATTTCTGGGTTTTCTATCCTGTTTTATTGATCTATATTTCTATTTTTGTGTCAGTATCATACTGTTTTGATGACTGTAGCTTTGTAGTATAGTTCGAAGTCAGGGAGGTTGATTCCTCCAGCTCCGTTTTTCTCTTTCAAGGTTGCTTTGGCTATTCTGGATCTTTTGTGTCTCCATACAAATTTTGAGATTTTTTTTGTTCTAGTTCTGTGAAAAATGCCATTGGTAATTTGATAGGGATTGCACTGAATCTGTAGACTGCCTTGGAGAGTATACTCATTTTGACAATATTGATGCTTCCAGTTCAAAAACATGGTATATCTTTATATTTGCTTACGTCTTTTTTTTTTTTGTTTCTTTCTTTGGTATTTTATAGTTTTCGGAGTATAGGTATTTTGTCTCCTTAGGCAAGTTTATTCCTAAGTGTTTTATTCTTTTTGATGTGATGGTAAATGGAATTGCTCCTTGAATTTCTGTTTCTGATCTGTAAGAATGAATATTTTTAAGTGTCTATACTATGGAGACAGAGAAGGCAATGGCACCCCACTCCAGTCCTCTTGCCTGGAAAATCCCATGGACGGAGGAGCCTGGAAGGCTGCAGTCCATGGGGTCACTGAGGGTTGGGCACAACTCAGCAACTTCACTTTCACTTTTCACTTTCATGCATTGGAGAAGGAAATGGCAACCCACTCCAGTGTTCTTGCCTGGAGAATCCCAGGGACGGGGGAGCCTGGTGGGCTGCCGTCTATGGGGTCGCACAGAGTCGGGCACGACTGAAGCAACTTAGCAGCAGTAGCAGCATACTACGGAGAAGGCAATGACACCCCACTCCAGTACTCTTGCCTGGAAAATCCCATGAAAGGAGGACCCTGGAAGGATGCACTCGATGGGGTCACTGAGGGTCGGACAAAACTGAGTGACTTCACTTTCACTTTTCACTTTCATGCATTGGAGAAGGAATGGCAACCCACTCCAGTGTTCTTGCCTGGAGAATCCCAAGGACGGGGGAGCCTGGTGGGCTGCCATCTATGGGGTCCCACAGAGTTGGACATAACTGAAGTGACTTAGCAGCAGTAGCAGCATACTATCCAAAGCATTCCATATAGATTTAATGCAGCTTCTATCAAAATACCAATGACACTTTTCACATAAGTAGAAAAAATATTCATAAAATTCATATAAAACTACAAAAGATCCCAAATTGGAAAAGAAATACTGTGGAAAACATAGCAAAACTAGAAGTATAAAACTCTCAGGCTTCAGACTATACTAAAAAGCTACAGTAGCCAAAATATTATGCTTCTCAAAAACAAACAAACAAAAAAAGGTCATAGATCATGCAAAACAGTAGAGAGCCCAGAAATAATCTTATATAAATATGATTAGTTAATCTATGGCAAACTACAGAAGAATATACAGTCGAGAAATGACGATATCTTCAACAAGTGCTACTGGAAAAACTGAAAAGCTACATATAAAATAATGAGATTAGAACATCCTTTCATACCATATACAAAAATAAACTTAAAATGATTCAAGATCTAAGTGTAAGCCCTGAAACCATAAAAAATTCCTAGAAGGGAACATAGACAGTACAATACTTGATATAAATTGTAGCAATATTGTTTGGATCTATCTCTTAAGGCAAAAGAAATAAAAACAAAATAAGCTAATAGGGCTTAATTAAACTTGAAGTGTTTGCATAGAAAAGAAATGCATAGCACAGACAAAATAAGACAATTTATATAATGGGAGAAAATATTTGCAAATGATGTTACCAAAAAGTAGCTAACGTCCAAATCATATAAACAGCTCTTAAAATTCAACATCAAAAATGAAATAATTCAATTACAAAATGTGCAGAAAACCTGCTGCTGCTGCTGCTGCTAAGTCACTTCAGTCGTGTCCAACTCTGTGTGACTCCATAGACAGCAGCCCACCAGGCTTCCCTGTCCCTGGGACTCTCCAGGCAAGAATACTGGAGTGGGTTGCCATTTCCTGCAGAAGACTTGAATAGGTATTTTTCCAAAGAAGGCACACAGATGGTTAACAAACACATGAAAAGATTCTCAACATTGTTAATTGTTAGAAAAACATTAAAAAAAAAATCAGATATAACATCTCAATTGTCAGAATGGTTGTCATCAAAAGGCCTAGAAATCACAAATATTGAGCAGGATGTGGTGAAAAGGCAGCTCTTGTACACTGCTGATGGGAATGTAAGTTCGTGTAGTCACAATAGAAAAATGTATGGAGGTTACTCAAAAACTGTATGGAGTTTCCTCAAAAAATAGAACTATCACATGATCCAGCAATTCCACTCCAGGGAATATAGCTGTAAAAAATGAAAACACTAATTTGAAAAGACATATGTACCCCAATGTTCATAGGAGCATTATTTTCAATATCTGAGACATGAAAGAAACTCAAGTGCCCATCAAAAGACAAATGGTTAAAGAAGATGTGGTTTATATATACAATGGAGTATTACTCAGCCATAAAAACAAATGTAATTCTACCATTTGTAACAACATGGATGGACATAAGAGAATATTATACTTAGTGAAATAAGTTAGAGAGACAATGACAAATACTCTATGATTTCACTTACATGTGGAATCTAAAAATGATACTAATGAATGTGTGTGCAAAACCAAAACAGATTCCCAGACATAAAAAACAAACCTGTAGTTACCAAATGAGAAAAGAATGGTGGGAGTGACAAATTGGGAATACGGGATTAACAGATACATACTACTACATGTGAAATGGAAAAGCAACAAAGATCTATTTTATAGCACAGGGAATTATAGACATTATCTTCTAATAACATATTATAATCTGAAAAAAATTGGATCACTATGCTGTACTCCTAAAACTAATATAACACTGTAAACCAGCTACATTTCAATAAAAAAAATACAAAGTGAACAACTGAACACATTACTTGTTGACATATTAATCTCTCATCTAAGATATTCATTAAAATGTGTTTATAGAACAGATGAAAAAGTTAATTACATTATCTTTTACATAAAAATGATATGGTCTTCATTGAGAAGACAAAAAATACAAGTAAAATAAATTATAATGCCAAAATAAGATCAAAAGTTAAACTACATTGTTCAGCTAATATATTCTATAGGAAATCCCTAATGGTACCATTTTGAGGGCTGAAGCAGAAATTAAGTGAAATTCAATTTGGATATTGTTAAGATATATATATTTTTTGACAAGGAAAAGAGAAATACCCCTCCTCATTCCACATCACCCCTCAACACACACACACACACACACACAAAGTGTCTTATTTAGAATGTTCTCACATTCTAAAGTTTATGGGTATAGTAGTGAGAAACTTGACATATAAAATATATGCTTTTTTAGAAGAGAATTTTATGATTCCCCAAACAGCTTTAAGGACCTTTAAGTCTTCTGGGTAACAAGAAATGTAAGGGACGTTGAGTTTAGTTGATTTGTGACATAAAACATAAAACAAAAGTTGACAATTTGGGTCATGAACATTGTAGATATAGGACAGTTTGTTTGCAAATATCCATGAATCAAGAACTATTGATCTCTACATTGCATGGTTCTGTAGTTACCTTTAAGATCAAGGGTACCTCTGTGTGAATGAACCAGTTCAGAGAAAATATTCTCAAAGTCTAAAATAATTGCAAAATATTATTGCACTATTTTCTTTTTCTTTTTTTTTTTTGGCCACACTGCAAAGCATGTGGAACTTTAGTTCCTCAACCAGGGATTGAACCCATGCCCTACAGTGGAAGCAGAGAGTCTTAACCACTGGACTGCCAGGAAGTCCCAATATTTCAATATTTTCAAAACTCACTTATATATGCCCCTAGGTCTTCCCTGGTGGCTCAGACAGTAAAGAATCTGTCTAAAATACAGGAGACCTGGGCTTGATCCCTGGGTCAGAAAGATCCCCTGGAGAAGGCAATGGCTACCCACTCAAGTATTTTTGCCTGGAAAATCCCATGGACAGAGGAGCCTAGTGATCTATAGTCCATGGGGTTGCAAAGAGTCGGACACAACTAAGAGACTAACATTTTCACTTCCATCTGCAACTAGATATGCATATATTTATAATTTATTATTTGGTGTATGCACAGCAATAATTATATATTCAGCTATAAATTCAAGTTTATCTATAACACACACACCTACACACACTTATTTTCATTTTTGTATTTACACACCTCGGAGTTTTAACCATAGGCTAAATCAGAAAGTGTAAAAGCACAGTAATAGAAGTTATTCACAAAAAGCCTAATTACCATCCCTGGCTATGTCCCTAAGCTTAAGTCAGATGTAACAAAGACTCATTATTTAATCCAATTAGCACTAGCACCCATCCCCAGAACTCCTTAAGTAATAGGTCCTTTTTTAGTCTGTCCTGCATCTATCACTGCCAACCAGAATAGATTGTTTGCATGTCACTTCAATTCTCTTTATGTAAAACACCACTAACTTTCTTTCAAGACCTTTTCTCCTTTCTAATTTTTCCGTTCTGGTCAGTGGTTACACAATTACTCCAGCATATGAGTTTCATAAACTGTAAGTCTCTTGGATTTCCCACATCTTAACCCTTTATCTATCCTCAATAAAATGTCTTTCATATTCTTCACCCTCAGATTCACTGGGATTTCACAACATTTTTATTGGTTCTCCTCTTTCCTCTCACATTAATTTTTCTCAAATGGCTTTCTAGATGTCTCTGTTTTTGTTAGTCTCCTAAATGCTCAATAATCTTTATATCTTTGATCTTAGTCTTTTTTTAAAACTCTCTCATTTAGTAAACTTATCCAAGAATACCAACTTCAAAAAGCTTATATTCTGATGATTCCAAATCTATCTCCAAAAGAGACCTCTTACTGAATTATAAATTTGGTTTATAGAAGCACCCTAAATTTCCTACACAAAACCTTTCCTTCTCTTCCTAACTCAATTAATTGACTAGTATGCTACCCAGTCTTTAACCCTAGCTTATTCCTCCTCTCATTCTTGTCTGTGTATAAATCATTTATAATAGGCCACAATAATTTTTAACTTTGCATCAGAAATGTGTCTGACTGGCATTCAGTTACAATTCACTATCACTAACACTGTGTCTAAGTTGAGGACCTAATTAATCCCTAACTTCAACAGTTACAACTTGCATTTTAATTTGTATTTTGGACCCTTTAATTTATGTTCCACATTTTCTCCAGAATTACATTCCTAAAGCAGAAATTGTACTTTATCATCTTTCTATTCAAATTCCATCAAATCACAATTAATTTATCTTTATTGCTAAGATCCAAATTGCTTCACAAGGTCCCTAACTTCCTCTCCACCATCATATCTCACCATTACCTCCAAAGCAATTCTAATCTAGTAATACTGAATTACTCACCGTTCTCCTAACAGAAAACCCTTTTTCTTGTCTACCTTTCCTATAAATCTTAAACATCTGTATCATTATTGAAGTTTTATCCCAAATTTTATTTCCTCTGTGAGCAATTCTGCTACTGCCTTAGGCGGAATAATCACTCTATCTTTATAATTCCATAGAAAAACACATCAGAATGCGTTGAAATTATTTGTATTTATATGTATCCCTCCCTCCATAAAATGTGAAATTCTCCAAAGAGAAGAGTGTTTCTTATTCTTAGTTGTGCATCTAGAGTTTGGGGATTAGTAGGCATAAAATAAGGGAAGGAAAAAAAGAAAGAAAGGAAGGACAGAAGAAGGAAGGAAGGTTTTCTCAGATATGTACTTTCTTTCTAATTCCCATGTCTATCAATTTAGGATCATATTATGTGTACATTACTTAGCTAATATTTATTATATCATACATGTGAAATCTTACATAAAATTTAAACCAAGATCTAGAGAGAAATAATATTGCCCCTAGAATATAACGCTTAGTGCATAATGGCAGAAAATGGCACTTGCTTTAATTAAAAATATTGTTTGAAGAAAATGTTGAAGTTAATAAATTCCTTTTACAAATACTTTCAGTAGATAGAAAGATTAATCAAAGATAAAGCAAGCAGAAATAAATGTCAGTCTGAATTCTCTAGTGCTTTGTAGTGATCTGAGATGATTCATTGCTCAACTTCAAGTTAGGGAAGAAGAAAGAAAAAATATTATGAGTGCAAATAATACAGATATTAATAAATATCTGCCTACTCATTTATTCCTTCAGAAAATATTTATTTAACACCAACTGTTGTGCTAGATGCTTGTAAATACAAAAGAAAATGAGATCACTTTAATTATTTCAAGAGATGGATAGAGAAAATGTATTTTTAAAACATGTATAACTAATCTCAAAAATATGCGAGCAACTCCTGCAGCTCAATTCCAGAAAACTAAACGACCCAATCAAAAAATGGGCCAAAGAACTAAATAGACATTTCTCCAAAGAAGACATACAGATGGCTAACAAACATATGAAACATCACTCATTATCAGAGAAATGCAAATCAAAACCACAACACTGTACAATTTCACACCAGTCAGAATGGCTGCAATTTAAAAGTCTACAAGCAATAAATGCTGAAGAGGGTGTGGAGAAAAGGGAACCCTCTTACACTGTTGGTGGGAATGCAAACTAGTACAGCCAATATGGAGAACAGTGTGGAGATTCCTTTAAAAACTGGAAATAGCACTGTCTTATGAACTAGCCGTCCCACTGCTGGGTATACACACAGAGGAAACCAGAATTGAAAGAGACACGTGTACCCCAATGTTCATCACAGCACTGTTTATAATAGCCAGGACATGGAAGCAACCTAGATGTCCATCAGCAGATGAATGGATAAGAAAGCTGTGGTACATATACACAATGGAGTATTACTCAGCCATTAAAAAGAATACATTTGAATCAGTTTTAATGAGGTGGATGAAACTGGAGCCTATTATATAGAATGAAGTAAGCCAGAAAGAAAAACACCAATACAGTATCAGTTCAGTTCAGTTGCTCAATTGTGTCCGACTCTTTGTGACCCCATGAATCGCAGCACACCAGGCCTCCCTGTCCTTCACCAACTCCCAGAGTTCACTCAGACTCATATCCATCGAGTCAGTGATGCCATCCAGCTATCTCATCCTCTGTCATCCCCTTCTCCTCCTGCCCCCAATCCCTCCCAGCATCAGGGTCTTTTCCAACGAGTCAACACTTCGAATGAGTTGGTCAAAATATTGGAGTTTCAGCTTTAGCATCAGTCCTTCCAAAGAACACCCAGGACTGATCTCCTTTAGAATGAACTGGTTGGAACTCCTTGCAGTCCAAGGGACTCTCAAGAGTCTTCTTTAACACCAGAGTTCAAAAGCATCAATTCTTCAGCGCTCAGCTTTCTTCACAGTCGAACTCTCACATCCATATATGACCACTGAGAAAACCATAGCCTTGACTAGATGGACCTTTGTTGGCAAAGTAATGTCTCTGCTTTTGAATACGCTATCTAGGTTCATCATAACTTTCCTTCAAAGGAGTATGTGTCTTTTAATTTCATGGCTGCAATGACCATGTGCAGTGATTTTGGAGCCCCCAAAAATGAAGTCAGCTACTGTTTCCATTGTTTCCCCATCTATTTCCCAGGAAGTGATGGGACTGAATGCCATGATCTTCGTTTTCTGAATGTTGAGCTTTAAGCCAACTTTTTCACTCTCCTCTTTCACTTTCATCAAGAGGCTCTTTAATTCTTCTTCACTTTCTCCCATAAGGATGGTGTCATCTACATATCCGTGGTTATTGATATTTCTCCTGGCAATCTTGACTCTAGCTTGTGCTTCTTCCAGCCCAGCGTTTCTCATGATGTACTCTGTATATAAGTTAAATAAGCAAGGTGACAATATACAGCCTTGACATACTCCTTTTCCTACTTGTAACCAGTCTGTTGTTCCATGTCCAGTTCTAACTGTTGCTTCCTGACCTGCATACAAATTTCTCAAGAGGCAGATCAGGTGTTCTGGTATTCCCATCTCTTTCAGAATTTTCCACCGTTTATTGTGATCCACACAAAGACTTTGGCATAGTCAATAAAGCAGAAGTAGATCTTCAGGACATTAAAAGAAAATAAAACTACAGAAAATTATCCTTATAAATATTGATGTAAAAATTCTCTGTAAAATATTAGCAAATCAAATTTGACAACACATTAAAAGGATTGTACAGCATGATAAAGTGGGATTTATCCTGAAATTGTAGTACAGTTCAACATAAGATAATCAATTCAGTTCAGTTGCTCACTCATGTCAGACTCTTTGGAATCCCATGAACCGCAGCAAGCCAGGTCTCCCTGTCCATCACCAACTCCTAGAGGTCATCCAAACCCAAGTTCATTGTTTCAGTGATGCCATCCAATCATCTCATCCTCTGTAGTCCCCTTTTCCTCCTGCCCTCAATCTTACCCAGCATCAAGGTCTTTTCAAATGAGTCAGCTTTCTACATCAGGTGGCCAAACTATTGGAGTTTCAGCTTCAACATCAGACCCTCCAATGAACACCCAGGACTGATCTCCTTTAAAATGGACTGGTTGGATCTCCTTGCTGTCCAAGGGACTCTCAAGAGTCTTCTCCAACACCACAGTTCAAAAGCATCAATTCTTGAACACTCAGCTTTCTTTATACTACAACTCTCACATGCATACATGACTACTGGAAAAACCATAGCCTTGAAAAGATGGACCTTTGTTGGCAAAGTAATGTCTCTGCTTTTTAATATGCTATCTATGTTGGTCATATCTTTCCTTCCAAGGAGCAACGTTTTTTTTTTTGTTTGTTTGTTTTTAATTTCATGGCTGTAATCACCAATCGCAATGATTTTGGAGCCCAGAAAAATATAGTCAGCTACTGTATCCATTGTTTCCCCATCTATTTGCCATGAAGTGATGGGACTGAATGCCATGATCTTCGTTTTCTGAATGTTGAGCTTTAAGCCAACTTTTTCACTCTCCTCTTTCACTTTCATCAAGAGGCTCTTTAATTCTTCTTCACTTTCTGTCATAAGGGTGGTGTCATCTGCATATCTGAGGTTATTGTTATTTCTCCTGGCAATCTTTATTCCAGCTTGTGTTTCCTCCAAGGCAGCATTTCTCATGATGTACTCTGCATATAAGTTAAATAACAGGGTGACAATACACAGCCTTGACATACTCCTTTTCCTTTTGGAACCAGTCTGTTGTTCCATGCCCAGTTCTGACTGTTGCTTGCTGACCTGCATATAGGTTTCTCAAGAGGCAGGTCAGGTGGTCTGGTATTTCCATCTCTTTCAGAATTTTCCACTGTTTATTTTGATCCACAGAGTCAAAGGCTTTGGCATAGTCAATCAAGCAAAAGTAGATGTTTTTCTTGAACTCTTTTGCTTTTTCCATGATCCAGAGGATGTTGGCAATTTGATCTCTGGTTCCTCTGCCTTTTCTAAAACCAGCTTGAACATCTGGATGTTCACGGTTCTCATATTGCTGAAGCCTGGCTTGGAGAATTTTGAGCATTACTTTATTAGCCTGTGAATTGAGTGCAATTGTGTGGTGGTTTGAGCATTCTTTGCCATTACCTTTCTTTGGATTGGAATGAAAACTGACCTTTTCCAGTCCTGTGGCCACTGCTGAGTTTTTCAAATTTGCTGACATATTGAGTGCAGCCCTTTCACAGTATTATCTTTTAGAATTTGAAATAGCTCAACTGGAATTCCATCGTCTCCACTAACTTTGCTTGTAGGGATGCTTCCTAAGGCCCACCTGACTTCACATTTCAGGATATCTGGCTCTAGGTGACTGTGAGTGATCACACTTTCATGATTATATGGGTCGTGAAGATCTTTTTTATACAGTTCTCCTGTGTATTCTTGCCACTTCTTCTTAATATCTTCTGCTTCTGTTAGGTCCATACCATTTCTGTCCTTTATTGAGCCCATCTTTGCATGAAATGTTCCCTTGCTGTCTCTAATTTTCTTGAAGTGACCTCTAGTCTTTCCCATTCTATTGTTCTCCTCTATATCTTTGCACTGATCACTGTATTCTTTTGCAATATTGCATAGGAACCTAGAATGTTAGGTCCATGATTCAAGGCAAATTGGAAGTGGTCAAACAGGAGATGGCAAGATTGAACACCGACATTCTAGGAATCAGCGAACTAAGATGGCCTGGAATGGGTGAATTTAACTCAGATGACCATTATATCTCCCACTGTGGGCAGGAATTTCTTAGAGGAAATGGAGTAGCCAACATTGTCAAGAATAGAGCCTGAAATTCAGTACTTGGATGCAATCTCAAAAATGACAGAACAATCTCTGCTCATTTCCAAGGCAAACCATTCATTATCACGGTAATTCAAGCCTATGCCCCAACCAGTAATGCTGAAGAAGCTGAAGTGGAGCAGTTCTATGAAGACCTGCTAGAACTAACACCCCAAAATGATGTCCTTTTCATTACAGGGCACTGGCATGCAAAAGTAGGAAGTCAAGAAACACCTAGGGTAACAGGCAAATTTGGCCTTGGAGTACAGAATGAAGCAGGGCAAAGGCTAACAGAGTTTTTTCAAGAGAACACACTGGTCATAGCAAACACCCTCTTCCAACAACACAGGAGAAGACTCTACACATGGACGTCACCAGATGTTCAACACTGAAATCAGATTGATTATATCCTTTGCAGTCAATGATGGAGAAGCTTTGTACAGTCAGCAAAAACAAAACCGGAAGCTGATTGTGGCTCAGATCATGAACTCCTTATTGTCAAATTCAGACTTAAATTGAAGAAAGTAGGAAAAACCACTAAACCATTCTGGTATGACTTAAATCAAATCTTTTATGACTATACAATGGAAGTGAGAAATAGATTTAAGGGACTAAATCTGATAGACAGAGTGCCTGATGCACTATGGACAGAGGTTTGTGACATTGTACAGGAGAGAGGGAGCAAGACCATCCCCAAGAAAAAGAAATGAAGAAAATCAAAATGGCTGTCTGAGGAGGCCTTATAAATAGCTATGAAAAGAAGAGAAGAGAAAAGCAAAGGAGAAAAGGAAAGATATAAGCATCTGAATGCAGAGTCCCAAAGAATAGCAAGGAGAGATAAGAAAGCCTTCCTCAGTGATCAAAGCAAAGAAATATAGGAAAACAATAGAATGGGAAAGACTAGAGATCTCTTCAAGAAAATTAGAGATACCAAAAGAACATAAGATAATAAACCTCTGCAATATAAGATGTTTACAGAATGGAGGAAAAAAATCATGATTATCTTAGTTAATTAAAAAAAAAAAAAACACGTTGCAAATTTTAAGAACTTTTCATGACAAAAACACTCAGTATACTAGAAATTGAAAGAAGCCACCTCAACATAATAAAGGCCATATATGAAATTCCCCACAGTTAACATAATACTGAATGGTTAAAGGGTGAAAACTTTTCCTTTTATATCAGTAACAAGGTATAGATGCTCATTTTTGCCACTTCTATTCAACACAGTATTGTAATTCTAGCTAAAGTAGTTAGTCAAGAAAAAGAAAAAAAGATGTGAAATTTTCTCTGATAGCAGAGGTCGTGACCCTATATGTGTAAAACCCTAAACATTCCATTCAAACTTTGGAACTAATAAACAAATTCAACAGAGCTTTCTTCTCTAGACGTAAACAATGGCCCATCCAAAAGTTAAAGAAAACAATTCCATTTAAAATAGCATCAAAAAGAAAATTACTTGGGAAAATACTTAATCAAGAAAATGACTTAAACACTGTCAAGTAGAAACCATTATTGAAAGGAATTAAAGAAAACAAAAATAACTGGAAAGATATTTCATGTTCATGGATTGAAATACTTAGTGTTGCAAATATGTTAATAACTCCTAAAATAATTTTCAGATTCAATGAAATTCATATCAAAATCCTAATAACTGTTTTGCAAAAAGAAAAATCCATCCTAAAATTCATACGGAAAATCAAAAATATTATGGTAAATGGAGAAAAAGTTGGAAGGTTCACTCTTTCTCATTTCAAATCTTACTACAAACTACAGTAATCAAAAAAGAGTGTGGGAGTAGCACAAAGATAGAAATATTAACCAGTGGAATAGAATGAAGGGTCCATAAAGAATCCTTAAAATATATGGTCCAATGATTTTCAACAAGTGTTACAAGACTATTCACTGGATAAAGGAAAATATTTTCAACAAATGGTGCTGGGAAAATAGGATGCCTACATTCAAAACAATAAAGTTGAATGCTTATCTTACACCATATACAAAAATAAAAAAAAATATGGCTCGAAGAATTAATCATAAAAATTAAATATTAACTCTTGGAAGCAAATATAGAGGAAAAGTTTCATAACATTGGATTTGGAAATTATTTCTTGGATATGACATCTAAAGCAAAGGTAACACAAGAAAACAGATACTTTGGACCTCATCAAAACTAGAAAGTTTCGTGCATTATAAGATACCAACAGCAAAGTAAAAGGCAACTCTTGCTAAGGAGAGTATTTGCAAATTACATATATCTAATAACAACCAAAAAAAAAAAAACTATACAGTGGTAGGGATATATATATATATAATTATAATATATATATAATATATTATATTATTATATATAAATAATATATAGTATATATATGTGTGTGTGTATATATATATATATATATATATATATATATATATATAATTGCCATATAGTTTAACATGATGTTTAATTTCATGTCAATATGACCAGTCTAAGGGTGTCCAGATACCTGGTAAAACATTATTTCTGAGTGTGTTTTGTGAGGGTGTTTCTGGGAGAGATTAGTATTTCAATCAGTACATTGAGTAAAAAAGATTGTCCTCACTAATATGGGTAGCCATGATCCAATCCACTGAGGGCCTATAGAGAGCAAAAGTGCAGAGGAAAGGAAAATTTGATTTTTTCTTGAGCTGAGACACCCAACTTCTTCTACCCTCAGACAGCAATAAGTTCTAATGATTCTTAGGCTACTGGACTCAGATATGATTTAACACCATTGGTCTCTGATTCTTGGACCTTTGGACTCAGACTGGAACTTATACACATTGATTTCTATGGTTCTCAAGAATTCAGATTCAGATTGAACTATACCACCTGTTTTTCTGATTCTCCAGATTCTAGCCAGCAGATTGTGGGATTTCTTGACCTCCATAATTGTATATAAATATGAATATATCTTATTTTTTTTAATCTGGAGAACTCTGATACCAATTTGGGAACAAAGAGTGGTCCTACATGAATAAAATTTTAGGATTTGTTTTCTGAAATAATTGTGCAGTTTCTGGAATGAACTCTGTAATCTGATTATGTAACTTTATTTCCAGTAGCAAAAAGTACATGGATAGTATATGGTATGAACTATTTACATGGATACACAGTGTTGAATAATCCTAATCAACCATTTATAAGAAGCAAGGAGCTAAATGACTGTGATTACAACACTTTTGAACATTTTTTGTAAGATAAGGAATAAAATAACATTGATTGGTTACTCTTAAAATTGCTGGATAAAGTGGTGAAATAAAAGATGAGCTCAGGGATTCAAATTCCCAGGTCAGGAACACTATAAATCATTTAAGTGTTTTTGTGTGCACCCTGATGGAAAGTCTTATCTCCTGTAGACATAGGACTTAAATCTAACACACAACCTCATCCTACAATTGGCTAAATTATAACACAAATTGAATTATCAGCCTCATACAGTGTCTAATCTTAAAGTGAGGACATTGATCAGGAAAGAAGAGAATCCAGTAAGTTGGGATGGGGAATATGGGAAGGCCCTGATGACGTTGAGGACAATGAGCCCTGAAATTGTAATATGTCTTCTGTACTAGTGAAAAAGGTCTCCCAACAGACAGCGGTACCTCCCTCTCACCCACAGTGATATCAGGTATTCTACCTTGATATGAGGAGATTAACTCTGTATTATATGAGGAAATAGTATTGTCTCCCTGAAGTGGTTAAAATCCAAGACAATGTTGATTTTCCTCAGGATCCACTCTAATTACCCCTCTTGTTTCTTGACCTATGACATAAGCACCAGAAGGACCCTAAAGGTGAGATGCAAACTATGACTAATGAATAGATGTACTACACTTCAAAATAACTATGTGAGTTTTCTAATTTATATAAGTAGAAATCTGGTGAACATGTGTGGGAATGAGTGTTAAAGGTGTAGGATAATGGTGGAAGGAATATAAATTTGGATTAGGATGAATTTATTCATACAGACAGCTTTAGAAGTTAGAAAGTGCTCTAATAGTTTCTTTGGTTGTTTGGTTGAAACAGGGGCCAAAAGATGACACACTGGGAATTGGAAAAGCCAGATGTCCCTTGGTTTAATATAGAAGAAGTGATTCAAAGGCTTAGGAACACTGGAATGTTATGATGGACTTATTGTTCAAAACCTGATCACCCACACTGGAAGGACCCAGAAGACATATTTTTCACTAATATTTTTAGGAAAAAAAATTTTGTGAGGTAAGACCCAGCATCCTTGATGAACTCTGTGGTTGTTCTTTTATGTAAATAAGACCATACAGAAGAAATGCCAGATATTCAATTGGAAAACTTAAATGTAATGGGAGTAATTGGATCCCAGGAAGACAGGGGCCAAACAGCCAGGACTCAGCCTCCAAAGCAAGGTGGATGTGGTTACTGTTATGAACAGCAGAGCCAAAGCAGTGATTTGAATAATCTGATTCTTGCAGACCTATGGCATTGGCTAGTTAATCACTGGGTACCCAGAAGTGAAATAAATAAGAAGTCTACTAAGTTCTTACTTGGTCTGTATAAGCAAAAAAGTTTTAGGTCAAGTGAATGAATGTTTAATTGGGATTATAAAAACACCAAGTCACAACCTCTCAATCAATTGCCAGATTTAAACCAGTTTACAGATTCAGATCCCCAGAATGAAGGGGAGGTCGAGTCTCCTAGGAAAAGAATCTTGGTACACTACAGCAAAATTATACTGTTAATCTTTATCCTAGACTTTCCAAAATGGACCTATGACATTTTACTAAGGTGACTATACACTGGGGAAAATGAAATAATCAGACCTTTTGAGGACTATTGGTTACTGAATTTGAACAGACACTGATTCCAAGAGAGTCAAAGTGTCACTGTGGTATTTCAGTCAGACAAGAGGTTTATGGATGCCATTTGATTAATGGATTTTATGGCTCAGGTGAATTTCACTGTTGGTCTCAGAATTCATTCTGTGATTATTTCCCCAGTTCCAGGATGGAGACTTGGAATAGAAATATTTAGCATCTGGCACCTTTAGCCTATTATACAGAGTGAAGTAAGCCAGAAGGAAAAACAGAAATACAGTATACTAACGCATATATATGGAATTTAGAAAGATGGTAACAATAACCTGGTGTACGAGACAGCAAAAGAGACACTGATGTATAGAACAGTCTTATGGACTCTGTGGGAGAGGGAGAGGGTGGGAAGATTTGGGAGAGTGACATTGAAACATGTAGAATATCATGTAAGAAACGAGTTGCCAGTCCAGGTTCGATGCGCGATACTGGATGCTTGGGGCTGGTGCACTGGGACAACCCAGAGGGATGGTGTGGGGAGGGAGGAGGGAGGAGGGTTCAGGATGGGGAACACATGTATGCCTGTGGTGGATTCATTTTGATATTTGGCAAAACTAATACAATTATGTAAAGTTTAAAAATAAAATAAAATTAAAAAAAAAAAAAAAAAAAGAATAGAAAAGCGAGCAAAATCCAAGCAAGAAGGAAATGAATAATAGAGAATACAATTCAATAAAACAAATAAAACAATAGACAAAAACCAGAAACAAAACTACTTTGTAAATAGTAAAAGTGATAAACCATTTTCAGGAAAAAAGTGGACATCACTCCAGGTCTTAAAAGCATTAAAAGGTGATTAAGGAAATGCGTGAAAAAGCTGGCTTAAAACTCAACATTCAAAAAACTAAGATCATAGTATCCAGTTTCAGCACTTCTTGGCAAATAGATGGGGAAAAAATGGAAACAGTGGCAGATTTTATTTTCTTGGGCTACAAAATCAATATGGATGGTGACCGCAGCCATGAAATTAAAAGACACTCCTTGGAAGAAAAACTATGACAAACCTAGACAGTGTATTAAAAAGCAGAGGCATCACTTTGCTGACAAATTTCCATTTAAAGCTACGGTTTTTCTAGTAATCATGTACATATGTGAGAGACCATAATGAAGGCTGAGCACTGAAGAATTGATGTTTTTGAATTGTGATGCTTGAGAAGACTCTTGAAAGTCCCTTGGACAAGAAGGAGACGACCAGTCAATCCTTGAGGAAATCAACCCTGAATATTCATTGGAAAGTCTGGTGCTGAAGCTCCAATACTTTGGCCACCTGATGCAAAGAACTGACTCATTGAAAAGGGCCCTGATGCTGGGAAAGATTGAAGGCAAGAGGAGAAAGAGGCAACAGAGTATAAGATGGTTGGATGGCATCACCGACTCAATGGGCGTGAGTTTGAGCAAACATCGAGAGATAGTGAAGGACAGGGAAGCCTGGTGTGCTGCAGTCCATGGGGTCACAGAGTCAGACATGACTGGGCAACTGAACAACAACAACAAGGGAATGTTATGAAAATTTTATAGCATTAACACACTATGGAATCTTAGTCAAGAAGACAGTGTATAACATCAATAAACCAAGCAGTCCTTTAATTTATCAAAAAGTAATTGAACAGTTAAAAATCTTCAAACAAAGAACACTTCAGGCCAGTATGGCTTCGTTACCAAATTGTACTAAATATTTGAGGAGGAAATTATAACAATTCTATACAAATATTTCTGAAAGGTAGAAGAATTAGGAACAATTCTGGGCTCATTATTCTGATACTAAAACCAGAAAAAAAGATATTGTGCACAAAGAAAACTATAGACAAATATCTCTCAATAAAAGATACTGAATCCACAACAAAGGTTTGGCAAACAAATTGAGTCAAGATACATGTAATAATAATACAACATGAACAAACTATGTCCATAGGAATGCAATTTGTCTCAACATAAAAAACTCAATTGATGTAACTTTTAAAAAAGGGAAGAAAATAAAAAGAAAAACCTTATGATCATCTCAGTATAAAAGGTCATATGAAAAGACTTACTACCAGTAACAATAAAAAATAAAACAATTAACAAACTAAAAAGAGAGGGAAATTTCTTACCCTGTTAAGGAATATTAATGAAAAACTTAATGCTAATATATTCATGCTGAAAGAATGCCTTCTTTTCCCCTAATTTTGAAAATAAGAATGTCCTCTGTCATCACTTCTATTTAACTTTATAACAGAAGTCTTAATTAATCAGTTATAAGAAGGTAAGCAATGCAATAGTGAAATGGACATAATTGAACAAACTAAATAAATATAAATGACTGGCAAATAAGCACATGAAATATGCTCAGCATCACCAGTTATTAAGGAAATGGAAAACAAAACCACAAGGAGATACTCTCTGCATGTACTAGAAAACCCTAAAATGTAAAAGATTAATATTACCAAGTTTTGGGATGATCTGGAGGAACTGGGACTCTCAAATACCTCTATGAGAATGCATTGAGAATATAAAAGGGTATATTCAGAGTTTCACAGTTCCTTATATAGTTAAACATACAATTATTAGTGATCTTATTCCCCTAACTTAATCAGGATAAATGAAAACATATGTCCTCAAAAGGACTTGTAAACTAATGCTTATAATGGTTTTAATCATAGAAGGCAAAGGTTTTAAATAAACAAAATAACCATCAATGGGTAAACAGATAAATGAATTGTGCTATATCTCTATAGTGAAGTAGTATTCAGCAACTAAAAAGAGATTGACTGCTGACACATACAGCATGGATTAATCTCAGAAGCATTATGGTGTGAAAAAATCAGTCATAAATGTCTCTACAACATGTAAATTCTCTTAAATGAAATTCTGGAAAAACTAAAGATATTGTAACAAAACAAAAGTCTATAGTTAACAAGACATGAGTTTTGAGTGAAGAAATTGATAGCAAAAGAGTGAGCACAAAAGAAACTTTGATGGAAATGTGATGATGTGTGACTCATTGCATGATTGGATATAATAATGAAATTTCATGAAACTGTACACTTAAATTTGCTTGATTAAATTACATGTAAATTCAGTTCAGTTCAGTCACTCAGTCATGTCTGACTCTTTGCAGCCCCGTGGACTGCAGCATGCCAGGCTTCCCTGTCCATCACCAACTCCCAGAGTTTGCTCAAACTCATGTCCATCAAGTCAGTGACGCCATCCAACCATCTCATCCTCTGACATACCCTTATCCTCCTACCTTCAATCTTTCCCAGCATCAGGGTCTTTTCCAATAAGTCAGTTCTTCACAACAGGTGGCCAAAGTATTGTGGCTTCAGCTTCAGTATCAATCTTTCCAATGAATATTTGGGGTTGATTTCCTTTAGCATTGACTGATTTGATCTCCTTGCTTTCCGAGGAACTCTCAAGAGTCTCAAGGAACTCTGCTAAGTTGTTCTCCAACAACACAGTTCAAAAGCATCAATACTGCCATGTTCAGCTTTCTTTATGGTCCAACTCTTATATCCATACATGACTACTGGAAAAACCATAGCTTTGATTGGATGGACCTTTGTCAGCAAAGCCCCCATCATTTCTGTTCAAGACTATTTCCACAGTTTCTTAACTGTTGAATTACTTGTTAGTAAATTAAAGGACTGCTTGGTTTATTGATGTCATTTTTCTTCTTGACTAAGATTCCATAGTGTGTTAATGCTATAAAATTTTCATAACATACCCTTGTTGTTGTTGTTGTTCAGTCACCAAGTTGTATCCGATTCTTTGTGACCCCATGGACTGCAGCACACCAGGCTTCCCTGTCCTTCACTATCTACCAATGTTTGCTCAAACTTATGTCCATTGAATCGGTGACAGCATATTAAAAGCAGAGACATTACTTTGCCAATAAAGGTCTGTATAGTCAAAGCTATGGTTTTTCCAGTAGTCATGTATGGATATGAGAGTTGGACCATAAAGAAAGCTGTGTATGCCCTCAGTTGCTCAGTCATGTCTGACTGTGATACCATGGACTGTAGCCCACCAGGCTCCTCTGTCCATGGCATTTTTCAGGCAATAATACTGGAGTGGATTGTCATTTCCTCCTGTCTGGGATCTTTCCAACCCAAGGATAAAACCCCATGTCTCCTGCACTGGCAAGTGAATTCGTTAGCCCTGAGCCACCTGGGAAGCCCATTATTCTATTATATGCCCACAGTAGCCTGGCAAGATAGATATAACACTGCTGCTGCTGCTAAGTTGCTTCAGTCGTGTCTGACTCTGTGCAACCCCATAGATGACAGCCCACCAGGCTCTGCCGTCCCTGGGATTCTCCAGGCAAGAACACTGGAGTGGGTTGCCATTTCCTCCTCCAATGCATGAAAGTGAAAAGTGAAAGTGAAGTCGCTCAGTCGTGTACCCCGCTTCGGGACCCCATGGACTGCAGCCTACCAGGCTCCTCCGTCCATGGGATTTTCCAGGCAAGAGTACTGGAGTGGGTTACCATTGCCTTCTCTGAGATAGATATAATATTATATACCTATTTTATAGATAAAGCAAATAGCACTTATGTACATTAATTAACTACACAAATTCACAGTCAATAAGCAACAGAGCCAGAATTTGAATGCAGATTTGTCTTCTACCAAAGCTCATGCTATAAATATTTCACTATCACATCTCTAAGAATATATTAAAACAGTGATAAGCATATATTGTATTAGTTAATATCAAGCAACAAAAGAAAAGATAATCTAGTCAAACAAAGGGGCTTTAAAGGCGTGATAAAGAGAATTGCATAAAATTATTGGAAAGCTTACTTATGGATCTTTTCATTCACTGCAATTAAGTTCTAAAGCAACTTATACCAATCTTCTCTACCATCCTATCAACTTGTTTCATAAGAGGAAATGACCACAAAAGCAACAACGTGTTCTTATATTTGTGTTTGTATTGTACACAGTATAATAGAGATTCCTTAACAAATGTTGAAGAACAACACTACTACAACAATTGAGACTAAGGATATATGTGCGTCTGTGCTAAGTTGTGCCCAACTGTTTGTGAGTCCATGTACTGTAGTCCACCAGGCTCCTCTGTCCATGGAATTCTCTAGGCAAGAACAGTGGAGTGGGTTGCCATTTCCTTCTCCAAGGGATCTTCCTTATCCAGGGATCAAACCCAGGTATCCTGCATTGCAGGCAGATTCTTTACTATCTGAACCACCAGGAAAGCCTTTTGTGTGTGAATATGTGTGTTTATGTGTATGTGTGTGTATTTATATATATATGAAAAAATTTCTATCAGTAAATGAAGACATTTGAAATAAATGATGAATAAAACTGGAATACAATTTAATTCATTTTCTTAAAAGTATTCAGATGGGAAAATGAATAGAAGAAATTTAGGTAATTGAGCAGAAATTAAATCTCTTTCATAAATAGCTATTAGCAAAGAGATAAGGTCCTTGAAATATGTGAACTTGCATAAATGAACTAATTCTAGTTGCATACTTATTGGATGTTAGGAAAATAGATTAACATATTTATTCAATCATTGGTATTCATTTAATAAGATTCCAGAAGAGTGGAAAATTAAAATATAGTAGTCTAAAACAGAATCTGAGTAAAAATAATAATGGGAAAATTGACAAGTGTCTCTCTGCCCCCTCTGCCATTATAAACTCCCTCTGTGTTCCAGTTTCATAAATGATGAAGGAAGAAAGAAGAATTTGTAGGGTAGTAAAATGGTGCTGCAGAGAATGCAATGGCACCCCACTCCAATACTCTTGCCTGGAAAATCCCATGGGTGGAGGAGCCTGGTAGGCTGCAGTCCATGGGGTCGCGAAGTGGGGTTTAACACTGAGTGACTTCGCTTTCACTTTTCACTTTCATGCATTGGAGGAGGAAATGGCAACCCACTCCACTGTTCTTGCCTGGAGAATCCCAGGGACGGGGGAGCCTGGTGGGCTGCCTTCTATGGGGTCGCACAGAGTTGGACACAACTGAAGTGACTTAGCAGCAGCAGCAGCAAAATGGTGCTGATGATGAGCTGGACTAGAGAGGACTACAAAATACAGAGGAAGGGCTACAAGACCTTAACCACAGATATCTATAACAACTGAAGAAAGTACATAGATAGCCATACTACAAGGAGGATTTGCCAGGACAATGTGCCCACATATAAAGAGATAGGCATTGTTTCTCAAGAGTAACAAGTACCCAATTACTTTTTAAGTTTTTTTTTTTTAAACTTTACAATATTGTATTGGTTTTGCCATATATTTTTAAGTTTTTTTAATCACAGATTGCACATTAGGCTCCCATGTAACAGTACCGTAGCCTATGACAAATTGCTTTAATATATTTCTTCTAAGATATTTTTCAATCCTTGGTATTTTGTATTCCTTCCCAACATATAAACCCTAGGGAAACAAATTGAGTTGTGAGTATATTTCTGAATAAGAGCTTTACAACAAAGAAACATCTATTATCACTTCATCAGAACTCATATTTATGAGAGGATGAAAGTTACTCCAGTTGGTAGCAGGATGATCTGAATTAGCATAATACTGGTATCAGAAAATTTATAAGCAACATTTTGTTTAAAATATACAACCAAGGAGCACACATTTACTTTAAACCAAAATCAAACATAAGTCCTCCTTTGAAAATATGAATCTAGAAATAATGAATTTAGAAAAATAAAGTGTGAAATGAGTCTTTTGTCATTGGTGGCTGGAAGACAAAACTCACTACTTGTAATTGGGACCACAGTTTTAAATCACAGCCAGTTCTGCAACACATATCAGAAGCATTCTGAATGTTTATAGAGATAAAAATATGTCTGATATACTTATGTCCTCAGTTCAGTTCAGTCGCTCAGTCGTGTCCGACTCTTTGTGACCCCATGAATCGCAGCACGCCAGGCCTCCCTGTCCATCACCAACTCCCGGAGTTCACCCAGACTCACATCCATCGAGTCAGTGATGCCATCCAGCCATCTCATCCTCTGTCGTCCCCTTCTCCTCCTGCCCCCAGTCCCTCCCAGCATCAGAGTCTTTCCCAATGAGTCAACTCTTCGCATGAGGTGGCGAAAGTACTGGAGTTTCAGCTTTAGCATCATTCCTTCCAAAGAAATCCCAGGGCTGATCTCCTTCAGAATGGACTGGTTGGATCTCCTTACAGTCCAAGGGACTCTCAAGAGTCTTCTCCAACACCACAGTTCAAAAGCATCAATTCTTCGGCACTCAGATTTCTTCACAGTCCAATTCTCACGTCCATACATGACCACAGGAAAAACCATAGCCTTGACTAGACGGACCTTTGTTGGCAAAGTAATGCCTCTGCTTTTGAATATGCTATCTAGGTTGGTCATAACTTTCCTTCCAAGGAGTATGTGTCTTTTAATTTCATGGCTGCAGTCACCATCTGTAGTGATTTTGGAGCCCAAAAAAAGTCTGACGCTGTTTCCAATGTTTCCCCATCTGTTTCCCATGAAGTCATGGGACCAGATGCCATGATCTTTGTTTTCTGAATGTTGAGCTTTAAGCCAACTTTTTCACTCTCCTCTTTCACTTTCATCAAGAGGTTGTCTAGTTCCTCTTCACTTTCTGCCATAAGGGTGGTGTCATCTGCATATCTGAGGTTATTGATATTTCTCCCGGCAATCTTGATTCCAGCTTGTGCTTCTTCCAGTCCAGTGTTTCTCATGATGTACTCTGCATAGAAGTTAAATAAGCAGGGTGACAATATACAGCCTTGACATACTCCTTTTCCTATTTGGAACCCAGTCTGTTATTCCATGTCCAGTTGTAACTGTTGCTTCCTGACTTGCATACAAATTTCTCAAGAAGCAGATCAGGTGGTCTGATATTCCCATCTCTTTCAGAATTTTCCACAGTTTAGTAAATTCTAAATCTAAGTAGATTTATCTGGAATTAGATATAAAAGTGGGCTTCCCTTTTGGTTCAGCTGGTAAAGAATCTGCCTGCAATGCGGGAGACCTGGGTTCCATCCCTGGGTTGGGTAGATCCCCTGGGAGAGGGGAAAAGCTACCTACTCCAGTATTCTGGCCTGGAGAATTCCATGGACTGTATAGTACATGGGGTTGCAAAGATTTGGACATGACTGAGTGAGCATACATAGAAAGATATATAAAAATAGCTTAAAATAATTTTCACTAGGAGAATAAAACAGCATTTTTTTCTCAGGTATTTTATAATTTGGTTAAAATGCCCCAGGTTTACATCTCAGGAATGGAGCAGCTGATGATTTTCCACCAAGTAGCCACATTACACCTCCTGGGCTAATGTGACATTTTATTAATTTCATAACATAGTAAAAAATTGTGTTTTAATTTTAAAACATCTATTCCTTAATGGAATGACAAGATAAAACATTTTTAGAGTCTACATGTGGATAAAGAATCAAAAATAAGATAACGTGCTTCATAAACTGTAAAAAACTTTTCAGTCACTGTTGATATTTTTATGTTTGAGATATGTGCATGCTCAGTCTCTTCAGTCATGTCCGACTTTTTGTGACCCTATGGACTGTAGGCCATCAGGCTCCTCTGTCCATGGGATTCTCCAGGCAAGTATACCAGAGTGGATTGCCATATCCTCCTCCTGGGGATCTTCCCGACCCAGGGATCAACCATGTCTCTATGTCTCCTGCATTTGCAGGTGGGTTCTTTACCACTAGCGCCACCTGGGAAGCTCATGTTTGAGATATATAGTCAATATATAACATTGTATTAGTTTTAGGTGTACCACCTAATAATTATATACATCTCAAACTGGCTACTATAAGTTTAGTTGACATTCATCACCACACATGGTCACAAACTGTTTTTTCCTTGTGATGGGAACTTTTAAGATCTATTCTTTTAGCAACTTTTAGATATACAATAGAGTATTGTTCGCTATAGTTACCATGCTGTATATTACATCCTAAGGGCTCATTTATAATAACTGGAAGTTTGTAGTTTTTGACCACCTTCATCCAAGTCCTCTCCTCTACTACCCTGATTTTCAGTAACCACAAGCCTGATTTCTTTTTCTATGAGTTTATTCTTGTCTTTTCCTTCTCTCTCTCCTCTTCCCCATCTCCTCCTCTCCCTTTCCTGTTTCAATTTTTCTTCTTCCTTTTTTAGATTTGACATATAAGTGAGACTATACAGTATTGATCTTTATCTGTCAGGCTTATTTCACTTAGGCTTCCCAGGTGGTTCAGTGTTAAAGAATGTGCCTGCTGATGCAAGGGACACAGAAGACAGGGGTTTGATCCCTGGGTTGGGAAGATCACCTGGGAGAAGGAAATGGCAACCTACTCTAGTATTCTTGCCTGGAAAATCCCATGGACAGAAGTCTGGCAGGCTACAGTCCATACTGTTGCAAAGAGTCAGACATGACTGAGCATGCATATATGCAGGCAAATGTACTCAAGGTCCGTTCAAGTCATTGCAAATGGCAGAATTATATATGACCATTTACTTATTCATTCATCCAACAGTGGATATTTAGGTTACTTCCAAGTCTTGACTATTGTACATAATGCTACAGTAAAGATTGATGTGCAGATACCTGTTGTGATAGTAATTTCATATAATTTCATTAACTTCATATTCTTCAGATAAGTAATGAAAAGTGGAATTGCTGGATCATGTGGTAGTCCTATTTTTTGAGGAACTTCAATATGGCTTTCCATTGCAGTTGTACCAATTTACAATCTCACTAACAGTACATGAGAATTCCCTTTTCTCTTCATTCTCACCAATTCTTGTTATTTCTTGTCTTCTTGGTAATAACCATCCTAACAGGTGTGAAGTGATATCTCATTGTGATTTTGATTTGCACTTCTCTGATGATTAGTGATGTTGAACACCTTTTCATATACCTGTTGGCCATTAGTGTGCCTTCTTGGGGAAAATGTCTGCTCAAGAACTATGTCTCATGCAATCATTTTTTCTCTACCTCACTGTTGAGAACAACATGGGTTGCATATGGAATTACAATACATACCTACAGATTTCAGTAGGTTTTTATTGAGTTGACTGTGTTTAACTCTGCTGAGTTCTCTGTTTATATCCTGAGGCACAAGTGCCTAATTGATTTTAAAACTACTTAAGTAATAGATATGTAGGCACAATTATAAAAAATCAAATAAGCATGTTAATTAATAAGAAATTCAAAGAATTTAAATTAAGCTTATATGGGCATGTTATTTATCCAAAAATGAAAGAACGTTTTTCTTTCATATGATTAATTCTTAGACTCCTTTGTTCTGCATACTATGACTAAGTGCTATTAATAGCCAATGGTCCAGTATAGACAAAAACCCTGTTAGTGACTAATTTTCATATTGTCCCTTAGCAGGAACTGGTTTGGCATCAGACACTTGGAGAAAAAGCTTATTTTGTTATCGCACTCTCACAGGATGCAGGATTTATTTTCATTCGGCCTCATCTTTAAGTAGTGTAAAATGGCGATCTTTACAGAAGAATAATGGGTTTCTTAGGTCACAGGTGCTCAGACAATCATGTTTCAGTAATAGTTTCTTGGCAAGTTTTTTGTTAACAGAGGAGGTTTGTTTTACATGACTTAAAATGAAAGAAAACACGTAGGAGGTGTAGAATGTGGGTTCCTTCCAGTAATTCAGCATGGGAAACTAATCTTATTTACATTAAAGGAAGTTGATGGCAATACTTACCAAAAGCCATTAAGAACAAATACTGTATGAGAAACTCATCTATATATTAGTGCCACAGAGTGCCAAAGATCCATATGCTCATCATCCAGAGAGATAAACTGGAAAATGCTCATGGAAAAAGCTAAAGGAACATAAGTGTTTCTTAATATAGACCAATAACAGGCAAAGTATAAGATGATATGCATTCATGGTTTTGCCTTCTTTAGCTCACTTACAACAACCTTTTGCACACATCTGTAGTAATGTCAGAAGAAAAATATCAGGACTTTTACTATAGCCACGAATGATGTAAAGGGCATAATATCCTCCTCAGGAAATTTCCTCTACAGGCTTTTGAGGAGCACTGTATCCCCAGGTTTCTCCTTTGTTTTGCAAGGCTGAGCAAGTTTTTCCTAGCAGCAGCAGGCTTTTGCATGAGTCACTAGATGTTAAATTGTGGGCAGCTTCTTATAACTATTGAGGTCATGTAGGGCTGGTTATGTTCTGGGTCAACAAGCAAGGTTATGTTCAGCTCAGTGAGTGGCTAGAGGAGACTGTCATAAATCAGGAGCTCTGGGGCCTTCTGCCAGAGCTAATATGATCTCTTCTAAGTGAGGTATATTCCCATTCAGGTATAGACTAAACTGAGACAAGTTGTAGATCCCCAAATACCAGTCTTTCATTTCTAACTTTGTTTTCTTAATGGCTGACAGAATCATCTTTGAACTTATTTCTCACTACTAAAGTAACCCAACTTTTTTTTTTTTTATTGATACTATATATACTTTTATGGACACATAAGTATATACATAAACAACTGAAAATAACTGAAGATTGTGTGCAAAAAAAGTAACCCAAATTTTAAGTAGAGAAATGAATAGTTGGTACTTTGGATCCTGAGAGTATACTTGGGAGGTTGTGATATGTGTTTTAAAATTTTTCCGAACTACTTCTCCCCCAAAAGCCTTTACTTAAAAGAATGAAATCCCTCAAAAAATATGCTGCATACTCGTAATATCTGTTCTGATCATTCAAATGATGTAATTTTTAAATATTCAACACAGTTCTGACTACTAGTTTTGAGTATGCTGTCACAGTTGGCTAGAACTCTAACATCAACAAACCCCAGCCTCACCTCTTTCCATGATTTTCCAAATATTAATCTTTGGAAATATGATCAGAATTAATAGAGGCCTAGAGAAGGACAAATTTCACTTGACATATGTCTATAGGAACACCTAAAGATATTTTTAGTCTTTGGAAATTCTAACACTTGGAAAGCATTCAGTAAAGGAAAGGTAGTGGAAATGTTTTTAATTTAGCACATGCACTATTTATTCTCACTATGCCACTGCTGGATATAGTATTTGAAAATACAAAGAAAATATTTTGTAAATACAAAACTCACTATCATATAGATTAGCAAATACTATAGTTTTGGTTGGGTGGGTTTTGTATTTAAGTGGAAAAAGACCATAAAAAGTTCCATCTCTCTCACAACACTGAGTAAACTTACAAAGATGATACACAAATACCACAGAAAACCTATCTTAACATTTTGTGATCTGAATGTGTGTACATCTTTTTTCTATAAAGAATGTCAGCCTTATATACAGCTTCAAATATACTCCCTCATACACATTACAATATTTATTGATATCTCTTTTGCCCACAGGATATGTAAAACCTGAAAATATATGTATATACTCACAAAATTACATAAAATATACATGAATAAGAAAATTCATTGAAGCATTTTTCTTAATGGTATTAGAATGGAAGTCAAATAAAGATTCATCAGTAGTAAAATCATTAAGCAAATTATGGTATTATTTAATCATGAAGTAAAATGATAAGCTGCTACTAAACACAAGTATTTGTATATACTGATATGGAACAATTTCCAAGATACTTATGACATCTTGTGTAATGAGCAAAACAGTTCATAAATGATATATAATTTTGTAAAATGGTAAAAATTATTAAACACAGAAACCTGATAGAATTTTGTAACAAAGTGTTTGTACTGCTTTTAAGAAATATTAACATGAGTTTTACAGGCAATTAAATTATAAACTATTTTTCTTATAATTTAATAAATTTATAAGAATAATTGATATCTTAAAAAATATAAATGGTCATTCAATAGTCTTACTAAGCCAAAATCCAGTGTACCAGATTATGAAGACTTCCTTTTAGGAAACTTGAATGAAACTGCAGGCCATAAATAGTTAAATAAATTTCCTTGGATTTCCTGAACAACCCTCAGTAACAACTCCCTCAGTAGTCTCTGAAGTTTAGCTGCTAGATGGGTAAAAAAGATGGAGCAGATTTCATCCTGACTCAGCACATGTTAAGAGCCAAATTGTCTGTCAAAAAAAAAAAAAAAAAAATCCTCTGAGAATAGGGTTTCAAAGTGTAGATTTAGATTTAAAATATACACCAATGACTTGCTAATTGCCTTGATGTATTTTCAATAAAGTGTGAAATTCTCTATTAACATGTCAAATAAAGCATAAAATGTTTTATGAGCATGTTTTTACTATAAAACTGTATATTGTTTATTAGTAATCCTTGTTGCCCTTTTACTGAATATTTCTAGTTAATATCTGAGCATTTGGTCAATTAAAATTTATATTGACTGATAATCTTTTTTCACATGTTTATCTGTTTGAACTCTTTGTTCATTTGTTTCTTAAATCTGAAGAACAAAGAAAATTCCCCTAGCTTGTTGTTGTTGTTTTTGTTAGCTTGATGACAAGCATCCAACTTAGGAGATGCCAAGAAGAGAAACTTCCAGATGTACAAGCTGGATTTAGAAAAGGCAGAGAAATCAGAGATCAAATTGCCAACACTTATTGGATCATAGAAAAATCAAGAGAATTCCAGAAAAAACATCTACTTTTGCTTCACTGACTACGCTAAAGCCTTTGACTTTGTGCATCACCAAAACTGTGAAAATTCTTAAAGAGATGGGAGTATCAGACCACCTTACCCATCTCCTGAGAAACCTATATGCCAGCAAAGAAGAAACATAACCAGACATGGAACAACAGACTGGTTCAAAATTGGGAAAGGAGTACAAGACAAGTATGTATATTGTCACCCTCCTAATTTAACTTCTATGCACAGTATATCTTGCAAAATGCTGGGCTGGATGTATCACAAGCTGGAATCAAGATTGCCAGGAAAAATATCAATAACCTCAGATATGCAAACGACACCACACTAACGGGAGAAAACAAAGAGGAACAAAGGAGCCTCTTTGTGAAGGTGAAAAAGGAGAGTGAAAATGCTGGCTTAAAACTCAACATTCAAAAAACTAAGATCATGGTATCCAGTCACATCACTTTATGGCAAATAGATGGGGAAGAAATGGAAACAGTAATAGATTCTATTTTCTTGGGCTCCAAAATCACTGTGAATGGTGACTGCAGCCATGAAATTAAAAACAAAAACACTTGCTCCTCGAAAGCAAAGCTATGACAAACCAAACAACATATTAAAAAGGAAAGACATCATTTTGCTGACAATGGTCCATCTAGTCAAAGCTCTGGTTTTCCCAGTAGTCATGTATGGGTTTAAGAGTTGGACCTTAAAGAAGACTGAGTACCAAAGAACTGATGCATTTGAACCATGGTGCTGGAGAAGACTCGTGAGAGTCCCTTGGACAGCAAGGAGACCAAACCAGTCAATCCTAAAGGAAATCAACCCTGAATATCCATTGGAAGGACTGATGCTGAAGCTGAATCTCCACTACTTTGGCCACATGATGCAAAGAGCGAACTCATCGAAAAAGATCCTGATAATGGCAAAGATTTAAGGCAAAAGGAGAAGGTGGTGGGAGAAGATAAGATGTAGATAGCATCACTAATCCAATGGCTATGAATCTGAGCAAATTCTGGGAGATAGTGGAGGACAGAAGAGACTGGTATGCTATGATACATGAGATTGTAAAGAGTAGTACTCAGCTTAGTGACTGAACAACAGCAAAAACATAGCTGGATATCATTTCTTTATTCATCTGAGAATCTCTATTATCTGCTTGTATAAATCCATTTATATGCATTTATTAATGATATATTTTTATTTACTTTTACAATCTGAGTTTTTTTATTTTTTCCATGCTATTATTTTATTATATTTTTCCTTTTCCATGACTTCTATATAATTGATCGAGTTTTATTCAGGGTCTTTTCCCTCCTACCTCAGTATAAAGTGATTAATAAATTTCTAAATCTTTTTTTGATTAACCACAAATTTTTAACATTCATGCTTTACCTTAAAAATCAAAGATAAACTATACTTTTAAGTTCAACCAAAATAGTATATATCTTTTAAAACTAACTCTGATACACATCCTCCTATCTTTCACCCATTTCCATCTCTCTTGGAACTATTAGTTATAGCATAGTTTCCCAATCCACCCTTCATGTCTCTAAACCTCAGTCATGTTTTTAGTGTTTTTATCACACTATGATGTGTTCTCGGTAGTTTCCTCTTATCTACCTCCTGGTTAAATAAGTCTCCATTCAGCTTTGTCTAGTTTGCCATTTAGTCTGCCCAGTGAGTTTCATAGTTAAATGTGTTATGTAATATTTTTTCAAATATGACTGCTGTCTTTTCATAATTTTCCCTAGGTGATTTCTATTATCTAAAAACTTGCTTCATTATTAAAAGAATTAGTAGTTTCTTTCAGAGGGTCCCTTACATTATATTCTTTGTTGTGACTATTGACATTCCTAAATATATATATTTACAAACACAATATATATGTGTTTGTAAATTTTTGTTTGTTTTGACCTCTTTTATCAGGGATATTATTTTTGTATAAATCTAATGGGACTGAGTATTGCTTCTTCTACACAACCTAGGGGTAAATTTGGTCTGGGAGTTACATCTACTTTTTTTTTTAATTTTTATGATTCCCTAACCTTGCTAAATGCCAAGAATGCTCAAACTACCACACAAGTGCGCTCATTTCACATGGTAGTAAAGTAATGCACAAAATTTTCCAAGCCATGCTTCAACAATACGTGAACCATGAACTTCCAGATATTCAAGATGGTTATAGAAAAGGCAGAGGAATCAGAGATCAAATTACCAACATCTGCTGGATCATGAAAAAAGCAAGAGAATTCCAGAAAAACATCTAATTCTGCTTTATTGACTATGCCAAAGCCTTTGACTGTGTGGATCACAATAAACTGTGGAAAATTCTGAAAGAGATGGGAATACCAGACCACCTAACCTGCCTCTTGAGAAACTTATATGCAGGTAAGGAAGCAACAGTTAGAACTAGACATGGAACAACAGACTGGTTCCAAATAGGAAAAGGAGTACGTCAAGGCTGTATATTGTCACTCTGCTTATTTAACTTATATGCAAAGTACCTCATGAGAAATGCTGGGCTGGAGGAATCACAAGCTGGAATCAAAATTGCCAGGAGAAATATCAATAACCTTAGATATGCAGATGACACCACTTCTATGGTAGGATGCAAAGAAGAACTAAAGAGCCTCTTGATGAAAGTGAAAGAGGTGAGTGAAAAAGTTGGCTTAAAGGTCAACATTCAGAAAAATAAGATCATGGCATCTGGTTCCATCACTTTATGGCAAATAGATGGAGAAATAGTGAAAACAATGGCAGACATTATTTTGGGGGACTCCAAAATCACTGCAGATGGTGATTGCAGCCATGAAATACAAAGATGCTTACTCCTTGGAAGGAAAGTTATGACCAACCTAGGCAGCATATTAAAAGTAGAGACATTACTTTGCCAACAAGAGTCCATCTAGTCAAGGCTATGGTTTTTCCAATAGTCATGTATGGATGTGAGAGTTGGACTATAAAGAAAGCTGAGTACCAAAGAATTGATGCTTTTGAACTGTGGTGTTGGAGAATACTCTTGAGAGTCCCTTGGACTGCAAGAAGATCCAACTAGTCCATCCTAAAGGAGATCAGTCCTGAGTGTTCATTAGAAGGACTAATTTTGAAGCTGAAACTCCAATACTTGGCCACTTGATGTGAAGAGCTGATTCATTTGAAAAGACACTCGTGGGGAAGGAGAAAGGGACAACAGAGGATGAGATGGTTGGATGGCGTCACCAACTCAATGGACATGAGTTTGCGTAAACTCCCGGAGTTGGTGATGGACAGGGAGGCCTGGCGTGCTGCAGTCTATGGGGTCACAAAGAGTCGGACACGACTGAGCAACGGAACTGAACTGAACCTTGTTAAAAGTGTAAATTTAGTGTCTAATGCTGTGTTTAATTCATTCTGTGGTTTTAGTTTTTCAAAGGATAGTACATTTTCCCACCCAAAATATTAGGTAAAGCAAGTATTTTTGCATTCTCCTTGGTCCGTGGGAAGAATTTTCTAAGTCCCGCTTCACTGAGAGTGCAGTCCTTCAAGATTTACAGTTTTGTGCTGTGGTATCAGATCCAGCCTCTCAGCTCACAGAGATTTAAGGCTTAATTTTTTGTCTATACACGATGTAAAACCCAAGACCATAATGTTACAGCCTCTGAATTTGATTGATCAATGTGTATCCCCATTACTATATATACATTACTATAGCAACTTCTTGAGATTACCATTTTGATTTTAATTTTTTTCTCTTTGCTTCTAGCACTTGATTTTCCTTAACTCCTTTTACCTTCAGCCACATATTTCAGTAGGTACATTATTATTCTTTTGCTGTTTTGAGACTGCCTATGTATTTTTACCTGATAAGGTTTCCAAGTAGCTGAGTCTACTATGCTAGATTCTTAAGTCAAGAAATGAGGTTTTAAAAACAAAGGTTTTATGGCCAATAGATATATTTTTAAAGTGTTCAACTTTATTAATAAACAGGGAAATGCAAATAAATATGACATTGAAATAGCATTACATGCCACCTGAATGGTTAAATTAAAAAGAAAATATCAAATGTTGCCAAAGACATTAATAACTGATATCCTGACATATTAGTACTGGTAAGAGAATATATTGGTTTAGTCAAGTACTTAAAAAAACTTTTTGAAAATATCTACTAAGATGAATATATGCATACATTGTGACTCATCAATTTCACTCCAAGGTATATAGCCAACAGAAACGCATCCTTACTTTCACCAGAAGGCATGTACCAATATCTATTTATCCATTCTACTCTTAATAGACATTTGTATAAGTTCCAATTTTAGGCTATTATGAGTTATCTGCTATAGATAATGATGGGAATCATTTAATCTAAAACTCTCATTTTAAAGTTGTAGAAATTCAAGCCTATAGATGTTAGCTGATTTACTAAAGTCAGTAATAGCTATGGAAATAAAAGCCAGGCTCTTTGACTTCTAATTCAATATGATTTCAAATAAGCATCTTTTAATATTACCTACAACCTCAAAACTCTATAGAAACACTTTGAATATAGTATTTAAAAGGAGTATTCATATATTCTTTTTGAACTAAATAAATGAAATAAAATTTTATCCTCTGAGTTGTTAATTATATTTTTGCTACCAAATGCCAACAAAATTTACCTATTGTGGTTTAAGAGAGTTCTAAATATAACAGCCATCTCCCTACACAACTGTAAACTCAATTAAGAGATAACTAAGGAGTGGAAACAGAGAGAAGTCAAAATATAGTCCCTGTTACTGATTAAGCTGATAGTGCAGACTGTGACATATAAACTTGCTTTTCCTGCAGGAATAGGTCTTTTTACAATTAGGGCATAGGGTAGTATAGCAGAAAGCTTGCTCTTTGAGAGCAGATTTGGTTCACAGGGAAGTAATACAGTATGGGGTTCTGGAATTCTCTAAATGGGTTGAATGTAGGTCCTTCAAGACCCAGAGTTGATATTGCCAACTTCATAAGGTGTTGCCTTTTATTAAGAATGCAGATTCACCATAGCTGAGGCTCTGTGGTATCTGAAGGAACAGAACAATGACCAAGAAAAATAATTTTGGTTTAAACTTCTTCATGATGCCATCTAGTCAGAATGCCAGGAGGCCAGTTTATCAGAATCTATGACCAGTGAAACTGAAAACAGTGAGGAGAAATTTCACACAGAAGCAAGTTTGGAACAATGCATTGACTTTATCAGCAGGAGAATATTAATCTCAGTATATTGTTTACTCTTGAAGTGTCATTCAAGGTATTTTTGACCTCTGGCAAAGTTCATATATTCGAAATGGCGACAGCCCCAGTTACATAGTCTTATTTTAACTCAATATTCCCTTTTACAGATTTCAGGCTTCTTAATTTTCAGTTTTGCTTTGATTCCAAGTTTCTGATACTCCAGTGTTACACTGAGGGTGGTCTTAGCCTAGTGACAGAGCCTTCACTATCTCTTCAAAACCAGCATTTTCAATTCTACACCACAGTAGTTTATCCCACTGTATCATCTTAAGGAAGTACCTAGGCTTTTGAAATATTTATCTTGAAGAAAGGTTCATGCTTATCCAACATTTATTGCTGTTGAAGTATCACCATCTGCAGATTTCTAAACTGGACTGGCATTAAAACATGTACAATATCATATAAAAAATGAGTCGCCAGTCCAGGTTCGATGCAGGATACAGGAAGCTTGGGTCTGGTGCACTGGGATGACCCAGAGGGATGGTATGGGGAGGGATGTGGGAGGGAGGTTCAGGATGGGGAACACGTGTACACCCGTGGCAGATGCATGTTGATGTATGGCAAAACCAATACAATATTGTTAAGTAAAATAATAATAATAAATAAATAAAGACAGTATTGAATAATAACACTCCCATATACTCCTTAAGTCAATGCCTTTCTTATGACTTTGAAACTTCTAAAATACAAGTAGCTTTTATATCTATTTCTTTCTTTTCTTTTCTTTTACTTTCAGGGGTGTAATATGCCTGTAATATTTTATTCCTTTCTGTTGTTTCCTTATGCCTTTCAAGAAGACTCAGTTTAACCTGCTTCTTTAGTTGGTGCCTTTTCACCTCTGACATATGTAAGGATGGTACTCTACTGGATTGGGATGCTTTCCTTTTGTTTTCCTTTAGATTTCTGGGTCAAATTTTTTTTTTTATAACATATTCTTAGGTATGGAAAAATAATTTGCCTTTTATAGCATTCTTTTCTGGCCTTTGATATTTCATTTTTCTTTTCACAGAAATAGGGTCTTTTATGCCTAACAGCTTTACTTGTCTTCCAAGTAAATCTCTCACTTTCATTCTTTTATTGATCCTATTCTCATGTTAAAATTAAAACATACTTTTCAAATCACTATAGATCCTTCTTGATTTCTTAAACACCTCTGACTCTTATAGACAAAAATCCAGGAGGAGAGTTTTTAAATTGCTCTTTTACATGTGAGCTTTTGATCACTTCATTAACTTATCTCTTTACTTCAACCTGACATGACATATTCCCTTTATAATCTGTTTATTTGTTTTCTAATAAACTCTAACACTATTCTGTAAGTGGTATAAGTCACAATTTGGGGTTCTGCAATCTAAAGTAATAATTAAGATTTAAGAAATTAACAAATAGAATCATATCAAGATCATTTGTTGAGAAAGTGGCAATTCATTCTATGGATCAACCACATAAATTCAAGTTTACCATTACAGTAATTTTTTTCTAGCTCCAAATATAGAAAATAATTTGTGGGAGCTAATAAGGTACTTTAGCCTCCATGAGCTTGGCACTAACACTTTAGATTTAGAACAAAACATACTAGTACTTTGAAGTACACATATATATATAATATACTTCTTTACAGGCTTAGATGGAAAAAAATCATCAAAACCGAACCCAGTAATGTTTGTCTAAGATGTTGATATCTGGAAAGATTTTTTAACTGTTAGTTGAAACTTGATTCAGCTTCCTCTGCTTTCTAATGTATCTACAATACATGAGGCCTCAAACATATGCTTCAGCCAGTGTTTATACAATTTAAAGTCAAACTGGCACAACATGAATTTCAAAGCCCCCATCGTTTGACCAAGACCATCTGGGGCATACCGCACCAGTCTAAGGCTCCCTTGGTCTCTTTCTTTACTGAGGCCTATGGCTGGCCTCATTTTGCTGCCTGCCTTACACCGTGCTGAAGTTCTCAATTTTCTTCAAGATGGCAAGATGAATTCAATTTTCACTCAATGAAATCCATTATGTAAAAGTATAACTTGCTTCTAGATAAAGTCACTTAAATTGTGGTGATTCACTGTTAGCTATAAGATTTTGTTGTTGTTTAGTCGCTAAGTCCTGTCTGGCTCTTTTGCAACCCCATGGACTGTAGCCCACCAGTCTCCTCTGTCCATGGGATTTCCTAAGCAAGAATACTGGAGTGGGTTGCCATTTCCTACTCCCAGGGATCTTCCTGACTCAGAGACCAAATCTGCATCTCCTGCATTGGCAGGCAAATTCTTTACTGCTGAGCCACAGGGAAGCCCAACTATATGTTATCACATAACAAATTTCCTCAGAATAAATGGCATAAATTAAACACTTTTATTATCTCACAGTTTCTGGTTGTCCAAAATTTGGGCATGGATTGACTACTTTTTACCTCAGTGTCTCCAATAAGTGTGAAATCAAGGTGTTAGCTGAACCTGTGGTCTCATCTGAAGGCTCAACTAAGGAAGAATCTACTTTCATGTTCATATTGTTGTTGACAATATTTACCTCTTTGTCAGTTGTTGTAATTAGGGTTTTAGTTCTTCACTGGCTCTGAGATGGAGGCTGTCCTCAGTTTTTTGTCTGTCATATGGACCTCTTCAATAAGGCAATTTGCTTCATCAAAACAAACAAGCCATAGAACAATAAAGGAAGTACTAAAAAGATGGAAGTACATGCTTTTGTAACATAATCAAGGAAAAGAGACCCAATCACTTTGTCATATTTGATTTGTTATAATCAAGTTTCTAGGCCCATCTGAATCTCAAGGGGAGAGGATATATAAAGGTGTGACTATTAGAAGGTGAGAATAAATGAGGGCCAACTTTTAAAGTTGCCTGTCACACTTTAAAAGGTAAAAGTCCTACTTGGCTGGCATCTGGGTCCTAAACTGGCCTAACAAAATTACATCATTTAAAATCCAAATGTACTACTACAATAAACAGACACATGGCTCAATAAAACCCTGTTCAAACTGTCAAAGCAAAATACCCAGTCCACACACTAAAGCCCAAAGCCAAAGCTCTGGACCTTGGTCCCAAAGGAACCTCAAATGTGTTTTTTTGATCCACAATTCTGTATTCCAATATTTTTTCAAGGATCCCGGTCTAACATACCAGCCCTACAGTTTGAGTCAGTCCTATTCCCTATTCCTCTGTCCAAGGTCTGAATATGTTAGAAGAGAAATGGTTATAAAACAGATGACATTCAAAACATCACTTTTATTACTATCATAGCTGATATTAGAAAAAGTGGCTTCCCTAGTGGCACAGACAGTAAAGAATCCACCTACAGTGCAGAAGACCTGGGTTTGATCCTTGGGTTGGGAAGATTCCTTGGAGAAGGGCATGGCAACCCACTCCAGTCTTCTTGCCTAGAGAATCCCCATGGACAGAGGACCCGGTGGGCTGCAGCCCATGGGGTTGCAAGGAGTGAGACACTACTGAGCTACTAAACACACATGGCTTATATCTATGATCAAGATAACTTCTTATTACAGGATGCCTGAATTAAGCAAGTTTATCTACCTAATCTTAGATCTGCAAGACCACCATACAAGTACTCATTTTTGACTGCCAGACCAATGTATATTTCTGTTGGGGGCCAGAGTGAGGTACTCCGCCCGTGACAAAGGTCATGAGGAAGGAGGCTCGACATACGCAAAGGCGGGATCAAGCCTCAGGAGTCCCCCTGGAACTCCTCGAGCATCTACCCCCATAACCAGAGCCTGCCTACTTTACTACTTTGTGCTCTTACCTACACCTCTGACTTTACGGGGGGCTGTCCCCCACCACCTCTTTTGGAGAAGGAGTTAACTTAGAGCTCCAGTTTATAATAATTCCTGGGCGTGATAAGAGTGTTTTAACCTACAAACTCCTCTGAAGGTTCTCTGGCCTGCCTGACAGGCTTGTCCGGCCACATGTGATTGCTCACAGCCTCCCAACCGTGAGAGGCACAAGATGCTTTAAATCCTCTAAAAACAGGTTCTTTAGAGAAGTTAGAAAACTATAAGTATAAGTATAGTGGGCTAATTAGAAATTGTGTTGGTGAAGGGTTTTTCATTTGTTGAGCCAACGTTTGTTGCTAAGTCTCCATATCCCCTGCCCTTACACACATTAATGAATATATAGAATTAACCTTTGATATTAATCACGTTAGACCTTAGGCTAAGTAAATTCTTTCCTTAACTAAAACCCACTACACCCTCACCCTGTAGGAATGTAACTTTATTTGGGTGGCGTCTGTTTTGAGAATAATCAGCCCTGGAGAAATAAGTGTCCTGGTTGACTGACCGCTGTCACAAGGAGAGGGTCGTAAATTGTCAGCAGGCCCCCCTGGCCAGAAGATGATGTAACACCCCTAAGACCTCTGTATACATTTGTATGAAGCACCTGACTTTGATAAAAGTCAGGACTGCTGACCAGCGTGACTTTGCATAACATCTCAGTGTATAAAAGTAGACCATGGAAAATAAAGAATTGGGATCAGTTTCTCGAAATACTGGTCTCCCCATGTCGCTCTCTCTCTCACTCTGGTTGAGTCTCCATCTGGAGCGCGGAACCCACCATGCTTACTAATTTTGCCTGGGCTTCTAAGATCCGACCGGGGAGGCCTCAGTGTCTCCTCTCCTTCGGGAGAACGGAAGGACGCCTGCATGCCTACGTAAGTGGTGCAAACTTCTTGTCTTGAAGTTTTATTGGTCCCAGCGTAAACCAAGCTACTCAGCCTCTTTTCTCCACTGAATTTTCCTACTGAGCTATCCTTATTCTATTACTCTTTATATCTTTAATTAATATCTAATTGAAGCTATCGTATCCTGATCCTCGCCTACGCCATCTCTCCTTCGAATACCCTGGATCAGCCGGGGCTGGTCCCCGGCATATTTCCCTCACAAAAACAGTCTTCCTTTACAATTTATGGAGGATCAAAGTAGAAAATTTGCTCTCTGTAGACATGCTCTTTCCTAAAGAAAGAATAGAAGAAATGTCAGAAAACGGGTTCTGTTTATTCAAACTCAGTGATAAGATTAAGTTAGTCTTTCCTCCCTGGAAAGGAGTTCAGTGAGGGCAAAAATAAATCCAGTTTTCTCCACTAGGAAGAAAAACAGTAAGTAAAAGAAAGAAAATTTCCCTACCTAACAGTGATTGAAAGAATTCCTTTACAGTCTAAGCTAAAATTTCCTTGCAATCTGTACTACTCCTTTACATATTGTAACTGAAGATAGCTAATGAGAAATTGTCTTAGAAGCACTGCATTAAATAACACATTGAACAATAGATTGAAAGTCAAGAAATGTATGCTCTAGTTTTGCACCTTCTACTTACTTGACCATACACAAGTTAACCAAGATTATAAAGCTTCAATATCCTCAATATAAGAGTAAGCAGGGACTTATTTATAGCAATACAAGTAATATGCACTAGGTGAGTGATTCTCAATGGGAAAGAGAAAGCACAACTCAGGAAAATTATTTGGTTTTTTTCCTAATAATAAGAGATTAAATAGACTAATTAAATAGACTAAAAATCCCTCCCTGTGTAAATAAATAGAAACCTGAAATAACCTTGGAGACAGTTACAAAAAAATAAAAGTTAAAGGTCTTACTACAATAAAAACTCCAGGATAAGCTATCTTCATCAGCAAATTTAATTAAACATTAAAGAAGCAAAAAATTATAATATTAGACAAGCTATTCCAAAATGCAATAAGAGGGAATATTCCACATGAAATTTTATAATCTAGGAGAACATTTATATCAAAGAAAAGATAGCATGAAATACCCATTTAAATCACTAACATAGATGAAAAAATCTTAGGATACTGTCGAAACAAAACCAACATTGTAATAAAAATGTTATATAGTGATCATGTTATATTAATTAACAAAATAAAAATTTGGCTTAATGTTAGAAAAATCTACCAATCAAGATATCAAAACATTAATACATTCTATTACATTATAAGATTAATGGAGAAAATAATATATATTAACAAATGAGGAAAAAATTATAAAATTCAAGAACTGATCATAGAAAAATATTTGTGGGGTAGGGATAGAAGGGAATATCTTTAAATGATAAAAACATTTATAATGAGAAAATCTAGAACAAACAATGGTGAAACATTAATGCTTTTATAATCAGGATCAAAACAAGAATTTGTAGTATAAACATTTCTACTCAATGTTTTACTGCAAGTCCTAACCAGTGCACAAAATGTTTTAAACAAACAAAAACCCACAAAAGTGTATAGATTAGAGATGAAAATACAAATATCATTATTTAGAATATATTTAATTGCTTACATGAAAAGCAGTAAAATCTACAAATTATTAATAATAATAAAGTTATTAATTATTATATGTAAATAAGTATGAATAATTATATTTATACACTTATCAGCAACTAAAAATATTATCTTTAATTTATCTGCCATTGTAACAATAAAATTAATAAAATAATAATATTTAGAAATAAACATAAAATACATTTTAAAACTTATGTGGAAATGATTATTTATTAACATTTAATTAATGGAGACATACATCATATTCATACATAGGAAAGCTCCATTTAGTAAAGACATGAATTCTTTCCTGGTGGTTCAGAGAGTAAAGAATCTGCCTGCAATGCAAAAGACCCAGGTTTGATCTCTGGGTGGAGAATATCTCCTGGAGAAGGTAATGGCTACCCAATCCAGTATTCTTGCCTGAGAATTCCAGGGACAGAGGAGCCTGGTGGATTACAGTCCATGGGGTCGCAAATAGTTGGACATGATTGCACAATTAAATTTTCACTTTCAAATTCTTTCAAAATTCATCCATGGCTTCAGTGTGATTTATTCATGAAACTTCACGGGGATTCTATAATTTATATGAAAGAATGTGGATGTAGAATGTTGTTCAGCAGCTAAGTCTCATCTGACTCTTTGTGGCCCCATGAACTGCAGTAGGCCAGGCTTCTCCATCCTTCACTATCTAGGATAGCTAAGTCAATTTTAAAGAAATGAATTGGCTGACAATTATCTATCATGTATCATTATAAACCTGCCATTATGTAGAGGGTGCAGTTATACTCCAATATATAATTGGAAAGGACACATTGTCCAAAAATGTATGCACATATAGAAGTTTACATGAGAAATTTGGCACTACAGATTAGGGTAAGATTATTTTTCAAAATAGAGTCACCACTCAATTTCATGAAACAAATATTGAGGGTCGTAAATAAATAAGTGAAAGAGGAGAGTGAAAAAGTTGGCTTAAAGCTCTTAGAAAACTAAGATCATGGCATCCAGTCCCATCACTTCATGGCAAATAGATGTGGAAACAACGGAAACAGTGGCTGACTTTATTTTTCTGGGCTCCAAATTCACTGCAGATGGTGATTCCAGCCATGAAATTAAAAAATGCTTACTCCTTGGAAGGAAAGTTATGACCAACCTAGATAGCATATTAAAAAGCAGAGACGTTACTTTGTCAGCAAAGGTCCGTCTAGTCAAGGCTATGGTTTTTCCATTGGTCATGTATGGATGTGAGAGTTGGACTATAAAGAAAGATGAGCACCGAAGAATTGATGCTTTTGAACTGTGGTGTTGGAGAAGACTCTTGAGAATCCCTTGGACTGCAAGGAGATCCAACCAGTCCATCCTAAAGATCAGTACTGGGTGTTCATTGGTAGGAGTGATGTTGAAGCTGAAACTCCAATATTTTGGCCACCTGATGTGAAGAGCTGACTCACTTGAAAAGACCCTGACGCTGGGAAAGATTGAGGGCAGGAGAAGAAGGGGACGACAGAGGATCAGATGGTTGGATGGCATAACTGACTCAAAGGACATGGGTTTGGGTGGACTCCGGGAGTTGGTGATGGACAGGGAGGCCTGGCGTGCTGCAGTTCATGGGGTTGCAACGAGTGGGACACGACTGAGCAACTGAACTGAACTGAAACAAATAAAACTATGTAAAATGTTGCCATTGGAGGAAATTGAGTAAAGTGTACATGAAATCTGGAGAAGGAAATGGCAACCCACTCCAGTATTCTTGCCTAGAGAATCCTGTAGACAGAAGAGCCTGGTGGGCAGCTGTCTATGGGGCCACACAGAGTTGGACATGACTGACATGACTTAGCAACAGCAGCAGTACATGAAATCATGCCACATTCTTACAACTGTAGGTGAATCTGTCACATCAGCAAAACTTTTATTAAAAACAAAAGATAAAATAGTTGACTTAATCACATGTATGTGTAAGTTTTATTTAATAAAATAATTTGTGCCTCTGTTAGTATACATGTGAGTTACTGCTGTATCACAATACAAAATTTACTACTCACTATGAGCTATTATTAAAAAAAAAAAAAACTGCTGGTCACTAATTATTAGAGAAATGCAAATCAAAACTACAATATCACCTCACACCATTCAAGAAGGCTATCATCAAAAAAATCTAAAAACTACAAATGTTGGAGAGGGTGTGGAGAGAAGGGAATCCTCCTACACTCTTGGTGGTAATGTGAGTTGGTATAGCTTCTATAGAGGACAGTATGGAGGTTCCTTAAAATACTAAAAACAGAGCTACCAAATGGCCCTGCAATTCCATTCTTGGGCATGTATCTGGAGAAAATCATGTCTGAAAAGATGCATGCACCCCCAACTTTCATAGCTGCACTGTTTACAGTAGGCAAGACATCAAAGCAACCTAAATGTCCATCAACAGAGGAATGGATAAAAATGTGGTACATATATACAATGGAATATTCTGTGTGTGTGTGTGTGTGTGTGTGTGTTTAGTTGCTCAGTTGTATCTGACTCTGCCATCCCATGGATTGTAGCCTGCCAGGATCCTCTGTCCATGGGATTTTCAGGCAAGAAAATTCGAGTGGGCATCCATTCCCTTCTCTAGGGGATCTTCCTGACCCAGAGATCAAACCAGGTCTCCTGCATTGCAGGCAGATTATCATCTGAGCTATCAGGGAAGTCCACTGGCAGCTCACTCCAGTGTTCTTGCCTGGAGAATCCCAGGGACAAAGGAGAGTAGTGGGGTGCCATCTATGGGGTCACACAGAGTCGGAAATGACTGAAGTGACTTAGCAGCAGCCACAGCATTCAGCATGATCAAGTGGTATTTATTCCAGGAAAGCAAGGTTGATATAACATTTGAAAATCAATGTAATACATCATATTAATAGAACAAAAGTAAAAAACTACAAGATAAGCTCATCAAACGAAAAAAATCATTGGACATAGTCTAACACCATTTCTTGATAAAAATGCTCAGCAAGCTAGGAATAGAAGGAAACTTTCAACCTGAAAAAGAAATCTATGAAAAACCCACATCTAACATTTTACTTAATGATGAAATACTGAAAGCTTTCCCCCAAGAACAAGACAATGATGTTCTCTTTTATCATTACCACTCAACCTGTTCTGCAGATTCTAATCAAGATAATGGGGGAATAAAATAAAGAAACTGAGATTGGAAAAGAAGAAGTAAACCTATATTCACAGAGGACACACACTTATATATAGGAAATCCTAAGAAATTCAAAAAAAATTTAGAGCTAATAAATAAGTTCAACAAATTTGCAGGATACAAGATAAATATAAAAATTCAATTACATTTCCATTCAATAATAATGAAAAGTATGCAAATTAAGCAACACTTGCAATAGAATCAAAGTAATAAAATACTTATGAATAAGTTTTTTTTTTTTTTAAGTGCAAGATATATACCAAAAGCTACAAAATACCATTGCCTGGATTATGGAAAATACCTGGTGGCTCAGATGGTAAAGAATCTGACCACAATGCAGGAGAACTGGGTTCAATCTCTGGGCTGGGAAGATCCCCTTAAGAAGGTAATGGCAACTCACTCCAATATTCTTGCCTGGAAAATTTCATGGACAGAGGAGAATGGCAAGCTACAGTCCATGAGGTCACAAAGAGTCAGACATGACTGAGGGACTAACACACACACACACACACACAACCAGAGAAAAAAACACAGAGTCCAGTGAAATATAGCAAATTTCCTTTAATTTCCTATGATTCCAGAGTCAATTCTAACACAGCCCTATTCTCTTCTATTTCTTATATTTTCAATAATTCACTCTTCTATCCATTCATTCTTTCATTCATATAACAAATATTACTTAAATAACTGTTATATGCCAAACAATATTCTAAGTGTCAGTAATATATTAGAGAGTAAAACAAAGACACTTCCTCTCATGCAGATTACATTCTAGTGGTGCAAGATAGACAACAAACAATAAACAATAAAAGTACTCAAATGGCAGAAGGTAATAATTACTGTGAAAAAAATAAGAAAAAGTAAGTATAAATGAGACTGACAATGTGGGCTGCAGGTGAAGAAGATTGGTTGGTGAGTAAGGTGATGTTTAAAAAAAGACATAAAGAAAGTGAAAGATTTGGCCCTATAGATATGTGGAAGTGAGGAGATGGTAGAGGCTATTAAACAGATAAAACAGCCAAGACAGATGCCTTAATGCAAGACAGTGTCTAGAATATTCAAGTAATAATAGCAAGAATGTAAATATGGTTACAGTCAGATGATCTGAAATAAAGTAAAGAGAATAGTAGGAGATGAAACATGACATGATGGTGATGGAGATTATGCAGGGCCTTGTAGATAGATCATTGATACAACTTTTGCTTACATCCTAAGTGAAATGCAGAACTATTGGAGAGTGTTGATCAAAGGAGTGTTTTAATCTAAGATTTCAGAGAATTACAATAGCTGCTATGTAAGGATAAGGATGAAGCACAGAAACAAGTTAGAGGCTATAGCAAAAATACAAATGAAAAATGAGAGTGTCTTGGATTAGAGTTAAAGCACTGGATACAGTAAGAAGTGGTCAAATTTCAATGGTATTTGCCCACAAAGCAGATGTAGGGTTTGAGAAAAAGGGAAGAACTACTGTTACCTCACTGTTTCTGGCCTGTTAAGCTGAATTTCAACAAATCCACTTTACATTTCAAGTAATGTAAGTAGATAGATGTTTGTTTCTTACAACCAAATGATTACTAAGAAAGTGATATCCAGTCAGTTGGATATCAATTGACAAGTGTAGTCAGGATGTTTGTGCCTAGAGTAAACAAGAAAGCAAAATCATATACAAAATAATGCTTTAAAAAGTCTCATTCTTCTCTGGCTATGCCACATGCTACAAGGTACATTTAATTCCAATCAATTTGGAAACTGAATGAAAAAGTGAAATTCTTCAGTCTAAGAATTTCTTTATCAAGAGATCCCACACTTTCTGAATGGAATTTAGTTGATGTCATCAATTGGAACAATCTGATATATTCCCTGTATATTAATCAAGAAAGGGATTGGAACGAGTTGGAGGCTCAGTTCCATCAAACTGAAGAGAATGATGCAACTTATTACACTGTGAAAGTCTCCCATTGCTGACACTTCTTGAGACTTTTCCATCAAAGACCATGGAGCACAAGCAGAGTTTGGAATGCTATGCTCCCATAAGCACTTGCCAGTCTGACTGGAATAGAAACAGTGGAAGAAAGATGCTTCTACTTTTCAGAAATTTGTACTCCATTCTTGAGAAAAAAACATAGTCCCTCCTATTCCTGTGTTTCATGAGATACATCCAACAAGACAGGACTGGCTTTGCAATGTTTAGAAAATATGTGTTTCAAGTCTAAACATAATAATGAACTCTCTCCAAAATGCAAGGCTTATGGAATTTTAACTTCTCTGAAAGGAGAATTAAGATAATTCATAATCCCTTCATAATAGGGAAATAGAAATAAAAATTAAGTCAAGGCTTACTTTCAGGGAAAAATAGTACAAATCATTCAGAGGGTTTTTGAAGTAATGAAAATAATGTTGTCCTTTATTTAATATAATGTGTTGATGCTTTAAAGAATTTTCATGGTAGTGCTATTATCTGAAAAAGAGGAAACTGAGTATCTGAGAACTTACTTGACTCTTCTGCTTAAGATCTCTCATCTGCTTAGCAACTAAGACAGGACAAAAAGATAAGGGTTAAAATTTATGGGCAAGGATGTTTCCTACTATGTTAAATCTGCCTTTCAAATTTTGAGCTAAAAATGAGGAAAGTAGGCAAAAAATAGTTTGTATCAGAGGGAAATTAGGTAGGCTTCAAGGTTTTGCATGAGTAGATATAGCTGTACTCCTTTACCTGTGTTATGATTTATGGTTGACAACCAATGCACCAATTAATGAAAGCACAGGAAATAGCCTGGCAAAAGAACACAATTTCTAGGAAAATCAATAGGTAACTGTAGCATCTGAGATGGGAGTAGAGGTGAGGTAATATCTAAACAGTAAACACTTTGGAAAACAGCACAATGTTCACAGGCCTACAATGAGTAAGGTAGTCTAAACTATCAGAATGAATCTGACCTGGTACCTGCTGCTAGTGATTGATAGCCACTAGAACTCTTCTCTCAAAGTACCAGTTATGGAGAAATGTAAAACACAAGGCCTAGCATTGATTTGGCAGAAAAATATGCCTTCCTTTCGCTGAGTAAGGCTAGCTCAGGTATACTATTGACACAAATAGAAATTGCAAAGTCATCATGGTAATTAGTATGAGTGCCTATCTTTGGAGATATTTTAAAGTACCAGTGAGTGGAAAGAGACTTCATTGACCCTACATGATAAAGAAAAGAGAAGGTACGTTTTGGTGTATATAATATTCTTATAAAATATTGCATAGATACAAGGGACACATGCCAAATAAATATATGCATTACAATAAATCTCTTGCACTGCTGCAATTGCATGAAGCTGTCCTTAATAAAGAAATTATACAACTGAAGCTACTAGTGCTGCAGATGTTTCTTCAAGTGAGAGACAATGTACTGATCCATCCACATTGCTTCCCAGATCCTCCTGAAAATTATAATACATATTTAATACAGGGTTGATTGAGATTAAAGGTAAAGTCTATGGCTGGTGAACAAAATAAAGCTAATTGTACTACGAAGGGAGTAAATCTGTGGTATCAACTGAATTAACAATATTTCAATAGAGTTAACTGTCCACAGTTAAGATAAAGCATAAACTGAAATGGAAGGAGAATATCATTTGGTCATGAAAAAATACATTGCTATCAGATTCTGTATTTTCTCTTTCAAACATGGGAACTATTTCTTCCCAATTTATTGCTAAACTCTTTTTGATACTTCTGTCAAAAGTAAAATGATGTTCCATGGAAGTAAGTCTCTGAGTTGACAAATCCTAGGTCTTTCTGGTCCTTTAAAACAATAGGAAGAAGAGGGGTGGTCCTAAGATGACAGAGGAATAGGATGGGAAGACCACTTTCTCCCCCACAAATTCATCAAAAAGAACATTTGAATGCTGAGTAAATTCCACAAAACAACTTCTGAATATCGGCAGAGGACATCAGGCACCCAGAAAAGCAGCCCATTGTCTTCGAAAGGAGGTAGGAAAAAATATAAAAGATAAAAAGAGAGTCAAAAGAAGTAGGGATGGAGCTCCATCCTGGGAAGGGAGTATTAAAAAAAAAGAGAAGTTTCCAAACACCAGGAAACACTCTCACTGCCGAGTCTGTGGCGAGCCTTGGAACCACAGAGGACAACATAGCCAGGAGGAAAAATAAATAAATATTTTAAACCCACAGATTATGTGCCAAATGGTAACTCTCCCAGCAGAGAAGCAGCACAGACTCCTGCATCCACCACTAGCAAGCAGGGGCTGGGCAGGGAGGCGTGGGCTGCATTGCTTAGAGTAAGGACCAGGCCTGAATGCCCCAAGGGAAATCTGAGGGAACTAACTTGGGATATCAAACCAGACTCTGGGGTAGCTACCACATGAAAAACTGTAACTTAAGACACCGTCAGGCCCATTCACAGAACAAAGGACTAAGCAGAGCTAGCCGGCTGCAGGTCAGCCTATCCTCCTCTGGTGACAGGCAGGCGAGGGCAGCCAGAGCCTGAAGGGAGCAATCGCAGCCCCAGAGAGGCATTATCTACCAAACTTCAAGCACGCTTCATTGCTAACCAAGACTTCTTGGGATTCTGGACGGTCAACATCTGCTTGAGAAGGTGCGCTGGTTGTACACCCAGAAAACCGAGTGGCAGGGACAGGGAAGGCGATAAGTCGCAGTGATCACGCTCGCCAAACACCTGGTCACCTGAGCTGCTCGGACCTGGGAAGGGCACAAAACGCAGGTCCAACCCAGTCTGTGCCTCTGAGGACTACCCAAGTACCTGAACCTGAGTGGCTTAGACCTGGGAAGTGCATACAACCCAGAGCCAGCCTCAGACAGTTCCTGGCAGAGCAACCTAGAGCCTAAACAGTGTAGACAGGGAAAGCACACACGCCGTGAGCAGGGGCAAACCCAGTGTGGCCGAGACACTGTGAACATATACCAGTGTTATTTATTTGCATCGTCCCTCCCTCCCCACAGCACGACTGAACAAAAGAGCCTAAAAAAGTGTCCACCACCAGCCCGTTGTGTCAGGGAAAAAATTAGACACGGAAGAGACCAGCAAACAGAAGAAGCTAAACCAGAGGAAACCTCCTTGGAAGTGACAGGTGCAATAGGTGTAGTTAGTACCGACTACATAAGAAGGAGCCTATAGACCTTGAGAAATATAAGCCAGATCAAGGAACTATCCGAAAATGAACTGACCACACACTGCCCACACAACACCAGAGAAAGTCCTAGATATATTTTTACTATCATTCTTTAATTATTTTTTAATATTTTTTTCAGGTCCTCTATTACTCCTTTAATTTTCATTTTTAAAACCTACTATTACTTTGTAAAAAAAAAAAAAAAGAGAGAGAGAGAGAAACCCTATTTTTTAAAGCAAACTTCATATATATATATATATATATATATATATATATATATATATATTATAGTTTTTTTGTGACTTTGTTTTCTTTAATATTGTATTTTTGAAAATCCAACCTCTACTCTAGATTTTTAATCTTTGCTTTTTGGTATTTGTTATCAATTTTGTACCTGTAAGAACCCAATCTTAAGTACCCATTTTTACCTGGAAGCAAGATTACTGGCTTCCTTGCTCTCTCCCCCTTTGGACTCTCCTTTTTCTCCACTAGGTCACCTCTATCTCCTCCCTCCCCCTTCTCTTCTCTACCCAACTCTGTGAATCTCTTTGTGTTTTCCAGATGGTGGAGAACACTTAGGGAGGTGATTACTGGCTGGATCTGTCTCTCTCCTTTTCATTCCCTCCTTTATCCTCCTGGACACCTCTGTCTCCTTCTTACCTCTTCTCTTCTCTGTATAACTCCATGAACATCTCTGAGCGGTCCAGACTATGGAGCGCACATAAGGAAGTGATAACTGGCTATCTTGCTCTCTCCTCTTTTGATTCCACCTTGTCTCATCCTGGTCACCTATATCTCCCTCCTCGCTCTTCTCTTCTCCATGTAACTCTATGAACCTCTCTGTGTGTCCCTCATTGTGGAGAAACTTTTCATCTTTAACCTAGATGTTATAGCAATGGTGCTGTATAGATGGAGAAGTCTTGAGACTACTGTAAAAATAAGACTGAAATCCAGAAGCAGGAGACTTAAGTCCAAATCCTGAGAACACCAGAGAACTCCTGAATCCAGGTAACATTAATCGACAGGAGCTCTTCAAACACCTCTATACCTACACTAAAACCAAGCACCACCCAAGGGCCAACAAGTTCCAGAGTAAGACATATCACACAAATTCTCCAGCAACACAGGAACATAGCCCTGAGCTTCAATATACAGGCTGCCCAAAGTCACTCCAAATCCACTGACATCTCATAACTCATGACTTGACACTTCATTGCACTCCAGAGAGAAATCCATCTCCACCCACCAGAACACCAACACAAGCTTCCCTAACCAAGAAAACTTGACAAGCCACCCATACAAACCCACCCACAGTGAGGAAACTCCACAATAAAGAGAACTCCACAAACTGCCAGAATACAGACAGGCCACCCCAAATGCAACATTATAAACAAGATAAAGAGACAGAGGAATACCCAGAAGGTAAAGGAACAGGATAAATGCCCACCAAACCAAGCAAAAGAGGAAGAGATAGGGAATCTACCTGATAACAAATTCTGAATAATGATAGGGAAAATGGTCCAAAATATTTAAAACAAAATGGAATCACAGATAAATAGCCTGGAGACAAGGACTGAAAAGATTCAAGAAAGGTTTAACAAGGACTTAGAAGAAATGAAAAAGAGTCAGTATATAATGAATAATGCAATAAATGAGATCAAAAACCCTGGAGGGAACAAATAGTAGAATAAGGGAGGCAGAAGATACAATTAGTGAAATAGAAGATAGAATGGTAGAAATAAATGAATCAGAGAAGAAAAAAGAAAAACAAATTAAAAGAAATGAGGGCATTCTCAGAGACCTCCGGGACAATGTCAAATGCCCCAACATTCGAATCATAGGAGTCCCAGAAGAAGACAAAAAGAAAGACCATGAGAAAATACTTGAGGAGATAATAGTTGAAAACTTCCCTAAAATGGGGAAGGAAATAATCACCCAAGTCCAAGAAATCCAGAGAGTCCCATACAGGATAAACCCAAGGCGAAACACCCCAAGGCACATATTAATCAAATTAACAAAGATCAAAAACAAAGAAAAAATATTAAAAGCAGCAAGGGAAAAACAACAAATGGCACACAAGGGGATTCCCATAAGGATAACAGCTGACCTTTCAATAGAAACTCTTCAGGCCAGGAGGGAATGGCGGGACATACCTAAAGTGATGAAAGAAAATAACCTACAGCACATATTACTGTGCCTAGCAAGGATCTCATTCAAATATGAAGGACAAATCAAAAGCTTTACAGACAAGCAAAAGCTGAAAGAATTCAGCACCACCAAACCAGCCCTCCAACAAATGCTAAAGGATATTCTCTAAACAGGAGACACAAAAATGGTGTATAAACTCGAACCCAAAACAATAAAGTAAATGCCAACAGGATCATACTTATCAATAATTACCTTAAATGTAAATGGGTTGAATGCCCCAACCAAAAGACAAAGACTGGATGAGTGGATTAAAAAACAAAACCCCTATATATGCTGTCTACAAGAGACCCACTTCAAAACAAGGGAAACATATAGATTGAAAGTGAAGGGCTGGAAAAAGATATTCCATGCAAACGGAGACCAAAAGAAAGCAGGAGTAGCAATATTCATATCAGATAAAATAGACTTTAAAACAAAGGCTGTGAAAGGAGACAAAGAATGACACTACATAATGATCAAAGTATCAATCCAAGAAGAAGATATAACAATTATAAATATATACACACCCAACATAGGAGCACCACAATATGTAAGACAAATGCTAACAAGTATGAAAGGGGAAATTAACAATAACACAATAATAGTGGGAGACTTTAATATCCCATTCACACCTATGGATAGATCAACTAAACAGAAAATTAACAAGGAAACACAAATTTTAAATGATAGAATAGACCGGTTAGACCTAAGTGATATCTATAGGACATTTCACACCAAAAAAAATGAATTTCACCTTTTTTTCAAGTGCACACGGAACCTTCTCCAAGACAGATCACATCTTGGGCCTTAAATCTAGCCTTGGTAAATTAAAAAAAACTGAAATCATTCCAAGCATCTTTTCTAACCACAAGGCAGTAAGATTAGATCTCAATTACAGAAGAAAAACTATTAAAAATTCCAACACATGGAGGCTGAACAACATGCTGCTGAATAACCAACAAATCACAGAAGAAATCAAAAAATATATCACAATATGCATAGAAACGAGTGAAAATGAAAATACAACAACCCAAAACCTGTGGAACACTGTAAAAGCAGTGCTAAGGGGAAGGTTCATAGCAATACAGGCATACCTCAAGAAACAAGAAAAAAGTCATATAAATAACCTAACTCTACACCTAAAGCAACTAGAAAAGGAAGAAACAAAGAACCCCAGGGTTAGTAGAAGGAAAGAAATCTTAAAAATTAGGTCAGAAACAAATGCAAAAGAAACAAAAGAGACCATAGCAAAAATCAACAAAGCCAAAAGCTGGTTCTATGAAAGGATAAATAAAATTGACAAACCATTAGCCAGACTCATCAAGAAACAAAGGGAGCAAAATCAAATCAATAAAATTAGAAATGAAAATGAAGAGATCACAACAGACAACACACAAATACAAAGGATCAACAGACTACTATCAGCAATTATATGCCAATAAAATGGACAACGTGGAAGAAATGGACAAATTCTTAGAAAAGTACAACTTTCCAAAACTGAACCAGGACGAAATAGAAAATCTTAACGGACCCATCACAAGCATGGAAATCGAAAATGTAATCATAAATCTTCCAGCAAATAAAAGCCTCAGTCCAGACGGCTTCACAGCTGAATTCTACCAAAAATTTAGAGAAAAGCTGACACCTATCCTATTCAAACTGTTCCAGAAAATTGCAGAGGGAGGTAAACTTCCAAACTCAGTATATGAAGCCACAATCACCCTAATACCAAAACCTGACAAAGATGCCAGAAAAAAAAAAAGAAAACTACAGGCCAATATCATTGATGAACATAGATGCAAAAATCCTTAACAAAATTATAACAATCAGAATCCAACAACACATTGAAAAGATCATACAGCATGACCAAGTGGGCTTTATCCCAGGGATGCAAGGATTCTTCAATATCCACAAATCAATCAATGTAATACACTACATTAACAAATTGAAAAATAAAAGCCATATGATTATCTCTATAGATGCAGAGAAAGCCTTTGACAAAATTCAACATCCATTTATGATAAAAAAACTTTCCAGAAAGCAGGAATAGAAGGAACACACATCAAAATTATAAAAGCTATATATGACAAACCCACAGCAAACATTATCCTAAATGGTGAAAAATTGAAAGCATTTCCCATAAAGTCAGGAACAAGACAAGGGTGCCCACTTTGGCCACTACTATTCAACATAGTTTTGGAAGTTTTGGACATAGCAATCAGAGCAGAAAAAGAAATAAAAGGAATCCAAACTGAAAAAGAAGAAATAAAACTCTCACTATTTGGAGATGACATGATCCTCTACATAGAAAACCCTAAAGACTCCACCAGAAAATTACTAAAGCTTATCAATGAATATAGTAGAGTAGCAGGATATAAAATCAGCACACAGAAATCCCTTGAATTCCTATACACTAATAATGAGAAAATAGAAAAATTAAGGAAACAATTCCATTCACCACTGCAATGAAAAGAATAAAATACTTAGGAATATATCTATCTAAAAAACAAAAGACCTATATATAGAAAACTATAAAACACTGTTGAAAGAAATCAAAGAGGACACTAACAGATGGAGAAATATACCGTGTTCATGGATCAGAAGAATCAATATAGTGAAAATGAGTATACTACCCAAAGTAATCTATAGATCAATGCAACCCCTATCAAGCTACCAATGGTATTTTTCACAGAACTAGAACAAATAATTTCATAATTTGTATGGAAACACAAAAAACCTTGAATAGCCAAAGCAATCTTGAGAAAGAAGAATGAAACTGGAGGAATCAACCTGCCTGACTTCAGGCTCTACTACAAAGCTGCAGTCATCAAAACAGCATGGTACTGGCACAAAGACAGAAATATAATCAATGGAACAAAATAGAAAGCCCAGAGATATCCATGCACATATGGACACCTTATCTTTGACAAAGGAAGCAAGAATATACAATGGAGAAAAGACAATCTCTTTAACAAGTGGTGCTGGGAAAACTGGTCAACCACTTGTAAAAGAATGAAACTAGAACACTTACTAACACCATACACAAAAATAAACTCAAAGTGGATTAAAGATCTAAATGTAAGACCAGAAACTATAAAACTCCTAGAGGAAAACATAGGCAAAACACTCTCCGACATACATCACAGCAGGATCCTCTATGACCCACCTCCCAGAATATTGGAAATAAAAGCAAAAATAAACAAATGGGACCTAATTAAAATTAAAAGCTTCTGCACAACAAAGGAAACTATAAGCAAGGTGAAAAGACAGCCTTCAGAATGGGAGAAAATAATAGCAAATGAAGCAACGGACAAACAACTAATCTCAAAAGTATACAAGCAACTCCTGCAGCTCAATTCCAGAAAAATAAATGACCCAATAAAAATAAATGGGCCAAAGTAATAAATAGACATTTCTCCAAAGAAGACATACAGATGGCTAACATACACATGAAAAGATGCTCAACATCACTCATTATCAGAGAAATGCAAATCAAAACCACAAGGTACCATTTCACGCCAGTCAGAATGGCTGTGATCCAAAAGGCTACAAGCAATAAATGCTGGAAAGGGTGTGGAGAAAAGGGAACTCTCTTACACTGTTGGTGGGAATGCAAACTAGTACAGCCACTATGGAGAACAGTGTGGAGATTCCTCAAGAAACTGGAAGTAGAACTGCCATATGACCCAGCAGTCCCACTGCTGGGCATACACACTGAGGAAACCAGAATTGAAAGAGACACGTGTACTCCAATGTTCATCACAGCACTGTTTCTAATAGCCAGGACATGGAAGCAACCTTGATATCCATCAGCAGACGAATGCATAAGAGAGCTGTGGTACATATACACAATGGAGTATTACTCAGCCATTAAAAAGAATACAGTTGAATCAGTTCTAATGAGGTGGATGAAACCAGAGCCTATTATACAGAGTGATGTAAGCCAGAAAGAAAAACACCAGTACAGTATACTAACGCATATATATGGAAGTTGGAAAGATGGTAATGATAACCCTGTATGCGAGACAGCAAAAGAGACACAGATGTATAGAACAGTCTTTTGGATTCTATGGGAGAGGGTGAAAGTGGGATGATTTGGGAGAATGGCATTGAAACATGTATAATATCATATGTGAGGCAAATCGCCAGTCCAGGTTCAATGCATGATACAGGATGCTGTGGGCTGGTGCACTGGGATTACCCAGGGAGCTGGTATGGGGAGGGAGGTGGGAGGGAGGTTCAGGATAGGGATCACATGTACACCCGTGGCAGATTCATGTTGACGTATGGCAAAACCAATACAATATTTTAAAGTAATTAGCCTCCAATTAAATAAATTTACATTAAAAAATACAACAATAGGAATAAACTTTTGGGGTTTAGATCCTTAGAATACTTTACGGAAAAAATATTCTGGATTCTATTTCTATATCTGAGATAATATGAGCATGATTTGGTTGAAGGCAATGATTTGGACAAAATTTCCTTTCAAGATACATTCCAGTTCTATGGACCTATGTCTATCTTTCTACCTGATGCAATATAAAGATGCTATACATGGGGTATGTGATTGAGTCTACCTACTCAGGTCAAAGTCATTAGATTCATGGCTTTAGAAAGATGCAAAATTTAAAAGACAGAATGTTTGATTTGGACAGAGTAAATTATAATTGATTCATTCCCATATTGGCTAATGTGTTTCACATGCAGAAAAATCCTATTCCACACCCATTGGTTTGTCTTTCCAGAACAAGAATCACTTGAAAAAAACAAAAGCATCACAAAACTATAATAAATCAAATGAAATCCACTTCTAGGTCACAAATAGCCTTGGGACTTACTGATCAAAATAGGTAACCCACATAGAATCATGTGACATTTTACTGACATGAGGAAAAGCAAGACTGTCAAAAGACATTAGAATTAAAATGTGAAAATAAAGGAAACAGAATTGCCCCCTACTCTTTAACGCACAACAGGAAACATTGTTTTTTTCTCTTAAATTGTAGTACTGAAAGTCTTTGAATTTTTATCCAACTTAAGACTCTAATGAAAATGAGAGGTCTATTTTATCCCTCATCTAAGGGAACTTTTGTTATTGTTGTTTAGTCACTAAGCCATTTCCAACTCTTTTGCAACCCCATGGACTGTAGCCCTCCAGGCTCCTCTGTGTATGGGGTTTCTCAAATAAGAGTATTGGAGTTGATTGCCATTTTCTTCTCCAGGAGATCATCCCAACTCAAGGACTGAACACACACCTCCTGCATCTACTGCATTGCAGGTGGATTCTTTACCACTGAGCTACCTAGGAAGCCCCCAAAGAAAACTTTGCCTCTGATCACTTGAAATAATTGATTAGTCTTTCCTCTTTCCTTCATAGTTTTAGAAATAAGTAAAATGGCAACAGAACTCAGGAATAGAATAAGTATCCCCACCCAAAACTAATTTCTATCTTCATATTTGTTGTTTTAATCACCAACAGGCACATTTCAGCATTGTTTCAGAAGCCACTATCTTGCTGATAGGTTCATAATTCATGAAGGCTAACAGGAGTATCATTAATCTAGTGTTCATCAAGAGGCAAAGTTTGTCTGTTGTCAATATCAGAAATGCATTGTTTGTTCAAGGCACAGTAAGAAAGGAAACAGTTCAAAATCCCTTTCATTTTTAAAATATGTAAATTGAGAACAATATTTTAAAGCAATTGTGCTGCTTGGGTTTGTAAGTAAATTTCTTACAACTGCTGAGCCATCTGTTAAACAGAGAGATCTTGTCTATTCAAAAATCTGAACTTAATGTATATATTTTTAATTTCAACAGCTTTTGTTTTGTTTTGGGCTTCCCTCATAGCTCAGTCGGTAAAGAATCCACCTGCAATGTAGAAGAACCTGGTTCGATTCCTGGGTCAGGAAGATCCACTGGAGAAGGAATAGGTTACCCACTCCAGTATTCTTGGGCTTCCCTTGTGGCTCTGCTGGTAAAGAATCCACCTGCAATGTGAGAAACCTGGGTTCAATCCCTGGGTTGAGAAGATCCCTTGGAGAAGGGAAGGGCTACCCACTCCAGTATTCTGGCCTGGAAAATTCCAGGGACTATACAGTCCATGGGGTCGCAAAGAGTCAGACATGACTGAGCGACTTTCACTTAGTTTTAATGCCCTAAGAAACAAATACTCTAGTAAATAGTTCATGGTATTCATGGGTCAAGTTAGTTAGAAAGGGAAATAAGCTATCCTTTGAAAATTGTTTTAAACTCTTCTTTCTGTAGAGAAAGGACGACACACTCACACCTCTGAGGTCTTTCACCTGCACCATATGTGGCCAAGTAAGAAATTGTCAGATTTGGAATTTCTCTTGACTTTGAAAGACTACCCCTTACATGAAAGAATGTGAAGGGCTGTGCAACCAATAACATAATTTCTAGATAGGCACCCTTCTAACCACAAATTCTTACATAAAATCTCATTCCTGAGTAATGTTTCTATGCTGCTAAATATAGTGCTCATATCTCTGTTAAATGAATTCTGATTAGTATAGTGGTCCCAATGTTTTCAACACAACACACAACCAGCTGCATACTACCTCAATATGTATTAGTATAAAACATTTTCACGGATTTTTAAGTGAATTGCTTTTAAATATCCATTGATCATCTTCATCTTTAGCTTTATTTATTTCTGCAAATGTAGCACATTATATTCAAAACTATCAGATGTTCAGCAACTTAATTTTATGCAGTTGCCTACTGTATTACAACAAAAATATCACTCAAGTTCAGTCAATAATGTCTGCTGAGCAACTATAATTTCCTAGCTAACCATATGCCCTATTCTTAAATAAAATAACAGATAATCTACTTAATTCAGAGTCCATCTTTTATAGTCTACTGTGTTTCAAATTAATGCGATCTAATTATCAGTCAGTCAGTCCAGTTGCTCATTCATGTACAACTCTTTGCAACCCTGTGGACTGCAGCGTGCCAGACTTCCCCCATCATCACCAACTTCCAGAGCTTGCTCAAACTCATATCCATCGAGTCAGTGATGCCATCCAAACATCTCATCCTCTGTCGTCCCCTTCTCCTCCTACCTTTAATCTTTTCTATCTATTAACAACCAAAATGATGGTCAGCACTGTGTTAAAAAGGAGACAGTCTTATAATCAAGTTTTTCCATCTAAATAAGAACAAGTTAGTTATTTAATAGCAAGCAATATATATCAGCTACCCTCCTTAGATTAGAAACAGAGAAGTCCAGGGCTGAAAGTAATACAAGGAAGGAAACTATATTCTCGTGAAAAATACATATATTTTCAACACCAATTTTATTTCCTACCATAACCACAGTGTCCTCCTATGCTCCTCAGGCCTTTAGGTAAATAGAGGGACAAGATGAGCATCAGATATCCAAGGACCAGGGAAAGGAAAGGAGAGATGAAGCCATAGAAACTAACTTGTACAATTTTCAACAAAGCACTTTTATAGAAAAATAATAGCTTTTCTTTAAACTCAGTGCAGCATGATCTGTTTTATATACGTAAGTTGACAAATATTTGAGACTAAAATTTAGAATTAGTTAGCAAGGTGGACACATTTATAATTAGCATATTTGTTAATGAGTGAGATAGTGGCATGATGCAGAGAACCACGTTAAAGCAAACTTTGTTTTATCTTGTTTTGTTTTCATTTTAGAATCCCCAGCCCCAGCTTGGTGACTGAGTCATAGTAGATACTTAGAAACAGGTTGTTGGGTAAATGGATGACAAGAATGAAAAAGGAAATCAATGATGAAAAGAGGTGTAAAAAGGGAGAGAGAGGCAAAGATAGAAGCCCAGTGGAGCTTGGTCCACATAGAGGCAATAAAAAAATAATGAAACAGTCACTTGGACTTTCACACTTCCAGGACAGTATAACAGTATTTTTACCACCTTATGTCCCCAAATAATAATCTTTTTAATATTAAAAAGCTGATAATTTCCCTTATCTTAATGTGCATAAACAGCTTCTGGAATATTTACAGGATAGTCTAATTTGTCCATAAAATGTTCATTTTTATTCAATTATAATAAAAGTGTATTTTTTACTTTACTCTGAGTAACCCATTAAAACCTCTAATTTTCCTTTTTGAATTAGTATTAAAGATCAACTTCAATGTCAGAATCATAAAATGTTTCCATTCACAAATTAACTTTCTCAATTGAAATTTGAATTCAGACTTTTGACAGAAAAAAAAGCTCGCCGACCACTATCACAGTTATAACAGATAGTAGCTATCTATGATGAACCAATAGTTCAACTAGCCTGCCATAGTCTCTGTAAAAAGCCCATTATGTCTTTGCTAAATATTTTATAAATTGGAAAACATAAAACTTCAATCAGCAAATCTGTCCCAGGCCTTCCCAGAAGCAAAAGAAAAATAAAATGTGAATGTGTCTATGTGCTCACATTTAGAATTAAATATACCTCCCTTTGAATTATGCCTACTGAAGCAATAGCTTGCCAATACTATTTATTAGTATATTAAGCATAGTTGACTCTTATTAATTCTATATATACATATTACATGTATATATATAAATGGCTCCAGAGTAAAAGAAACATGAGGACACTACAAATAGAGAAAACATAGTCTATGAATTTACTGTAATCCATATTTTCATAACTTAGCATTTGACCAGAGCAAAACAGCTAGTAGAGATTTTAGCCTCAAAATTTGCTTGTTTTTTTTTTTTCAGTAGTTTTTTAGACTATTAATCTAAAAAAAAGTTGTAGGAATAGGAGGGGAAATGAGGAAGTAATAAACACAGAAAATGAAAAGAGACATTCAATGGGCTCAAAATAGAGTGATTAAAAGCATTTCTTGAATGAAGTAAAACAATCCGGGGCTGGAATCTAAGCTCTGACATTCACTAGGTTTAAAAATTTTACCATCACATCAGAAAAATAAAATACCTAGGAATAATCAACCTAAAGAGGTAAAAGACCTATATTCAGAAAACTATAAGACACTAATGAAAAAAACTGAAGACAACACAGATGAAAAGATAAACCATGTTTCTGGATTGGAAGAATTAACATTGTTAAAATGACCATGCTACCCAAGGCAATGTACAGATTCAATGCAATATCTATTAAAATATCCAAGGCATTTTTCACAGAACTAGAATAGAAAGTTTTAAAATTTTGTATGGAAATACAGAAGACCCTGAATAGCCAAAACAGTATTTAGAAAGAAGGACAGAGCTGGAGTAATCATGCTCTCTGACCTCACACTACACTTCAAAATTACAGAAATCAAAACAGTATGGTCCTGGCACAAAAGTAGAAACACAGATCAATGAAACAGAATAGAAAGCCCAGAAATAGCCCCCCACACTTATGGTTGATAAATCTGTGGCAAAAAAGTAAAAACATACCAATAGAGAAGAGGCAGTATCTTAAATAAGTGGGGAAAACTGGACAACTGCATGTTCAGTTCAGTTCAGTTCAGTCACTCATTCATGTCTGACTCTTTGTGACCCCATGGACTATAGCATGCCAGGCCTCCCTGTCCATGACCAAACCCCAGAGCTTACTCAAACTCATGTCCATCGAGTTGATGATGCCATCCAACCATCTCATCCTCTATCGTCCGCTTCTCCTCCTGCCTTCAATCTTTCCCAGCATCAAGGTCTTTTCCAATGAGTCAGTTCTTCACATCAGGTGGCCAAAGTATTGGAGTTTCAGCTTCAGCATCAGTCATTCCAATGAATATTCAGGATTGATTTCCTTAAGGATTGACTGGTTTGCTCTCACAGCTACATTTGAAAGAATGCAATTAGAACATTTTCTAACATCATATACAAAAATAAAATAAAGACCTAAATGTAAGACTGTAAACTATAAAACTATAGAAAAGCATAGGCATAGCTCTATGACATAAATTGTAGCAATATTTTTTGGACCTGTCTCCTAAAGCAAAAGAAATAGAAGTTAAAAGAAACAAATGGGACTTAATTAAGCTTAAACGCTTTTTCAAAGCAAAAAAAACCATCAACAAAAGGCAAAGGCAGCATACTGAATGGGAGAAAATAATTTCAAATGGTATAATTCATAAGAGGCTAGCATCCAAAATATATAGGAAGCTTATACAATTCAATATCAAAAAAGCAAACAAACCAATTTAAAAGTGAGAAGAAAACCTGAATAGACATTTTTCCAAAGAAGACATGCAGACGGCCAAAAGACACATGAGAAGGTGCTCAACATTGTTAGTCATTAGAGAATGCAAATTAAAACCATGATGAGACATCACCTTACACCTGTCAGAATGGCTATCATTAAAAGAATGCAAATAACAAATGTTTGCAAGGATGTGAAAGAAAGAGAGCCCTTATATATTGTTGATGGAAAAATTGGTGCACCCACTGTGGAAAACAGTATGGATATTTCTCAAAAAACTAGCATTATTGTATGACCTAGCAATTCCACTCCAGAGTATATATCTGAAATTTAAAAAAAAAAAAAAAAACAGTCATTATTGTATGACCTAGCAATTCCACTCCAGAGTATATATCTGAAATTTTTTTAAAAATGCCAATTCAATAAAAATACATTCAGCCCAATGTTCAGAGCAGTATTATTTACAACTTGAAAAAATATTGAAGTAACCTAAGGGTCTATCAACAGATGTATGGATAAAGAAGATGTAGTGCATGCACACACACACACACACACACACACACACTCACACACATGAGTCAGCCACAAAAAGAATGGAATTTTTCAATTTGCTAAAACATGAATGGACTTGGAGGTTATCATGCTAAGTGAAATAAATCAGACAGAGAATGACAAGTACTGTATATTATCACTTATATGTGGAATATAAAATGGGTATGTGTGAAAGTGGCTCAGTCGTGTCTGACTCTTTGCAACCTCATTGACTATACAGCCCATGGAAGTCTGCAGGCCAGAATACTGGAGTGGGTAGCCTTTCCTTTTCCTGAGGATCTTCCCAACCCAGCAATCGAACTCAGGTCTCATGCATGGCAGGTGGATTCTTTACCAGCTGAGCCACAAGGGAAACAGTATGCCCAAAAGGGCAGTTAAATTCAGTCTTTGGCACATTCTTGTTTGTTTGTTTTGGTGAAAATCTTTTATTCTTGTGTTTTAGTTCTTTATTTTATGGAAATATAGTTAATTAACAATATTATATTAATTTCAGATATATGGCATAGTTTTTCAGTATTTTTACATATTATACTACATTAAAAGTTATTCCAGGACAATGGTTATGATATTCTGTGATATGCAGTGCAATATATAGTTTTTGCTTATCTATTTTATACACAGTAGTTTATATCTCCTAAGATCCTGGACACAGTTAAATCTTGTGTTTAAATTCTGTTTCTCAAATTAAACTGACTCAAATTTAATAATAGTGTATACTTTGCCAACAAAGGTCCTTCTAGTCAAGGCTATGGTTTTTCCAGTGGTCACGTGTGGATGTGAGAGTTGGACTGTGAAGAAGGCTGAGCACTGAAGAATTGATGCTTTTGAACTGTGCTGTTGGAGAAGACTCTTGAGTGTCCCTTAGACTGCAAGGAGATCCAACCAGTCCATTCTGAAGGAGATCAACCCTGGGATTTCTTTGGAGGGAATGATCTGAAGCTGAAACTCCAGTACTTTGGCCACCTCATGTGAATAGTTGACTCATTGGAAAAGACTCTGATGCTGGGAGGGATTGGGGGCAGGAGGAGAAGGAGATGACAGAGGATGAGATGGCTGGATGGCATCACCGACTTGATGGACGTGAGTTTGAGTGAACTCCGAGAGATGGTGATGGACAGGGAGGCCTGGCGTGCTGCAATTCATGAGGTCGCAGAGTCGTACATGACTGAGCGATTGATCTGATCTGATCCAATACTTATATATGGCTATCCAGGTGGCACTAAGTGGTAAAGAACCTGCCTGCCAGTGAAGGAGACATAAGAGCCTGGCATTCAATACCTGGGTCAGTAGGATCCCCTGGAGGAGGGCATGGCAACTCACTCCAGTATTCTCGTCATGGACAGAAGATCCTGGCAGGCTACAGGTCATAGGGTTACAAAGAGATGGACACAACTGAAATGACTTAGCATGCACACATGCATGCTTATATACTCCTTTATTTTCAAAGAATTTTCAAAAATATCTATTGCTATTTGAATTTCTTTCAACAATTTTTTTTGCACATTTTATCCTCCTGACAAAGTATTATATTCTGGGGCAACTGCAGTATTAGAATTGTCAAATTGCAAAATGACAGAGATGGAAAATTATTCTGTTTGCTCCTCATTAACATGAAAGCAAGATTGAAATAGCTTGCCCAAAACCACATAAAAATAAGTAGTTATTCTGAAAAATTTGCAATGAATATAAATAAATATCAACATAAGTTGTCATAAGAAAATTTACCTCCAAGTCCAATAAATAGACTAGTCATTCTGAGATATTTAATAAAAAAAAAATTCAAAAACAACAGTGTCAACAGTTTCTCAGATCATGTTTGTAATGCAATGTGAACCTGAGATTAAGTATCTCAATGTCCAAGGTGTAAGAGTATTACTTTGACCTAGCACAGATTGTATATTTTGTGTCTATTCTACAAATATTTCCAAAGTCATATTTAGAGTAATGTTTAATTTTGATATTATTTCCTTTTGAGGAGAATATTTTTATTCCTATAGTATAACATCAGAAATTGAAATGCAAACCTATGCCTCTTTTGGGGTGTGATCTTTTAATATATAACTCCTCAGCTTTTTTTTTTCATTTTTATGTATTTCTTAAAAATTTTTTTTTAATTGGAGGTTAATTAAATTACTATATTGTAAAGGTTTTTGTCATACATTGACATGAAACAGCCATGGGTGTTCATGTGGCCACCATCCTGAAACTCCCTCCCACATCCCTCCGCATCCCATTCCTCAGGGTTGTCCCAGTCCACTGGCTCTGAGTGTCCTGTTTTCATGCATTGAACTTAGATTGGTCATGTATTTCACATATGGTAATAAACGTGTGTCAATGCAATTCTCTCATATCATTCCACCCTCGCCTTCTCCCACAGAGTCCAAAAGTCTGTTCTTTATGTCTGTGTCTCTTTTGATGTCTCGCATATAGGGTCATCGTTTCCATCATTCAAAATTCCATATATATGCATTAATATACTGTATTGGTGTTTTACTCTCTGACTTACTTCGCTCTGTATAATAGGCTCCAGTATCATTCACCTCATTAAAACTGATTCAAATGTGTTCTTTTTAATAGCTGAGTAATAATCCAGTGTGTATATGTACCACAGCTTTCTTATCCATTCGTCAGTCAATGTACATCGAGGTTGCTTCCATGTCCTAGCTGTTGTAAATATTGCTGTAATGAACATTTGGCTACAGGTGTCTCTTTCAGTTCTGGTTTCCTCAGTGTGTATGCCCAGCAGTGGGATTGCTGGGTCATATGGCAGTTCTGTTTCCAGTTTTTTAAGGACTCTCCACACTGTTCTCCATAGTGGCTATACTAGTTTGTATTCCCATCAGCAGAATAAGAGGGTTCTCTTTTCTCTGCACACTCTCCAGCATTTACTGTATGCAGACTTTTTGTAGCAGTCATTCAACTGGTGTCAGATGGTACCTCATTGTGGTTTTGATTTGCATTTCTATGAATGAGTGATGTTGAGCATCTTTTAATGTGTTTGTCAACCATCTGTATGTCTTCCTTGAAGAAATGTCTGTTTAGTTTTTTTGGCCCATTTTATGATTAGGTTATTTATTTTTCTGGTATTGAGCTGTATGGGCTACTTGTATATTTTTTAGATTAATTCTTAGTCAGTTGCTTTATTTGCTATTATTTTCTCCCAATCTGAAGACTTCCTTTTCATCTTGCTTATACTTTCCTTCATTGTGCAAAAGCTTTTAAGTTTAATTAGGTCCCATTTATTTTTGCTTTTATTTCCATTACTCTGGGAGGTGGATCATAGAGGATCCTGCTGTGATTTCTGCAAGAGAGTGTTTTGCCTAAGTTTTCTTCTAGGAATTTTACAGTATCTTGTCTTATATTTTTAATCCATTTTGAGTTTATTTTTGTGTATGGTGTTAGAAAATGTTCTAGCTTCACTCTTTTAGAGGTGGTTGACCAGTTTTCCCAGCACCACATGTTAAAGAGATTGTCTTTTCTCCGTTGTATATTATTGCGTCCTTTGTCAAAATTATGGTGTCCATAGGTGCATGGATGTATGACTGGTCTTTCTACTTTGTTCCATTGATCGATATTCCTGTCTTTGTGCCAGACCATACTGTCTTAATTAAGGTAGCTTTCTAGTATAGTCTGAGGTCAGGCAGGTTGATTCTTCCAGTTCCATTCTTCTTTCACAAGATTGCTTTGGCTATTTGAGATTTTTTTGTATTTCCATACAAATTGTAAAATTATTTGTTCTCAGATCACATCAGATCAGTCACTCAGTCATGTCCAACTCTTTGTGACCCCATGAATCGCAGCACGCCAGGCCTCCCTGTCCATCACCAACTCCCGGAGTTCACTCAGACTCATGTCCATTGAGTAAGTGATGCCATCCAGCCATCTCATCCTCTGTCGTGCCCTTCTCCTCCTGCCCACAATACCTCCCAGCATCAAACTCTTTTCCAATGAGTCAACTCTTCGCATGAGGTGGCCAAAGTACTGGAGTTTCAGCTTTAGCATAATTCCTTCCAAAGAAATCCCAGGGCTGATCTCCTTCAGAATGGACTGGTTGGATCTCCTTGCAGTCCCAGGGACTCTCAAGAGTCTTCTCCAACACCACAGTTCAAAAGCATCAATTCTTCAGTGCTCAGGCTTCTTCACAGTCCAACTCTCACATCCATACATGACCACTGGAAAAACCATAGCCTTGACTAGACGGACCTTTGTTGGCAAAGTAATGTCTCTGCTTTTGAATATGCTATCTAGGTTGGTCATAACTTCCCTTCCAAGGAGTAAGTGTCTTTTAATTTCCTGGCTGCAATCACCATCTAGAGTGATCTTGGAGCCCAGAAAAAAAAAAGTCTGACACTGTTTCCACTGTTTCCCCATCTATTTCCCATGAAGGGATGGGACCGGATGCCATGATCTTCGTTTTCTGAATGTTGAGCTTTAAGCCAACTTTTTCACTCTCCACTTTCACCTTCATCAAGAGGCTTTTTAGTTCCTCTTCATTTTCTGCCATAAGGGTGGTGTCATCTGCATATCTGAGGTTATTGATATTTCTACAGGCAATCTCGATTCCAGCTTGTGTATTTTCCAGTCCAAAGTTTCTCATGATGTACTCTGCATATAAATTAAATAAACAGGGTGACAATATACAGCCTTGATGAACACCTTTTCCTATTTGGAACCAGTCTGTTGTTCCATGTCCAGTTCTAACTGTTGCTTCCTGACCTGCATACAAATTTCTCAAGAGGCAGATCAGGTGGTCTGTTATTCCCATCTTTTTCAGAATTTTCTACAGCTTATTTTGATCCACACAGTCTAAGGCTTTGGCATAGCCAATAATGCAGAAATAGATGTTTTTCTGGAACTCTCTTGCTTTCTCCACTATCCAGCAGATGTTGGCAATTTGATCTCTGGTTTCTCTGCCTTTTCTAAAACCAGCTTGCACATCAAGAAGTTCACGGTTCACATATTGCTGAAGCCTGGCTTGGAGAATTTTGAGCATTACTTTACTAGCGTGTGAGATGAGTGTAATTGTGTGGTAGTTTGAGCATTCTTTGGCATTGCCTTTCTTTGGGATTGGAATGAAAACTGATCTTTTCCAGTCCTGTGGCCACAACTGAGTTTTCCAAATTTGCTGGCGTATTGAGTGCAGCACTTTCACAGCATCATCTTTCAGGATTTGAAATAGCTCAACTGGAATTCTATCACCTCCACTAGCTTTGTTCGTAGTGATGCTTTCTAAGGCCCACTTGATTTCACATTCCAGGATCAGTGGTCAGTGATCACACCATCATGATTATCTGGGTCATGGAGATCTTTTTTGTACAGTTCTTCTGTGTATTCTTGCCATCTCTTCTTAATATCTTCTGCTTCAGTTAGGTCCATACCATTTCTGTCCTTTATCGAGCCCATCTTTGCATGAAATGTTCCTTTGGTATCTCTGATTTTCTTGAAGAGATTTCTAGTCTTTCCCATTCTGTTGTTTTCCTCTACTTCTTTGAATTGATCGCTGAGGAAGGCTTTCTTATCTCTTCTTGCTATTCTTTGGAACTCTGCATTCAGATGTTTATATCCTTCCTTTTCTGCTTTGCTTATCTCCTCTCTTCTTTTCAAAGCTATTTGTAAGGCCTCCCCAGACAGCCATTTTGCTTTTTTGCATTTCTTTTCCACGGGTATGGTCTGATCCCTGTCTCCTGTACAATGTAATGAACCTCTTTCCATAGTTCATCAGGCACTCTATCTATCAGATCTAGGCCCTTAAATCTATTTCTCACTTCCACTGTACAATCATAAGGGATTTGATTTAGTTCATACCTGAATGGTCTAGTGGTTTTTCCTACTTTCTTCAATTTAAGTCTAAATTTGGCAATAAGAAGTTCATGGTCTGAGCCACAGTCAGCTCCTCATTTTGTTTTTGCTGACTGTATAGAGCTTCTCCATCTTTGGCTGCAAAGAATATAATCAATCTGATTTCGGTTTTGACCATCTGGTGATGTCCATGTGTAGAGTCTTCTCTTGTGTTGTTGGAAGAGGGTGTTTGTTATGACCAGTGCATTTTCTTGGCAAAACTCTATTAGTCTTTGCCCTGCTTAATTATGTATTCCAAGGCCAAATTTGCCTGTTACTCCAGGTGTTTCTTAACTTCGTACTTTTGCATTCCAGTCCCCTATAATGAAATTGACATCTTTTTGGGTGTTAGTTCTAAAAGGCCCTGTAGGTCTTCTTAGAACCGTTCAACTTCAGCTTCTTCAGCGTTAATGGTTGGGGCATAGACTTGGATTACTGTGATATTGAATGGTTTGCCTTGGAAACGAACAGAGATCATTCTGTCGTTTTTGAGATTGCATCCAAGTACTGTATTTCAGACTCTTTTGTTGACCATGATGGCTACTCTATTTCTTCTGAGGGATTCCTGCCCGCAGTAGTAGATATAATGGTCATCTGAGTTAAATTCACCCATTCCAGTCCATTTGAGTTCACTGATTCCTAGAATGTCAATGTTCACTCTTGCCATCTCTTGTTTGACCACTTCCAATTTGCCTTGATTCATGGACCTAACATTCCAGGTTCCTATGCAATATTGCTCTTTACAGCATCAACCTTGCTTCTATCACCAGTCACATCCACAGCTGGGTATTCTTTTTGCTTTGGCTCCATCCCTTCATTCTTTCTGGAGTTATTTCTCCACTGATCTCTGGTAGCATTTTGGGCACCTACTGACCTGGGGAGTTACTCTAGTATTTGTTCTAGTTCTGTAAAATATTACATTGGTAGCTTGATAGGGATTGCATTGAATCTATAGATTGCTTTGGGTAGTATACTCATTTTCACTATATTGATTCTTCTGATCCATGAACATGGTATATTTCTCCATCTATTTGTGTACCTCTCTGATTTCTTTCATCAGAATTTTATAGTTTTCTATATATAGGTCTTTTGTTTTTTTAGGTACATTTATTCCTAAGTACAGACTGGTTCCAAATAGGAAAAGGAGTATATCAAGGCTGTATATTGTCACCCTGCTTATTTAACTTATATGCAGAGTACATCATGAGAAACGCTGGACTGGAAGAAACACAAGCTGGACTCAAGATTGCCGGGAGAAATATCAATAACTTCAGATATGCAGATGACACCACCCTTATGGCAGAAAGTGAAGAGGAAATAAAATGCCTCTAATGAAGGTGAAAGTGGAGAGTGAAAAAGTTGGCTTAAAGTTCAACATTCAGAAAACGAAGATCATGGCATCCAGTCCCATCACTTCATGGGAAATAGATGGGGAAACAGTGGAAACAGTGTCAGGCTTTATTTTTCTGGGCTCCAAAATCACTGCAGATGGTGACTGCAGCCATGAAATTAAAAGACGCCTACTCCTTGGAAGGAAATGTATGAACAATCTGGATAGCACATTGAAAAGCAGAGACATTACTTTGCCAACAAAGGTCCGTCTAGTCAAGGCTATGGTTTTTCCTGTGGTCATGTATGGATGTGAGAGTTGGACTGTGAAGAAAGCTGAGTGCCGAAAAACTGATGCTTTGAACTGTGGTGTTGGAGAAGACTCTTGAGAGTCCCTTGGATTGCAAGGAGATCCAACCAGTCCATTCTAAAGGAGATCAGCCCTTGCATTTCTTTGGAAGGAGTGATGCTAAAGCTGAAACTCTAGTACTTTGGCCACCTCATGCGAAGTGTTGACTCATTGGAAAAGACTCTGATGCTGGGAGGGATTGGAGGCAAGAGGAGAAGGGCACGACAGAGGATGAGATGGCTGGATGGCTTCACTGACTTGATGGACATGAGTCTTAGTGAACTCCGGGAGTTGCTGATGGACAGGGAGGCCTGGCATGCTGCTATTCATGGGGTCGCAGAGTTGGACACGACTGAGCGACTGATCTGATCTGATCTGATTCCTAAGTATTTTATTCTTATCATTGCAATGGTGAATGGAATTATTTCCTTAATTTTTCTGTTTTTTCAGTGTTAGTGTATAGGAATACCAGGGATTTCTGTGTGTTGATTTTATATCCAGTATGTTTACTATATTCATTGATTAACTCTAGTAATTTTCTGATGGTGTCTTTAGGGTTTTCTATGTAAAAGATCGTGTCATCTGCAAACAGTGAGAGTTTTACTTCTTTTCCAATCTGGATTCCTTTTGTTTCTTTTTCTCCTCTGATTGCTGTGGTGAAAACTTCCTAAACTATGTTGAAAAGTAGTGGTGAGAGTGGGCACCCTTGTCTTGTTCCTGACTTTATGGGAAATACTTTCAATTTTCACCATTGAGGATAATGTTGGCTGTGGATTTATAATATATGGCTTTTATTATGTTGAGGTATGTTCCTTCTATGTCTGCTTTTTGGAGGTCTTTTTTTTTTCATAAATGGATGTTAAATTTTGTCAAAGTCTTTCTCTGCTTCTGATGAGATAATCATATGGCTTTTATCTTTCAATTTGTTAACGTGGCGTATCACATTGTTATTTGTGAATATTGAAGAATTCTTGCATCCCTTGGATAAAGCCCATGAGTCAGGATGTATGACCTTTTTAATATGTCATTGGACTCTGTTTGCTAGAATTTGGTTTAAGATTTTTGCATCCATGTTCATCAGTGATATTGACCTGTAGCTTTATTTTCTAGTGGCATCTTTGTCTGGTTTTGGTATGAGGGTGATGGTGCTCTCATAGAATGAGTTTAGCAATTTACCTTCCTCTGCAATTTTCTGGAAGATTTTGAGTAGGGTTGATGCTAGTTCTTCTCTAAATTTTTGGTAGAATTCACCTGTGAAGCCATCAGCTCATGGGCTTTTCTTTGTTGGAAGATTTTTTTTTATTACAGTTTTGATTTCCATGCTTGTGATGGGTCTGTAAAAATTTTCTATTTCTTCCTGGTTCAGTTTTGGATGGTTATACTTTTATAAGAATTTGTCCATTTCTTCCAAGTTGTTCATTTTATTGTCACATAGTTGCTGATAGTAGTCTCTTATCATCCTTTGTATTTCTGTGTTCTCTAATGCGATTTCTCCATTTTCATTTCTAGTTTCTTTTATTTGATTCTTCTCCCTTTTTTTTCTTGATGACTCTGGCTAATGGCTTGTCTCTTTTATTTGTCTTCTCAAAGAATGAGCTTTTAGTTTTGTTGATTTTTGCTATAGTCTCCTTTATTTCTTTTTCATTTATTTCCTCCCTAATTTTTATGTTTTCTTTCCTTCTATTAATGCTGGGATTCTTCATTTCTTCTTTTCTAGTTCCTTTAGGTGTAAACTTAGGTTATTTATTTGATTTTTCTCTTGTATATTGAGGTAGGCTTGTATTGCTATGAACCTTCCCCTTACAACTGCTTTTATTGAATCCCGTAAGTTTTGGTTGTTGTGTTTTAATTTTCATTTCTTTCTTTTTTTTTAATTTTATTTTTAAACTTTACATAATTGTGTTAGTTTGCCAAATATCAAAATGAATCCGCCACAGGTATACCTGTGTTCCCCATCCTGAACCCTCCTCCCTCCTCCCTCCCCATACCATCCCTCTGGGTCGTCCCAGTGCACTAGCCCCAAGCATCCAGTATCGTGCATCGAACCTGGACTGGCAACTCGTTTCATACATGATATTTTACATGTTTCAATGTCATTCTCCCAAATCTTCACACCCTCTCCCTCTCCCACAGAGTCCATAAGACTGTTCTATACATCAGTGTCTCTTTTGCTGTCTCGTACACCGGGTTATTGTTACCATCTTTCTAAATTCCATATATATGTGTTAGTATACTGTATTGGTGTTTTTCCTTCTGGCTTACTTCACTCTGTATAATAGGCTCCAGTTTCATCCACCTCATTAGAACTGATTCAAATGTATTCTTTTTAATGGCTGAGTAATACTCCATTGTGTATATGTACCATAGCTTTCTTATCCATTCATCTGCTGATGGACATCTAGGTTGCAGACAATCTCTTTAACACGTGGTGCTGGGAAATCTGGTCAACCACTTGTAAAAGGATGAAACTAGAACACTTTCTAACACCATACACAAAAATAAACTCAAAATGGATTAAAGATCTCAATGTAAGATCAGAAACTATAAAACTCCTAGAGGAGAACATAGGCAAAACACTCTCCGACATACATCACAGCAGGATCCTCTATGACCCACCTCCCAGAATATTGGAAATAAAAGCAAAAATAAACAAATGGGACCTAATTAACCTTGAAAGCTTCTGCACATCAAAGGAAACTATTAGCAAGGTGAAAAGGCAGCCTTCAGAATGGGAGAAAATAATAGCAAATGAAGCAATTGACAAACAACTAATCTCAAAAATATACAAGCAACTCCTGCAGCTCAACTCCAGAAAAATAAATGACCCAATCAAAAAATGGGCCAAAGAACTAAATAGACATTTCTCCAAAGAAGACATACAGATGGCTAACAAACACATGAAAAGATGCTCAACATCACTCATTATCAGAGAAATGCAAATCAAAACCACTATAATTTTCATTTCTTTCAATGCATATTTTGATTTCTTATTTGATTTCTTCTATGATTTGTTGGTTATTCAGACACATGTTGTTTAGCCTCCATATGTTTGTATTTTTATTTAATTTTTCCTGTAGTTGACATCTAATCATACCACATTGTGATTAGAAAAGATGCTTGAAATATATATTTTTTTTAATTTACCAAGGCTAGATTTATGGCCCAGGATGTTATCTATCCTGGAGAAGGTTCCATGTGCACTTGATAAAAAGGTAAAATTCATTGTTTTGGAGTGAAATGTCCTATAAATATTAATTAGGTCTAACTGGTCCATTGTATCACTTAAAGTTTGTGTTTCCTTGCTAATTTTCTGTTTGGTTTATCTATCCATAGGTGTGAGTGGGGTATTAAAGTCTCCCACTACTATTGTGTTACCATTAATTTCCCCATTCATACTTGTTTTCATTTGCCTTACATATTGTGGTGTTCCTATGTTTGGTGCAAATATATTTATAGTTGTTATACCTTCTTCTTGGATTGACCCTTTGATCATTATGTAGTATACTTCTTTGTCTCTTTTCATGGCCATTATTTCAAAGTCTATTTTATCTGATATGAGTATTGCTACTCCTTCTTTCTTTTGGTCTCCTTTTGCATGAAATACTTTTTCAAGACCTTCACTTTCCATCTCTATGTGTCCCTTCTTTGAGGTTGGTCTCTTGTAGACAGCATATATAGGGATCTTGTTTTTGTATCCATTCAGCCAGTTATTTGTCTTTTGGTTGTAGCATTCAACCCATTTACATTTAAGTTGTGTGTTATTTGTTGCCTTTCCCTTGCTGCTTTTAATATTTCTTCTTTGTGTTTGATCTCCATTAATTTGATTAATATGTGTCTTGGAGTGTTTTGCCTTGGGTTTATCCTGTTTGGGACTCTCTGGGTTTCTTGGACTTGGGTGGCTATTTCTTTCCCCATTTTAGGGAAGTTTTCAACTATTATCTCTTCAAGTATTTTCTCAGGGCCTTTCTTTTTGTCTTCTTCTGGGACTCCTATGATTCAAATGTTGGAGCATTTAAGATTGTCCTAGTGGTCTCTGAAGTTGTCCTCATGTCTTTTAATTCTTTTTTCCTCTCTGCTTCATTTATTTCCACCATTCTGTCTTTCACTTCACTTATCCTAACTTCTGCCTCAGTTATTCTACTGTTGATTCCCTCCAGAGTGCTTTTTATCTCAGTTATTGCATTATTTGTTATTGATTGGCTCTTTTCTATTTCTTCTACGTCTTTGTTAAACATATCTTGCATCTTCTGAATCCTTGTCTCTAATATATTTATCTGTGACTCCATTTTGTTTTTAAGATCTTGGATCATCTGTATTATCATTATTCAGAATTATTTTTCAGGTAGAATCCTTATCTCCTCTTTTGTTTGGTTTGGTGGGTATTTATCATGTTCCTTTTCCTGTTGAATATTTCTCTAACTTTTCATTTTGTTTAGACTTCTTTGATTGTGGTGGCCTTTCTGTAGGCTAGAAGTTCATGATTCATCTTTATTGTGGGTCTTGGCCCCTGTTGGTGGGGTTGGATTAGTGTCTTGTCAAGGTTTCCTGGTTAGGGAAGCTTGTGTTTGTGTTCTGGTGGGTGGAGCTGGATCTCTTCTCTCTGGATGCAATGAAGTGTCCAGTAGTGAGTTTTTGGGTGTCTATGGGTTTGGCATGGATTTGGGCAGCCTGTATTTTAATGTTCAGTGCTGTGTTCCTTCATTCCCAAAGAATTAGCATGGTATGTCTTGCTCTGGAACTTGTTGGCTTTTGGGTCATGCTTAGTTTCAGTGTAGGTCTGGAGGCTTTCTGATGAGCTCTTGTTGATTAATGTTCCCTGGAATCAATGTTCATTGCAGCACTGTTTATAATAGCCAGGACATGGAAGCAACCTAGATGTCCATCAACAGACGAATGGATAAGAAAGCTGTGGTACATATACACAATGGAGTATTACTCAGCCATTAAAAAGAATACATTTGAATCAGTTCTAATGAGGTGGATGAAACTAGAGCCTATTATACAGAGTGAAGTAAGCCAGGAAGAAAAACACCAATCCAGTATACTAATGCGTATATCTGGAATTTAGAAAGCCAGTAATGATAACCCTGTATGCGAGACAGCAAAAGAAACACAGATGTATAGAACAGTCTTATGGACTCTGTGGGAGAGGGCGAAGGTGGGATGATTTGGGAGAATGACATTGAACCAAGTATGATATCATATATGAAACAAAACGCCTGTCCGGGTTCAATGCATGATACAGGATGCTCGGGGCTGGTGCACTGGGATGACCCAGAAGGATGGTATGAGGAAGGAGGTGGGAGGGGTGTTCAGGAAGGAGAACACGTGTACACCCTTGGCGGATTCATGTTGATGTATGGGAAAACCAATACAATATTGTAAAGTAATTAGCCTCCAATTAAAATAAAGAAATTTATATCTTAAAATAAAGAAGTTTTCTGGTGTTCTCAAGTTTTGGATTTAAGTCTCCTGCCTCTGGGTTTTCAGTCTTATTCTTACAGTAGCCTCAAGATTTCCCCATCCATACAGCACAGATGATAAAACATTTAGGTTTATGTTGGAAAGATTCTCTACAGTGAGGGACACCCAGAGAGGTTCACAGAGTTACATGGAGAAGAGAAGTAGGAGGAGGGAGATAGTAGTTACCAGGAGGAGAAGAGGGGGATCCAAAAGGGGAGAGACCAATCTAGCCAGCAATCAGTTCCCTAAGAGTTCTCCACAGCCCAGAACACCCAGAGAGAGTCACAGAGTTAAGCAGAGAAGAGAAGTTGGAGGGAGGAGATAGAGATGACCTGGGGGAGAAAAAGGAGAGTCAGAAGGGGAGAGAGCAATCAAGCCAGTAATCACACCCCTATGTGAAAATGGATAATGAAGATTAGATTCTTAAAGGTACAAAATTGAGAAGAAATACCAAAAAGCAAAGATTAAGAATCTAGAGTAGAGGTTAGACTCTCAAAAATACAATATTAAAATATAAAGCAAAATCAATCACAAAATTATAATATATAAATTTCATATGTGTATGAAATTTGCTTTAAAATAGGATCTTTTTTTCACAAGGTAATAGTAGGTTATAAAAATGAAAATTAAAGAGTAATAAAAAACTTAAAAATTAAAAATGATAAGAGTAAAAATATATTTAGGAATTTCTCTGGAGCTGTTTGTTGAGGGCAATGTGGGGTCAGTTCAGTTTCAGATAGTTCCTTGTTCCAGCTTGTTCTTCTCAAGGTCTATATTCCCCTTCCAATGCTTAGTCAACATTAACGACAGGGTTTTAATCCATTGCACCTGTCACTTGCAGAGCGGTTCCCTCTTCTTTATTTTGGCTTCCTCTGTTTGCAAGTCTCTTCAGTGTGTAATTTCCACCCTGACACAAGGGGGAAAAGGTGGTCAGTTATTTAGGCTCACTTGTTCAGTTGTGTTGTGGGGAGGGAGGGACACTGCAAGCAAATATCACTGTTGTGTGTGTGGAGTGCTCATAGTGTATGGACCACAGTTGGTTTGCCCCCACTCACGGAGGCATGTGCTTTCTGGGTCTACACTGCTCAAGCTCCAGGTTGCTCTTCAGGGGTACTGTCCAGTGTGGGTCCTGTGTTTCATGCACTTCCTAGATCTAAGTTGCTCAGGTTCAAGTTCGCAGGTATTCCATAAGGGTACAGATTCGGTTGGGTGTGTGTTTTGTGCCCTTCCCAGGTCTGAGCAGCTCAGGTGACAAGGTTCTATGAGAGTGCACTGTCCCAGGTGGGTCCTGTTTGTTAATCAAGTCCCTGGTCCTGGCTGCTCATTTCCGGGGTGCACCGTGAGAGTGCTGTCTCTGGTGTGCCATGTGTCTCCTCTGGGGAGCTGATCTCAGGCTTCAACCCTCCTGGATCCCAGGAAGACGTGGTTGGCAACTGGGGGAGCCTGCTCACAATTTGGTGGAGGATGCTGGTCCCTGGGGCCGAGATTGCCCCTTGCCTTCCAGCTCTGGCTGCCGCACACCTGCCTCTCTGCCTCTGGTGGGAGGTAGGGGCTTGTACACAGCCTGCTGGCTCTCCTTTGGTATTTGCTCAATCTTTTGTTCTGTGAGTGGCCCAGGCTGCACCTTAGGTTAGAGCCTTTCACAGGAAAGTCCTTTTTTTCCTCTTCTTCTGACTATCCCACAGTTTGGGTTGCTATCTCACATTATCTCCCTCAGATTGTCCTCAGGGCATTCAGGCCTGGTACTTACCCTAAGGACCAACGATGCAGTGTGCCTTCCTGTCTGTCGAGTCCACCTCGACAGCACAGGTTCCCAAAATTGTGGCATGGCAAAAGAATGAGAAACACTCGAGAAAGTTACAGCAGGGATCAGGGGACCAACACCACCATGAGGTGAAAGTGCTCAAACTGGTCTCAAGTCTGCTTTATTATATTTTTTGAGACTTGCTTGTACGTGTTTACATGAGCATAGTAGGCCAGCTGGCCTTGAGTGATAATCCTGTGCAGTTAACATTTAACATTTTTGTATCCTTGTTTTTCTGCCTCAAGGGCAAAGACCCAGTTATCTTTATGTGCCTTCCAGGCCCCAAAGATAGGAACAGTCTGTTGATGGCTTTCCATCCCCAGGCATATATCCTACTTTCAAGAGGTTTTTTGTTCCTTCTTCGATTCCTTCAGGAGTCACATATTGAGTCATGTCCTCTCAGCAAGGTTGTTTAATTCTTTTTCCAGGCCTTTTAGTAGGCCTGTCTTCTACACTGTCCAGCCCCTGCTCACTAGTGGTGGACACAAGCGTCTGGGCTACTTCTCCACTTGGAGTTGCATTTAGGTGTGTATTCTGTGTTTGTTTTTTTTTTTTTCCATCCAGGTTTTGTTGCCCTCTGAGATTCCAAAACTCCCCACAGACCCGCCAGTGAGAGGGTTTCCTGCTGTTTGGAAACTTCTCCTCCTTCACAACTCCCTTCCCATGATGGGTCTCCATCCCTAACTCTTTAATCTCTCTTTTTGTTTTTATATTTTGTCCTACCTCCTTTTGAAAAGAATAGGCTGCCTTTCTGGGTACCTGGAGTCCTCTACCAGTGTTCAGAAGTTGCTTTGTGGAAGTTGTTCAGCATTCAAATGATGTTTTGATGAATTTGTAGGGGAGAAAGTGGTCTCCCTGTCATATTCCTCTGCTATCTTGGGACCGCCCACAGAACTCTTCAACTTTTATTCAGCTGATCCTTTTGGGAATACAAAATCATCATAATCTTTTGATCTCATCCTCTTGGATTTGCTCATGGGGGAAAAAATCACCATATTCAATTTCATAAAATATTATAGGTAAGATATTTATTTACAACAAAACAAACGTGAAGACAATATTACTTTATTACATGTATAAAGATGTAAGTGATTCACAGACTACTTAATGATACTTAAATATTAAAATTCATGTAGGAGAAGTAATATTTACTTAGCTTTTACTATTTTCCATGTGTCAGATTTAGAATTATATATTGTCATAATGGTGAATTCTAATGCTCAGTCTCTTGCTGCTGCTGCTGCTAAGTCACTTCAGTCATGTCCAACTCTGTGCGACCCCATAGACAGCAACCCACCAGGCTCCCACATCCCTGGGATTCTCCAGGCAAGAACACGGAAGTGGGTTGCCATTTCCTTCTCCAATGCATGAAAGCAAAAAGTGAAAGTGAAGTCACTTAGTCATGTCCGACTCTTAGCGACCCCATAGACTGCAGCCTCCCAGGCTCCTCTGTCAATGGGATTTTCCAGGCAAGAGTACTGGAGTGGGGTGCCATTGCCTTCTCTGGCTCAGTCTCTTAGGTAGGTATTATTCTTGATTATGGCTCAGATGGTAAAGAATCCACCTGCAATGAATGAGACCTGGGTACAATCCTTGAGTTGGGAAGATCCCCTAGAGGAAGGCATGGCAACCCAATCCAGTATTCTTGCCTGGAGAATCCCTATTGACAGGGAAGCCAGGCAGGCTACACTCCATGGGGTCGCAAAGAGTCAACATGACTGAACGACCAAGCATAACACACAGCATGTTCTTTATTGTATCTTGACATTTTACAGATAAGGAAACTGATGCTAAGCAAGTTTAAGTAATTTTTTTCATGGTTACATAACCTGAATTTGAACCAAGGTTTTACTGACTAGAGCCTATTCTCTTTCCGCTAGCTATGCTATCCCTACCCCAAAAAGCACTTGGATATTGTTTACAAAAACCTAAAAAAAATGAAATGCTTCTCATATCTGGACCAAATCTGGTGTCAAATAAAAATAGAATTTTGCCCTGGGTATAAGCTCACATAATGGTTAGAACACTCCTCTATCCTATTCTCCCTATTGATGCCACAGAGTATTTGATGATTGCAATATATATCAAAGGCATCAGACACAGAAGCAGCATCTGAGAAAATGCCTGTGTCTAACAAGGGATAAACAAAAAGTATCAAGAAAACAAAAAGAAGGTCTTAGTGGAACCTGCACTTTATGGCAATCTTACACTTCTCTTAGCTATTCCTTTACCTCTCTCATAGCTTACTTCATTATTTTTTATTCCTTTTCCCTTCCCCATCTGCCTACTTGGACCCAGCACATTTACCAGGAACCCCTCTCCAAAATAAGTGTGAAAATTATTGAAAAAATTTAAAAATTATAGTAATGTATCCACAATACTCTACTTTCATTTTCTACAGATATTTCACCATTCTTTAGTGCTTACACTGTGTGTTTCTGATTCAGTTCCTAATATACATGAAGTCCTGATTTGTATGAAGAAATATATACATCTTCAGTAATCACTGAAAATGTTCTCCAACCTCCTAGTATAATATCAGGCACAAAATGGGTGATCAGTATTCATATTTATCCATGGTGATAGTAATAATAATGATAATGATGATAGACCTCGTCTGTTTTTAAAAAGCTATAGCTTGTGACACTAGAGTACCATTTAAGTCATCTCAGTGACTACTGATTAGTGTCTTCTATTAAAGCATAGAGTTTATGATAAAGTTAATATAAGAACACTAAAACACTACTTTGCACTTTTAGATATTCTTGGTGTTTAAAACTCTAGTTTTATCTCGAAGGAATCTAACAAGTATGATGACAGCTGGCATAGGATTTTAGAAAAAAAAAAAACTGATAAGACAAAATGAGAACGCTCATAGCATGTTGAACTCTTTACATAAAATGTCAGCAACAGACCAAAATTGTGAAATATATCAGAACACACACCTGATGATTTGCAGTGAAAATAGCACCACACAACATTTCTTCTAAGAGAGTCTCTGTCCTTGTTACCCAGCCTATACCCACTGGCCTGTACTGTGCTTTTCTGAGGAAGCATGTATAGTCCCTGGGGCCTTCCCATCATCATATGTAAAAAGACTGGCGCAGACCTCAGTAAGCTACTTAATACTTAACATTCTCTACTTCCAACATACATTTAAGATGTCTTTTTTTTTAATTCCCCATTGTTTAAAAATCCCCAAAGCAATTTTGGAATTTACCTTTAAAAGAAAAATATTTAAAATAATTTAAATCAATGTGCAATTAGAATATGTGATCTGTCCAGAAAGTGAGAAAATCATTATTGGCAATATATTTTGGCTAAGCTTAGGAAGGGAATATGTTGACATTTGCACATGCATAAATGCATAATATTAAATTGTTATGATTCAAATTCACTTATCAGGAAAACTATGGGTAAAAAGAATTTCTGAAGAGTCAATGTCAGCTCCATTTAGTCTGGGACTCTGGAGAATGGGTGTTCACTAAGAATATAAAACTTCTCCAAACTAAAGAGCTCTTTCATGACTCTCAAAAGTAAGTTGGAATCTTTTCAAGATTAAACATTCTCCTATTTTTTTTTTATTTTATGTTTTAACTTTACAATATTGTATTGGTTTTGCCATATATCAACATGAATCCACCACAGGTATACACGTGTTCCCCATCCTGACCCCTCCTTCCTCCTCCCTCCCCGTACTTCTAAAATGTATACACCTTCTTGAAACTTAAAGTGCCATGAGAAGCTTTCATTTTATTACTCTTCCTTTGAAAATTCTGGAAATTTCAGAAAAAAATATTAAATAAATAAAAACCTCAAATATATAAGAATACTTTATTCTAATTTTGAGGCTTAGGTTAAGAAAAGGAAGTGGAAATAGTTCTTATATCACTAGCAAATAAATAACACAACCATAATTGCAACTGACACGTGCATCAAAATATTTGCTATTTTAATGAGTAAAACCAATCTGCCTAGTTAAATGAATTTAGACACTTATCCATAGTATTAAGTCATGTTTTTATAATATTTGAAAAACCTTCAATTGGATAATTTTTGGTCTAGATTTAAATGCCCTTGCATTGCAGCTTTTTCACAGAAACCTTTTTATTTATGAGCATTTGGTTATCTCTCCCATTTCTATACTCTGCCTGGACTCAGCATGATTATGACATGAACATAGATGGCAGATGCCTTGACTTTTGAGGTAGTTAGTCATGACTGGAGGCATTCCAAGACATTGGTCCTGAAGAAACATAGCAGTGTGGGATTTGTGTGTATTTGTGTGAGTGTGTGTATTGGTAAATAAAGTAATGGAGCTCCTATACAGTTTCTCTTCTCATTAATTTTTTTTTAGTTTCATTTTCTCTGCCTTTGAATAATTGCTATTAAATACACCAGTTTCAAAACAGACAGAAAAAAAGCTGTTTTCTGCATAGTATGTTTAACTTTGCTCAATACTTAATTGAAGGATAAGTCAACTGTGTGTTTTCTATAGTTGGCAGTACTGATGTAAATCTATTTGGTGGACTGTTTTTCCATGTGAAATGTTAGTAAATCATCAAAATTACTTCTACGAGTATCAATTCTTTTATTCCTGATGGCAAAAGAAGAAATTTATGTCAGAAAAAAAAAACGGAGGGAAATACTGTGAATGTTCTTCCTGAAACTAAAACAAGACTGACAATCAATTTCAGGCTACTCTTATTTATGTAAAATCTCATTTTCTTTTAACAATTGTCTTTAAACAGCTAAAATAGTCATCTATTTTCCCAATGTAACCATTCTTCCCACAAATTGGCAGACCATAGTCCCATTAAGGCCACCAAAAAGCAGGGCTTCCCCTGAATTTCACACTTTTTTTGTGAAAGGTAGCAACATTCAGTATCACACTGATAACTGAATGCTGCTGCTGCTTAGTCACTTCAGTCGTGTCCGACTCTGTGTGACCCCATAGATGGCAGCCCACCACGCTCCCCCATCCCTGGAATTCTCCAGGCAAGAACACTGGAGTGGGTTGCCATTTCCTCCTCCAGTGCATGAACATGAAAAGTGAAAGTGAAGACACTCAGTCGTACCCGAATCTTAGCTATCCAATGGACTGCAGCCTACCAGGCTTCTCCGTCCATGGGATTTTCCAGGCAAGAGTACTAGAGTGGGGTGCCATTGCCTTAGAAGAGAGTAAAATAATATAACACCAAAACTAGAGACACAATTTCTAGTGAAGTGAATTGAAAAAGTAAATATGTACTGAACAAAGTGGAGACATTTCTGCTAAATCAGTGGCATTATAACGCCTTATTTCAAGCTTACCCCTTTTATATAGCAATCACCCTGAAAGTTTCCTTTTGGAGCATTCCTTATCTCATAAAAATCTGTGTGATTTCAAAGACAGAAACAATAAAAAGGCCAGAATATGTAACACAAAATAGGTCATTGAGCAGATATGCCACTTTATTATGGAATCAAAAAGAAGCATCAGAAACCAAGAAATGAATAAAAAAAAACATTGTTCAGTGAATATAGCCACCAAGCCATGATGTCTCAATTTCAAGAAACTTTATATCCTTTCAAAATAGGGTAAATTTACCTTGATATTACTTTGCTGATTGATTTGAAAGTTTCCATTCCTCCAAGTTACATCTTCTTTTTCATCCAATGTACAACTCTTGGTGTACTTTTTTTTTCATTTTTAATAAAGGCTCTAATACACAAACAAAACAAAAACCTTATTGTTTCCATTGATCTTTCCTGCACCAGGTTAATATTCTTTCTATATTTTCAATATTGAATTTTCTTAGAGCTCTCTCCCTGCTTATCACTTTACTTCCTGATAGGGTAACCCTTTGCCTCTGCCATCTTCTCCATTTGCTTGTTCAACATTTGCTAACATTTCCTCTTTGAAAAATATAGCCATCTTCAAGATTTAAATTAAAGGCAGCATCATTTTAAGAACAACCAATTTTGAAGGCCATGACCTACACATTTCATCTGGAATACATTCTGGAGTAAGAGACCTGGGTTCGATCCCTTGGTTGGGAAGATCCCCTGGAGAAGGAAATGGTTACAACATGGTTTTGAAAAACCATGCCATTTGCTTAATGTTCTCATAATAAAATATATTATCTAATCAGAAATACTTTTCCTAAATCTGTTTTCCTGGAAATTTGTATAGCTTTCACTTTATGCTCTTCTAAGAAAGAGAAGAAATTCACAAGGAAGATCTAGGAATTCTAACACATTGTATATTCTATAGTTCTTTGTCCAGCAGTTGCCCTAGAATCTGGGCTCAAAACCAAGAACTAATGTCTTCCCATTGCTGAAAGGGAATGGAGTTAAAGTTGCAATTCCCTTCGATGTAACCTATTCAGTACCCCCACAAAGTGAGAATCCAAATGTATTCCCATCCCGCCTTTACCCCCACTCATAGGTTAAATATAGATAGCTCTTTTCCTTCCCTCTTTAATATTAAGCTTTTAATTAGCTCTGCCACACATTGAGGGAAGCACTGGTTCATATTCAAACCTTTACCAAATATGTCAGCAGTCCGTCTTTGTTTCTGAAACTAGATTTGCATAGTTCCCCTTTGTTATCTCTAAATTAAACTGCTAAGTCACAACACATATTGAATTCTGTTCAGAGACAGTCTCTCAATACTAAAGTGTGATCCTCTCTTTAAAAGTTAAAAGAAATCATATGCATGAGTGTATACTTGCAAACAAAATGTATGTGGGAGTAAATGTGCATTACAGAGGTTGCCTGCCAGCAGCCCATTATTCGAAGCTTCCTTATTTTCCCAAATTCTGAATAATTCCCAACTGCCTTGGCACTCTCTCAGTATAAAATCCAAATCCCATAATGCAATAGGGGAGAAAATGGCAGATTAGATCACTGAGACAGTTAAGAATGTCAGTTTTGCCCCATGCGTAATACAGAGCAAAGGTTTCAAAAGACTTTTTTTTTTTTTTTTTTAATTTTATTTTATTTTTAAACTTTACAATACTGTATTAGTTTTGCCAAATATTGAAATGAATCTGCCACAGGTATACATGTGTTCCCCATCCTGAACCCTCCTCCCTCCTCCCTCCCCATACCCTCCCTCTGGGTCGTCCCAGTGCACCAGCCCCAAGCATCCAGTATCGTGCATCGAACCTGGACTGGCGACTCGTTTCATACATGGTATTATACACGTTTCAATGCCATTCTCCCAAATCTTCCCACCCTCTCCCTCTCCCACAGAGTCCATAAGACTGTTCTATACATCAGTGTCTCTTTTGCTGTCTCGTACACAGGGTTATTGTTACCTTCTTTCTAAATTCCATATATATGTGTTTGTATACTGTATTGGTGTTTTTCCTTCTGGCTTACTTCACTCTGTATAATAGGCTCCAGTTTCATCCACCTCATTAGAACTGATTCAAATGTATTCTTTTTAATGGCTGAGTAATATTCCATTGTGTATATGTACCACAGCTTTCTTATCCATTCATCTACTGATGGACTTTTCAAAATGTGTGTGCATCCCCTAAACAATGAGAATTGCTAAGATAAAATGATAATATGCTGATTACCAACAATAGATTTGCACACATGGGTTTGTTATGTGCAAATATGTTCTCCCAGAAATGGCACAGGTGCACTCCAGCCTTTTGCTATATCTACATAAAAATAAAATTGACAACATCTGTTGGATCATTAAAAAAAAGCAAGAGAGTTCTAGAAAGACATGTACTTCTGCTTTATTGATTACGCCAAAGACTTTGAATGTCTGCATCAAAACAAACTGTCGAAAATTCTTGGAGGTGGGAATACTTGGCCACCTGACCTGCCTCCTGAGAAATCTGTAGGCAGGTCAAGAAGCAACAGTTAGAACTGGACATGGAACAACAGACTGGTTCCAAGTCGGGAAAGGAGGACATCAAGGCTGTATATTGTCACCCTGTGTTTAACATATATGCAGAGGATGTCATGTGAAATGCCAGGCTGGATGAAGCACAAGCTGGATTCAAGATTTCTGGGAGAAATATCAATAACCTCAGATATGCAGATGACACCACCCTTATGGCAGAAATCAAAGACGAACTAAAGAGCCTCTTGATGAAAGTGAAAGAGGAGAATGAAAAATTTGGCTTAAAACTCAACATTCAGAAAACTAAGATCTTGGCATCCGGTCCCATCACTTCATGGCAAAGAGGTGGGGAAACAATGGAAACAGTGGCAGACTTTATTCTTTTGGGCTCCAAAATCACTGCAGATGGTGACTGCAGCCATGAAATTAAAAGACGCTTACTCCTTGGAAGGAAAGTTATGACCAACCTAGATAGCATATTCAGAAGCAGAGACATTACTTTGCCAACAAAGGTTCATCTAGTCAAGGCTATGGTTTTTCCAGTGGTCATGTATGGATGTGAGAGTTGGACTGTGAAGAAGGCTGAGCCCCGAAGAATTTATGCTTTTGAACTGTGGTGTTGGAGAAGACTCTTGAGAGTCCCTTGGACTGCAAGGAGATCCAACCAGTCCATTCTGAAGGAGATCAGCCCTGGGATTTCTTTGGAAGGAATGATGCTAAAGCTGAAAGTCCAGTACTTTGGCCACCTCATGCGAAGAGTTGACTCATTGGAAAAGACTCTGATGCTGGGAGGGATTGGGGGCAAGGGGAGAAGGGCACAACAGAGGATGAGATGGCTGGATGGCATCACTGACTCGATGGACGTGAGTCTGAGTGAACTCCGGGAGTTGGTGATGGACAGGGAGGCCTGGCGTGCTGTGATTCATGGGGTCGCAAAGAGTCAGACACGACTGAGCAACTGATCTGATCTGATCTGATCTTATAAAATCGCACCATCCCTCCCTTCAGCCGCCCATTTGTTTTTCCTTGATATGAAGATGTGATCATATCCCTGAGCCAGTGGCCTTTTAATCTATTGTTTATCCCACTGCACATTCCGTTTTTCAGTAATAATTGCTCTTCAATTCCTGTACACAGAGAGAATTGGTACTTTCTTCTCATTTCTTCTTGAGGTCCTATATAAGTTCATGAATTTCTGGAACTTAATACCAACAAATAATGACCCATTATTATTTTATCTCTCATTTTCAGGTTCGTTTTCATGACCACTTGTCTCTTATCTTTCTCTTTTCATTAGCAAACTTAATGGTTCTCCCATTCAAATAGTGTATTTCATAGTCTTTTGCTTCTAAAAGATTGAACTGTGATAATATGCTATACTGATCATACATCTACTTAAAACTACATTTTACGTTTCATCACTCACCTCTATCAACACAGCATATGTATTTCTCCCTGTTCCTCAACTTTTTATCTCTAGAAAATCATTCAGTTTCTGCAAAAGAGCAGTATATTTCCCATGAAAAATCTGGAGGCTTGACTTAAGTTCGTGTAGGGCTTCCCTGGTGGCTCAGCTGGTAAAGAATCTTCCTGCAATGTGGGAGACCTGGGTTTGATCCCTATGTCAGGAAGATCCCCTGGAGAAGGGAATGTTTACCCACTCCAGTAGTCTTGCCTGGAAAATCCCATAGACAGAGGAGCCTGATGGCCTACAGTCCACAGAGTTGCAAAGAGTTGAACAAGACTGAGCGACTAACACTTTCACTTACTTTCAGGACATAGTTAACACTGATAAGCATATAACAACACCCTGTACTCTGAACATGAAACATAGTTATTTTCCTAAAATACCTTGCCATTTTGGTCCTTTGCTCCTTAATTCATTTTTCACTCTTGCCCCAACTCTCTCTCTGCTTTTATATGTGCTATTTTCTGATACTAACATATTCTATACTTAAACAGAGACAGTTGCTTCTTGAAAGAAAATCTATGACAAACCTAGACAGCGTATTAAAAAGTAGAGACATCACTTTGCCAACAAAAGTCCATATAGTCAAAGCTACAGTTTTTCCAGTAGTCATGTACAGATGTAAGAATTAGACCATAAAGAAGGTTGAGCGCTGAAGAATTGATGCTTTTGAATTGTGGTGTTGGAGAAGACTTGAGAGTTCCTTGGACAGCAAGGAGATCAAACCAGTCAATCCTAAAGGAAATCAACCCTCAATAGCCATTGGAAGGACTGATGCTGAAGCTGAACTGCCAATACTTTGGCAACCTGATGTGAAGAGCCTACTCATTGGAAAAGACTCTGATGCTGGCAAAGATTGAAGGCAGGAGGGGAAAGGGGTAACAGATGATACGATGGTTGGATGGCACCCCTGACTAATGGATATGAGTTTTAGCAAACTCCAGGAGATGGTAAAGGACAGGGAAGCCTGGTGTGCTGCAGTCCATGGGGTTGCGAAGAGTCAGACACAACTGAACGACTGAGCAATTGAACAACAAATACTTGTATAAACAGTCTATTAGTATTGCAGTGGCTCACACTCAAGGAGCTTGGAGAGGAGAGACATGTAAAAATAAGATACTCTTTTATTTGAAGACATAAGTAACTGGCATATATGATACTTCCAAAGTTCTTGTAGGCTTCCCTTAACAGGCAAGAGACTCAAAATCTTTTCAAGGATACTTAGGAGTGCCATGGAGGAAAAAAGGCTAGTGGCATTCTTCTATTTGCCCACAAAACAGCAATCAATTTTTAAAGCACAAAGTGAGTTTTATTCTCTATAAAGTCACCAAGTGGGTGCTATGTACTATATTATTTCAGTGTAAGGAATATTATAGGTTAAAATTAAGGTATTGTCTCAAATGTGGATAAGGAAGACTGACACTGATCTCCTAAAAAGCTTTTTTTTTTTTTTTTTTTTGCAAGGAAAGGCTGAGCAAACAAATCATCTCATATCCCCTTCTCATTTCCTCCTTCAAGGAATAAAATTTATATCAAAGAAATCTTCCAAATGAGAAAAATTAGAATTTCATAATTAAAAAGGCCTAGCAATATCAAGGTCAAAGAAGTCCTACTGTGATGGAGAAAAATTCATGATCCTTAGGAAGTTCAGACTGGATTTTACCAACAGTGCTCTTAAAACATTGTTTTGCCTTCTGTGCTCATTTAACCCAGGACAAGACATAAACTACAAGAATTTAACTGAGGAAAGTTAGCTACCAAAGCAGCATCTATTGGAGTAAACCAATTACTTACAAATGAACACTTTGAATTATTTCTGAAATGATATCTGTCTTTTGTGTTCTTCTTTGCCATACAGGTATTTATTTCATTTCTAATTGCATAAGATAAAAAGAGAGAAATAAAAACTTTAATGAAAGCAATGGAAGATTTCCCTATATGCATCTGAGGACTCATAGTGGTCTGCATTATCCCTGCATATAACCCTGTTGACCTATCACTTCTACTAAGGCTGGTGTCATAACAGATCAAATAAAATTCCTTTCTAAGGGGAGCAAACAGAAGTTATTCAGATTTTTTGCCAAGTGCACTTAATGTTGAAAATCACCTGCATCTAGGAATTGAATCCAATGAATTGTAATCCAGATTACAATCTGATGCTGAAGTTTTTGTTTCTATCTCCTGTTAGCTATTAAATAAGTTCAATTTGTGAAGTTCTTTGCAGAGTGTCTGACATATAACACGATATATTAACTATTTGCTTCTGCTGCTGCCATTATCATTATTATTATTATTATTGAACTGATCCAATCCATTTTGTAGATATTGCACTGGGCTGTCTTAAAGAGATCTAAGGAAGTTATAGTCAATCTAGAAATACTTGGAAAACTGACTATTATTTTTTTGAAGTATAGTTGATATACAATATTGTATTAGCTTAAAGTGTACAACAAAGTGATTTGTATGTATATATATGAAAAGTGAAAAAAAAAGTGAACATTGCACAGTTGTGTCCGACTCTGCGATTCCATGGACTGCAGCCTGTCCCACTCCTCTGTCCATGGAATTCTCCAGGCAAGAGTGCTGGAGTGGGTTGCCATTTCATTCTCCAGGAGATCTTCCTGACCTGGGGATTGAACGCAGGTCTCCCACATTGCAGGCAGATTCTTTACCAGCTGAACCACAAGGGAAGCCCATGTTTATATATATATATTTATGTATGCATACATATATAATGTATATACATATTTCTGATTTTTTCAATTATAGGTCATTACAAGATATTGAATATAATTGTATGTATATATATATTTCTGATTTTTCCAATTATAGGTCATTACAAGATATTGAATATAATTGTATGTATATATATTTCTGATTTTTCCAATTATAGGTCATTACAAGATATTGAATATAATTGTTTGTGTTATACAGTAGTTTCTTGCTGTTTATTTTATATATAGTACAGTGTATATGTTAATCTCCAAATCCTAATTTATCTCTCTGCCTCAACCCTAATATCCCATTTGGAAACCATAAATATATTTTGTATATTTGTGAGCATATGTCTGCTTTGTAAATAAGTTCACTTTTATAATTTTTTTAGATTCCACATATAAGCGATATCATGTACTATTTGTCTTTATCTGTCTGACTTCCTTCACTTAACATTATAATCTCCAAGTCCACTTATGTTGCTGCAAATGACATTATTTTTCTCTTTTTATAACTAAAGTTCCACTGTGTTTATAAAAAGATGAATCTATAAAAAGATGTGATAGATAAATACAATGTAATACATGTATATATACATATATATAGTGATATATATATATATATATATGTACAATGTAATATTACTGATAATTCTTTTACCTTCATAATGATGGTGGAACATTTCAAGATGCATCTAATTGACATAAGAGACAATGTTGTCTCTACAGTTAATTTATCTCCATGTTTTTCCCTTTTGCTATGATTTCTCAGGGTGAGGAATTAACAACTTGAAGTTTGGAAGAGAGGATAGAAAGAGAGGAATTGAAATAGTTTTATTAATATCAAGAGATTAAAGATGAAAGATCTAGAGTTGAAACCATTCATATCAAGGAAGTTCAAATCAGTATAACTGTTCATTTAAACCACTCTAAAATAAAATTGAGATCTGAACCATCTCTTGCACCTATTACTCTTTCCATTAAAGTACACCAAGAGACTGATTAGAATTATTGAGGCTCTAGGACATAATCTATGCCTAGTTAAAGATTTGTTTGAAGGAACAGAATAAACTTTAAACTCATCATTATAATCTCCATAAGCATATATGTATTTAGGTAAATCTTAGTCTACCACTGAGCATTAGAAGAATAGTTTGGAGAAACCATGAGAGTGATAGCCAGAGAAGAACAATAGGAGGAAATAATAGCTTACCCTCAAACAAAAGAGATTGTTTGAAGTTTGTAAAAGGCTCTACTTTTGACACACAGTATAGATATTAATATTTTATTTTCATCCTTTTTTATTTCAATTTTTAAAATGTTCCTTTCCAAAATAATCCTTCCATAACTCAAACTGCTTCTTCTTTTAAGCTAATTTATATATTCTTCATTCTCTAGCCATGAACAACAGGTTCTACCTAAATACTTGCCCTTATGCTTTGGAAAGGCTCAGAATTTTTTTTTTTAATTTCTGTATCTCAAAAAGTATGATCTTAGGTGGAAAAGACCATTAGTAAGATGCCCAGAAATTGTCAGAAGTCATGCACAATTGGCATTCTGTTAACTGAGTCAGTTTGCTGCTAGGGGACAGACATAGAACTAGGAAGGGGAATTGCCCACAAATTATAGTCAATGGCTAATTGAAAGAAAGACAGATTGGTAAACATCTGTGGCCTGACTGTCACTGGGAAGAAACTAGATCAGCTGGCTCTCTTGTCATTGCTCTAATTTAAAATTCTCAGTAAATAACCACACTGCCATTTCCAGGCCTGTTCTCATGGTTCTGCCACCTCATAACTGCAAACATAAGCAAGTCACATAACCTCAATATTCTTTATGCCTCAATTTTACCATCTGTAAAATTCTGATAATGGTCATGCCTACTTTATGGAGTTAACCATGGATTTCCTGAAATAAAGTGTGGCATGATTCTGAAAACAATAAATAATGTACATACCAAAATGCATAGTATAGTGTTAAATAAATAGTAGGTGCTGATGCTGTTTTGGTTACTGTTATTAACAAATATCTAATCAGAAGTAGGCAATTAATCGTTCCATATCTGTCTGTGCTTTGCTAGACATTACATTTTTGTAACAGTTTTTTTTTTTTTTTTTTTTTTTTTGCCAGCTGAAATCAAAGTATGGGTCTTCTTAAATGAAACATCCCAGTTTTACTTTTCCTTCCACAAACCCTATGTATAAGTGTTTCTACAAAATATCAGGGCTTTATGTCCAAGTTGTCTGACATAATGCCTAATATGTCATCAAGCAATGAGGTGATGCATTCAGTGAAACTTTACCCTCTGAGCCACCAGGGAAGTCCCAGTCAATAATTAAAACAACATATTTATGCTTGTGTGTGTATTTGTAAGTGGAGAAGAGAGAAGATAGTCTTTATCTGAATAATCCAAATCAGTCTTCTTAGTTATGCAAAACATCTTTTTCACCTGTGAATATCAACCAGGCCATACAGATTTCCAATTGGAGAAAGAACTACTAAATCTGCTTTGTCATACAGGATTCTTTCATTTGTAGTTTGTTTCTGTAGTCTACTCCACTGATTATAATATTCAGTGGTTTCATATTTGACCAGCCAGACGTTGAAAGTAACACAGTTGCTTGCCTCACATATCTGGAGGCCAGACACAATCCAGGCATGTCCCAGATAGTTGATTATATAACATGGAAATAGTGGGAAAAGGAACCTAAGCTGACGAATAGCTGGCATCATTGTGCATAGGGAGCAATGAATATTCGGTACTCATTTACTATCCAGTTCTATAAATAATGTTAGGCTTGCAAAGCATACTACAATGAGACCTTTTCAATGAAAGGGAAAAAATGTACCTATTATCTCCTTTCAAACACTACCATGCTAACCGAATCATGAAATCCAGCTATTGTTTTCTTTTCATGAGTTATTTAAAAAGAAAATTCCAGTGTGATATAAAACATGCTCTAACCATTACATCTAATTATCAAGAAAAGTAAATAACTCACATTAATTGCTTGAAACATAGCAAAAAGAATAAAAATTGCAGACTGAAATTTCAGCAATATTCTGTCAAACAAGACAAAGGCCAAAAAACTGTGACCTTATCTACCCACTGATTTTACCCATGTTTCCCATGGTCATTTCAAAGAAAATGTCTGTCACTAGTTTAAGGTGAGATGTTATTGGACTTTAAGTTAATGCTTATAATATATTCGGAATTAACTGGATGAATAGTATTAAATATTAATAAAATGCAGTATTTTCATTCTTAATAATCCTATCAACCATCCTTTCCATTAGCTAATTCTATCTCCTTACTCCACTCTTGTTCTCATTCTCACTGTATCTCATTCTTTTCTCAAGGATTAGAAAACATGTGTATTTGGAATTCATTGAAGTCTTTCTTTTTATTTCTCAAATGACAAGGTATTTCTCTTTGAAACATGTTAACAAATCCAATTAGTTCAATGACTACATCTGGAACCTTGTCCGTGGAGGAGGGCACAACAACTCACTCCAGTATTCTTGCTTGGAGAATTCCATGGACAGAGGAGCCTGGTAGGCTACAGACCCTGGGTCACAAAGAGTAGGACATAACTGAAGCGACAGCACATGCTGTGTATCTGAAAGAACCAATCCAGGAACAAGTTTTAAGCAGCTATATCAAGAATTGAAAAGGTGCACTATTTTGTCAAAATGTAGACATTTATTTTCTATTGTGACATTCTCCTTAGTGAAATGGAATTTTTAAATGTATGTCATCATGAAATTGTACTTTTATGTTTAAAACCTTCATTTTTCTAACTATCCTAGTTGACCTTCAATTCCAGCTGGTTGATAGTCTATACATAAATAGCTAGAAATAGAAACAGGCTAAGTTGGTTCACGTTTACCCTTTGTACCAGCACATACAACTAATTGAATAAAGAATAATTGAGAATAGTTCAATGTTGAGAATTGTAAATTATTCACTAAAGAATAATTGAGCTCATTCTTTAGAATTTAGCATTTTTCAGTTATAATTTAAGCAATGGAGACTAGTATGAAGAGATTTGATAGCCTCTTAAATGTAACCACCAAAGCTATAGGCCTAGATGCAGTGCCAAGTCTTTAGTCAGTAAACACTTGAATGATACTGTACTTTATTGAATGATGCTGTTCTTTATTGTCACCAATTAGAACTTTGTATATTTCTCCTATTTTAAGGTGTGTTTTTACTAGATACAGAATTGACATAAAGCAACAATGACTTTTTTTCAATCATAGTCATTTCAATGAATTGAAAACTTCAAAATAAAAGGGGATATGAGGCAGTGAATAATGCTATTCTAGGAGGTCTAAGACATAAATATATATAGGAAAATAGAACTATACAGGCTTGAATAAGTTATTTTATAACATCAGCTTTTGTAAATACTGCAGAACCATAATGCGAGAAGCTTACTAACCCAAGTTTCATTGTTGGAAAGAGGGAATGAGTGAACTGACAGCATAAATATTAAGAAAATTGATAATCATATTAGCCTTTCTGCTTGGAGGAACTCATCATGAGGTGAACTTTTGAACTATGGTGTTGTAGAATACACTTAAGAGTCCCTTGGATTGTAAGGACATCAAACCAGTCAATCCTAAAGGAAATCAGTCCTGAATATTCATTGGAAGAACTGATGTTATAGTTGAAGCTCCAATATTTTGGCCACCTGATGAGAAGAGCCAATTCATTGGAAAAGACCCTAATGATGGGAAAGATTGAAAGCAGGAGAAGGGGATAGCAGAGGATGAAATGAATGGATGGCATCACTGACTCAATGGACATGAGTTTGAGCAAGCTCTGGGAGATGCTGAAGGACAGGGAAGCCTGGCATTCTGCAGTCCATGGGGTCGCAAACAGTCAGACATGACTGAGTGACTGAACAACTATTATATAACCTTTTGTTAATTTTTTTAAACTACAACCAACATCGTTTATAAAAGGGGCTCTCATAAGAAGAGATAGGGCTAGAAAACGCCACTGCTGAGAGAGATTAAACAATAAGCAAAAGTTTGTAACAGAGGTTTGATACCAGCAAATTCAGCACCAGAAGCAGAATGACTCATGTGAGCTGTGCGATCTGCAACTCATGGGTGCATTCATGTACTAAAACACTGATGGCATATGTGGATGCTTTGAGTGGCATCGGGATGGTAGTTCTATTCTCAATTTTTTTTAAGGAATCTTCATACTGTTCTCTGTAGTAGCTACAATTTACAGTCTCATCAACAGTGTTACCTTTTTTCCACATCTATTCCAACATTTGCTGCTTATTGTCTTTTCGATAATGGCCATTCTGACAGGTGTGAGGTAATATCTCATTATGGTTTTAACTTGCATTTCCCTGATTATGAGTGATTTGAGCATCTTTACATGTGCCTGTTGGCCATCTGTATGTTTTTTTTTTTTTTTTTTGGTAAAATGCCTATTCAGATCCTCTGATTATTTTTCAACCTTTGCTTTTATTGTTGAGTTGGATAGGTTCTTTGTGTTTATTAGCCCTTTATCAAATATATAAGGGGCTTCCCAGGTGGCTCAGATGGTAAAGAGTCTGCCTGCAATGCAGGAGACCTGGATTCAATCCCTGGGTCAGGAAGATGCCCTGGAGAAAGGAATGGCAACCCATTCCAGTATTCTTGCCTGGAGAATCTCATATAACACAGTAGTCTGCTAGGCTATGGGGTTGCAAAAAGTCAGACATGACTGAGTGACTAATACACACACACATCAAATACCTGATGCTCAACTATCTTCTCCCACTCAGTCAGTTGCATTTGCATGTTGATGGTTTCCTTCGCTGTTCAGAATTTTTTTTCAGTTTGATGTAGTCCCATTCTCCTTTTGTTTCTAAGTGTCCATCAATGGATGGATGGATAAAGAAGATGTGGTATATATACAATGGCTCAGTCATAAAAATAATGAAATTCTACCATTTGTGAAAACATAGATAGACCTTGAAGGCATTATGTCAAGAAAAATAAATCTGAGAAAGACAAATACCTTATTATTTCACTCATATGTGGAATCTAAAGCAAAACAACAAAAAATAAATAAGACAAATTCTAGGTACAAAGATCAGATTAGTGGTTACCAGAGTGGAAGGGGGTTTGAGAGTAGTAAAAATGGGTGAATAAAGTCAACTGTATGATGATGGGTGATAATTAGACTTGTGGTGGTGATCACTTTGCAGTGTATATAGATGTTGAATTATGTAGTTCACTCTTGAACAACATGGATTTGAGTTGTGTAGATCAGATGGTAAAGCATCTGTCTACAGTGTGGGAGACCCAGGTTCGATCCCTGGGTTGGGAAGATCCTCTGGAGGAGGAAATGGCAACCCACTCCAGTACTCTTGCCTGGAGAATCCCATGGACGGAGGAGCCTGGTGGGCTACAGTCCATGGGGTCGCAAAGATTTGGACATGACTGAGCAACTTCACTTTCACTTTCACTTATACACAGATATTTCTCAATAGTAAAACTACAGTACTACACAGTCCGTAGTTGGTTGATTCAGAGGTTGCAGAGGAATCTCAGATATGAGGGTCAACTGTAAGTTACATGTGGATTAAAACCCACGCTGTTGAAAGGTCAAATGTTTCATGTTATACACATTAAACTAATATAATAATGAAAAAAGAAATCAAAGTTAGCCAAAAGTCATCCAATTTTCCAGCTGGTTTCATTTGTTTAAATTATACTTTGATATTTCTTTTTAACAGTTAATAGGCATAATAGGCATAACAGCAGCCATGAAATTAGAAGACACTTACTCCTTGGAAGAAAAATTATGACCAACCTACACAGCATATTAAAAGCAGAGACAATACTTAGCCAACAAAGGTCCATCTAGTCAACGCTATGGTTTTTCCAGTAGTCATGTATGGACGTGAGAGTTGGACTATAAAGAAAGCTGAGTGCTGAAGAATTGATGCTTTTGAATTGTGGTGTTGGAGAAGACTGTTGAGAGCCCCTTGGACTGCAAGGAGTTCCAACCAGTCCATCTTAAAGGAGATCAGTCTTGAATATTCATTGGAAGGATTGATGCTGAAGCTGAAACTCCAATACTTTGGCCACCTGATGTGAAGAACTGACTCATTTGAAAAGACCCTGATGCTGGGAAAGATTGAAGGCAGGAGGAGAAGGGGATGACAGAGGGTGAGATGGTTGGATGGCATCACTGACTCAATGGACATGAGTTTGAGTAAACTCCTGGAGTTGGTGATGGACAGGGGGGCCTGGTGCTGCAGTCCATGGGGTTTCAAAGAGTCGGAGACTACTGAGTGACTGAACTGAACTGAACTGAGGCATAATGAGTGTTTAATCTATATTGCGATGGAGAAGGGGAGAAATTAATGTTATATAGTGGAAAAAGCACTATACGAGTATTGGGGAAACCTAGGTTCTAGTTACAGATATTTGCACAACTAGCACTGTGACTGTAGATTATATAACCTTACTAGAAATGGGAAACCAATATATTTGAACTAGACAATGTTTTTGATGTTAATTTTATTTGTCAACTTGACTGGGAAATGGGGTGCCTAGATATTTGACCAAACACTATTTTGTAAGGGTTTTTGGATGACATTAACATTTGAATCAGTAGATGGAATAAAGCATGATGTCCTCCCTAATATGAGTGAGAGACAACCAATTAGTTGAGGATCTGTATAAAAAAGACAACTGAGCCTCCCAGGAGTAAGAGAAGATTATTTCTGCCTGGGTGCATTTGAGCTAGGATATCAATTATTTCCTGACTTTGGACTCAGACTGAAACTACATCAGCTTTGTTGGGTCTCCAGCTTACCAACTGCAGATCTTGGGACTTGTCAGCCTCCATAATCATATAAGCCACCTTGTAACAATAATAATAAAGCAATCAATTTCCACACTCTCTCTCCTTCTCAATAAATATATTGAAGTCAGGAAGGGGAAGAAAATATATAGACAGAGACAGACAGATAAACATAAATCCTATTGTTTCTATTTCTCTGGAGAACCCCCAACTAATACAGTGTCTAAGAACCTATCCAATATCTTAAGAATTCTTCCTGGATAAATGTTCTTGGAGAGCTCTATCTTCTGTCCACTGATATCTTAGCCTCTCTCCAACCAAAGTAAACTGTAAGAGCCAAAAAGGACACAGTTAAAAGCTGTCTTCCTGGAGAATAAGTATAGAATATTATTTATTTTTGAAAATCTAAAATATTGAGACTCAAGAAAAGCAGAATGAAAATTGTGAATTTAGTTCACATAAGCAGCTTTGCAAATACAGATAGCTGAATTTTTAATATATCTTTACATGTATCTGTGTCTTCAATTGTTATATATCTTCTTTCCCTTTAAACTGAACATTTTTAATGCCAAGAACTGCATTCCTTATTTCTTAGATTTGTCTTCTCCCTTTAGTTTCAGTACCAAGCTCATAGTTCTGTCCTCATTGTCTGCCCAGTCCGTGCTGACAAAGAAAGGATTAAGAGTTATCCAAAGAAGTTAAAAGATGCAAATAATCAAGATATCCACTGAGTCCAAAGATAGGAAATTTGGGGTCTGAAATAATCCATAAAACTCTTATAGTCAATGAGTACAAAAGAAAAGATTAAAGCTTTGGTGAGAAGGATTTTTTTTCAATATATTTCTGATGATGATGCTTCGTCTTTAGCTTTCCTTGAATGTATTTGTCAAGAATGTTTGGCTGCATGTGTCAGAAATCCTACTAAAGTAACAATAATAATAATAATAGAAAATAGAAAATAATATAAAAAAAATTCTTTAGCCAGAAAGGAGAGCTTATTTATTCATTTAACAAGGAAGTCATGGACTGGAATTCCTATCTAATATGACTGCATCAAGGACTCAAATAACAGCACTGGGACTCTTTTAGCTATACTTTCTGTGTCTTGCTATATGCCAGAATAATTGGTGATTTTTGAAGACCAGTAATAGAAGATATGTCATTGTTGTTGTTGCTGTTTTTAGTGACTAAGTTGTGTCCAGTTGTTTTGCAATCCCATGGACTGTAGCCTACAAGGCTCCTCTGCTCATATAACTTGATTTCCCAGACAAGAATGTTGGAATATGTTGCCATTTCCTTCTCCAGGGGATCTTCCCAACCCAGGGATCAAGCCCACATGTCCTGCATTGGCAGGCAGATTCTTTATGACCGAGCCACCAGGGAAGCCCAATAGAAGATATGGACATCAGTATTTCAGGTCTCTCAGCCTCACAATTTACAATCTGAGAGATAAAATGGCCATACCACCAGCACCACTGAGAAAAATCTCTGGATAAAACATTGGCTCAGAATCACTTTCATTCCTATTCTAGGCATCGTGGCCAATAAGCAGGAAGATTGGATACTGTTACTGGCATGCAGTAATCAAGACCATCCCGATGGAAAAGAAATGCAAAAAAAGCAAAATGGCTGTCTGGGGAGGCCTTACAAATAGCTATGAAAAGAAGAGAAGTGAAAAACAAAAGAGAAAAGGAAAGATATAAGCATCTGAATGCAGATCTCCAAAGAATAACAAGAACAGATAAGAAAGCCTTCTTCAGTGGTCAATGCAAAGAAATAGAGGAAAACAACAGAATGGGAAAGACTAGAGATCTCTTCAAGAAAATTAGAGATACCAAGGGAACATTGCATGCAAAGATGGACTCAATAAAGAACAGAAATGGTATGGACCTAACTGAAGCAGAAGATATTAAGAAGAGATGGCAAGGATACACAGAACTGTACAAAAAAGATCTTCACGACCCAGATCATCACGATGGTGTGATCACTGACCTAGAGCCAGACATCCTGGAATGTGAAGTCAAGTGGGCCTTAGAAAGCATCACTATGAAGAAAGCTAGTGGAAGTGATGGAATTCCAGTTGAGCTGTTCCAGTTCCTGAAATATGATGCTATGAAAGTGCTGCACTCAATATGCCAGCAAATTTGGAAAACTGAATTGTGGCCACAGGACTGGAAAAGGTCAATTTTCATTCCAATCCCAAAGAAAGGCAATGCCAAAGAATGCTCAAACTACCACACAATTGCACTCATCTCACACGCTAGTAAAGTAATGCTCAAAATTCTCCAATCCAGGCTTCAGCAATATATGAACCGTGAACTTCCTGATGTGCAAGCTGGTTTTCAGAAAAGGCAGAGGAATCAGAGATCAAATTGCCAACATCCACTGGATCATGGAAAAAGCAAGAGAGTTCCAGAAAAACATCTATTTCTGCTTTATTGACTATGCCAAAGCCTTTGACTGTGTGGATCACAATAAACTGTTGGAGATTCTGAAAGAGATGGGAATACCAGACCACCTGACCTGCCACCTGAGAAATTTGTATACAGGTCAAGAAGCAACCGTTAGAACTGGACATGGAACAGCAGACTGGTTCCAAATAGGGAAAGGAGTAAGTCAAGGCTGTATATTGTCACCTGTTTATTTAACTTATATGCAGAGGACATCATGAGAAACGCTGGACTAGAAGAAACACAAGCTGGAATCAAGATTGCTGGGAGAAATATCAATAACCTCAGATATGCAGATGACACCACCCTTATGGCAGAAAGTTAAGAGGAACTAAAAAGCCTCTTGATGAAAGTGAAAGTGGAGAGTGAAAAAGTTGGCTTAAAGCTCAACATTCAGAAGACGAAGATCATGGCATATGGTCCCATCACTTCATGGGAATTAGATGGGGAAACAGTGGAAACAGTGTCAGACTTTATTTTGTGGGGCTCCAAGATCACTGCAGATGGTGACTGCAGCCATGAAATTAAAAGACTCTTACTCCTTGGAAGGAAAGTTATGACCAACCTAGATAGCATATTCAAAAGCAGACACATTACTTTGCCAACAAAGGTTCGTCTAGTCAGGGCTGTTTTTTCCTGTGGTCATGTATGGATGTGAGAGTTGGACTGTGAAGAAGGCTGAGCCCCGAAGAATTGATGCTTTTGAACTGTGGTGTTGGAGAAGACTCTTGAGAGTCCCTTGGACTGCAAGGAGATCCAACCAGTCCATTCTGAAGGAGATCAGCCCTGGGATTTCTTAGGAAGGAATGATGCTAAAGCTGAAACTCCAGTATTTTCGCCACCTCATGCGAAGAGGTGACTCATTGGAAAAGACTCTGATGCTGGGAGGGATTTGGGGCAGGAGGAGAAGGGGACGACAGAGGATGAGATGACTGGATGGGATCACTGACTCGGACGTGAGTCTGAGTGAACTCTGGGAGTTGGTGATGGACAGGGAGGCCTGGCGTGCTGCGATTCATGGAGTCGCAAAGAGTCAGACATGACTGAGCGACTGAACTGAACTGAACTGAACTGGCATGCAGTAGATCATGTGAGAAATTGTCTTGTTTCTCTGGGCCTCAACTTTTTCACTTGTTAAATAAGAGTAGAAGTAGACAAAGGGAATTCTACCAGTTGTGTCATCACATGAAGCTCAGCTTACCTCAGGGTGTGGCACACTTGAAAATTTTAGCAACACAATTAGAGTCATACAAAGAAGTGTTGTTTTTTTGTTATATAATAAACTCCATTAAACTCACCACCCAAACTGAGAACCAGAACATTGACAGTAACTAACATCTACCTTTGTGCTTCTTTGCCAGATTATTGCCTGCTTCCCTCTATCTAAGATAATCACTACTGTGATTATTATTTTACCATTTTCTTGCATTTCAAAATGAGGTTTATATCATACTTTTGTGTGCTAAAGATATGTATTGATTTATTTTAGTTGAGTTTGCATTTTATAAAAGGTATATTACCCCATGCAATCTTCTGGCTCTTGCTTTTTTGCACTGAACAAGTATTTTTCTATTGATGAAGGGCATATGCTTCTTTCAAAGCTGTTGCTTTTCTTATTGTGATTGTTTTGAAAGTTTTTTTTTTTTTTTTTTACTTTTCTTTTTTGCTTCCCCTCCTTCTCATCCCTTGTCTATTACAAAAAGAGCTGCTTTGAATATTTCTGTACTTGTGCAAGAAAATTGAAGGAGATATATTTTGAGTTGTAATCCATGAATATTGAACTTTATAAGATAATGGCAAATTGTTTTTCAATACGATTATACCAATTTACACTTTCACAAGCAACATATAAAGATCCTGTAAAACCATACCCAATGATATTGTCAAAATTCTTAACTTCCTTTTCCAATCAAATGAGTATAATATGATATGTCTTTGAGATTATTATACTATCATTATTATATTGCATATTATTTATTGTTTTATTATATTATATATCATTAATGTTGAAAAGCCTTTCTGTATATGTTTATTAACTGTATGTATTTTTTATCTTTGGTGAAAATACTTATCTTTTTGCCTATTTTTCTGTGTATGCTCTTTATCCTTTCTCAGTTGACTGATTTATAGGAGTTTTATTTTCATTGTTGGTATCAGCCTTTGACACTTTTATGTGTTGCAAATGTCTTCTCTTTGTGTGTTGCCACTTCACTATATTTCACTATGTTTATTTTAATGAAAATAAGTTCCTAATCTTAATATAGTCAAAACATTTCTCCAAAGAAGACATACAGATGGCTAACAAATACATGAAAAGATGCTCAACATCACTCATTATCAGGGAAATGCAAATCAAAACCACAATGAGGTACCATTTCACACCAGTCAGAATGGCTGCGATCCAAAAGTCTACAAGCAATAAATGCTGGAAAGGGTGTGGAGAAAAGGGAACCCTCTTACACTGCTGGTGGGAATGCAAACTAGTACAGCCACTATGGAGAACCGTGTGGAGATTCCTCAAAAAACTGGAAATAGAACTGCCTTATGACCCAGCAATCCCACTGCTGGGCATACACACTGAAGAAACCAGAAAGGAAAGAGACACGTGTACCCCAATGTTCATCGCAGCAGTTTATAATAGCCAGGACATGGAAGCAACCTAGATGTCCATCAGCAGATGAATAGATAAGAAAGCTATGGTACATATACACAATGGAATATTACTCAGCCATTAAAAAGAATACATTTGAATCAGTTCTAATGAGGTGGATGAAACTGGAGCCTATTATACAGAGTGAAGTAAGCCAGAAAGTAAAACACCAATACAGTATACTAATGCGTATATATGGAATTTAGAAAGATGGTAACAATAACCCTGTATACGAGACAGCAAAAGAGACACAGATGTATAGAACCGTCTTTTGGACTCAGTGGGAGAGGGAGAGGGTGGGATGATTTGGGAGAATGGCATTGAAACATGTATAATATCATATATGAAACGAGTCACGAGTCCAGTTTCGATGCACGATACTGGATGCTTGGGGCTGGTGCACTTGGATGACCCAGAGGGAGGGTATGGTGAGGGAGAAGGGAGGAGGATTCAGTATGGGGAACACGTGTATACCTGTGGCAGATTTATGTTGATATATGGCAAAACCAATACAATATTGTAAAGTTAAAAAATAAAATAAAATTTAAAAAATATAGTCAAAACAAATATTTTATTTTATGGTTAGCACATTTTATGTTTTGATAAGAAATTCTTCACCTACCCTAAGGAGATAGTCACTTAAAGCTTATACAAAAAGTGCTAAAAATTTGCTTTTAACATCAAAGCACTTAATTCACCTGGGATTGTTTTTCTAAATAAGCATATCTTGGAGATATTGCAGGTTCATTTCCCCACCACCACAATAAGTTGAGTCATACAAAATTTTTGGTTTCCTAGTGAATATAAGTGTTATATTTATACTGTAGTGTATTAAATGTACAATAACATTATTTATTTAAAAACAATGTATTAATACCTAACTTAAAATACTTTATTGCCAAAAAATGCTCACCATCATCTGAGCCTTCAGTGAGTCATAATCTTTATGTTGATAGAGGACCTTGCCTCAGTGTTGATGGCTGCTGACTGATCAAGGTGGTGGTTGCTGAAACCTGGGTTGGCTGTGGAAATTTCTCAACATAAGACAACAATTAACTGCCAAATCAATTGGTGCCTCCTTTCATGAACGACTGATTTCTCTGTAGCAGATAATGCTGCTTAATAGCATTTTTCCCACAGAACTTCTTTCAAAATTGAAGTTATTTTTCTCAAGTACTGCTTCTGTTATACCAACAAAGTTGATATAATATTCTAAATCCTTTGTTATTTCAACAACCTTCACAGTGTCTTCACCAGGTGTGGATTCCATATCAAGAAAACACTTTTTTTGTTCAACTGTAAGAAGCAACTCCTCATCCATTGGTTTTACTATGAGATTACAACTATTCAGTCACATCTTCAAGTCTCCACTTTTAATTTGAGTTCTGTGCTATTTTTACCACATCTTCAGTTACTTCCTCCACTGAAGTCTTGAACTCCTCAAACTCATCCATGAAGGTTGGAATCTATGTCTTCCAAATTCTTTTTAATGTTGATATTTTGACCTCTTCCTGTGAAGCACAAATGTTCTTAATGGCACCTAGCATAGTGAATCCTTTGCAGAAGGCTTTCAACTTACTTTCTGCAGTTCTATAAGAAGAATAACTATCTATGGCAGCTATAGTCTTACAAGGTGTATTCCTTAAATAATAAAACTTGAAAGTCAAAATTACCCCTTGATCCATGGGCTGCAGAACAGATATTGTGTTATCAGGCATGAAAGCAGCATTACTTTCATTTTACATATTTATCTGAGTTCTTGGGTGACCAGGGGCATTGCCAATGAATAGTAATAGTTTGAAATAAATCTTTTTTTTTTTCCTGAGCAATTGTTTTAAACACTGGAGTTAACCAATGTGGTAAACAAGTGAACTTTCATCCAGATTTTGTTGTTCTATTCATAGAACACAGGCAGAGTATATATCACATTATTCTTAAGGGTCCTAGGATTTTTCTGCATTAGTCCCAAAGAGAGTCAGTGAAGGTTTGAAGCCAGACATTGACTTTTCCTCTCTAGCTATGAAAGTCCTAGATGACATTGTCCACTATATAAGGCTATTTTGTCTACCTTGAAAATATGGTGTTCAGCGTAGTCATCTTCATTAATTAATTACCTTAGTTAGGTCTTCTGGATAACTTGCTGCAGCTACTACATCAACACTTGCTGCTTCACTTTTTATTTTTAATTTATGGGGTTGACTTTGAGACCCCACAGACTGTAGCCCTCCTAGTTCCTCTGTCCATGGAGTTTACCAGTCAAGAATACTGGAGTAGGTTGGCATTTCCTACTCCAGGGATCTTCCCAACCCAGAGACTGAACCTGCGCCTCTTGTGTCTCCTGTATTGGCAGGCATATTCTTTACCACTGAGCCACCTGGGAAACCTGAACCAATGCTGGTTACCTTCAAATTTTTTGTGCAGCTTCTTCACCTCTCTCAGCTTTCATAGACTCAAAGAGAGTTAGGACCTTCCTCTGGATTAAGCTTTGACTCAAGGAAATGTCATTTGATCTTCTATCTAGACCAATAAAACTTTGTATCATCAGTAAAGCTTTTTGCTTTGTTATCACTTATGTGTTCACTACAGTAGCACTTATAATTTTGCTCAAGAACTTTTTCCTTGTATTTACAATTTGGTTAGCTTTTTGAAGCAAGAGGTCTAGACTTTGGCCTATTTTGTCTTTTGATATGTCTTCCCCATTAAACTTAATCATTTCTAGCCTTTTTTATTTAAAGTGAGAGACATGCAACACTTTCTTTCACTTAAACACTTACAGGTTATTATAGGATTATTATATGGCCTAATTTCAATATTGTTGTGTCTTACGGAAGAGGGAAACTGAAAAAATGGAGAGAAATGGGGCACTGGCTGACCAGTGGAGCAGTCAGAGACACACAATATTTATTAAGTTCATAGTGTTATATAGGCATAATTTGTGGAGCCCCAAGATAATTAAAATAGTAACATCAAAAATCACTCCTCACAGATCACAATAACAAAAAAAGAGTAATAAAAATAATAAAGTTTGAAAAATTGTGAAAATTACCAAAATGTGACACAGAGACATGAAGTAAGCAAATACTAGTGGAAAAAAAATGTTGCCCATAGCTTTGCTTGAGGCAGGGTTGCCACAAAACTTCAAGTTTAAAAAAAATGCAATATCTGCAAAGCAGGATAAAATGAGGTATGCCTGTATATAGTTTAAGATAGGGATTCAATTTTTTTCCATATGGATAACAGTTTTTACTAGCTCTGTTTACTGAATAGTTCATCATTTTATCATAGATCAGCCTTGACATCACTGACAAATATGGGTTTTCATGATGCGTGGTATATCTAGTGTTTAACCACCTGCCAATAAATAATTTGAAAACTTTGATCTATTTGTATAAAAAATGGACTCACTTTCTATAGATGAGGCATTTGTAATAACAGAGAACATTTGAACAGTTCATTCAGGTGAAAAGGGAAAGATTTTGTATACGGTTTCCATCCCATCATTTATCCAGTAGGCTTGTGCTTTGCAAGGTAAAGTCATGTAAAAGAAGTGATCAACACTGAATGTTCTTCATGTTTATGCTACTATTATGAGATATTTTTAAAAAGCTGAAGAGGGTAAGATGTTTAATTGTGTTGAATGCTGTCAGATGGCTAGTTCATGAAATTTGCTAAAGAAATTCACTGACCATAGATTTTTTTGCAATTAAAAGAGCTCTATAGAATTAAATTCTTTGGACTCCCATATCTTATAATAATGTACTTTCTTACTGATGTGACAAGATATCTGACCACAATTAACTTCATACTTCAGGGAAAAAAACAAAATCACTGCCGATATATTGAAGGAAGTATAGGCTTTTAAACTCAAAATGGTTGTAAGTTTAGCAGATATTATTTGAATACTGCATGCATCTTCTACTGTACAATGTTACTGAACTCATGTTTTAAAATACAGAGCTATTTATGGAAAGAAATTTATAATTTCCAAAAAAAGTCAGAACTTTTAACGAGTACAAATCATGTTTCAAATTTCTGCAGCTAAGAAAATAGACAGCAATTATACATAGTATATATTTGTAATGCATTCTATAATGTGCTCATATCTTAATATACTAAGGCCACCTATAAATCAACAAGAAAAAAATTTTAAAAAGCAGTAGAAAAATGTCTTGGGACATGAAAGGGCAGTTCTCAAAGAAGAAATACAAGTGACAAACATAATTATGAAAATAAATTTAATCTCATTAGTAAGAAAAGAAATTAAAATTTTAGAACATGAAGTGCCATTTTTCCCAGTCACAGTGACAAAATCTAGTATAGCTGAGAGTGTGGAGAAGTAAGAACACTTATGAATTATTGGTAGGGCTGGAAATTAGCATAAACTTTAAATAAGGAAATTTAGGCAATACTTAAAATGCACATACACTCTGACCCAATTATTTCTGTATGGAGGCCATTATCTAGTCCTTGAACTAGATAAACATCTTGAAAGTGAAGAACTATGAATGTCTATACAGTGGAAGATACAGATGATGTTTCCTTCCAGTGCAAAGGAGCAGGTTTTCTGACAACATTGCAAAGGGAAGCCATGTTTAAACCCAATAATAAAAGGCACAGGTTCCCAAAGCTCAAGATTTCAGTCCTGTAATGCAACTATTTCGAGTCACTCTAAGATTGGCACTTGGGGTACGGGAACACATACCAAAAAACAAAATGCTGATACTTCGACTATTGTTAATGTTGTGAATGTTAAACTGTCCCCTATCTCTGACCCAGGAGTCTCACATCTTCTACCAATATCCATAAAACTGTACCAGGCATCTGCTTTGCAAATAAGGTAAAATCTCAGGCCCTTCACCCTTATTGATTGACATTACTTGGGATTTTATCTTACTATGACACTAACACAAGAATGCAAAGATATATGTACAAATGTGTTCATGGCAGTATTATTGGTATTACTGAATAAATAAAAACACCTAAATGCTCATGGAAAGAAAGCTCATTAAGTCCATTACATATTATCAATGGAAGACTATGAAACCATAAAAAAAAATGAAATCATAGCTCTGTATTTATTGAGGGCTTCCCTGGTGGCTCAAATGGTTAAGAATCTGCCTGTTGTCCAAGAGACTCGGGCTCTATCCTAGGTCGGGAAGACGCCCTGGAGAATGGAATGGCAACCCACTCCAGTATACTTGCCTGGAGAATCCCATGGACAGAGGAACCTGGTAGGCTACAGTCCATTGGGTTGCAAAGAGTCAGACATGTCTGAGTGACTAACACTTTCACACCTATTGAAAGTGAAAGATAATCATGACATATTGTTAAGCATAAAAGCAGGTTATGAAACACTAGTATATTTATATTTTAGTTAATAAATAATGCTCTTTCTCTCTTTTTCTCAATCTCCCTCTCACTTTTACATGTGTATATATATATATATGTATATATATATATATGTGTGTGTATATATATATATATATATATATATATATATATATATATATATATGTTAGCAATGGTTAACTAACAGTGGGATTTGGAATGACTTCATTTTTTCCACTTATTTATATTTTTATATTTTTGAAATATCATGTATTATCTGGGTATTTAAAAAATAAAAGATCCACGCTAAAAAAAAATCTGCAGCTGTCTTCAGAATTCATCTCAGGAAGTAACTGAATTATCACACATCTGACCCACTAGTAAAGCTCATTTCAAAAAGGAACTGATTGAGCTGAAAGAAAACTATACCCACCACATATACATAATATCGTTCAAATTTTGGTGAGGAAAATGTAATTGCATAAATAATTCTAGAATTTCTGACTATATGGCCAAACTCTTGGCTATATTTGGGTCCCTCTGACTCTGTGAAAGCATATTTTACCTAATAACTTTTGAAATCACTGTTAAGACCATTGTACATGGAAACCTGGTATTAGTGCTAAAAGTAAGTTCAGTCACTCAGTCATGTCCAATTCTTTGTGACCCCATGGACTGCAGCACTCCAGGCCTTCCTGTCCATCACCAACTCCTGGAATTTACCCAAACTCATCTCCATTGAGTCAGTGATGCCATCCAACCATCTCATCCTCTGTTGTCCCCTTCTCCTCCCGCCTTCATCTTTCCCAGCACTAAGGTTTTTTCAAATGAGTTAGCTCTTTGTATCAGGTGGCCAAAGTATTGGAGTTTGGATGGGCTTGTTGGATCTCCTTGCAGCCCAAGGGATTCTCAAGAGTCTTCTCCAACACCACAGTTCAAAAGCGTCAATTCTCTGGTGCTCAGCTTTCTTTATAGTCCAACTCTCACATCCATACATGACTACTGGAAAAACCATAGCCTTGACTAGATGGACCTTTGTTGGCAAAGTAGTGTCTCTGCTTTTTAATATGCTGTCTAGGGTGCTCATAACTTTCCTTCCAAGGAGTAAGCATCTTTTTATTTCAAGGCTGCAGTCACCATCTGCAGTGATTTTGGAGCCCCCCAAAATAAAATCCGCCACTGTTTCCACTGCTTCTCCATGAAGTGATGGGACCAGATGCCATGATCTTAGTTTTCTGAATGTTGAGCTTTAAGCCAACTTTTTCACTCTCCACTTTCACTTTCATCAAGAGGCTCTTCAGTTCTTCTTCACTTTCTGCCATAAGGGTGGTGTCATCTGCATATCTGAGGTGATTGATATTTCTCCTGGCAATCTTGATTTCAGCCTGTGCTTCATTCAGCCCAGCATTTCTCATGATGTACTCTGCATATAAGTTAAATAAGCAGGGTGACTATTAATATGTAGCCTTGACACACCCCTTTTCCTATTTGGAACCAGTATCTTGTTCCATTTGTGGTTCTAACTGTTGCTTCCTGACCTGCATACAGATTTCTCAAGAGGCAGGTCAGGTGGTCTGGTATTCCCATCTCTTTCAGAATTTTCAATAGTTTGTTGTGATCCACAAAGTCAAAGGCTTTGGCATAGTCAATAAAGCAGAAATAGATATTTTTCTGTATCTCTGTTGCTTTTTCAATGATCCAGTGGATGTTGGCCAATTAACCATCAGTTCCAGAGTAAATCCTCTGTTCATAATACCATTATCATTGACTTGTAAATGTGCACTCTGTGTGAATACAGTTCTTTAACATAATTTTAGATGATTTTTATCATTTCTGCTAAAATTCACATGTTAAAATATTTTTATCTGTTTCACACATAGAGAAAAATTGCTTAGTTATACATATATATATATAAATATATATTCTTTACATGGTTCTTTCCATTACAGTCTAGCACAGGAGACTGGATATAGTTTCTTTTTTAATTGAACTATAGTTGATTTACAGTGTTGCATTAATTTCAGAAATGTGATTATGTTTCTTATATATATATATTTTTTTTCTCTTTCTGATTCTTTTCCAATTTATGTTATCATGAGATATTGAATATAGTTTCCTGTGCTGTACAGTCATTCCTTGTTGCTCATCTATTTTATGAAGATATACAGTAGTCTATATCTGTTAATCCAAGACTCCTAATTTATCACTCCATCCACATTTCCCCTTTGGTGACAATGTTTATTTTCTATGTCTGTCTGTGAGTCTATTTCTCTTTGGTATCATTTCTTTCAGATTCCACATATAAATGATTATCTTTCTCTGATTTATTTCACTTTGTTTGATAATCTCTAGGTCTATCCATGTTGTTGCAAATGGCATTATTTTATTCTTTTTTATGGCTGAGTAAAATTGCATTGTGTATATATACCATGTCTTCTTTATCCATCTATCTGTTGATGGACATTTAAGTTGCTTCCGTATGTTGATTATTGGAAATAGTGCTGTTTTGAACATTGGGGCGCACATCTCTATGGTTGATAAATGTAGATTATTTGTGCTTTCCTTTTTCCCATTCAAAATATTATAATTCACCAAAATAATAGGCTATATAAATATATCTTACTATTATATTACCAAAATTCTTACAGCTTTCCATATTCAACATTTTATTCCATGTTTCTTTGCCTGTTCTTAAGCTTTTTTTTTTTTTCCTGCCTAGAAGCCTCCCCACCTGGTTAAAGTGTTAATGTCTAAGATTCTGTACAGCCATCATCTAGTCCAACAACCGCTCTTCAAATCACAGGCTGTGATCTTCACTCTTCACTGATCCCACAATATCCATCATATACTTCTATTCATTTATTCAACATTTACCAAGAATTTACTATGTGTAAGTCAGTGTCTTCGATGACCAGGATGTAAGTGGGTAACTTTAAACATGACTCCTGCCCCAACAAAGCTTACAGCCCATCTTGTCAGTTACCATATTAAAATTGAATTCACTATTTTATCTTTCTAATGTCTCTAAAGTATAAACTTCTTAATACCAAAGCTTGTAAATATTCATATTAGTACACTTAGTGCCCAACACTATCCTAGAATGAAATGGCAATCGGCCCCAGTATTCTTGCCTGGTGAATCCCATGTACAGAGGAGCCTGGTGAACTGTAGTCCATGGGGTTGTAAAAGAGCTGGACACGACTGAGCAACTAAAATATAGGTGCACAAAAAATGTTTGTTGCATTGAATTTTCAGATAACAAAGTAAAACATGTCCTTTTTCAAAATTGTTGATGCCACAAATATTTTCTAATCTATCCCTACTGGTCTTTATATCACAAGAACAAGAGAACACATTCATTATATCATTAGGGGTGGGAGATATTGGAGGAAAATAATTTATAGCTCACACACATAAAAATATTGACCCAAAACTATTTGTAGTACTTCCATTATCACCACATTAACTACCTACTACCATGCATTCTCAGATTATGTCTCATGTCACACAACTGAGATAAAGAAAACTTTATGTATGTGTTTGTGTGTGTGAAAGAGAGAGAGAGGGAGATTGGACATCTTCCTAAACTCTGATCCAGATGAGCCTCACATATAATCACATTCATTAAGTAGCACTCATCACACATCTGAGATGCTGAGAGTGATGCATGCACCTAGTCCACTGGATAAAATTGGGTTAATGTTAGAATCAATTTGGCATTTACACTTCACTTTCATTGTCCTCAAAACTTCACCTATCTTTTTAGATTCCAAATCCTTGGTTTCCATGTTACCACACATGTGGGTTCTTCAGGTGGCACTTTGCTAATTGACTTTTGGAAATTATAGAATAGCAATGACTAAGAAAACCAGTGAAAACTGTATTACTCAGTAGTATTAGATGCAGTAAGAACTAAAAGAGATATGAAAAGTTTTCACTATATTACACCACGAATAAAACACAAATCCCTGGACTGACCTGCTGCTTTGACAACTATGTAGGTACAGGTGTTTAAATTATTTAAGAAAACAATAGCACGAGTGGATACTTATTATTTAATCCCTTGACCCACCCATGATTTTTTGCTTTCTGCTGGCTTTCTCTTTCAAAGGCTCTTCTTCTTCCCCCTTCATCTCCCTCTCTTCTTCACATACACACACACACAACACACACACACAACACACACACATACACACACACACACACACACTTTCATAATCAGAAAAACAGTTTTCCATGCAAGGAGATAGTGTGGTTTCTGCATTTGCCATCACGTGCTCTTTATTTGCCTAACGAGAAAAGATAAACTGTTGATTTTAAAATATACTTCTTGCCCCTTTCAATTTAGAACTATCATGTTTTTGACTTTTCTTTTGTGCTATGAAGGGAAAACATAATACATACTCTAAATAGTAGCTGCCTACAAGATTGTCTTTGCCAAGACAGGTAATTCCTTTAAACTCTATGTATGCTGTAATTAGTACTTATGGTAAATAGAGGTGACTTAATCTTTATAATAGGAATATAGTAATCTTGTTATGCCCTATATCTATGCATTTTTATTTTAAAGGGCTAAATTAAAATACTGATAACCAAATTACACTTCAATCTCATAATTATTAGAACTTTATTCAAATCACTTGGTCATTTTTTCTCTTCTCAATATTGTAAAAGCCATTTTATAGAGTATATTTCAGCCTATTTCCCAGTAATATAAAGATAAAATTTTAAAAGTACTTGTCCTGTGGAAATTCTATGACTATCCATGTATATATTTTTTTCATGCTATGAGAAAATAGCTTTTTTTTTTCCCCATGAATGTGTTTTTTAAATGCAAGCAGATCTGACATTTTAAGATTACAATCAATTCTGAGCAAAGAAGAGCATGTTAACTTCCTTGTTCTTTTAGAAACTAATTTCATTCAAGGTCCCTTTCCCCCAGAATTTGGCACTGGGGTTTTAAATGAATGCTATCAAAGGCACTATTAAATAGGATTTTATCCAGTTGACCAAGGTTCATGCTAGCAACCATTTTAGAGATCTTCTAGCACTGATTATACTTCCCAGATAAAATGAAATTACCTTGAATGCATGGTCTAGTGGGCTTACTCCTTATAATACAATGTTAAATGATCAAATCCATCCGTACAGTAAAGTGGATCTGATCAAAAAAATTAACGCATCATAAAAAAGGAAAAAGCTAAGTGAAAAACAAGACCCAAGAACTAGTAAAATGTGATCACTCAAACAGTTAGACATTAAAAAAAAAAAAAAAACTCACTAACTCTAATTCTGATGGATATAATTATTGTCTGGCTTGTTGAATTTATCTTTTTCCTACCTACCTGTACTTAGTCTTCACAAATATGTTATAAGTCATATTTATTTGGGCTGACTCTATCTATTCTAGGGCTTTTGGGTTTCTGAAGTATTGCTTTCTTTATGCCTACTGAGTTGTTTTCTTTTAATTTTTATTGGAGTATAGTTGACTTACAACATTGTGTCAGTTTCTATTGTATGACAAAATGACTCAGCCATAAATATACATATATCCTCCCCACCTTATGGACTTCCTTCCCATTCAGGTCACTACAGTGGATTAAGTAGAATTCCCTGTACTATACAGCATATGTGTCAAATCTAGAGAAATGCTATAGGTGATCCTATTTGCAAAGCAAAAATAGAGACATAGACATGGGAAACAAATGTATAGATACCAAGGAGGAAAGTGGGGTGGGAGGAATTGGAAGAATGGAATTGACACATTTACACTATTGATACTATGTATAAAATAGATAACAAAAGAGAACATACTGTATGTCTACTGAGTTTTAATGAATTTTGAGCAACTCATTGGTTGTAGGTAGGCTCTTAAAAAATTCATATTCAGGTTTTTTAAAAATCCATGGAAGAATTAGTCTCAGAAATTCAATGTAAACAAACAAAATTATTATTTTTATAATAACAAAAAATAGAGCATACACATTGTAGAAAACTTAGAAAAGAAAATAAGTCTAAAACAACTGGGCTCCCCTGGTGGCTCAGTCTGAAAGAATATGTCTGAAATTCAGGAGATCACCTGCAATGCAAGAGGCCTGGGTTCAATCCCTGGGTTGGGAAAATCCCCTGGAGAAGGACATGGCAACCCAGTCCAGTACTCTTGGTTGGGAAATCCCATGGACAGAGGAGCCTGGCAAGCTACAGTTCAAAGCGTCATGAAGAGTCAAGTACAATGAACACAGCCATGACTTAGCGACTAATCATCAGTAAAGAAATTATTCATAAGCCCAACACAGACATACACACTGTTAAAAATTATATATTTAGTATTCTTTATATATCTAGGTATATACAAATACCACAAATCATTCAAATTCTGCTTAATATTCTGCTTTATTTATGTAAAATTAAATTATATACATTTCCCATGTTGATAAATAATACTTTAAAATATGTGTCTTAATGGCATCAATATTCCATCCTTTGGATGCATCATAATTCCCAATCTTTGGATATTTAAGTTAATTTTAAATATTTGCTATTAAATATTACAGTGAACATTCTTTAACCATGTGTTTCTACATATTTCTGATTACTTTTTAAGAATACTTTCTAATCTATGGATTTACTAGGTCATAGGGTATAAATTAAGACTCTCCACAAGTGTTGCTGTTTCCCTCAAGACGATTTGTAGCAATTTATCTGTGTGTGTGTGTGTATATATATATATATATGTTCCAAACTCACAATATCCTTGTCAGAACTATTTATATTTTAAAAATCATTTTCTAGTTTGATAGTTTAATTTGAATTTTAATCTTTTGGAGGTTGAATATTTTTCATAGATTGACAACATTTATAAATTTTCTGTCTAAGCCCCTTGTTCAAGTTTCTTTTAAAGTGTTTCATGCTAAGTTGCTTCAGTCGTGTCTACTTCTTTGTGACCCTATGGACTGTAGTTCTCCAGGCTCCTCTGTCCAAGGGATTCTCCAGTCAAGAATACTGGAGTGGGTTGCCATTCCCTTCTCTAGGGCATCTTGCCGACCTAGGGATTGAAACCGCTCTTTTCCACTTCCTGCAGGAGGGTTATTTGCCACTAGCACCACATGATTTCTAACTGACATGTATGTTTTATTCATATATTGAGAACAGATCATATTTTATTCACATATTGAGAACAGATTACATGTAAAGTTATAAAACAAGTCTCAATAAATTTAAGAAGATTTAAATCATATTAAGCATGCTTTCTGGCCACAGACGTATGAAACAAAAAATCAATTACCAGAAGAAAATTGTAAATAATATAAACACATGAAGGATAAACATGACAGTAAACAATCAATTTCCCAACAAGAAATCAAAGGGAGATCAAAACATGCTTTGAGACAAAAGAAAATACAAATGCTATATTGCAAAATATATGGGATGCAAAATCCATGGGATGCAAACTCACTGTAGTTTTGATTTGCATTTCTTTAATAATCAGTGATGTTAAGAATATTTTCATGTGCTTTTAAGCAATCTATATATGTCTTCTTTCAGAAAATGTCTATTTATATCTTCTGCCCATTTTTTTGTTTGCATCCAGAATATATTTTGAAAACTTTTACACTGATACCAAAGGCAAGCAAAGACACTACAAGAAAATTACAAATATCCTTTATGAATATTGACATAGAAATCTTGAACAAAATATGAGCAAACCGAAGCAATACATTAAAAGGTTTATACACTATGACCAAGTGGGATTTATTCCTTGAATTTGAGAATGGGTCAACAGACAGAAATTAATCAATGTGATATGTCACCTTAATAGAATGAAGGAAAAAACAAAAATGAGGATAGTTTGAGGGACCATTGAGGAAACATCAAGCCGATGAACATTCACATTATAAAGGTCCCAGGAAGAAGAGAGAGAGAGAAAGGGGCAGAAAACCTATTTGAAGAGATGATTGCTGAAAAATTCCCTAATCTGGCAAAGAAACCAGACAACCAAGTTCAGAAAGCAGTGAGTCCCAAACAAGATGTCCCCAAAGAGACCCACACCAAGACACAGTTAAAATGCCAGAAGATCCCAAGTGCCTCATGGCAAAAAAAAAAAAAAAAAAAGAGTATAAACAACAGAAGCAGGCTTCCTGGTGGCTCAGTGGTAAAGAATCCACCTTCCAATGCAAGAGACACAGGTTCGATCCCTCGGCCAGGAAGATCCCACATGCCTCAGAGCAACTAAGCCCACGACTGTTGAGCTTGTGCTGTAGAGCCCGGGAGCCACAACTACTGAAGCCTGAGTGCCCTGAAACCTGTGCTCCACAACAAGGGAGGCGACTGTGATGAGAGATCTGAGCATGGCAACTAGAGAGTGGCAGTGGCCCCAATACTCCACAACTAGAGAAAGCCCACAGAGCATCGAAGACCCAGCACAGCACCCCAAAAAATAATTGTGATAGAGGGTTATCTTTTTTGTTTCTAAGGTGCTGACAACATTCTGATTCCTGTTCTAAGTGCAGGTTACTCAGATATATTCATTTTGTGAAAATTGAGCTGTACACTTGTGATATGTGAACTTATTTGTATGCGTATTATGCTTCAGTTTTTTACCAGAAAAAAATATCTCTTCTAGTGTCTTTCCCCTCCCTCCAGTTTCTTATGTCCTTGCTGAGTTATTTTAAGTATATAAAAGCTTACATCTTTTTTTTTTAACAAGTATCATATGAATCACACTTCACTTTGCTTTTTTCCGCCTTTTACTTTATATGTCTTGTGAATTGCTCAATTTCAGCACATATAGTTCTGCTTTTATTATTTTTAATGGGTCTGGGAGCATCCTCCTAGCTCTGAATTCAAAAATTGGTAGTCTAAAGGAGAAACAGTTCTCAAATACATCATGCCAAATGACAGAAGCCTTAGAAAAAAGAATATATGTTCTGCGATACTAACTATATGAAGTTTTATATAATGGGAAATGAATGTATGGTAGGGACAAAATTAGAACAGTAGTTGTTTCTGGGGAGGAGTGTGGGTGGGATTGACTAAGAAAGGGCCTGAGCGAAATTCCTAGGATGATTGTAATGTTCTGTATCTTGATAGGGGATTGGGTTAGACAGTTGGATGCATTTGTCAACACTCAGCAAAATACACTTAAAACTTGTGCTTTTAACGTAAGTTTAACTCAAAAAAATGTAAAACAGATATTGAGCTCTAGATGATGACCTGCATTCTGAAATGTTTAGGGGTGAGGTGTACCAATGATGACAATGTCTTTGAAATGCATCAGAAAATAAAATGGACTGGTAGAAAGATGGATAGTATTGTGATAAAAAATAGTAAAGAATATAATCAGTTCAGTTCAGTTCAGCCACTAAATCGTGTCCAACTCTTTGCAACCCCATGAATCCCAGCACGCCAGGCCTCCCTGTTCATCACCTACACCCAGAGTTCACTCAGACTCCTGTCCATTGAGTCAGTGATGCCATCCAGCCATCTCATCCTCTGTCGTCCCCTTCTCCTCCTGCCCCCAATCCCTCCTGGCATCAGAGTCTTTTCCAATGAGTCAACTCTTTGCATGAGGTGGCCAAAGTATTGGAGTTTCAGCTTCAGCATCATTCCCTCCAAAGAAATCCCAGGGCTGATCTCCTTCAGAATGGACTGGTTGGATCTCCTTGCAGTCCAAGGGACTCTCAGGAGTTTTCTCCAACACCACAGTTCAAAAGCATCAATTCCTTGGCGCTCAGCCTTCTTCACAGTCCAACTCTCGCATCCATACATGACCACAGGATAAACCATAGCCTTGACTAGATGGACCTTTGTTGGCAAAGTAATGTCTCTGCTTTGTCATATGCTCTCTAGGTTGGTCACAACTTTCCTTCCAAGGAGTAAGTGTCTTTTAATTTCATGGCTGCAATCACCATCTGCAGTGATTTTGGAGCCCAAAAGAATAAAGTCTGACACTGTTTGCACTGTTTCCCCATTTATTTCCCATGAAGTGATGGGACCGGAGGCTGTGATCTTCGATATCTGAATGTTGAGCTTTAAGCCAACTTTTTCACTCTCCACTTTCACTTTCATCAAAAGGCTTTTTAGTTCCTCTTCATTTTCTGCCATAAGGGTGGTGTCATCTGCATATCTGAGGTTATTGATATTTCTCCCAGCAATCTTGATTCCAGCTTGTGTTTCTTCCAGTCCAGCATTTCTCATGATGTACCCTGCATATAAGTTAAATAAGCAGGGTGACATACAGCCTTGATGTACTCCTTTTCCTATTTGGAACCAGTCTGTTGTTCCATGCCCAGTTCTAACTGTTGCTTCCTGACCTGCATACAAATTTCTCAAGAGGCAGGTCAGGTGGTCTGGCATTCCAATCTCTTGAAGAATTTTCCACAGTTTATTGTGATCCACACAGTCAAAGGCTTTGGCATAGTCAATAAAGCAGAAATAGATGTTTTTCTGGAACTCTTTTGCTTTTTCCATGATCCAGCGGATGTTGGCAATTTGATCTCTGGTTCCTCTGCGTTTACTAAAACCAGCTTGAACATCAGGAAGTTCATGGTTCACATATTGCTGAAACCTGGCTTGGAGAATTTTGAGCATTACTTTACTAGCGTGTGAGATAAGTGCAATTGTGTGGTAGTTTGAGCATTCTTTGGCATTGCCTTTCTTTGGGATTGGAATGAAAACTGACCTTTTCCAGTCCTGTGGCCACTGCTGAGTTTTCCAAATTTGCTGGCATATTGAGTGCAGCACTTTCACAGCATCATCTTTCAGGATTTGAAATAGCTCAACTGGAGTTCCATCACCTCCACTAGCTTTGTTCATAGTGATGCTTTCTAAGGCCCACTTGACTTCACATTCCAGGATGTCTGGCTCTAAGTCAGTGATCACACCATCGTGATTATCTGGGTTGTGAAGATCTTTTTTGTACAGTTCTTCTGTGTATTCTCCACAAAATAGAATAGTAAAAAGCTAATGGGTAGAAATTAGATGATGAGTATATGAGTGTTCACTGAAAAATTCTAAAAGTAGAAAAATTCTAAAAGTAAAATGTTGGGAGAAAAAGAAAGAGCCCCAAGCTGTTCGAAAAAACTTGATTAACCATTTCAAAGTGTACAATCAGGTGGTGTTTAGTGCATTCACAATGTTGTATAACCACCTCCTCTCTCTAGTTTCAAAAGCTTCATCACCACTGAGACTTTGATTAAGGGTTACATTTATTCCTACGTATTTTATTCTTTTTATGCTATTGTCAATGGAGTTGTTTTCTTAATTATCTTTTTGGATTGTTCATTACAACTGATTTCTGTGTGTTGATTTTGTACCTTGGAACTTTGCTGAATTCATTTATTAGCTCTAACTTCGTGTGTGTAATCTTTAGGGTTTTCTAGATATAAGATTATGTTGTCAGTGAATACAGATAATTTTACTTCTTCCTTTCTAATTTGATTGTCTATTCCTTTTTCTTGCCTACTTGTTCTGCCTAGAGCCTCTAATATAATATTTACTAGAAGTGGCAAAAGTGGACATCAGTCCTAATTCTAGGGGAACAACTTTTAGTCTTTCACCACTGAATATGTTGTTAGCTGTGGGTTTTTCTTATATGGCTTTTATCATAGTGAGTTTCTTTCTATTTCTCATTCATTAAGTGTTTTGTGTGTGTGTGTGTGAAAAGATGTGGAATTTTATCATTCTTTTATTGCATCAATTGAGATGATTTGGGTTTTTTTTCCTTCATTCTATCTTCTGCCAATTTTTAATTTTTTTTTTAATATTGAGCTACATGAGATGTTTGTATATTTTGGAGATTAATCCCTTGTCAGTCGCTTTGTTTGCAAATATTTTATACCATTCTGTGGGCTATCTTTTCATTTTGTTAATGATTCCCTTTACTATGCAAAAGCTTTTAAGTTTAATTAGGTCCCATGTGCTTATTTTTGTTTTTATTTTTATTACTCTGGGAGGTAGATCAAAAAATGACATTGTTGTGATTTATGTCAGAGAGTTTTCTACCTATGTTTTCCTCTAAGGGTTTTATAGTATGTGGCCTTAAATTTGAGTCTTTAATCCATTTTACGTTTATTTTTGTGTATGGTATTGTGGAATGTTTAGAATTGTTCTTATAAAAAAATCTACAAACAATAAATACTGGAGAGGGTGTGAACAAAAAAGAACCTTCCTACACTGTTGGTGGGAATATAAACTGGTACAGCCACTAAAAAAAAAATGGTATTGAGATTCCTTTAAAAACTATCAGTTCAGTTCAGTTCAGTCGCTCACTCGTGTCCAACTCCTTGCGACCCCATGAATTACAGCACGCCAGGCCTCCCTGTCCATCACCAACTCCCGGAGTTCACTCAAACTCATGTCCATCCAGTCGGTGATGCCATCCAACCATCTCATCCTCTGTCGTCCCCTTCTCCTCCTGCCCCCAATCCTTTCCAGCATCAGGGTCTTTTCCAATGAGTCAACTCTTTGCATGAGGCGGCCAAAGTATTGGAGTTTCAGCTTCAGCATCACTCTTTCCAATGAACACCCAGGACTGATCTCTTTTAGGATGGACTGGTTGGATCTCCTTGCAGTCCAAGGGACTCTCAAGAGTCTTCTCCAACACCACAGTTGAAAAGCATCGATTCTTCAGCACTCAGCTTTCTTCACAGTTCAACTCTCACATCCATACATGACCACTGGAAAAACCATAGCCTTGACTAGACAGATCATTGTTGGCAAAGTAATATCTCTGATTTTCAATATGCTATCCATAGAACTACTCTATCATCCAGCCATCCCATTCCTAGGCATATATCTGGAGAAAATTATTATTCAAAAAATACATGCACTCCAATGTTCATTGCAACACTATTTGCAATAACCAAGACATGAAAGTAATCTAAATGCCCATAGATAAAGATGTGGTACATATATACAATGGAATATTACTTAGCCATAAAAAGAATGAAATAGTGCCATTTGTAGCAACATTGATGATCCTAGAGATTATCATACTAATGACATAAGTCAGACAGAGACAAATATGATATCACTTATATGCATAATCTAATAAAATATGATACAATGAACTTATTTGCAAAACAGATTCCAAAATTAAATTTATGGTTACCAAAGGGGAAATGTGGGAGGAAAGTGATAAATTAGGAGATTGGGATTAACATACACACACTCGTGTTGCTAAGTCACTTCAGTCGTGTCTGACGTTGTGAGACCCCATAGATGGCAACCCACCAGGCTCCCCCATCCCTGGGATTCTCCAGGCAAGAACACTGGAGTGGGTTGTCATTTCCTTCTCCAGTGCAAGAAAGTGAAAAGTGAAAGTGAAGTCACTCAGTCGTGTCCGACTCTTAGTGACCCCATGAACTGCAGCCCACCAGGCTCCTCCATCCATGGGATTTTCCAGGCAAAAGTACTGGAGTCGGGTGCCATTGCCTTCTCTGATACACACGCTACTATATATAAAATAGATAACTAACAACAAGGACCTAATGTAGCACAAGAAACTGTATTCAATACTCTGTAATAAACTATATGGGAAAAGAATCTGAAAAAAAATGGTACATATATGTACCATGTACATATATTCACTTTGCTGTACACCTGCAACTAATACAATATTTCAAATCATTTATACTCCAATAAAAAATTTTTAAATCCACTTGATGCAACAAAAGCAGTTTTAAGCAGGAAGTTCATATTGATACAGACTACCTCAAGAAACAAGAATTATCTCAAGTAAACAGTATAGCTTTATATTTAAATGAAATATAAAAAGGAGAACAAACAAGCTCAAAGGTAGTAGAAGGAATGAAATAATAAAGATCAGAACAGAAAAAATGAAAAAAACAATAGAAAAAATTAAAAAGACAAAATACAATAGAAAAAAAAATCAATGAAGCTAAGAGCTAATTAGTTTAAAAAATAAATAAAATTCACAAACCATTAGCCAGATTCATCAAGAAAAAATTGAGAGACAAAAAAGGGAAAAGACAAAGTGATAGAGGAGAAATTACAAACAATATCACAGAAATACGAAGAATCGTAAGAGAATACTGTGAAAAAACAAATGCCAACAAATTAGACAACCTATAAGAAATGAATAAATTCTTAGAAACATGCAGTCTTCCAAAACTGAATCATAGACAAATAAAAATCTGAATAGAATGATTATTAGTAATAAAATTAAATCAATAAACAAACCACCCCCCCAAAAAAATTCAAGTCCAGATAGCTTCATAGGTGAATTGTACAAAACACTTGAAGAAGAGTTAATAATATCCTTCTCAAATTATTTGAAAATAATTGAAAGGTAATGAGCACTTCCAAGCTCTTTTTTTTTTTTTAATTTTTTTATTTTTTTTTTTTTTAAAAGAAACTCCATCCTGAACCCTCCTCCCTCCTCCCTCCCCATACCATCCCTCTGGGTCGTCCCAGTGCACCAGTCCCAAGCATCCAGCATCGTGCATTGAACCTGGACTGGCATCTCGTTTCATACATGACATTTCACATGTTTCAATGCCATTCTCCCAAATCTTGCCACCTCTCCCTCTCCCACAGAGTCCATAAGACTGTTCTATACATCAGTGTCTCTTTTGCTGTCTCGTATACAGGGTTATCGTTATCATCTTTCTAAATTCCATATATATGCGTTAGTATACTGTATTGGTGTTTGTCCTTCTGGCTTACTTCACTCTGTATAATAGGCTCCAGTTTCATCCACCTCATTAGAACTGATTCAAATGTATTCTTTTTAATGGCTGAGTAATAGTCCATTGTGTATATGTACCACAGCTTTCTTATCCATTCATCTGCTGATGGACATCTAGGTTGCTTCCATGTCCTGGCTATTATCAACAGTGCTGCGATGAACATTGGGGTACATGTGTCTCTTTCCCTTCTGGTTTCCTCAGTGTGTATGCCCAGCAGTGGGATTGCTGGATCATAAGGCAGTTCTATTTCCAGTTTTTAAGGAATCTCCACACTGTTCTCCATAGTGGCTGTACTAGTTTGCATTCCCACCAACAGTGTAAGAGAGTTCCCCTTTTTCTCCACACCTCTCCAGCATTTATTATTTGTAGACTTTTGGATCGCAGCCATTCTGACTGGTGTGAAATGGTATCTCATAGTGGTTTTGATTTGCATTTCTCTGATAATGAGTAATGTTGAGCATCTTTTCATGTGTTTGTTAGCCATCTGTATGTCTTCTTTGAGAAATGTCTATTTAGATCTTTGGCCCATTTTTTGATTGGGTCATTTATTTTTCTGGAGTTGAGCTGTAGGAGTTGCTTGTATATTTTGAGATTAGTTGTTTGTCGGTTGCTTCATTTGCTATTATTTTCTCCCATTCTGAAGGCTGTCTTTTCACCTTGCTAATAGTTTCCTTTGATGTGCAGAAGCTTTTAAGTTTAATTAGGTCCCATTTGTTTATTTTTGCTTTTATTTCCAATATTCTGGGAGGTGGGTCATAGAGGATCCTGCTGTGATGTATGTCAGAGAGTGTTTTGCCTATGTTCTCCTCTAGGAGTTTTATAGTTTCTGGTCTTACATTGAGATCTTTAATCCATTTTGAGTTTATTTTTGTATATGGTGTTAGAAAGTGTTCTAGTTTCATTCTTTTACAAGTGGTTGACCAGATTTCCCAGCACCACTTGTTAAAGAGATTGTCTTTAATCCATTGTATATTCTTGCCTCCTTTGTCAAAAATAAGGTGTCCATATGTGTGTGGATTTATCTCTGGGCTTTCTATTTTGTTCCATTGATCTATATTTCTGTCTTTGTGCCAGTACCATACTGTCTTGATAACTGTGGCTTTGTAGTAGAGCCTGAAGTCAGGTAGGTTGATTCCTCCAGTTCCATTTTTCTTTCTCAAGATCGCTTTGGCTATTCGAGGTTTTTTGTATTTCCATACAAATTGTGAAATTATTTGTTCTAGCTCTGTGAAGAATACCGTTGGTAGCTTGATAGGGATTGCATTGAATCTATAAATTGCTTTGGGTAGTATAGTCATTTTCACTATATTGATTCTTCCAATCCATAAACATGGTATATTTCTCCATCTATTAGTGTCTTCTTTGATTTCTTTCACCAGTGTTTTATAGTTTTCTATATATAGGTCTTTAGTTCCAAGCTCATTTTTATGATGACAGAAAACTTTTGAATGGGAGAAGATATTTGCAAATGATATATCCAATAAGCAGTTGATTTTTTAAATACATAAATAACTCATAAAACTCAATATCAAAAAAGCTTCACAATTCAGAAAGGGCCGGAAGACTTAAATAGATATTTTTTTCAAAGAAGACATACAGATGGCCAATAAGCACACAAAAAGATGCTCAACATCACTAATTATCAGAAAATGCAGATCAAAACCACAATGAACCATCAGTTAACACTTTTCAGAATGGCTACTATCAAAAGAAAAGAAAGAACAAGTGTTCATGGAGGATGTGGACGTGCACTGTTAGTGGGAGTAAAAATTGATGCAATCACTATGGAAAACAGTATGGAGATTCTTGAAAAAACTAAACGTAGAATTATCATATGATCTAGGAATTCCTCTTCTGGGTATTTAACTGAAGAAAACAGAACACTAATTTAAAAAGATATATGCACCCTCATGTTCATTACAGCACTATTTAAAATAGCTAAGATATGAAAGAAACCTAAGTGTTAATCAATGGATGAAAGGATATAAAAGTCATGGTATAAATGTACATTGGAATACTAGCCACAAAAAAAGAATGAAATCTTGCCATTTGTGACAACATGGATGATCCCAGAAGATACTATGCTAAGTGAAATAAGTCAGACAGAGAAAGACAAACACTATATAATTTCACTTACATGTGGGATCTAAAAACTAAAACAAATTAACAAACAAAACAAAACAGAAAGAAACTTATAGATAAAGAGAACAAACTGGTGGTTGCCAGAGGGGATGAATGGGGGGAAATGTGTGAAACAGGTGATTAAGAGAAACAAACTTCTAGCTTTAACAAGTCATGGGAATGTGATATATAGCATATGGAATATACTCAATAATATTGTAATAACTCTCTAGAGTTTCAGAATGTAACAAGATTTATCATGGTGATCATTTCATAATGTATAAAATTTTTGATTAACTATATTGTACAGTTGAAACTAACATTATATGTTGATTATATTTCAATAAAACTTTTAAATAAAGGAATGTAATCTCTCGTGTCAGATAAGATTCCTTTCTTAGTAATTCTGAACCAATATACTGATTATTAACCTGTATTCTCTTTGCCCTTACTTTCAGCATTAAGGAAACCGCTTACTAATTTATGTTTTAAAACTTTCCATTGCAATATTACATACCATTGGGCCTCTTTGAAATAAAAAAATACTTGCAAATAAAATTTTCCATGTTTTCCAAAAGGCTGTCTGTCTCTACAAGAGACCAGACTACTTCCAAACAATATCAAAGATATAAAGCTGTTTATCAAGCATCTTGAATCATTCTTATTAATTTCTAAAATATTCTTCTACCATTGTAAAATGAAATGAAGAACAAAAAGGTTATAAATAAATGTGTTTCCCGGTGTGACATCCTTCCATTCAAAAGTTTAATTTTCCCTTTCATAGTACTAATTCATTGCCTTTTGAAACAATATTTCAAATATATGCATTTTAATCAACCTATTTCTTAACAACATAACACATAACACTATGAATACATAAAGTTTCAGACTATGTTTTGTAAAAGTTTGATATTAAAAACAAAGTTTATAATTGTTTACTTAAAATGTCACGTGAGGCACAAATAAATAATTTGAAATCTTGTTAAATCTAGAATAGTTGTAATACAGCCTCTAGACAACACCATGTATAAGGAACTTCGGGTTCTTAATACAGTGTAGTTACAGCTTAAGATCCATGTATCTATCCTATTAAATCACATAAAGTACCTATATTTGTCTGTTCACTTTTTCAATATAATGGGAGGTTCTGTCAGAGTTGGAGCTTCCCAGATAGCTCAGCAGTTAAGCGTCCGTTTGCAATGCAGAAGATGCAGGAGAGTCGGGTTCAATCTCTGTGTCTAGGAAATGGCAACCCACTCCAGTATTGTTGCCTGAAAAAATCGCATGGACAGAGGCTCCTGGAAGGCTACAGTTCAAAGAATCAGACATGACTGAGTGACCGAGCACACTGTCAGAGTAGAGATAAACAATATATCCAATATTTAGCTGTGTCTGTCTTTTTATTTGGGGACAGAAGAGAGGGAATTGACTGTGAAAGTATTAGATTATATAAGATTGCTGAAAGTCACAGAAATGAATGTACTACATTTTAAAGCACCAAAATCTTTTGAACTTTGACCACTGATATTTCCTTTTTGAACAGCATGTTCTCACAATGTAAAATTTGAGTTAATCAAAAAGCACTCGCTGAGTACATAAAAGTTATGACACACCACATAAGGGAAGTTTTAATAGGTACATCATATCAATTTGCAATGGAGCTTGTCTTTGATGAAAATAAGATTAACAAAAAACTCCAACATGAAACAGAACTGATATGTTCAGCTACTGAAGAGATATAAACCATCACTGATGCTTTAGTTCCACTATTTATCCCACAATCCAAAGGAGATGTGTTTCTAGTTTGATGTGAGTGAGGCATAATGACCTTGAGACTATAGCAATTTGAGATTAGCCCAGAGGATTCTCTGAGTCCTCCAAACCTCGTGTTTTTTTACACTGATTATGAAGTGCTACAACCTTCTTTCTAGGACTCTAAAACAATAAAATGCAGGAAAAGACCAAGCATTAACGAGAATCTAAAGATTCTATGGAATTTACCTACTCCCGGCCAAGGATGGTAGACAGAAGCGTTTCCATTAAGCAAATATTTGCTAATCATGTATTATGTGTCAGGCACTGTTCTAGCACCGTAAACAAACGAAGCAAGCAAAATGGACACTCCCAGCCCTTATGAAACATATATCTAATTTTAAACTAAAATCAGACGTTCTAAATGTTCTAAATATAGATGCTAGATGTTCTAAATTTTTATTGAAGTAGAGTTGCTTTACACTGCTGTGTCAGTTTCTGCTATATAGCAAAGTGAATAGGTTATACATGTACATATATCCATCTATTTTTAGACTCTTTTCCCATATAGACCACTACAGAGTATTGAGTAGCATTTCCTGCGCTATACAGTAAGTCCTTATTAGTTATTTATATAGTATCTATCTATCTATATATATATGTCAATCCCAATCTCCCAGTTCATCCTCCCACCCTTTCCCCTTGGTATGCATACATTTATTTTCTACATCTATATCTCTATTTTCCTTTGCAAATAATATAATCTATACCATTTTTTGGGCCTCCCAGGTGCCAATGCAGGAGATGCAAGAGACATGGGTTTGATCCCTCTGGGAGGAAGATCTCCTGGAGTAGGAAATGGAAACCCAATCCAGTATTCTTGCCTGGAAAATTGCATGGACAGAGGAGCCTGGTGGGCTATAGTCCACTGGGTCACAAAGAGTCAAAAACAACTGAGCACACATGCACATACCATTTTTCTAGATTATATATACACACACACACACACACACAGAGAGACTAAGATATAATACTTGTTTTTCTCTTTCTGATTTACTTCACTCTGTATTACACTCTTTAAGCCCATCCAGATCTCTGCAAATGACATAATTTTATTCATTTTAAGGGCTGTATAATATTCCATTGTACATATGTACTGTCTTTCTCCATTCATCTGTCAGTGGACAATTAAGGTGGTTTCCATATCCTGGCTATTGTAAATAGTGCTGCAATGAATGTTGGGGTGAATGTACGTTTTTGAATTATGGTTTTCTCTGGTTATACGACCAGTAGCATGATTGCTGGGTTACTTTTATTTTTTAAGGAACCTCCATACTGTTCTCCATAGTGGCTGTATTAGGTTACATTCCCAATAACAGTGCAAGAGGATTTCATTTTATCCACATCCTCTCGGGTATTTATTATTTATAGATTTTTCAATTATGACGGTTCTGACTGGTACAAGATGATATCTCATGGTAGTTTTGATTTGCATTTTTCTAATAATTTATTATTTGGAGCATCTTTTCATGTGTTTGTTAATCATCTATATGTATTCTTTGGAGAAATGTCTACTTAGGTCTTCTGCCCAGTTTTTGATTGGGTCATTTGTTGTTTTTATATTGAGCTAAATGAGTAGTATGTATATTTTGGATATTTATTCCTTGTCAGTTGCTTCATTTGCAAATATTTTCTCCCATCCTGAGGGCTGTCTTTTCTTGTCGTTTATAGATTTCTTTGCTGTGCAAAAGATTTTAGTTTAATTAGGTTCCATTTGCTTATTTTTGTTTTTGTTTTCATTAACCCTAGGAGGTGGTTCAAAAATATCTTGCTGCAATTTACATCAAAGAGTTTTCTGCCTATGTGTTCCTCTAAGACTTTTATGTGTTTAACCTTACCTTTTGATCTTTAACCTATTTTTAATTTATTTTTGTGTATGGTGTTAGAGAATGTTATAATTTCATTCTTTTATATGTAGCTGTCCACTTTTCCTGGCACTAATTATTGAAGATGCTGTCTTTTCTCCATTTTATATTCTTGCCTTCTTTTTCATAGATTAGGTGACGATGATATTATAAAATTGGAAAAAAATAAATAGGAAGAATCACAGCAAATGTTTTTTTTTTTTTTTTTTTCTAGGAAGATAGTTTTCCTAAAATACCAATTTACATATCGGGAGAGATATGATCAACAAAATTTTTAAACAGTCGGCTTCAAAGATATGAGACAATTTTAACAAAATGCATTTTCAGAAACATAAATAAAGGGAGCATCTGGAAAGAAGGCTAGTTTCACAGAAGAAAGATTAAATAATGTGGAATTGTTGTTGTTGTTTAGTCACTCAGTCATGTTTGACCCATGGACTGCAGCACACCAGGCTCTCCTGTCTCTCAGTATCTTTTGGAGTTTGCTTAAACTCATGCCCATTGAGTCGATGATGCCATCCAACCATCTGATCCTCTGCTGGCCCCCTCTCCTCCTGCCCTAAATGTTTCCCAGCATTACAGTCTTTTCCAATGAGTCAGCACTTTATATCAGGTGACCAAAGCATTAAAGCTTCAGTTTCAGCATCAGGCTTTCCAATGAATATTCAGGGTTGATTTCCTTTAAGATTGACTGTTTTGATCTCCTTGCTGTTCAAGGGACTCTCAAGAGGCTTCTCCAGCACCACAGTTCAAAACATCAATTCTTTGGTGCTCAGCCTTCTTTATGGTCCAACTCTCACATCCATACATGACCACAGGAAAAACCATAGCTTTGACTTTACATACATTCATCAGCAAAGTGATGTCTCTGCTTTTCAATATGCTTTCCAGGTTGGTCATAGCTTTTCTTCCAAGGAGCAAATGTTATATATCCCAAGGAAATAAAGTCTGTGACTGTTTCCATTTTCCCCCCATCTATTTGCCATGAAGTGATGACACCAGATGCCATGGTCTTAGTTTTTTGAATGCTGAGTTTTAAGCCAGTTTTTTCACTTTCTTCTTTCACTTTCATAAAAAAAACTATTTAGTTTCTCTTCACTTTCTGCCATTAGGGTGATGTCATCTGCATATCTGAGGTTATTGATACTTACCCTGACAATCTTTATTCCAGCTTGAGCTTCATCCAGCCCATCATTTCACATGATGTACTGTGCATATAAGTTAAATAAGCAGGGTGACAATATACAGCCTTGACGACTCCTTTCCCAATTGTGAACCAGTCCATTGTTCCATGTCTGGTTCTTGTTGCTTCTTGTCCTGCATACAGATTTCTCAGGAGACAGGTAAACTGTTCTGGTATCCCAGTTTTTTAAGAATTTTCCACAGTTTGTAGTGATCCACACAGCCAAAGTCTTTATCATAGTCAATGAAGCTGATGTTTTTCTGGAATTTCCTTGTTTTTTCCTATGATCCATCAAATGTTGGCAATTTGATCTCTGGTTCCTCTGCTTTTGTTAAATCCAGCTTGAACATTTTGTTGAAGCCTAAACCAAAACCATCCCCAAGAAAAAGAAATGCAAAAAGACAAAATGGCTGTCTGAGGAGACCTTATAAATAGTTGAGAAAAGAAGAGAAGTAAAAGGCAAAGGAGAAAGGAAAGATATACCCATCTGAATGCAGAGTTCCAAAGAAAAGCAAAGAAAGATAAGAAAGACTTCCTCAGTGATCAATGCAAAGAAATAGAGGAAAACAATAGAATGGGAAAGTCTAGAGATCTCTTCAATAAAGTTAGAGATGTCAAGGGAACATTTCATGCAAAGATGGGCACAATAAAGGACAGAAATGGTGTGGACCTAATAGAAGCAGAAGATATTAAGAAGAGGCGGCAAGAATACCCAGAAAACTGTACAAAAACGTCTTAGTGACCCAGATAACCATGATGGTGTGATCACTCACCTAGAGCCAAACATCCTGGAGTGTGAAGTCAAGTGGGCCTTAGGTGGAGGTGATGGAATTCCAGCTGAGCTCTTTGAAATCCTAAAAGATGATGCTGTTAAAGTGCTGCATTCAATATGCCAGCAAATTTGGAAAACTCAGCAGTGGCCGCAGAACTGTAAAAGGCCAGGTTTCATTCCAATTCCAAGGAAGGGCAATGCCAAAGAATGTTCAAACTACCACACAATTACACTCATTTCACATGCTAGCAAGGTAATGTGAAATACAGTACGAGAAACAAGCGAAGTCTGTGCCAGTTTTCTTTTTTTTTTTAATAAGATTTTTTAAATTTTATTTTATTTAACTTTACAATATTGTATTGGTTTTGCCATATATCAAAATGAATCTGCCACAGGTATACATGTGTTCCCCATCCTGAACCCTTCTCCCTCCTCCCTCCCCATACCATCCCTCTGGGTCATCCCAGTGCACCAGCCCCAAGCATCCAGTTTGTTATGAAATTAAACATAATCATATACATAGATTTAAGTATGTATATCAAACACATGGGGCTTCCCTAGTGGCTCATACAGTAAAGAATCTGTCTGCCAATACGAGACTCCTGGATTCAATCCCTGGGTTGGGAAGATTCCCCTGGAGAAGGGAATGGCAACCCACTCCAGTATTCTTGCCTGGAGAAGTCCATGGACAGAGGAGCCTGGTAGGCTAATTCCATGGGGTCACAAAAAGTCAGACATGACTGAGTGACTAAAACACACACACACACATCAAACACACAACTGGATAATTTCATTCAGATATTATTGAACATCGCTCTGTGCCAGGCACTATGCTAGGGATACAACAATAAATAAAAACATATTCAACCCCTGCTCTCCATCCTGGAATCAGAGTGAAGTGTATTGAGCACAATGATGGAAGGTACATGAGCCTATGAGAGAACACAGTAGAGATTTCAATTAATCTGAGGGTAAGGAAAACCTCTTTGAGAAAGTAACATTTTATTTGAAACTTGAAGGATAAGTTAGGAAGGAGAGAAGGCTGAGTGAAGATTGTCCCTAGAAGATGTAATAGCATATGTGAAGACCTAAACCAAGAGGAAGGGCATGGCACTTTTCAGAACAAAAAGAAGAGCCATGGTTGGAGGGTAGAAAGCCAGATTGTTCAGAGACTCTAAAAATAAGGTAATGATTTAAAGGAATTAGTCACATGAATGTAATTGAATTTACATTTTAAAAAGGTCATTCTGTCCAATGGAAAAGAAAACGATGAGCTAGTGGCTCTGAGAAGATCCATTTTTAACACCCATATTCAAGGCCATCATATCTGAGTTTTCCAGTATTAGAGGGTAAATGAGCAGAGGGGTTTTAATGGAATTCAGAATTAAGGGATTTACATCAAGGATTGCTTTAGAAACCCTTTCCTCTGCTATGATTCTTAGAGGATGAGATTGAAATATATTCAGAACTCCTTCTCTGATATCAAATTTTAGGATCTTTGCTCCTGGAGTCCAACCCTTGATCACAACATACATTAATCTTCTTCTGAAATTGGAAATTGAGGGAGGCAGTGTAAGTCATGGTCAAAATTCATTAATTAACCCAATAAATTATGTGTCTATTCCAAACAGGCACTGTTCTAAATATGAGATACAGCTGCAAATAAAACAGCAAGGCCCCACTTTTATTGGGTTTATATTATAGTGAAAGGAGACAGACAGTAGAAAAATGCTACGAAGAAATACTGAATATGAAAGAAATAAGTAACAGAAAGTGACTACCAGTGATGAGTGGGATTGCATAAATATGCCATTAGATTGGGTAATCAGAAAAAGCCTCCTTATAGCAACATTTGAGCTGTGACCTGAATGAAAGGAAGCACATTATCTAAGATGAAATGGCATAGTATTCTAGACAGGGAGAATGAAAAATGAAAAGGCCCCTGGCAAAGAATTAATTCGGTGTGTCTGAGATAGAAAGGTCAACTTGGCTGGGCCTTAGCAAGCGAAGAGGAAAATAGTAGGAGATGAGGCTGGAGAGGTGTGCAGGAGCAAGATCATCTAAGGCTTTGTAGGTCATTGTGAGTAATAGAGGTCTTGTTTTATGTATGGTGGGAAGCCAAAACAAGTCAATACTAATCATGAACAACCCTAGGTTTACTCTTTACATCCACCTAATAGATTATCACCCCATTCTCACCTGAAAGGAAGCTAAGAGCTTCATATTCACGTTTAGTCAATCAGGTCTCCATGAAAAATAAATAAATAAATAAAAAGAGCCAAAGCAATTATAGCCAGTTATAAGGTGAGTTTGCAACAAGGAAGAGTACATACTCAGTCTGGACTGAACTTACACTGACTTTATATAAATCAAAGAGCCATCAGAAGGCAGCTACACACACATTCACATACAAATTTGGATTCATGGCTTGAAGACTTAACAGGTTTGGCTTCAAGGGATCTTTGAGAATAATCATCAGTACAGACAGCAGGTGCATTTGATTGTCTATCAAATGGTGTAATTTCAAAATGGTAAGAGATCAGCTTTAAATCATTCACAGAATTTTGGGCACTGAGTTTTGACTACCCAACATTCTGCCTATAAAAGAAAAGATAGTCTATGTGTTTCCATAGCAAAGGCAAATATAAACAAAACTAATTCTTCCCTAAAATCTTGATTTGCTTCTGCAGCAAGAAGAAGTCTTCCCTTTTGGAGAAAATTATTTTGTTGCAATCAATGGACATGAGTTTCAACAGTCTCCAGGAGATGCTGAAGGACAGGGAAGCCTGGTATGCTGCAGGTCGCAATGAGTTGGACACAACTGAGCAACTAAACAGCAACAAATTTTGTAGCAATGAGCATCTGTATTAAATCATTTATTTTCATTCTTAAGAGTGATAATAGATCAAGTAAGCCAGAGCAGAAACAAACAAAAGGCAGAAACCCCTGCCATTGGAATTGACGGCTCTGTTTTATATTCCTCAGAAAGTTCACTTCTGTTTAGTCAGTCATTTAAATTTTCCTTTTCTTACTTGTCTTGATCCTTTTCCTTAATAATTATTCTTCATGTGACTGTCAAACTTTTGCATTGTGACAGTCTAAATTAGTGTTTTGATAGTTATCCTTGAAAGAAGGCAACAGAGAAGAAAATTGCCAAATACATATCACGAGTTATATAAATTGATGATACTGTGCCTCAATAAATCCAAAATGTGTTCCAACTTATTACCTGCTTCCCTGGTAGCTCAGATGGTAAAAAGTCTGCTTACAATGTGGGGAGACCAGGGTTCGATCCCTGGGTCAGGAAGATCCCCTGGAGAAGGAAATGGCACCCCACTCCAGTACTCTTGCCTGGAAAATCCCATGGACTGAGGAGCCTGGTAGGCTACAGTCCATGGGGTCGCAAAGAGTCGGACATTACTGAGCGACTTTGCTTCACTTCACTTGTTAATAAGTGATTTCCAAACAATTCATTTGATAGGCTTTGGGACTGCTTAAACCAGAAAGTTTTAGCTTTGCTAATAATATATGCACATATTGAGTGTCCAACAAATGTTTGAGGATGCAAGCATAAGCATGACAGATCAAGTAATTTAGAAATGGGAGATTAAAGCAAGTGAGATTCAATAATGTTAACTAATTTGTCCAAATTTTCTGAATCAGTAAACGTCAGAGCTGTAATTAGAGCCCAAATCTAATTTCAAAGCACACACTATCTCCACCATATCATTGGTTATTGAATAAGTAAGGAATAAATAAATGAAAAAGTCTAGAAAGAATGCCTACTATTAGAAACAAAACGTCTTCTAGATAGGTAAAATTCAGGTGCTCTATTTGATAAAATTAGCCATATAATTTATCACAAGTTAAGCATGAAAAGTGGAGAAGGAAATGGCAACCCACTCCAGTGTTCTTGCTTGGGAAATCCCATGGACAGAGGAGCCTGGTGGGCTACAGTCCATGGAGTCACAAGTGTTGGACACAACTTAGCAGCTAAACCACCCACCACCAAGCATGAAAACTACAAGTACTATCTTAAATTATAAAAATTCTTGTTCACAAGTAGAATTCTGTCAAAAATTTATTTATACACCTTTCATTTTTATATTAAGAAGAGCAATGGCATGATGGCATCACCTACTGAATGGGCATGAGTTTGAGCAAACTTCAGGAGACAATGAAGGACAGGGAAGCTTGATATGCTGCAGTTCATGTGGTCACAAAGAGTCAGACATGACTTAGCAACTGAGCAATAACAACAACAAAGAAGAGAAATAGAAAGAGTGCCAAACAAAGACACTAGTAGATCAGGAAATGTTTTAAAAATCTTCTTCAGCCACTATCTCAAAACATGGGGAAAATTGTATCTTTAATTTTACATTGCAAATTATACAGATATTTCTACAAATATAAATCATAAAGCTTTGCTATACTCTTCACTTTTGCACATACTACTTTTAATTCTTGCATATCTTCATATATAATGTATTTAATTAGATTTGCAAAGTTTTGCAAGTTTAATTGGCTCTGTGTCTTTGAATGCATATTTTTATATTCTGTCAGGAATTTGAGGCATTTGGGGCTGATAAGAGAAAAGACATAACCACAAGAAACAGTAACACAAAATAATCTTATTGGGTAGAATTTGGACAGTCTTGAGTAGAGATGTCCTTCACAGCAGGAGTTTGTCCAGATGCTAAGGTGAGGGGGTCTCAACACAGGAGAGGAGGTAAAGGGAACTCCGTTGGGGAGGATAAGATCAGAGAAGGGCTTAGATGTCTAGGTGATGTCACTCAGCAGCATGCCAGGGAGTCTCTGGTCAGATAGCCCCAGAGGGCCATAACAGCTTGAGATCTTACAGCCACAAAGCTATCTTATCAATGGCCAACAGATGTGGGGTGAAGTTTCACAGGGTATACAAATAAGGCAAGTCCTAAATGGCTAAAAATATGCTTCAGGTAGCTACTGTAAAAAATTGGATATATACAAATTTGAAATTGGTACCACAGGGCTTTTGAGCTAATGTGCTTTAGCCTGCAGTTAAGAAATACACAACACTGGGGCCAATGCCACAAAGGCCATCTTTGGCTCGACCATTTAAAAATGCAGCAGCAGTCAGAATCAATAAACAAGCACATGAAAATCTTTGTGTGTAAAACATAATTTCAACTTACGAGTTTTTATGATTTCAATAGCCCTGTATATACATATACATATACATATATATATATATATACACACACATATATGTGTGTGTGTGTTTGTGTGTGTGTGTGAATATGTAGACACAAATATAATTATGTCTCTGAGGCCTTTATATCTAATAAAAACTAAGTGAACAATTAAAAACTAAAGGGTATCTTTAATGTAGTAGACATTTTTCATGCTTCGAAAAGAAAAAATAATTGTTTGATCAAGAGATAAACAACCATGCAAATATGTGTTCAAAGACAATGATTTTGACATAAACCAGATATCCTATTTTGTATTTAAAGTACATATATAAATTGAATGATATATATACATATGCATGTGTGTATGTTTATCTGTGTATATAGTCACCATTCTGGAAATATAAAACAAAATCTCAAATAGAAATAGTATCAGGATTATAATTGCAAACCATAAATATTTTCTCTGTCACCTAGCCAGATAATGCAAATTTCAATGGGTATATTTTTCCAAGTAGAGAACAGTTTTTTCCCTTAAAGAAAATATGCTTTGGCACTTCCCTGGAGGTCCAGTGGTTAAGACTCCACACTTCCACTTCAGGGGCACAGGTTTGATCATTGGTCTTGATCAGGGGAACTAAGATCCTGCATGCCTGTCACTCAGCATGGTAAAAAGAAAAGATAAAAACAACAAGGTGAGGGGTGGTGTGGAAGAAAGAGAGGAAAAGGATGAATTATTCATCTGGATTGGTTGAAACATGTTTCATCAGTGAAATCCTCTCAGCTACAATACACATGGTCAGGCACATTTCAGTTTACAGCACTTGTTCTTTGCACTAGAGTTGGGTGAAGACAATTTGTTTGCAAACAGCTTTCCCATTCTTTAATGTTCACCCTTAGCTTTCCGTACCGCTCTTCATGTTCCAGAAAACCAGTACTCTTGTATTCCACCACAAAGTATCCTACCTTGGAAGCCCAGTATTTAAAATGTTACCTCCTGTTATTCATCTCTATCAAAACGTCTTTCATAAGTACCATGCCCTTGGGAACCTAAGTGATTAGAACATCCCTGGTGAACATACCCATTTTAAAGTGCTTATGGCATGTTTATTCCTCTTTAATTATTTTGTATACTTCTCAAACACTTAAGTCAAAAAGACAGGCAATCAAAAGACAGTTCAGTTCAGTTCACTTCAGTCGCTCAGTCGTGTCCAACTCTTTGAGACCCCATGAATCACAGCACGCCAGGCCTCCCTGTCCATCACCAACTCTCGGAGTTCACTCAGACTCACGTCCATCGAGTCAGTGATGCCATCCAGCCATCTCATCCTCTGTCGTCCACTTCTCCTCCTGCCCCCAATCCCTCCCAGCATCAGAGTCTTTTCCAATGAGTCGACACTTCGCAGGAGGTGGCCAAAGTACTGGAGTTTCAGCTTTAGCATCATTCCTTCCAAAGAAATCCCAAGGCTGATCTCCTTCAGAATGGACTGGTTGGATCTCCTTGCAGTCCAAGGGACTCTCAAGAGTCTTCCCAAACACCACAGTTCAAAAGGATCAATTCTTCGGCGCTCAGCCTTCTTCACAGTCCAACTCTCACATCCATACATGACCACTGGAAAAACCATAGCCTTGACTAGACGGACCTTTGTTGGCAAAGTAATGTCTCTGCTTTTCAATGTGCTATCTAGGTTGGTCATAACTTTCCTTCCAAGGAGTAAGTGTCTTTTAATTTCATGGCTGCAGTCACCATCTGCAGTGATTTTGGAGCCCCGAAAAATAAAGTCTGATACTGTTTCCACTGTTTCCCCATCTATTTCCCATGAAGGGATGGGACCAGATGCCATGATCTTCATTTTCTGAATGTTGAGCTTTAAGCCAACTTTTTCACTCTCCTCTTTCACTTTCATCAAGAGGCTTTTTAGTTCCTCTTCACTTTCTGCCATAAGGGTGGTGTCATCTGCATACCTAAGTTTATTGATATTTCTCCCGGCAATCTTGATTCCAGCTTGTGCTTCTTCCAGCCAAGCATTTCTCATGAGGTACTCTGCACATAAGTTAAATAAGCAGGGTGACAATATGCAGCCTTGACGTACTCCTTTTCTTATTTGGAACCAGCCTGTTGTTCCATGTCCAGTTCTAACTGTTGCTTCCTGACCTGCATACAGATTTCTCAAGAGGCAGATCAGGTGGTCTGGTATTCCCATCTCTTTCAGAATTTTCCACAGTTTATTCTGATCCACACAGTCAAAGGCTTTGGCATAGTCAATAAAGCAGAACTGCAAATATAATTATTTTATTGCTAGCTATTGAGCACACCTTCAGTTGTCTTTCTTCAAAAGCCTGAGAAACATGCCTCCTACTTGTATTATCCACCTTTGCAGTATACAAAAAACATTTATTTAACACTGAAATCAAGCATAATACAGTCAATGTCTTCCTCCCATCCAGTAGGTGTTAGTCAGTGATGTCATTCTTAGAATGTGTTTACTGGAAAAATGCAGTTGTATTTGAATGGTTGGGGAAAAATGAAGTCTTTGGGTAAGTCATAACTGAAGGAAAAAAGGTAATTTGAGAAGATTTCAGCTGAAGAAGGAACTGATGAATAATATGGAAATGAATTCTAATTAGACAGAAAGGCTCCAAGACTGCACCCTGTAGTGAAATTAGTGTCCTCAATAACAATATGATTCATTAACAATAGGAATCTAATATTTATTATATTTTCTTGGATTTTCCTCTTCACTTTTAATTGTAACACTTAAGATACGCATTAATGACTAAATAAATAAATCTATTTTCTGTGGCTCTTCTGAGCCCCAGGTACAATATGAATTATTTCTTGGACCAATGGAATGTTTATCTAATAATGGTGTATCCAATATCCTAGGTAACAAAAGTTTACTGTAATAAGATCCTCAAATCCTGGAATAACATTCTGAGAGGAAAATATTAGATAATCTTAGAAGAAGGAAATATTAAGAAAGGAAATATTTTTGCTTTTGTAATTCCTAGTTGTTTTAAACCAATTTATATATTCAGTGTAAGACAACTCATTGAGATATAATGATTTTTAAATTACTTCTTCAAAAAATATGAACTAGATTGCTATTCCTGCAAAGGCCTCACAGAAAATGAGCCATGTAATGTCTCTTATATGTGGGACTAAATGCCTCCTATCAATCATTCTGGCAGGCTTTGAGGTGAAGGTGGAGAGAAAAGGGTTGTATTTGCCTAATGCAATGTTTTGACCTTTAGGGTTGTGCTTAAAGAACTGAACAAAAACAATTACCATAAAGAAGTAGGGGGTGGTACAGGACACAAGATTCTCTAGAGAAATGCAAAATCTATTTGCTTTTAATATTTTTTTTTGCTGATGATCAATGAATAAAAGAGAAAGTATTATTAAACAGAGTTACTCTTCATCACAAAATGAATAAGTATTTTTCTCCTAATAAACATCGGGTTGGAGAAGAAGCAGAAAGCTACACTAAAGGAAAATATCATCTGTACTTCTTGCCAGGCTTTTCATTGCTGAAACCCTATTCTTTTTTAATCCATTACCATCTATTGTAGTCCCTGGAAATTTTGCATTCTTACTATTGGAGTCTTAATCTGAGGAGTGAATATATGCAATAGAACCTCTAGTACAGGACTTGAAGCATTAAGCAAACTTTGCACGAGTACTGAAAATTAAAATCAACCTTTCTTACTGTGTGTCTACATAAATCATGTACTATTAATCATATACATGTGGACCATTAATTATTTTCTGGGTTATCCTGATGATTCATTTCTTTTATTTCAATTTTTTAGATTAATATCAGAACTCAAAAAACAGTTGAAATAGGACTCTGGCTTTTTCCCAATTGCATATGTTAGAGGACCAAAAGAAATCATCAAAGCAGAAGGAAGACTAGAAAAACAAATGTCAGAAATCACACGAATTATTCCGACAGAACAAAATGGAAGTCCTTAACAGTCCCAGTTGCAGCACTGGATACTTTTAGTAATGTGGAAGTTTGAAAATTGCCAAGTACCTAAAATTATTAGGGGAGAAGAAGAGATTCAAGGTTTTTGGAGAAAGATCAAGCTAAGTGTTGTGACCTCCAAATATCCCTATCTCATTTAACATCTACAAATTAATGGCTCCTGATGATCAGTATTTCCAGACTCAAATTTTTTTGTGTGCTTCAGATACACAGATCTAACTAAATAGTGTGAAAATGGATAAAAGAAAACTTCATTCAAATTGGAGTTGAAAAGCCCTGGAGGGGGAACTCTCAAACATGGACAACTCAATGCCCCTTACTTTACATACTTCAACAGAAAGAAGAAAGATTTTCTTCTTGTCCAACAATAGCCCAGCCAATGATAAACTACCACAACCCCAAACTCTCACTCTTCTTCGATGAACTTTGTTCAAAACAACCCCTCTGTCCTTCTTCCTTGCCTCTATAAAACAATGATCCTCTCCTTTGTTCTCCAAATTGCCTGTCTATGTTTTGCCATAGTTTGCGTATTCCAAATTGTAATTCCTGTGCTTTTCCTGAGTGAACTCACTTTTACTGGATAAACTGCTTATCTTTTTGTTTTAAATGTTGACTAGAGTAAACAATTATACTTCAGTGTCTCAAAGGGAACAAAAAATTCCACATTTGTATCCTCTTCCTGTGTTCCTTATTGTTAAGTCAACAGCATCCCCTGCTCAAACCAGAAGTTTGACATTATTGTCTCTAACTCATCACTTACCTAACCTAGATAATACAGGCTTATCCCGTAAAGGACAGATAGAAAAACTTTTGCTTCTAGGTCTACATTTTTTCCATGAAATATGACCACATTGCCCAGTAACGAAAGCAAGAAACTTGACAATAATTAAAGATTCCTTCTTCTTCCTATATCTGACTCCCTATTCCACACACACACACACACACATACACAATCACTAAAACCTAAGAATTTATCCTCTATAACTTTGCCCAATCCATCCCCTTTTAATCTTTAGAGCCACTACTCTAGATCTGATATTCAATGTCCCTCTCTCTGATCAGTTTTCAAACTTCAGCATTAATATCAAAAATATATTTTTGAGACAAAATATATTATATTATTCCCTCAAAAATGAGCTGAAAAGAAGAATTGAGAACCATATTAGGGAAAAAGAAACTATGAGGCACTCTTCAATTGTATTATACCAATTAACAGTATGATGGCATCAACTCCTTCCTCTCCTTATGCTCCTCTAAATCCTGTGCTTATTCTAACTCCAGAGTGTCTATCCAATGTCACTACTTTTATTTGGGTCTTCATTATTTTTCATAGTCTTTCCTCTTGTCAAACTAAAAATACTTTGTATTTCTTTTTCTGCTTAATAAAAGTAACACAAATTCATTGCACCAAAAATAATCATGAAAAGCAGAGTTGTCCAGTTAAAAAAATTAAAATCAGCTGTTTTCTCATTTTTCAGAAAAAAACTATTGCCAGTATCTCAGAATAAATCCTCTCAGACTTTTTCTATATGAATTTTCTTCCCTCCCTCATTCCTTCCTCCCTCTTTCTTTCTTAAACCTCTTAAATTGTTATGACACTCATATTATGCAAACTGTACTAAATGCTAGATATATACCTGTGTACAGACAAATTTACTCTCATCAAACTTATTTTCTAGTAGAAGATAGGCAATCAGTTCAGTTCAGTTGCTCAGTTGTGTCTGACTCTTTGCGACCCCATGAATCGCAGCACACCAGGCCTCCATGTCCATCACCAACTCCCGGAGTTTACTCAAACTCATGTCCATTGAGTCTGTGATGCCATCCAACCATCTCATCCTCTGTCGTCCCCTTCTCCTCCTGCCCCCAAGCCCTCCCAGTTAATCTCACCAAACTTATTTTCTAGTGGAAGATAGGCAATAAAGAAATATAAACAGCACTTTGTAATGAGGAATGACAGGAGAATCTAATGTAGATGGGATTGTCAGAAATGCCTCTCTGAGGAGGTGACATTTAAGCTAAGACATGAAGCATCTAAAGGAGCCATTTGAAAACAAAAAAAACTCAGTATGAGAGTGCCCCCCCCAACAAAGGTCCATCTTCAAGGTCAGCTTTCAAAGAGCATGAGGTTAGGGGAAAATAAAACGTTGGGGGTGCTTAGGGATGTTGCTCTGTAACTTACTTTTCTTTGTTTAATAATATACAGTGAATACCAATAAATGTACATCAACACTATTTACATCACCAACTGAAAGAGATGTTCAGTTTAGTTCAGTTCAGTCTCTCAGTTGTGCCCAATGCTTTGTGACCCCATGGACAGCAGCATGCCAGGCATCCCTGTCCATCACCAACTCCTGGAGCTTGCTCAAACTCATCAAGTCAATGATGCCATCCAACCATCCCATCCTCTGTTGTCCCCTTCTCCTCCTGCCTTCAATCTTTCCCAGCATCAGGCTCTTTTCTAAGGAGTCAGTTCTTCATATCAGGTGGCCAAAGTATTTGGAGCTTCAGCTTCAGCATCAGTCCTTCCAATGAATACTGATTTCCTTTAGGATCGACTGGTTTCATCTCTTTCCAGTCCAAGGAACTCTCAAGAGTCTTCTGTAACAACACAGTTCAAAAGCATTGATTCTTTGGTGCTCAGATTTCTTTATGGTCCAACTCAGTGGTAGATCCCCTCATTTTACTTATATTACTCACTTGTACCTATAGCTTTTTATCCCATCTAAGAATTGTCCTAAGATAATATTCCTAAAAGTGAAAATTTTATTTTGAAACTTATACACAATGTTCTGGAGTAGGGCACAGCAACTCACTCCAGTATTTTGCCTGGAGAATTCCATGGATAGAGGAGCCTGGCAGGCTATAGTCCGTAGAATCTCAAAGAGTTGGATATGAGTAAAGTGACTTAGCACACACATATGGATACAAGTGGTAAGAATTGTGATATATATTGCCACTATTCCTTTCAAAATTGTGGTACCAATTACACTCCCAGAAGTAATTAATGACAGTTGCCCATGTTTTCAGAGAAGGCAATGGCACCCCACTCCAGTACTCTTGCCTGGAAAATCCCATGGACAGAGGAGCCTGGTGGGCTGCAGTCCATGGGGTCGCTAAGAGTCGGACACGACTGAGTGACTTCACTTTCACTTTTCACTTTCATGCATTGGAGAAGGAAATGGCAACTCACTCCAGTGTTCTTGCCTGGAGAATCCCAGGGACGGGGGAGCCTGTTGGGCTGCCATGTCTGGGGTCACACAGAGTCGGACACGACTGAAGCGACTTAGCAGCAGCAGCAGCCCATGTTTTCGTGAGCACTTTTGTATTACAGTTTTTCTTCTGACACTTTAGAGGTACAGTCTGATATCTTGTTTTAATTTTCATTACTTTGATAATCATTGAGAGTAAATATTTTTAATATGTCAATTTTGCATATTGGGATGTTTTTCCTTTTCTTATTGATTTAAGATATCCTTACATATGAATATTATTAACTTGTCATATATACAAAAGCAGTTTCCTCCTTTTTTAAGTTGTTTATTTTGACATAGTTTTAATTTCTATACAGCCAAATCTGTCATTATTTTCATTTTGATTTCTATTTCTATTTTTTTCTTTTTAAACACTCAGAAAGGCTTTCCCCATGGCAGATATTTTACAAACATTGACTATATTATTTTTATAGTATGATTTTATCTTTTCCCTTTAAATATCTTGTACATCTGCAATATTTGAATAAGGTCTGATGTAGAGCTCTCTAGCAGATATAATAGTGATCATCAAATACTTCAGCTACACTCCCTCATTTTCTAGACCCTTTATTTTTAGTAAAGATTATATGACTAGTTCTTCTTGGTGGTAAAAATGAATAAAGAGGTCCACTCACTAAACTATAGCTTATTCTTCGCATTTTGCATTATCTAAGGAAGTCATAAACTCCAGAAAGCACAACTACAAGATATTAGTACCTCTGTCAACAGGGATTCCTGAGTGACTATCTGGAATAGACACTACTGCCAATTACCAATTAACATGTAGTTTAAGCAAGACGTATAAGCCTTCTTTTTTTTTTGTGAAGCCATTGAAATTTCATGGTTGACTTGTGACTGCAGCATAATATGGTTTTGTGGTTGTGAAGTCGCTCAGTCGTGTCTGACTCTTCGTGACCCCATGGACTGTAGCCCACCAGGCTCCTCCATCCATGGAATTTACTAGGCAAGAGTACTGGAGTGGGTTGCCATTTCCTTCTCCAAGTATAATATGGTTTAGTGGTTCTCAAAATTTAACTTGCATCAGAATCAGTTTGATAATTTGTTAAGACACAGATTGAAGGATGCACCCCCAGAATTTCAGTTCTGAGTTTCTAGGGTGGGTCCTGAAAATTTGCATTGCTAACAGATTGCAAGGTAATACTGATCCTGATGGTCCAGGAACCATACCTTGAGAAACACTGCTCTACCTGATTAATATGAATTTATTTAGTTTTTCTAAATATGAATAGCAGTTTGTTACAAAGATATGTCTCCATTTTCATACTGCTTTTTCAGTTCAGTTCAGTCACTCAGTCGTGTCCAACTCTTTGCGACCACATAGACTGCAGCACTCCAGGCTTCCCTGTCCATCACCAACTCCTCGAGCTTACTCAAACTCATGTCCATCGAGTTGGTAAGGCCATCCAATCATCTCATGCTCTGTCATCCCCTTCTTCTCCTGCGTTCAATCTTGCCCAGCATCAGGATCTTTTCCAATGAGTCAGTTCTTCACATCAGGTGGCCAAAATATTGGGGCTTCAGCTTCAGCATCAGTCCTTCCAATGAATATTCAGGACTGATTTCCTTGAGGATTGACTGGTTTGATCTCTTTGCAGTCCAAGGGACTCTCAAGATTCTTCTCCAACACTGCACTTCAAAAGCATCAATAGTTTGGTGCTCAGCTTTCTTTATAGTCCAACTCTCATATCCATACATGACTACTGGAAAAACCATAGCTTTGACTAGATGGACCTTTGTTGGCAAAGTAATGTCTCTACTTTTAATATGCTGTCTAGGCTGGTCATAGCTTTTCTTCCAAGGAGCAAACGTCTTTTAATTTCATGGCTGCAGTCACAATCTGCATTGATTTTGGAGCCCAGAAGAATAAAGTCTCTCACTGTTTCCATTGTTTCCACATCTATTTGCCATGAAGTGATGGGACCAGATGTCATGATCTTAATTTTCTGAATGTTGAGTTTTAAGCCAACTTTTTCACTCTCCACTTTCACTTCATCAAGAGGCTTTTTAGTTCTTCTTTGATTTCTGCCATAAGCGTAGTGTCATCTGCATATCTGAAGTTATTGATATTTCTCCCAGCAATCTTGATTCCGGTTTGTACTTCATCCAGCCCAGCATTTCTCATGATGTACTGCACTTTAAATACTTCCTTATCACAAACTATGTATTTGGGCCAATTACTATTATTTTACTGATTTTCTCACAATGACTTGCTTGCCTATTCAAACACTATTAGTGTACTTTAAATCATTATAACTGTATATTTTAGTAAGTGATAGGATGTCTTGCATTACTCTTATTCCAAAATACCTATATATTATTACAAGCTATTTTTTTACTTTGAATAAACTTAAGAATGATTTTTCTAAGATATAAATAAAAGAAAAATTGTACTGAAATTTACAGAGATTGTGTTAAATTCAAAGATTAATTTTTAGAGAATTATATTTTAAGTAATCCAATACAAAAATGTGAGATTTCCCTGTATTCAAATCTGCTTATAAGTACATTACTAAATTTTGCTTATAATCCCTTGCCTGGAATATTGCAATAATCTCCTATAACTCTTCTGTCAATTCCAGTCTGATATGACAATTCTCCCAGATCAATTCAATCTGCTAGAAGCAGAGCTCCCATCATAAAATTCTACTACTCAAACACTTTTGATGCCATCTCATAAAACTCTTTAGCCCATGCTTTCATTTTTAGCTGAAATTTCATGGTTAAGGGAAATCTAATGTTATTGACAGTCAATGCATAAAATGCAAAGAAAAAATTTTAAATTTTAAAATTCAGACCCAGATGGGAGGGGATATATACACTAATATATCATGTATCAGACAAGATAAATACATTTGTACAGGCAAAAGGTCTACTCCTATCAAGTACTCAGACTATATTTAGACTCCAGACACTTGGAGATTTTTCTCATCTAGTTCATCACTTCATCCTATGAGTTAAGATGTCAACTGTTGAATTCAGTCAATTTCAAAATAATTTAAAATAAGTGAGGAGACTGAAGAGTTATGTAGAAACAGTATTTTTTGCCCTTCCTTTTAGTGTGTGTGTGTGCTTAGTCACTCAGTCATGTGCAACTCTTTGAGACCGCATGGACTTAGCCCACCAGGCTCCTCTGTCTATGGAATTTTCCAGGCAAGAATACTGGAGCAGATTGTCATTTCCTACTCCAGGGGATCTTCTTGACCCAGTCTTGATGTACTCCTTTCCCAGTTTTGAACCAGTCAATTTTTCCATGTCTGGTTCCAACTGTTGCTTCTTGACCTGCATATAGGATTCTCAGAAGGCAGCTAAGGTGGTCTGGTATTATGTTCTTTGCAGCCAAAGATGGAGAAGCTCTATACAGTCAACAAAAACAAGACCAGGAGCTGACTGTGGTTCAGATCATGAACTCTTTATTACCAAATTCAGACTTAAATTGAAGAAAGTAGGGAAAACCACTAGACCATTCAGGGATGACCTAAATCAAATCCCTTATGATTATACAGTGGAAGTGAGAAATAGATTTAAGGGCCTAGATCTGATAGATAGAGTGCCTGATGAACTATGGAATGAGGTCCGTGACATTGTACAGGAGACAGGGATCAAGACCATCCCCATGGAAAAGAAATGCAAAAAGTAAAATGGCTGTCTGGGGAGGCCTTACAAATATCTGTGAAAAGAAGAGAAGCCAAAAGCAAAGGAAAAAAGGAAAGATATAAGCATCTGAATGCAGAGTTCGAAAGAATAGCAAGAAGAGAGAAGAAAGCGTTCCTCAGTGATCAATGCAAAGAAATAGCGGAAAACTACAGAATGGAAAAGACTAGAGATCTCTTCAAGAAAATTAGAGATACCAAGGAAACATTTCATGAAAAGATGGGCTCAATAAAGGACAGAAATGGTATGGACCTAAAAGAAGCAGAAGATATTAAGAAGAGGTGTGAAGAAAACACAGAAGAACTGTACAAAAAAGATCTACATGTCCCAGATAATCACGATGATGTGATCACTGACCTAGAGCCAGACATCCTGGAATGTGAAGTCAAGTGGGCCTTAGAAAGCATCACTACGAACAAAGCCAGTGGAGGTGATGGAATTCCAGTTGAGCTCTTTCAAATCCTGAAAGATGATGCCGTGCAAGTGCTGCACTCAGTATGCCAGCAAATTTGGAAAACTCAGCAGTGGCCACAGGACTGGAAAAGGTCATTTTTCATTCCAATCCCAAAGAAAGGCAATGCGAAAGAATGCTCAAACTACCGCACAACTGCACTCATCCCACATGCTAGTAAAGTAAAGCTCAAAATTCTCCAAGCCAGGCTTCAGCAATACGTGAACCGTGAACTTCCTGATGTTCAAGCTGCTTTTAGAAAAGGCAGAGGAACCAGAGATCAAATTGCCAACATCTGTTGGATCATGGAAAAAGCAAGAGAGTTCCAGTAAAACATCTATTTCTGCTTTATTGACTATGCCAAAGCCTTTGACTGTGTGGATCACAATAAAAGAAATAAATAAATTCTGAAAGAGATGGGAATACCAGACCACCTGACCTGCCTCTTGAGAAATCTGTATGCAGATCAGGAAGCAACAGTTAGAACTGGACATGGAACAACAGACTGGTTCCAAATAAGAAAAGGAGTACGTCAAGGCTGTATATTGTTACCCTGCTTATTTAACTTATATGCAGAGTACATCATGAGAAACGCTGGGCTGGAAGAAGCACAAACTGGAATCAAGATTGCTGGGAGAAATATCAATAATCTCAGATACACAGATGACACCACCCTTATAGTAGAAAGTGAAGAGGAACTAAAAAGCCTCTTGATGAAAGTGAAAGTGGAGAGTGAAAAAGTTGGCTTAAAGCTCAACATTCAGAAAACGAAGATCATGGCATCCGGTCCCATCACTTCATGGGAAGTAGATGGGGAAACAGTGGAAACAGTGTCAGACTTTATATTTTTGGGCTCCAAAATCACTGCAGATGGTGACTGCAGCCATGAAATTAAAAGACTCTTACTCCTTAGAAGGAAAGTTATGACCAACCTAGATAGCCTACTGAAAAGCACAGACATTACTTTGCCAACAAAGGTCCATCTAGTCAAGGCTATGGTTTTTCCTGTGGTCATGTATGGATGTGAGAGTTGGACTGTGAAGAAGGCTGAGCACTGAAGAATTGATGCTTTTGAACTGTGGTGTTGGAGAAGAGTCTTGAGAGTCCCTTGGACTGTAAGGAGATCCAAGCAGTCCATTCTGACGGAGATCAGCCCTGGGATTTCTTTGAAAGGAATGATACTAAAGCTGAAACTCCAGTACTTTGGCCACCTCATGGGAAGAGTTGACTCATTGGAAAAGACTCTGATGCTGGGAGGGATTGGGGGCAGGAAGAGAAGGGGACGACAGAGGATGAGATGGCTGGATGGCATCACTGAACTGATGGACATGAGTCTGAGTGAACTCCGGGAGTTGGTGATGGACAGGGAGTCCTGGCGTGCTGCAGTTCATGGATTCACAGAGTCGGACACCACTGAGTGACTAAACTGAACTGAACTGAACTGAAGAATTTTCCACAGTTTGGTGTAATCCACACAGTCAAAGGCTTTTGCATAGTCAATGATGCAGAAATAGATGCTTTTTTTTTTTTTTCTGGAATTCTTTTACTTTTTGTATGATCCAACGTATGCTGGCAATTTAATATGGTCTATGGGGTCACAGTGATTTGGACACCACTGAGCGACTGAACATCAACAAAGTTTTACATGACAAAAAAAGTATTAATGTGAAACCAGAACTGCAGCTTACTCACAGATTGATGATGATATCAGTTTGCATCCTGGGACTACAAGCGGGAGCCCCCAAGTACAATCTTTGATGTCTCACCCATGGGGTGGATGTTCAGCCTGTGATTTTTTCCCAGTTGGGGCTCCAGATGTGCTGTGTCATGTGATTTCTCAGTATTGTTTGATTCTGGATATTGATCAAAATCCAATTTGGTGATGTATCCTCTGCTGTTTCTATTTCTCTTTTCTTTTAATGTTAGTATATTGAAAGTAAGCTAAATAATTTTCTAATAAATATTTGTATATGAAAAGGTGAAAGTGAAAGTCATGTCCAACTCTATGTGACCCCATGGACTATACAGTCCATAAAATTCTCCAGGCCAGAATACTGGAGTGGATAGCCTTTCCCTTCTGCAGGGGATCTTCCCAACTCAGGGATCAAACCCAGATCTCCCGCATTGCAGGTGGATTCTTTACCAGCTGACCCACAAGGGAAGCCCAAGAATGCTGGAGTGGGTAGCCTATCCGTTCTGCAGTGGATCTTCCTGACCCAGGAATCGGACCAAATTTTCCTGCACTTCAGGCAGAGTCTTACCAACCAAGCTATCACGGAAGCCCATTTGTAAATAATGAGTGGCTTGTTGACAAATCCTTTGAACCTGAGATGAAAGTGAAGTTTCAGCAAAACAAATGGTGCAAATGAACTTATTTACAAAACAGAAATCAAGTCATAGATGTAGAAAATAATCTTTTGGTTATGAGGGGGGAAAACAAGTGGAGGGACAAGTTGTGAGATTGGGATTGACATATACACATTACTATATGTCAAATAGATACTGTAGAGCACAGGGAAATCTAATCAATATTCTGTAATGATCAATATGGGAAAATAATTTTAAAAAGACTGGATATATGTATAACTGATTCACTTTGATGTACACCTAAAACTAATATGATATTTTAAATCAACCTACATCATTTTAGCCTGTATTTCATTAGCAAAAACTAATCATACGGTCACAACAGAATGCAGAATTTATGGTAGTGAAATAGATAGCTATCTTTAGGTGGCAACTCCACACTATGAAAATATAGAAGCATAGATTCTTGGTAAAGTGTTACCCATTTCTGTCACAGTGTCTGTCACCATGTTTACCAAATGATGAAATTTGGGGGGAAGTTAGCATATTATCGTTAAAATCTTATAATATTCATTATCTGAAATTCATACTTTGACATTTGATCACCCTGTTTTGTGCACTAATTTTTCACGTGCAAATTTCTTGTCTCCCTGAACAGATTATATATTACCAAGGACAGATAATATGTAGCACAGAATAGGTGCTAAATATTATGAAATTCAATTGAATGCTGCTGCACTTTTGTAAAATCTGTAAGAGCTTATCACAATCCTTCACATGACAATGAAGCTCCTTAGCCTTTGCTGTTATTCTTCCCACCATCGGGTCACCTGTCTCTCCCCTCATATTGCCTAAATTAACCTAATCAGCTCTCTCAAAATCATTGAAAAGCTGAAGGATTTTCAAAGTCAGTCTGTTAAAATAAGCAAGATTCTTCATATGCTTAAACTCAAAGCCAGATTATAAATTATGTTAAATTTATGTGGAATAAGAACATATAGACAAAGGTAATTCATGGCTGAAAATTAAGCTTTATGTCTAGAAAAATAAATGAACAAGAGAGAATAGGAATAGGGAATAGTTTTATTGATTCATAAGTGCCCATCTTAAAAATATAGTGACATCACTTATGTATGATCTAGCCACTAATATCTTAAGCCACCAAAAACCATTATTTCAGAGCCTCAGTCCAGAAAAGTTATTTGTCATCTAATTCTAGACTATGATATGCCTCAGTTAGCCCAGGAAGTATTAGTTTATGTCTGTCATACTGGCATAATTATTAATATTCCTTTCATTATTAAAATGTACCTCACTTTAAAGAATAAATCATATGGTCACTCTAACCAGATCTCTCACGTCCTCTTCCTGTCCTGGGTTATAGGTGGATACGCCTGGGTCATACACCTTTGGTGGCTACTGAAGCTTTTCTGAAGCTTTTCAATTTGCCTATTATAATACTCTGCTGCTTTACTAGGTGACCTTTTCTGGAGCTACATTGTCTGACATTTGAATGAACTGCTTGCTGTCACATGTAATAAGAGACTCTCTCACCCTCCTATAGACTCATAGGTGTTTCACAAATAATTCTGTTTTCAGATAGTATGCCTAGAAATTAGGTATGGAATTTTTCTCCTCATTTTCTCAAAATTGTCAGTCCTAATGTGCTCACAGACCTAACTTATGTCCTCAAAACTTGCTCCAATATTTCCCTCAGAAAGCAGAAGGATACATATTGAGATAAGACCCCTTGATTGGCTCTTTTGATATCTCATTGTCTATAAAATTGAAGTGAACATTGGATCTCCATTTGGAAAATTAGATTCCCCAATGTCTTTTTATAACTACTTTTTGATGCCCCAATATTTTACAGAAATATGCCTTGCTTTCGAATTAGATTACTTTCAGAATTGAGATCTCCCCAGGTACTTCTCAATATCCTTTGTTCTATTCTGCTGTCTTTGTTCTGTTATTGTTTTGTTTAATTTTGCTTTTTTTTTTTGTAATATGATTTTAAAATGGAAATATTTAAGTCTGAATTTGGGCTGAACTCCTGAAATGTCAGATACCATATTCCAACAGTGGAAGTACACCAAGCAGAAGTTACAAATATTTCTGAATATTGGATTCAAGTTCTATTTTTCTGTCTGTAAAAGAGGTTCTGGTGGTGGTGGTTCAGTCGCTAAGTCATGTCCGATTCTTGCAAACCCATGGACTATAGCCCATCAGGCTCCTCTGTCCATGAGATTTTCCAGGCAAGAATACTGGAGTGGGTTACCATTTCCTTCTCCAGGGGATCTTCCCAACCCAGGAATCAAACCCAGGTCTCCTGCACTGCAGGCAGATTCTTTCCCAACTGAGCTATAAGGGAAGCCCCCAAAAAGAGGTTATATAGTTTGATAAAAGATTGAGAGTTTAGGATATTTTTGAAAAGAGTTATTAATGTTTTCTGAATATCATCTTCTCAAAATATAAGTATAGAGATATGCTTGCCACTCATCACAAGTTGAAGGAAAGAGTCTTCAATAGAATCACATTAAGAGTTTGAAATGTGTTCCCTGGATCCTGATGAGTAGTTAATTGATGTTTTGCTCATACCACCCAGACAATCTAAAGTTAAGACTTATTGGCTGGTTGCTCTTAATGAACAGCAAAGAGAAATAGTTGTATTTGAATAATACCTGTACTCCCAGTTTGTTGTGGAAGAGGACACACGAGTGTATTCTACAGAGCATATGTAGTCCACAGAGAAGAAAGAGGCAGCATGCGATTACTTCAAAATTGGCCAAGAGAGGCCATGGAAAGCAGCCCCCATTAAGGAGACAAATTGCCAGATTCTTATGTTTTGAAGAAGGAACCATAAAGAAAAAGTCAGAGGAAATACATTCACAAGCATCAGGAGGACTGTGAGATATTTCCATTTATGAGGTTGTCTCTGAAAAAGGTAATAAAGTATTCCATTGGAAAAAAAGAATTAAATACCTATGGGGAAATATCTGTTCCTTCTCATGGCAGCACAGTAAATTTAATCCTTTCCTGGTCTTTTTTTATCCTCTCATTCTACCTTTCTCTTACCATGAAGAACTCAAAAAGTTAACAAGATAAAGAAGGAGGAGGAAAAAAAATGCAAGGTAGGAAAAAAGATGTATCTTTTATATTCAAGTTAGAGAGCCTGGCAGCAGGTCTGAGCTGGGAAAAGAATGACACTTTGAATTAAGTTAATAGTTTTATTATTACATTACTGAAGATATATTAATTACTAAAATGTGACTCTTATTACTTAAAAGTAACCAGAGAAGTTATGAAAATTTCCTTAATTTTTGTCCAGGGGCAAGAGAAGAGCTCATCTCAGAGAATAAATTTGAATAGGTCATAGAAAATAAAAACAAAGCTGCTTTCTGATTATATCCTACAAGTTGTGTTTAACATATGCATCAGTTACATGGTAATTATCTCCAAGTTAACTATTTTGTATATTATTCATTTTTGAATGATGATAAATCTACCTAGATCTAAAAACTGTAACAGTGTATGTGGACACCCCTTGTGTTTATTCTCTATCAATTTGTCAATTGGAAAATAACTTATCGACTCTTTTGCAGGAAGTATTAGAAAGTAGTAGACAAAAGTGACTTTGAAATAGGAAACACTAGTGTTTGTGCCCTGGCTCCATGACTTGCTATGTGACTTTGGAGAGTTATTTCTATTTCTTCATCTGTAAAACTAGGGTGCTATTACTTAACTTATAGGATTGTGAGGATGAAGTGACAAGACACATACAGCAGGATGCATGAGATTCATATAGCATTGCGTTAATGAGTAAGATGATATGTTTAATTCATAGCCCAATTCTAAGTGTTTAATGGGTTTTATTAAGGTTATACTGAACCAAGAGAAGATCTGTTTTTCTCCCAAACTCATACTCTAAGATTCTTATATGAATAAGCACACACTGTTAAAAGATGCCATACTCTGTCCATCCATGCTATGTGAGTTATAACAATGTTTTCTTCAGTAACAAACAAACTCTAAAATTGCAGTGGCTTTTGTCAATTTATTTCTTGTTGAAACAATTGCTCAATGAATATTTAGTGAATAAACTTTATTTTAAGATTTAGAAACTCAGTTTACTCTCATATGATGGCACTGTCATCCCATAGGGCCTTACAATCCTTCATCTTCTGCTAGAAGATAAAGAAATTAGAGTGAAAATAAATGTCTATTTCTTAACCACTTTTGTCTGGAAGGGACACATATCACTTTCATTTACCTTCTTTTGGCAAGGAACAAGGCTGTATTTATACATGAGTAGGGCAAATAATATAATTTTGGATGGACAGCTGCTTTCCAAACACAACACTATACTATAGCAAGAACGTGGGTTTTTCGAGTTAGCTAGGTGTCAGTCGTGATTCAAGAAAATTGGAGGTACCAAGAGAATATTTAATGCAAAGATGGTCACAATAAGAGGACAGAAATGGCAAGGGTCTAACAGAAGAGATTAGGAAGAGTTGGCAAGAATACACAGGAGAACTATATTAAAAAGGTCTTAGTAACTCAGATAACCACGATGTTGTGGTCACTCACCTAGAGCAGAAATTCTGGTGTGTGAAGTCAAGTGGGCTTTAGGAAGCATTACTATGAACAAAGCTACTGAAGGTGATAGAATTCCAGCTGAGCTATTTGAAATCTTAAAAGATGATGCTATTAAAGTGCTGTACTAAATATGTCAGCAAATTTGGAAAACTCAGCAATGGCCACAGGACTGTAAAAGGTAAGTTTTCATTCCAAACCCAAAGAAAACTGAAAATGTAGTCATTCAGTCATGTCTGACTCTTTGCAACCCCATGGACTATAGCCCACCAGGCTCCTCTGTCTGTGGAATTCTCTAGGCTAGAATACTGGAGTGGATTGGCATTCCCTTCTCCAGGGATATTCGTAACCCAGGGATCAAACCTGGGTCTCCTTCATTGCAGGCAGATTCTTTACCATCTGAGAAATTAAGAATTTTCCAATCCCAAATAAGGGCAATGCCAAATAATGTTCAAACTACCATACAATTGCACTTATTTCATATGCTAGCAAGGTAATGCTCAAAATCCTTCAAGTTAGGTTTCAACAGTATATGAACCAAGGACTTCAAGATGTACCAGCTGGATTTAGAAAAGGCTGAAGAACCAGAGATCAAATTTTCAACATCTGTTGGATCTAGAAAAAGCAAGGAAATCCCAGAAAAACATTTACTTCTGCTTCATTGACTATGCTAAAGCTGTTGATTGTGTGGATCACAGTGAACTATGAAAAATTCTTTAAAGAGATGGGATTACCAGACCATCTTCCCTGCCTCCTGAGAAATCTGTATGCATGTCAAGAAGCAACAGTTACATGTATAATATCATATATGAAATGAGTCACCAGTCCAGGTTCAATGCATGATACTGGATGCTTGGGGCTGGTGCACTGGGACTACCCAGAGGGATGGTATGAGGAGGGAGGAGGGTTCAGGATGTGCAACACATGTATACTGTGGCAGATTCATTTTGATATATGGCAAAACCAATACAATATTGTAAAGTTAAAAATAAAATAAAATTAAAAAAAAAAAAAACTTAACAGACAAGCAAAAGCTAGAATTCAGAACCATAAAACTACCTTTACAAACAAGGTTAAAGGAAATCCTCTGGGTGAAAAAAGAAAAGCCCAGAATAAGAAATGAGAAAATTATAAAATTAAAAAGGTGACCAGTAAAGGCAAATATATAGTACATGTAGGTAATATCCCACACACAAAGCTATTCAGTACAGTTCAGTCGCTCAGTCGTGTCCCACTCTTTGCGACCCCATGAATTGCAGCACATGAGGCCTCCCTGTCCATCACCAACTCCCGGAGTTTACCCAAACTCATGTACATTGAGTCGGTGATGCCATCCAGCCATTTCATCCTCCGTTGTCCCCTTCTCCTCCTGCCCCCAAGCCCTCCCAGCATCAGAGTCTTTTCCAATGAGTCAACTCTTTGCATGAGGTGGCCAAAGTACTGGAGTTTCAGCTTTAGCATCAGTCCTTCCAATGAACACCCAGGACTGATCTCCTTTAGAATGGACTGGTTGGATCTGCTTGCAGTCCAAGGGACTCTCAGGAGTCTTCTCCAACACCACAGTTCAAAAGCATCAATTCTTCAGCGCTCAGCTTTCTTCACAGTCCAACTCTCACATCCATACAGGAAAAAACATAGCCTTGACTAGACAGGCCTTTGTTGGCAAAGTAATGTTTCTGCTTTTGAATATGCTATCTAGGTTGGTCATAAGTTTCCTTCCAAGGAGTAAGCGTCTTTTAATTTCATGGCTGCAGTCACCATCTGCAGTGATTTTGGAGCCCCCAAAAATAAAGTCTGACACTGTTTCCACTGTTTCCCCATTTATTTCCCATGAAATGATGGGACCAGATGCCATGATCTTTGTTTTCTGAATGTTGAGCTTTAAGCCAACTTTTCCACTCTCCTCCATCACTTTCATCAAGAGGCTCTTTAATTCTTTGCTTTCTGCCATAAGGGTGGTGTCATCTGTATATCTGAGGTTATTGATATTTCTCCCAGCAATCTTGATTCCAGCTCGTGTTTCTTCCAGCCCAGCATTTCTCATGATGTACTCTGCATATAAGTTAAATAAGCAGGGTAACAATATACAGCCTTGACGTACTCCTTTTCCTATTTGGAACCAGTCTGTTGTTCCATGTCCAGTTCTAACTGTTGCCTCCTGACCTGCATACAGGTTTCTCAAGAGGCAGGTCAGGTGGTCTGGTATTCCCATCTCTTTCAGAATTTTCCCCAGTTTATTGTGATCCACACAGTCAAAGGCTTTGGCATAGTCAATAAAGCAGAAATAGATGTTTTTCTGGAACTCTCTTACTTTTTCCATGATCCAGCCGATGTTGACAATTTGATCTCTGGTTCCTCTGCCTTTTATAAAACCAGCTTGAACATCAGGAAGTTCATGGTTCACGTATTGCTGAAGCCTGGCTTGGAGAATTTTGAGCACTACTTTACTAGCGTGTGAGATGAGTGCAATTGTGCGGTAGTTTGAGCATTCTTTCGCATTGCCTTTCTTTGGGATTGGAATGAAAAATGACCTTTTCCAGTCCTGTGGCCACTGCTGAGTTTTCCAAATTTGCTGGCATACTGAGTGCAGCACTTGCACGGCATCATCTTTCAGGATTTGAAAGAGCTCAACTGGAATTCCATCACCTCCACTGGCTTTGTTCGTAGTGATGCTTTCTAAGGCCCACTTGACTTCACATTCCAGGATGTGTGGCTCTAGGTCAGTGATCACATCATCGTGATTATCTGGGACATGAAGATCTTTTTTGTACAGTTCTTCTGTGTATTCTTGCCACCTCTTCTTAATATCTTCTGCTTCTTTTAGGTCCATACCATTTCTGTCCTTTATTGAGCCCATCTTTTCATGAAATGTTTCCTTGGTATCTCTAATTTTTTTGAAGAGATCTCTAGTCTTTCCCATTCTGTAAACTGGAAATAAAACTGCCATATGACTCAGCAATCCCACTGCTGGGCATACACACTGAGGAAATCAGAATTGAAAGAGACACATGTACCCCAATGTTCATCACAGCACTGTTTATAATACCAGGACATGGAAGCAACCTAGATGCCCATCAGCAGACGAATGGATAAGAAAGCTGTGGTACATATACACATACATATACATTCAGCCATTAAAAAGAATACATTTGAATCAGTTCTAATGAGGTGGATGAAACTGGAGCCTGTTATACAGAGTGAAGTAAGCCAGAAAGAAAAAACACCAATACAGTGTACTAACGCATATATATGGAATTTAGAAAGATGGTAACAATAACCCTGTATGCGAGACAGCAAAAGAGACACAGATGTATAGAACAGTCTTTTTGACTCTGTGGGAGAGGGCGAGGGCAGAATGATATGGGAGAATGGCATTGAAACATGTAAATTATATGTGAAACAAATTGCCAGTCCAGGTTCGATGCATGATACAGGGTGCTCGGGGCTGGTGCACTGGGATGACCCAGAGGGAGGGGATGCAGAGGGAGTTGGGAGGGGGGTATAGGATGGGGAACACATGTACACCCATGGTGGATTCAAGTCAGTGTATGGCAAAACCAATACAAAATTGTAAAGTAAAATAAATAAATAAATAAAAGCAAAAATTAAAAAAAAAAAGAAGAAGAAGCAACAGTTAGAACTGGACATGGAACAATGGACTGATTCCAAATTGGGAAAGGAATACATCAAGGCTGCTTATTTAACTTATATGCAGAATACATTATATGAAAGTCTGAGCACCGAATAATTAATGCTTTTGAGTTGTGGTGCTAGAGAAGACTCTTGAGAGGCCCTTGGACAGCAAGGAGATCAAACAGTCAATCCTAAAAGAAATCAACCCTGAATACTCATTGGAAGGCTGATGCTGAAGCTGAATCTCCAATACTTTGATCATCTGATGCAAAGAGCAGGCTCATTGGAAAAGACCCCGATGTTGGGAAAGATTGAGAACAGGAGGAGAAGGGGGTGACAGAGAATGAGATGGTTGGATGGCATCACTGACTCAATGGACATGAGTCTGAGCAAACTCCAGGAGACAGTGAAGGATACGAAAGCCTGGCGTGCTGCAGTCAATGGGGTAGCAAAGAGTAGGTCACGACTTAGTGACTGAACAACAACATTGAGGTGGATGAAACTAGAGCCTATTAAACAGAGTGAAATAAGTCATAAAGAGAAAAACAAATATCATATATTAATGCATATATATGTAATCTAGAAAGCTGGTACTGATGAGCCTATTTTCAGGGCAGCAATGGAAATACAGACACAGAGAACAGACTGGTGGACACAGGGAGGGGGAAAGAGAGGGTGGGAAGAATGGAGACAGTAGCATGGAAACATATACACTACCATATGTAAAATAGATAACCAGTGGGAATTTGCTATATGGCTCAGGGAACTCAGACTCGGGCTCTTTGACAACCTACAGGGTTTGCATGGGGTGGGAGGTGGGAAGAATGCTCAAGAGGGAGAGGACATATATATACCTATGGCTGATTCATGTTGATGTATTGCAGAAACACAATATTATAAAGCAATTATACTTCAATTTTAAAAATAAATAAATTTTAAAAATAAAATGTGATGCTGTACCCTTTAGGGTACATACAAGTGTTATTCACCCTTCAATCTCCATTCAACCATCATTTCCTCAATGAAATTATTTTTCTAACTCAAATCTAATTATTATTACAACTTCCTTTTGAACTACACAGTAGTTATGGCCCTCAGAATTTAGCACTGTTAATAAGTAATGTTAGACAAAGGATATCTTCAGTTTTCTCTGTTTATTCCTCTTTGGCCCATCCACCTCATCCTTTCTGAAGCAATTAGTAGTAGTTGTCCTCTGCTCTTCTCCAGAGTAGGATATTGGACACCTTCTAACCTGGGGGTTCCTCTTTTGCTGTCATATCTTTTTGCCTTTTTATACAGTTCATGAGGTTCTCATGGTTAGAATACTGGAGTGGTTTGCCATTCTTTCCTTCAGTGGATCATGTTTTCTCAGAACTCTCCATTAAGACCTATCCAACTTGGGTGGCCCTATGTGGCATGACTCATAGCTTCATTAAGTTACACAAGCCCCTTCACCATGACAAGGCAGTGATCCATCAAGCTGTCTGTATTTTATTCAGTTCAGTTCAGTTCAGTCATTCAGTCATGTCTGACTCTTTGCTACCCCATGAACCACAGCACTCCAGGCATCCCTGTCCATCAGCAACTCCCAGAGTCCACCCAAACCCATGTCCATTATGTCAGTGATGCCATCCAACCATCTCATCCTCCACCATCCCCTTCTTCTCCTGCCCTCAATCTTTCCCAGCATCAGGGTCTTTTCAAATGAGTCAGCTCTTCACATCAGGTGGCCAAAGTATTGGAGTTTCAGCTTCAATATCAGGCCTTCCAATGAACATCCAGGACTGATCTCCTTTAGGATAGACTGGTTGGCTCTCCTTGCAGTACAAGGGACTCTCAAGAGTCTTCTCCAACACCACAGTTCAAAAGCATCAATTCTTCTGCACTCAGCTTTTTTATAGTCCAACTCTCACATCCATACATGACCACTGGAAAAACCACAGCCTTGACTAGACAGACCTTCGTGGACAAAGTAATGTCTCTGCTTTTTAATATGCTGTCTAGGTTGGTCATAACTTTCCTTCCAAAGAGCAAGCGTCTTTTAATTTCATGGCTGCAATCACCATCTGCAGTGATTTTGGAGCCCCCAAAAATAAAGTCAGCCACCGTTTCCACTGTCTCCCCATCTATTTGCCATGAAGTGATGGGACGGGATGCCATGATCTTAGTTTTCTGAATGTTGAGGTTTAAGCCAACTTTTTCACTCTCCTCTTTCACTTTCATCAAGAGGCTCTTTAGTTCATCTTCACTTTCTGCCATAAGGGTGGTTTTAGTATGTACCTAATAAGTTTATAAATTGTTGGAAGGAAGAACTAGGTACTTTCTCCATGCTTACATGGCATGCTACTGCTAAGTCACTTCAGTCGTGTCCAACTCTGTGTGACCCCATAGACGGCAGCCCACCAGGCTCCCCCGTCCCTGGGATTCTCCAGGCAAGAACACTGGAGTGGGTTGCCATTGCCTTCTTCAATGCATGAAAGTGAAAAGTGAAAGTGAAGTCGATCAGTCATGTCCAACCTTCAGTGATCCCATGGACTGCAGCCTACCAGGCTCCTCTGTCCACGGGATTTTCCAGGCAAGAGTACTGGAGTGGGATGCCATTGCCTTCTCCATTACATGGCATAAATAGTATTTAATTATGAAGAAACAAACAATAGGCTTTGCCTTCAAGGAATAATTTGTAAACATAAAGATTTATGCCTCTATGTAAAATTTATGATGCAGATGTGCCATAGAATTTTATGCTTACTTAGAGAAGACTTGGGGAAACCTTTTCTTCTTAATTTTTTAAAAGAACTTATTGTGATAAAATACATACAATATTTACCATTTTAGCCATTTTAAGTGTACAGCTTTGCCACATTAAGTACATTCACATTGTTGTACAACCATTATCACCACCCATCTACAGAACTGTTTCATCATCCCAAACTGAAACTCCATACTCAGTAAACAATAACTCTATATTTCTCTACTCCCTATACCCTCATAGTTACCATTATACTTGTTATACCTATAAGTTTGACTAATCTGGGTACTTCATATAAGTGGAATAATAACAAAATGTGTCCTCTTATGTCTAACTTATTTCACTTCACCTAATGTTAATTTATGCTGTAGCATGTGTCAGAATTTCATTGCTTTTTAAAGGCTGAATGGTAGTCCATTGTATGTATATACCACATTTTTTAAATTGGACTATAATTGCTTTAAATGTCATGTTAGTTTCTCCTATACAACAAAGTGAAGCAGATATATATATATATATATATATAGATAGATAGATAGATAGATATATTTCTTCCCTTTAGGTCCTTCCTCCCACCCCATCTATTCTCACCCATCTAAGTCTTCAAAAAGCACTGAGCTGAGCTCTCAGTGCTATACAGCAGGTTCCCAATAGCTATCTATTTTACACATGGTAACCTATATATGTCAACCCTACTCTCCTTATTTGTCTCACTCTCCCCTTCCCCTCCATGTCCACATATGCATTCTCTTTGCATCTCTATTCCTGCCCTGCATATAGCATTTTTCTGTTTATCCACATATATAAATTAATATGCTATATTTGTTTTCCTCTTTCTGAATTACATCACTTTGAATGACACTGTCTAGGTCCATTCATATCTCTACAATGACCCTATTCCATTCCTTTTTATGGCTGAGTAATATTCCATTGAATATATGTTCCACAACTTCTTTATCCATTTCTCTGTCAATGGACATTTAGGTCACTTCCATGTCCTGGCTATTGTAAATAGTGCTTCCTGATCTTAGAGGAAATGCTTTCAGTTTTTCACCATTGAGAATGATGTTTGCTGTAGGTTTATCCCATTTTACATTTCAATGGGAAACATGTTTTAAGTCCTGTTTATAATAAAAAGAAATATGGAGTTTGTTAAAGGTTATCAGGCAGTCTCAGTCATGTAGAATAGATGAAAAAGAACCAAAGACAAAATTATATTTTCCTACTTCTTTCTCACCAATCCCAGTATATACAGCATATTTTTCACTCAAGTGACCATCCAGCCTTCTATAATGTCTATTAGTTAGGCAGAATTCATTCAATTTCCTGAATGGTAGAATCATCAAGCAATATATGATTATGGATGAGTGCAGTAGCCCTACAACCAGAACAAATGCTTGGGGAAATTGTAAGGTGTTAGGGCCTCATTCTCTCTCCTTAAGGATGAAATGCACACACACACACACACACACACACACACACAATGTTATCCAATACCATCATGTTTTCTTTCCATTGCCTACCCTAGACCTTCTCCGAAGAAGTAGTCCACCTAGTCTTGTCCACATTATTGTTTCTTTCCACATTATTGTTTCTTTCCATTGCCTACCCTAGACCTTCTCCGAAGAAGTAGTCCACCTAGTCTTGTCCACATTATTGTTGATTGAAGCCAGTTGGCTGCAGTTACCTTAACCTCTCAATTAAATTTCTTGAGGACTAAGATTCTGTCTTTTCTTTTTTACTTTGCCTTTCATCCCCACAGCAGCAAGCCATGTTCTTTTCATATAGAAGGCATTCCAACATTGTGTTAATTGATAAATAAGAAGAAAATTAATGTCTTATAATAGATTACTCGATTCATATAGCATTTGCATTTGAAATGCTTGTTCAACACTTAAGCCAAAAGAATTACTAAAGAAAGAAATAACCTCATATATCTTGACAATGGGAACTATTTAGGCAGAGGGGATTTTAATATCTATAAATCACATCTGGCATGCAGTTACCTTTTTACTGGGTGAGTATTGCTAGCAATAAGAAATGATAAGTAAGTGAAGACAGGAACCTGAGGCACCATGTTTTTTGTTGAACCAGGTTGATTAAACAGCAAGACCCAAGAGTGGATGAGTCTTCTCCAACACCACAGTTCAAAAGTATCAATTGATTGGTGCTCAGCTATTTTTATAGTCCAACACTCACATCCATACATGACTACTGAAATAACAATAGCATTGACTAGACAAACCTTTGTCGGCAAATAATGTCTCTGCTTTTTAATATGCTGTCTAGGTTGGTCACAGCTTTTCTTCCAAGGAGCAAGCTCCTTTTAATTCCATGGCTGCGGTCATCATCTGCAGTGATTTTGGAGCCCCCCCAAAATTAAGTCTGTCACAGTTTCAATTTTTTCCCCATCTATTTGCCATGAAGTGATGGGACTGGATGCCATGATCTTAGTTCTTTGAATGTTGAGCTTTAAGCCAACTTTTTCACTCTCCCCTTTCATTTTCATCAAGAGGCTTTTTAGTTCTTCACTTTTTGCCATAAGGGTAGTGTCATCTGAATATCTGAGGTTATTGATATTTTCCCCAGCAATCTTGATTCCAGCTTGTGCTTTATCCAGCCTGGCATTTCACATTAAGTACACTGGATATAAGTTAAATAAGCAAGGTGACACTATACAGCCTTGACGAACTACTTTCCTGATTTGGAACCAGTCTGCAGTTCTGTGTCCAGTTCTAACTGTTGTTTCTTGACCTGCATACAGATTTCTCAAGAGGCAGGTGAGGTGATCTGGTATTCCCATCTCTTTCAGAATTTTCCACAGTTTATTGTGATCCACACAGTCAAAGTGTTTGACGTAGTCAATAAAGCAGAAGTAGATGTTTTCTGGAACTCTATTGCTTTTTCAATGATCCAACAGATGTTGGCAATTTAATCTCTGGTTCCTCTGCCTTTTTGAAATCCAGCTTGAACATCTGGAAGTTCACGGTTCATGTACTGTTGAAGACTCACTTGGAGAATTTTGAGCATTACTTTACTAGCGTGTGAGATGAGTGCAATTGTGAAGTAGTCTGAACATTCTTTGGCCTTGCCTTTCTTTGGGATTGGAATGAAAACTTACCTTTTCCACTCCTGTGGCCACTGCTGAGTTTTCCAAATTTGATGGCATATTGAATGCAGCACTTTCACAGCATCATCTTTCATGATTTGAAATAGCTCAACTGGAATTCCATCACCTGCACTAGCTTTATTCAGTGATGCTTCCTAAGGCCCACTTGACTTTGCATTGCAGGATGTCTGGCTCTATGTGTGTGATCACACCATCATGATTATCTGGGTCATGAAGATCTTTTTTGTATAGTTGTTCTGTGTATTCTTGCCACCTCTTCTTATATCTTCTGCTTCTGTTTGATCCATACCATTTCTGGCCTTTATTGTGCCCATCTTTGCATGAAATGTTCCCTTGGTATCTTTAATTTTCTTGAAGAGATCTCTAGTCTTTCCCATTCTATTTTTCTCCCTTTATTCCTTTGCACTGATCACTGAGAAAGGCTTTCTTTTCTTTCCTTGCTATTCTTTGGAACTCCACATTAGGATTGATATATCTTTTGTTTTCTCCTTTGTCTTTGCAATGGCTCTTCCTGAAACCAATGTCAAGCTTTAGTTTTCTCTATGACACTTAAAACCTGGCACAACATACATTAAAATATGTTTTTGTTTATTTACTGTCTCTCATTAGAATAAACCCTATGAAAGCATGCTCTGTACTAGTTTTCTTCACAGCTATATCCCCAGTGCCTAGAAGAAATGCAAACCATCAGATCAGATCAGTCACTAGTCCTGTCCGACTCTTTGCAACCCCATGAATCCCAGCATGCCAGGCCTCCCTGTCCATTACCAACTCCCAGAGTTCACTCAGACTCACGTCCATTGAGTCAGTGATGCCATCCTGCCATCTTATTCTCTGTCGTCCCCTTCTCCTCCTGCCCCCAATCCCTCCCAGCATCAGAGTCTTTTCCAATGAGTCAACTCTTCACATGAGGTGGCCAAAGTACTGGAGTTTCAGCTTTAGCATCATTCCTTCCAAAGAAATCCCAGGGCTAATCTCCTTCAGAATGGACTGGTTGGATCTCCTTGCAGTCCAAGGGACTCTCAAGAGTCTTCTCCAACACCACAGTTCAAAAGCATCAGTTCTTTGGTGCTCAGCTTTCTTCACAGTCCAACTCTCACATACATACATGACCACTGGAAAAACCATAGCCTTGACTAGACGAACCTTTGTTGGCAAAGTAATGTCTCTGCTTTTGAATATGCTATCTAGGTTGGTCATAAGTTTCCTTCCAAGGAGTAAGCGTCTTTTAATTTCATGGCTGCAGTCACCATCTGTAGTGATTTTGGAGCCCAGAAAAATAAAGTCTGGCACTGTTTCCACTGTTTGCCCATCTATTTCCCATGAAGTGGTGGGACCGGATGCCATGATCTTCGTTTTCTGAATGTTGAGCTTTAAGCCAACTTTTTCACTCCCCTCTCACCTTCATCAAGAGGCTTTTTAGTTCCTCTGCATTTTCTACCATAAGGGTGGTGTCATCTGCATATCTGAGGTTATTGATATTTCTCCCAACAATCTTGATTCCAGCTTGTGCTTCTTCAAGCCCAGCATTTCTCATGAGGTACACTGCATATAAGTTAAATAAGCAGGGTGGCAATATACAGCCTTGACGTACTCCTTTTCCTATTTGGAACTAGTCTGTTGTTCCATGTCCAGTTCTAACTGTTGCTTCCTGACCTGCATACAAATTTCTCAAGAGGCAGGTCAGGTGGTCTGGTATTCCCATCTCTTGAAGAATTTTCCACAGTTTATTGTGATCCACACAGTCAAAGGCTTTGGCATAGTCAATAAAGCAGAAATAGATGTTTTTCTGGAACTCTCTTGCTTTTTCCATGATCCAGCAGATGTTGGCAATTTGATCTCTGGTTCTTGTGACTTTTCTAAAACCAGCTTGAACATTTAGAAGTTCACAGTTCAAGTATTGCTGAAGCCTGGCTTGTAGAATTTTTAGCATTACTTTACTAACGTGTGAGATGAGTGCAGTTGTGTGGTAGTTTGACCATTCTTTGGAATTGCCTTTCTTTGCTGGGCATACACACCGAGGAAACCAGAATTGAAAGAGACACATGTACCCCAGTGTTCATCACCACACTGTTTATAATAGCCAGGACATGGAAGCAACCCAGATGTCCATTAGCAGACGAATGGATAAGAAAGCTGTGGTACATATACACATGGAGTATTATTCAGCCATTAAAAAGAATACATTTGAGTCAGTTCTAATGAGGTGGATGAAAATGGAGCCTATTATACAGAGTAAAGTAAGCCAGAAAGAAAAACACCAATACAGTATCAGTTCAGTTCAGTTCAGTCGCTCAGTCGTGTCCGGTTCTTTGCGACCCCATGAATTGCAGAACACCAGGCCTCCCTGTCCATCACCAATACATTATACTAATCCATATATATGGAATTTAGAAAGATGGTAACAATAACCCTGTATGCGAGACAGCAAAAGAGACAAAGATGTACAGTACAGTCTTTTGGACTCTGTGGGAAAGGGAGAGGGTGGGACGATTTGGGGGAATGGCACTGAAACATGTATAATATCATATAAGAAACGAATCACCAGTCCAGGTTTGATACAGGATGCTTGGGGCACTGGGATGACCTGGAGGGATGGTACAGGGAGGGAGGTGGGAAGGGGGTTCAGGATGGGAAACATGTGTATGCCTGTGGCAGATTCATGTTGATGTGCAGCAGAACCAATACAATATTGTAAAGTAATTAGCCTCCAATTAAAATAAATTTAAATTTAAAAAAGAATGGCAGGAAGGAATGGGAAGCACTCTACTTAGTAAATGAAGAACTCTCTAAGGCCCATTAAAGAACATATTTTATACTTAAGTGGCTTACATATTAATTGTCTGTAGAACATACAATAGGAGCAAGAATGATATTTCCTTCAGAAGCTTAATGTAATGAAGCCTGGAAATTGTGTACAACAGACCACAAAAACAACTACATTTCTCAAAAAGTAATAAACAGTGTGTGTGTACATGCTAAGTTGCTTCAGTCGTGTCGGACTTTATGACCCCATGAACTGTAACCCACCAGGCTCCTCTGTCCATTAAATTCTCCAGGCAAGAATACTGGAGTGGATTGCTATTCCCTTCTCCAGGGGATCTTCCCAACCCAGGGATCAAACCTGCATCTCTTATGTCTCCTGCATTGGCAGGTGGCTTCTTTACCACTAGTGCCACCTGGGAAGACCATAAAACAGTAATAACATTTAATAAGAACATATATGAAATCTATGGATATATGTGCATTTACATTACACATATTTTACTTTCTGAATAGAGAATAGCTAAATCAACATGATCATTAATTAAGCCATGATGTCATATACTTTGGAAACATCACAATATCATAAATTTTGGGAAAGCAATAATGAAATTATAATACAGTAGGCTTTTTGTAGTGCTCATATGGAAACTGGGATTTTCAGTTAATTTCAACAAAGTCCAGGTTAACACATTTTTCTTCTATATTACCCAGGAGATACTCTTCAAATATAAGAAAATAGAAAGATGAGTCTTATAAAATCCAACTGAATTTCAATTGATGTCTTAAGTACTAGAAGTTTATCTCTATAACTTTTTACCAAAAATTTTGGAAAAGACAGAAATTATTCCTACCTCTAAAAAAATTTTCTCAAATTTCGAGATGGTCATTTTCCAGCTGTTTAATTTTTAGAAGTGAAAATTGAACTATGAATTGCTCAAAGTACTCTTTTTTTCCTAATGAAATGTAGCTATGGGATTTACTATTAGAAATATCTTATTGGAATCAGGCTCAGGAAAGTTTAAGTTAACCAAGAAACAGTATTAGGAAGGCTTTTGCCACTCTCCATTTTTCACCCATTTTGGTTGTTTCTTAACGATGTTTCAGTGAGAAGACTATGAAGCAGTGCCTTCTTGGGCTGGGAGGCTAGGCCTGTCTTTAATGTTTCAAGGTTACTGTGCATGCGGGCTAAATCACTCAGTCGTGCTTGACTCTTTGCAATCCTATGGACTGTAGCCCACCAGGCTCCTCTATCCATGGGATTCTCCAGACAATACTGGAGTGGTTTGTTGTGCCTTCCTCCGGGGGATCTTCCCCACCCAGGGATCAAATTCATGGCTCTTAAAATCTCCTGCATTTGCAGGTGAGGTGGCTCAGAGGTTAAAGCATCTGCCTGCAATGCGGAGATCTGGGTTTGATCCCTGGTTGGGGAAGATCCCCTGGAGAAGGAAATGGCAACCCACTCCAGTACTCTAGCCTGGAGAATCTCATGGACAGAGAAGCCTGGCAGGCTACAGTCCATGGGGTCGCAAAGAGTCGGATACGACTAAGCGACTTCATTCACTCACTCACTCTTTACCACTAGTGCCACCTGAGAAGCCCAAGATTATTGTACCATACATATAAAAGTAGGAATTGAGTGATAATTGAACAACTAATAAGAACCATGATAACATAATGTTTTAAAGTAAAATATGCAATTAAAACTATTGACCCACAAAAAAGTAAAGAGACACAGAAAGTATGTATGTTGATTCCAGACAGTAACAAAACAATGTCATAAACAACTCCACAAAAATCATAATAAATGTGCCAGATAAAACAAAAAAAAAAAATAGATACCCTCTAGGTATCTTAAGACGATAAATGCAGTCTGAGATCATTTTGTAATATGACAGGAAAGTTCAGATATCTTTGGACATTTCTTACCCAAGGAATTCTCTACTGGTCTACTGGTTACTAATATATTTTTGTTGTGATGTCATTCACTACTGAATTATTCTACCTGAACTATACTCTTTTGATGATTATGGGACCAAATTGGTGGTTCATAGCCAAGGGTAAATATTCATAAGGAAACAGTACACAGCATTTCTTTTATGACCAATGAAGTAATATGATTTATTAAGGCCACTTATCAAGGGTAAAGTGTGGCAAAGATAAATGGAGAAGTAGTTGTCAGTGGTCCTCAAAATTTTGGCTAATGACAAAGAAGTGAGTACATTTGCCCCATCTGCTCTCTGGGAAATAAACTCAGTCAGTTTTGTAAGCTCATTAGATCTCCATTCAGCCATTAGGCAATTTCAAAATATCAACTCCTGCATTTTAATATCCCTGGTAAGGGAAAAAAAAATAATAAGGGTGAACATCAAGAATTCCCTGACTTAGCTGAAGTTTTCCATGTTTCCTGGAAATGATGAGACTCAGTAGTCAATATTCTGAAGAGACTACTTAAACCACATGCTTCTTTTTGCTGGCCCTTCAGCTAAAAGTGGAAGGGTCTGTGATAGGGCATGCCCAGGTATTTTATGAAGGGAGTCTGAATGAAAACTAGGTAAAGACTATGTGGCCAGACAAGTGTTACTAGTGAAGCAAGCTTTTACTCCTGTTTTTGCATAGATAGCATCTACTTTTGAATGCATGACAAAGTGGACATCTCCTATTTACATGGTCTGTGAGCAATGCTTTAACTTAAAGCTGTTTATGTCTTAACTATTGAAAGCTGCTTTTGCCATTGAGTAAAGCTCTTCAAACTTGGTGGTCAACATTTTAAATAACACTAATAACAGTAAAAGAAAGGCAATGTGAAAGAATGCTCAAACTACCACACAATTGCACTCATCTCACACGTTAGTAAAGTAATGCTCAAAATTCTCCAAGACAGACTTCAGCAATATGTGAACCATGAACTTCCATATGTTCAAGTTGGTTTTACAAAGGCACAGGAACCAGAGATCAAATTGCCAACATCCTCTGGATCATGGAAAAAGCAAGAGAGTTCCAGAAAAACATTTATTTCTGCTTTATTGACTATGCCAAAGCCTTTGACTGTGTGGATCACAATAAACTGTGGAAAATTCTTCAATTGATGGGAATACCAGACCACCTGACCTGACTTTTGAGAAACCTACATGCAGGTCAGGAAGCAACAGTTAGAACTGGACATGGAACAACAGACTGGTGTTCACCTTGACCGTTCAATTAGGGTGGTGCCTATGAGGCTTCTCTGCTGAAAGTTACTCTTTATTATCTTCTGTAACTAATAATTATTTTGTGGAGAGACACTTAGAATATATGTAAATATCAGGGTCTTCATCATACTTTCAATGCATTTATTTCATCAATATTTATTAGTATAGATTCATGGTTTCTTATTCAATGAATTATAACCCATTATTATCATTATTTATTCTTACACTGAAATTGTTCCTAATTTAACCAGTGAGAATACTACTGAATCCACTTCCAGTATCCTTTTGACATGTCCTCATTATGCCCCATCATTATCTGACAATTTTTTTTTTTGCTTTCTGATGAACAAACGGTTCCAGCTTTATCTTATACTTTCTTTGCCCCAGTCCTGAAATCAGCCATTTCCCCCAAAAGTTCTGACTCCTTTTAAGGAAGAATTTTATTTAGAAAAAATGATGTTCTGGTCAATGGTTGTACTTATTACAGCCCAGACTGCTGTCACTGCTCCCAGACCCTTCAGTGGACAGAACATAAACACATGCATGCATGCGCACGTGCACACACACACACGTAAACATCAAAACACACAAACACATATCTGCATTTCGTATCTATCTGTGTATATTAAAATCATGAATTTACACTGAGAACTCTAATTCCAATTACATTACACAGTGTTCATCCTAGCTTTCTTCCTTTCTATATTTGTAACCTTTTTCCAAGACAAAAAACCTGATTCCCTTTATCCTTAACATAATAATTTATTTGCTCAGTATCGCTATATGTGACCAATCTCCATTACCATTACTACACCTTTCCATATTCAGTTGCTCTCCTCACCCTAGAAGAATTCCAGTATCACCCCATCTGAACTCTGTGCTGGCTGCACTGCTATTCCATATATGGACAATTTCCTCTTTCCAGCCATGCTTTGACACTATGTGTTAAGCCAACAATCATGTGTGGACTTCAATTTTACTCTAATCAGCCTATGCTATCCCACTTTGTTGTCCCTCTGAGTGGATACTCTTCTCAGCCCAACATACCAAAATGCCCCACATAAATGCATTTTCATTTCATTAGAATCATTAATATAAAAGTTAAGACTTCTATGTAGATCACCAAAAAGTCTGTCAATAACAGCAATGTGCTGAATGGTTTATTGCTTATCTTTAAATCTGTCCTTGGAAAAATGGAACAATAAAGTGGTTGAGTTATTAAAAAAAAGAAGCACATTACATGTGTTAGAATGCATTCTTCTCTTCAGTCCAAGGTGCTGAAATGGCTTTAATAAGAAATAAGATTTTTTCCTATGACTTCAAATTCATTGGTAATAATCACTGCACAGTGATGCGTATTGATACACCAAGTTTAGAAACAATTCGATCTTCACTGTCTCCAGCAAGGAGAAATAGCCAGCTGATAGCTTACAGTGAATGGTGTCATATTCATGATCTCTGAAGGAGAGAATTTTGCTCTGGGACCAAAGATACAGCTTCAGTCACCCAGAGCTTCATGTGGCAAAATTTTTATTAAAGTAGAAAGGGATAGAGAAAGTTTTTGACATAGACATCAGAAGGGAGCAGAAAGTGCCCCAGTCACTAGTTTGGGTGGGGCTTTATATACTTTTTCCATTGGTTATTAACAATAGACTAAAGAATATCTCAAGATTTTACGGGTCTTACCAGACCCATATGTCTTAAGATAACCAGATTCATCAGAAGGTTCCTGTTAAGAGGGAGAAACGTGTCCTTAAGCAAGATACATTGTTGTTATATAATCATTAGTACAGAGTTTAGGGAAAAACATATCCTTGATCAAGATGAGTTGTTTTATTGTGTAATCATTAGCTCTGGGCTTAAAAAATAATGTCTTATGTGATTAAGGAAGGTAGAAAAAAAATTGTCCTTTTCTCCTCCTCAAGGACTCTGGACCCCTTTCTCCTCCTCAAGGGGCTGAACTCCTTATCAACCTATCTAAGAATTAACTTCCTCACAGCTATAGGGGGTAGATATAGTGCATCATCAGCTGCATCAGCAATAGGATATATTTCAAACATATTTATCTTTACTCTGACCTATAAAATCTAATGTTTTATAGAATTTTCAACCATTTGTTTCTTCTGCCTCAGATTCTTTCATAACTGCCCTGCCTATCTCCAAACCCAGGTTCTCCTTCCGATCTCAAACTCTTCATGCCAATAGGTATAAACTATGAACATAAGAACACCCAATTCTGAAGTGAGCCACCATCGTGTACTGAGGTTGTGGAATCTGGACCCAGATTTGGTTCTACCACTTATTAGCTGTCTGACCTGAAAACCATGACCTCTCTGTCTTCTTATAAAGGAGTGAAAGAAAAGGAAGACATATGACTCTCTAATGTTTACTTCAGCTTCCCAGTTTTAAGACTTTTGAAAGCACAGTATAGTCATCATGATGAAGAAGAAAGACCACTTGTCAGAAATCACCTTTTTAAGATGTAATCTTCTGATCATGTCCTTTGACCCTTAATGTATTCATCTCCCTTACTCTTCATATCCAATTCACTAAGACTGTCTAAGACTTGGCAGTTTTACTACCTAAATATCTTTCAAAGATGTGCACTAACTTTCTTCTAGCCTGGTCCAAACAACCATTGTTTTTTGGCTAAACAAATACATCTACTTTCTCATTATTGCACATTAATCTACCTTCATCCCATACCTTCAATACTACAGTCAGGGTTATCTTTTTGAAATTCAATTGTAGCCATGTTGTCCCAACCCATTTGTGCTTATAATTCTCCATTTGTTTTACATTTTCATTAGGATACATACTAATTCATCGATGTAGCCTGTTTATTAACCCTTGATGTGCCAGCCTGGAACTACTTCTTCATTCTAAGACCTCTTATTATACTTATTGTACTATCTCTTATTCTAGGATGATCTTCTTTCCATCAGTGCATCCAGTGTTCCCTTGTAACACTCTATACTCTAGCCACACTGATATTATTTGAGTTTTTCATACTCACCAGTCTTCCTCCCACCTTAATATCTTTGCACACATTATTGTGTTCATGGACCATCTGTCTCTTCTCTCAAATCCAATTAATGTTGACTCAAACTATGAATTCATCTTAAACATCACTTGCTCAAGGAAGCTTCCCCTAACCACTTAAGTAATTCAAATTTCCATATTATAGATACTCATTGACTTTATGTCTCTCCTTCATAACACTTTGCTCATTTGTAATTTCAGATCTATTTCTTAGGGCATTTGATAAGTGTATGTCTTCCACACTACTAAAAAAGAATAGGTCACTACTGCCTTCCCACACATAAACATAGTGTGTGGCACATAATGAGTTCTTGAGTCAAGTGGCCTGGATCATAATTCTAGGTGTCTATTTTGCTATGTGATCTTTGATTTTTAAAGGAATATAATCTCTTTATTATTAAATCTTCTTATCTTTAAAAGCAATAATCTCTTTATCAGAGAGTTGTTTCTTACTTATTGGCCAAGTAAGATATAATCATCGAGAAGATGCAATCATTTATTTTTTGAAATTTCAATATATAGCTCAGATCTGTGAAGTGAATGAATAAAACTCATGAAATTAGTACAATGTTTATGTTATTTTTACAGTACCACCAAAGAAGTGTAGATGGTAACATACTTACTGGAGACAATGAAGATCAATGAAGATCAAATTGTTTCTAGATCTGGTGTATCAATGTGCACTACTCTGTGTCACCAATGGATTTGAAGCCAATAAGAAAAAAGCTTATTTCTTGTCAAAACCATTCAGCACTTTGAGCTGCAGAGAAGAATGCATTCTGACACATGTACTGTGCCTATCTTTGGTTGAATACCCTATTTCCTAAGAGTTTGTGGCTGTATTTTCCAATGGAAAGGAATGAGCATCTGTCAATGATCTTAAAATCCTTTTCTTATATATTATACATCTCTACCCGCATCTTTCTTTCTTCTTGTGCCTATGAAATAATTGTCACATTTTAGTAGGACCTTTCAGTGTTGATGAATTAGTCTTGAGAATTGATAACTTCAGAGGTGGTTCCAACCAGAGATGCCCTTTGATTGGTTCCTACTGTTATAGGAGAAAGTAAGAGGCACCTGGACCATATTGTTAGAGAGCTAGAGTGAGAGGAAGAGAGAAGACATTTTAAGTTTAAAACTTTCCACGTGTTTCTTTTGTAAGAGATTTAGCTTCTACCACAAAAAAAGATATTGACAGTAACTAAGATTTATACCAAAAAGCTATTGTGTCAGGAAGAAAGGAGAAGAAAGGCAGCAGCTATATATGTCTTGCTGACCACTGGATTCTTGGTATCTAATGCAATGCCTAGCACAGTGGCCCCTCAGTAACTATTTGTTGTAGGAATAAATGACATGAATAAATGAAAAAACAAATGAGTAAACGGAAAAACATTGGCAAATGAAATTACAATCACTGAACAAAAACTTCACTAGTAATCACTTATTCCAACAAAGAGGGTTAGTTCTTGCTTTCAGCCTCCATTTAATCTTTTACAATTGCTCAAGGCATAAAGGTACTTTAACATCAGTTATCTCCAGATTTTCCTGTGCATGAGGTCAAAATGTCACTTGCCCTAATAGATGTAGTTGAGGTCAATTAATTTCGTAAAAATTAATGACCAATTCCAAATTAGTGCCTTCAAAATCCATTTCAAAGTGTATTTGTACTTGCTTCTTTTTTGACCCCAAGACTGTCAACCACCCCTCAGTGAGCCACACCTATTAAACATTTCCTGACTCTTTTTTTGGTAACTTAGCACATGAAAACTGAGGTAGAAATAAACCTGGAAGATTCCAATAGGATCTTTAACTTGTTTTGATGAATCCAGAAGAGAAGGAATTGAGAAATACACCCATAATCTGTGTAGTTGGAGAGGTCAGAAATTTAATTTTAACCTCATAAAACTAACTGTAACTGAAACCATTATTACTCAGTGTTTTATTCTATTACACAAAAAATGATGACCCAAAGTATTTTTATATGTGCCGCCATATATTACAGTATGTGCTGCCATTAGATATCAATATATTTTCAAGTAATTTGTACACACACATATATGTTATTTACATGATATACATAAACATATGTATCATGTCAATATATGATCCATGCCACTCTTTGACTTGAAAATAAATGGAAATATAATATTAAGTAAATAATAATCAGAGTTAATGTGTTTGTTTGATGTCTTATTTTGGTTTTGTTTGATTTAAAGCTCTTAACTAGCTTCTTTTAGGAAGAAACCTCATTAAATATGGAATTTGGTTCTTCACACAGAAAAATTAAGTTCTGAAAATCTAACTTCCATGTGTTTTGAAATTAAATGATGAAAATGAGGGAAAAGTTTGTCAAACAGGACAGCCAAACCCAACTACACAGTCTGAGCTTCAAATAGTTCCTACTTAAAGAGAGTATAAAAACAGAACTACTGAGAGTATATAAAGAAAGAGAATCCATATAGCACCATGAAGGGCAACATTCAGCTCTGTTTTAAATGCCAAGCAGTCAATCTAAAAAAAGGAATATGATTTTAGAGTTCTTGAAATGACTTATAAAAAACATTGCAAAAGATTAAAATGTTGGTGGTGCTATGCAAATGTCTCACTTGATATTGAAATTTTAAAAATAAATGTTTACTTTGTTTTCCATTTAGAGAAAAAAATACAACGTCTCCCCCACATCAAGAATGCTATCGGTTTAACCATTTGCTGAGTGGATAAAATTATTTACCTTTCCATCTTTTTATCCTAGACTGTATGAAGGGTATATATATGTGTATATATATATATATATATATATATATATATATATATATAACTTAACAATGGAATCATTCTATTCTTTATTTCCTTATTGATAGTACTCTTGATTTTTTTGTCCTCCTCTTATTCCCTCCTTCACTTCATTAACTCAACCTAAGGATCTGTGACACCTTTACTATGTATATTATATAGTTATCCTAATTTGTCACAATCTTATATACTCTATATTTTATGTTTCCGGCAATTTGGCAGGCTATATGTGCAGAGAAATGCTTCCAGAACAGAACACTGTATTTGTCTAGCATGTTTCAAACATATAATCTACATATTTCTGGCAATAGAGTGGACTAGATGAGCAGAAAAATACCTCTTCACACAGAATACCTCAAAGTGCTACATAAAATATCTTTAGATATCCTTTTAAAAACACTGTCATAAAATAAGAGAATCAATGAAGGAGCTAGAAGTGACAAGAAAATAAAAAATAACAGAGGGAGCCTTTGGCAATCATGTTTGCATCATCTGCCACTGCTCTCCCTGCACTGGGTTACTGCTATTTGTCAAGGAGCAGACACATGAGCCAAGCTGAGCTGATCATTTTTTTTTTTCCTTCCGGAAATTTAAATCTAGGATTCAGAAATTGCAAGTCAGTATTGAATATGGTTCTAAATTTGAGAGTTTTAAGACAACCATATACTTCCATAAGGGCATAGAAGCAAGGAAAGTCAGTCTTCAGTATAAGAGAAAAATGAAGTGGAAAAAGAGAATGAAGCAGTAGACAGTACCCCCTGGGTTTATGACAGCTTTCTATTCCCTGATTCTAATCCCTTTTTTAAGTCAAGATGTGTTTATAGATACATTAGTCTGATATGGCTATTATAACAAAGTACCATAGTGTTTTTAGGAACAAAAATGTATTTTATTTGAGTTCTGGAGGCTAGAAGTCTGAGATTAAAGTGTCAATAGATTGGTTTCTATTGAGGTTCTGTCATTGGCTTGTAGATAGTCATTTTCCCACTATGTCTTCAGATTATATCCCCTCTGTGTGTTTGTGTCCAAATTTCCTCTTCTTATAATGACACCAGTCATACTGTATTAGGGCCAACATTTATTACCTCATTTAATCTTAATTAACTTTTTAAAACCTCTATCTGCAAATGTGGTCACATTCTGATATACTGAGTGTTGTAACTTCAACTTATGAATCTTGTCGAGGACACAGTACAGCCCACCCCACTGCCCTTGGCTTCTATGAGACAAATTCATATCTTTACATAACCCATATAAAGCTTACCCACCATCTGAATCAATGTCTATTGTGTCTCACATAAAGAATTTAAAAATCATCACACAAAACATAATTCAAAACTATTAAAATACTTACTGAGGCATCAGTAAATGCCAAGAAGAGATTCCAAAGTTTTTACACTACAAAATTCCTTTAAAATCTTTCTAATCCACTTATCTCTTCAAAACCCAGTCATTATCACATTCCAATATCTTTCTCTTTTCTATTGAAATATAAACACATGTGTTTGTGTGTGTTTTCTCTTTCTGTTACCACAGAGAAATAATGTTGACTGTTATGCAATGTAAGTAAAATCATTGTTCCACTCTATTACCTCCATAAGAAGTATTTGTTTCTCCTTCTTTCCTGTATTTCTTCTATCTGATATTAAGTCTACTGTATTACTCAAATTTTGAAGTAAAGATTTTATATAGACCTTATTTTTTTCTAAGGTGGGCTTCCCTGATAGCTCATTTGGTAATGAATCTGCCTGCAGTGCAGGAGACCCGGGTTCAATTCCTGGGTCAGGAAGATATGCTGGAATAGGGATAGACTACCCACTCCAGTATTCTTGGGCTTCCATTGTGTGGCTCAGCTGGTAAATAATCCACCTGCAATGCGGGAGATCTGGGCTCAATCACTGGGTTGGGAACATACCCTGGAGAAGGGAAAGGCTACCCACTCCAATATTCTGGCCTGGAGAATTCTGGCCTGAGAATGGCTCGAGACTTCTGGCCTGAGAATAGGTCACAAAGAGGTCAGACATGAATGAGCAACTTTCACTTTCAAGGGTAAGAATAGGTTGGTGGTAGTGTACAGCTGTGACACAGCCACCACTCTCCAGAGAACCAGCAAGATTTTTCTCACTGTTCTATCATCCTAGTACAATATTATTTGCATATAGTTACAGCTGCTCTGATTGTAAATAGTATGTAGAGTCACCAGAAAACTTCAGGGTATTAAAAAGCTCCTCTTCTACTTCACTTCACCAAAAAGATCTCCTTTACTGATTCTAGTACAATGTCAACTCTCTCTCTCTCTTTCGCAGATTAAGTAACTGAAAGGCCAAATCAAATGTTAATGTATGCTCTGGAGAAAATAATCAATTAGTCTACTTAGTAAAGATAATGACCTTAAGTTAGTATGGCAGTGGATAGATAAGTTTTGATGGGTGTAAGGGGTTGGAGCAGGCAAGAAAGTTATAGAGTTTGGAAGGCTACTCAGGATGTTCCAGGTAACTAAAGAATAAAATAAGGGCAGTTAAGTGCATGGGAAAGGTATTGTGGGAAACCAAGAATTAAAAAGTGTTGAATACAAACTTTGCTCACATATCTGCAATTTCAATTTTTATATGAACACTATAGCTTAAAGACATCATCACTGTAAAATCATGAGTTTGGGGCATGGAAGAATGACATGTGCTCTATTCTTTAGCTCAAATGCCAAAAGATTAGTTCATAAATAAAGCTTTCAAACATTCACTGTGACTAAAACCACTTGACCCTCTATATTTTAACTCACATCTACTACAAGTCTTTCACATATCATCTATTAATCATCTTAATAGTCAAATAGAGATACCTGAAGGTAGCATAGTTAGCCTGTATTTGGCACATTATGCTTAGAAATAATGCAAACTTGTATTTCCTTTTGTTTTCACAATATACCAATAACAAAACTCACTTGGCTCCTCCTGAACTACAATTCAATTGTGTGTGTGTGTGTCTCAAGATGGTTGTTTGTTTGGCTATTGGTTGAATCCTGTGACATTTCTCTTTGACTTTGTACTAAGTTTTTTAGAACTCTAAATTTTGTTTGCTCCTCTCCAAAGAGATTTCTTGAATTTGTATATATGATAAACATTGCACTATACTGGACTGGAGAAACAGAGTCTTGAGGCATCTTTGGAGATTCACTGAAAGCAATTAGCATGATTTATTTATTACCTGTATATTTTCATTCTCTGTGATGTCTTTCATCCAAGGTGCTCAGAGAGTTTTTCAAAATATAAACTAACCCTCAGCCCCCCTCGAAGTATAACGAGGAAACAAGGGATAGGAGGAAAATCCATCTATAGAGTATTCAAAAAAATTCCCCTGTCCAATGCAGTAGAGAAAGACCAGTCTTGGAACTATTCAGCTTAAAGAAACAACCCTTGAAAATGCAACCTGGGAAAAACATCTCCACTCGAACTGGAAACAAGCATGGGCACTCAGAAGTTATAAATAAATTACTTTGTATTTCTCTCTCATAGAAAATCTCTGGAGAAAAGAACTATAGCAGATAGCTTCTCAGAGATGATAAGGTTTTCAATGCTCAGATGTGATTGTCAGTGGCAACTTTTCCCTGGACACTGGAAGATAGAGAAAATGACCTTGAAGAGGAATTTTCTTCAAAATTTCTCTTGAAGGAAGATGGCGATGGATCAGTTTCTACTATTGGCAAGTCTCTACCATAAGGTATAGGATAATAGTGTCAGGAATGTGCATATCTGTGTGGGTCAGTGCAGAACAAGGAAGACTAAGGGAGGTAGATTTAGAACAAATCAAAAGGATGGGACCAAATGTATCAATTTATAGTAATGACTAAACCAGCTCTTGCTTCCTCTTAAAAATTCAGGCCTAGGGAGAGTGGAAAACAGTGATGTAGAAGTATAGGCTACCTCTTTCCAAACATACTCAAAGCTCTTCCTTTATATCCTATCTTTGTGGAATGAATGAGAGAGAGAAAAAAAAAAGAGCTGCCTGGTTTATAATGGGGATATTAAAATTATAAGTAATGCAAATATCACATTTATAAATAACAGTTATTGAGTGATGAAAATGGACCAAGCACTGAAAACCTTTTACATGCATAATCTCATTTAATTCTCACAGTAACCTTAAAAGGTAGGTACTATTAATATTCTCACATAACAATGGGTGAAATGCAGATTCTGAAAGCTTAAATAACTTTTTAATATTACGAAGTAAGTTGTAGAGTCAAGATACTAACCTAGGCCTATATGATTCCAAAACCTTTACTTTCAATCCCTGTTATATTGTACCTTTCTCTATAAAACACTAAAGGGGGCTTTGGATGCTCTATTATATAACTGCAAATGCATTCCAATGTGACTGCAGACTTGGGAATGGATGGCAGTATAGTTGTAGTGGGAGTTCTGAGAGGAAGATGAAAACCAAACAAAACATAGCAGAAGATTAACTAAATAATCCTTTCCTTTGCCTCCTTAAGCCAATTTTACCAAAGGGGAGGGGGGGAAGGTTAATGGTAGAAATAAACTAAGTTAGGTGACACTGAACAGTGTTACTGATTTGCGGAAATAGTCAGTGAGAACTCCCAAGCAGCCCCAGAAAATATCTGATTATATACAAAAGTGTTAACCAGGAGGAATTTCTTTCCTTTGATGTACTTCTTTCTGTATTAAAAATTACTTACATATACACAATGGAGTATTACTCAGCCATTAAAAAGAATACATTTGAATCAGTTCTAATGAGGTGGATGAAACTGGAGCCTATTATACAGAGTGAAGTAAGCCAGAAGGAAAAACATAAATACAGTATTCTAACGCATATATATGGAATTTAGAAAGATGGTAACAATAACCCGATTGTGTGAGAGAGACAGCAAAAGAGACACTGATGTATAGAACAGTCTTATGGACTCTGTGGGAGAGGGAGAGGGTGGGAAGATTTGGGAGAATGGCAATGAAACATGTAGAATATCATGTGGGAAACGAGTTGCCAGTCCAGGTTCGATGCATGATGCTGGATGCTTGGGGCTGGTGCACTGGGACGGCCCAGAGGATGGTATGGGGGGGAGGAGGGAGGAGGAGGTTCGGGATGGGAACACATGTATACCTGTGGCGGATTCATTTTGATATTTGGCAAAACTAATACAATTATGTAAAGTTTAAAAATAAAATAAAATTGGAAGAATAAAAAAAAAAATTACTTACATCTGTAGCATAACCATGATCTATAAAACTGCTTAAAAAGTGGAAACTTGATGGTTGACTCTCCAATGCCCATCTATAGTAACTCACCCCCTTTGGGGATGCATAAATATATGTGGTGTCTCTTCTGCTGGCTCTGGCCCTGCACTGTCATGTCCCACCTGTTTGTTTTTTCTGTCAATAATACCTTCTCTAATTTTTTCCTCTTTGTTTTGAAACTTATTTACATTTTGTTCCATTTCCTTAGAGACTAGAAATTAAAAGGATAAACTAATTTTGTGATAAAATATCAGTAATAATTTAAGAGCTTAACACTCTGAGATCACATTGGCATTAGAACCTCAATAAGTTATTACTAGTAAAATTACAAGCTCCAGATAGAGCTAGTGAAGTAGATACTCTGATTAGAGATCATTGCTAGCAAGCCATTTGAATCACATCATCTAAGAAGCTGGAAACTTTGATGATATTATATGTAAAGCCAGACTGGTGCTACAGGGTGGCAAAGATGCTAGTTCACTATAACAGCTGTCCTATCAGCCTCAGCTGGAGCATGGAAGAAGCTAACCCCAAAGAAACATTGATTAGCAATTTACTCCTTGGCATAGAGGGAAAACGTCTGGCTAGACTTTCATCCAGACTGAAGAAAGTCTGTCTATAATACCTCCATTTACACGAGCAATATCTGTCTTAAAGCTTTTTTCCTTTATTGGAAAGATTAGGTTGAATACACCAGATATCTTCTTTTGCTTTGTATCAACTCTAGCTCCTTTGGAAATAAAAAGTTAAAATAAATGAAAATGAATTAAGGTTAAAAAGACAGTGGAGATTTAAACCATTAAAAATTACTCTATGTGGATTTTATCCTCTTTATACCAATAATGCAAGCCAGCACATTTTTTCTTATTTGAGATAAAATAAAAAATTATAGACAAACATATCTAATGTCTCTTGTTTTCTCTTCAATGAATAAAATCAATAATTAAGTATGTACTTACCTTCCCCTTTTGTGACAATCTGAACATGATTGGAATGTTGGGTCTGACCAATTTAGACATGGAAAGTGGAAAAAAAAAAAAACAACTCTGCTAGAAAATTTGGGGGCCACAGCAAAGTGATTCTTTAAAGAACTTCTTGGCACTTCTGTATCTATTTTTACTTATAGTCCATATTCTGCTCTGTCATTTTATGCCACTGCTTAAAACCTTTCAGGGGCTTTCCATGGACCTCGAGAAAAATTGAAATTCCTTAATATGATGTCTTAGTCCATTTGAGTTGCTACTACAAAATACCACAGACTTGATTACTTATAAACATAATATACATTTATTTCTGACAGTTCTTGAAGTGGGAAGTCATAGATCAAAGACCTGCAAATTCGGTGTCTGGGGAGGGCCCTCTTTCTTGTTCATACATGAATGTCTTTTTGCTATGTTCTCACATGGTAGAGGCTAGGCTTCAACAGTATATGAACTGAGAACATCCAGATGTTCAAGCTGGATTTAGGGAAGGCAGAGAAACCAGAGATCAAATTGTCAACATACATTGGATCAAAGAAAAAGCAACAGAATTCCAGAAAAACATATACTTCCACTTCATTGACTCTGCTAAAGCCTTTGGCTGTGTGGATCACAACACTGTGGAAAATTCTTAACAAAATGGGAATACCAAACCATCTTACTTGACTCTTGAGAAACCTGTATGCAGGTCAAGAAGCAACAGTTAAAACTGGACATGGAACAACAGACTGGTTCACAATTGGGAATGGAGTATGTCAAGGCTGTATATTGTCACCCTACTTATTTAACTTATATGCAGAGTACATCATGAGAAATGCTGGGCTAGATGAAGTACCAGCTGAAACCAAGATTGCTGGGAGAAATGTCAATAACCTCAGATATGCAGATGACACCACCCTTATGGCAGAAAACGAAGAGTAACTAAAGAGTCTCTTGATGAAGATGAAAGAGGAGAGTGAAAAAGTTGGCTTAATCATTTTGATATTTGGCAAAACTAATACAATTATGTAAAGTTTAAAAATAAAATAAAATTTAAAAAAAATTAAAAAAAAACTCAACATTCAAAAACTAAGATCATGGCATCTGGTCCCATCACTTCATGGCAAATAGATGGAGAAACAATGGAAACAGTGACAGACTTTATTTTGGGAGGCTCCAAGATCACTGCAGATGGGGACTGAAGCCATTAAAATTAAAAGACACTTGTTCCTTGGAAGAAAAGCTGAGATAAACTTAGCATATTAAAAAGCAGAGACATTACTTCACCAACAAAGGTCAGTCTTGTCAAAGCTATTGTTTTTCCAGTAGTCATGTATGGATATGAGAGTTGGACTATAAAGAAAGCTGAGGGCCAAAGAATTGATGTTTTTGAACTGTGGTGTTGGAGAAGACTTTTGAGAGTATTGCAAAAAGAACAAACTAGTCAATCCTAAAGGAAATCAATCTTGAATATTCATTCGAAGGACTGTTGCTGAAGTTGAAGCTCCAATACTTTGGCTACCTGATGTGAAGACCCGACTCATTGGGAAAGACCCTGATGCTGGGAAAGATTGAAGGCAGGGGGAGAAGGAGACAACAGATGATGAGATGATTGGATGGCATGCACATATGGTCTTGTAACTAAGTAATTCTCTGTTCTCTAAGCACAACTCACTTGGAACTCAACTATCCAACTCTACTGGATTTCTTTAAGTTCCCCCAAATTGCTATAATCCTTATCCTGACTTTTCAGATGCATCTGCTTCTCTCTAGTAAATAGCTTAAACCCACCTCATCTCTGCTTGGATTTGTTCAATGAACCTTCACTTAATCCTTACCTCTCTATTTTTCCCCATTCCAATTCATTCTCCAGACTGCAGCCATAGTTATTCCCATCCTAACACACTTATTGTTATGCCTCTTAAGACATTCTCTAAAACACACATATTTCATTATGTCATATTATTAAGTTTCTTTAGGAGCTCACCACTTATTTTCAGGGTAAAATTTTAAACTTCTTAGCATTCAATAGGCCATCCTTGATAAAAGATCCTACCTAACTTTCCAGCTACAAAACTCCCCATTTCTTCATCTGCAACCCATGTGTGAAAAACATAGATGTGCCTACAGATCTCTATAAATATTTCAGGTCCTTTAAAAAATCTCATTCATAGGAAAATTAGATATCCAATACTGACCTATGATTTCAGAAGTCCAGAAAGACTCTAGTTAAAAATAGCTTACACCATGCCCCCTTCATTGCTTATATATATGTACCTGAATCTCCAGCACTGTAACTTTTTAAAAAATATTTTGATTAAAAGTAATAAACAGATTATGAATATAAGTATTTTTTTTAAGTTTGAGGAAGATTTTGTTGTTGTTGAAACTCTCTGAAAGCTCTCTGAAAGTGAGTGAAGTCAGTCACTCTATCATGTCCAAATCTTTGTGACTCCATGGACTGTGGCCCCTCAGGCTCCTCCATTCATGATATTTTCTAGGTAAGAATACTGGAATGGGTTTCCATTTCCTTCTCCAGGGGATCTTCCTGACCCAGGGTTTGAACTCAGGCCTCCCACATTGAAAACAGACCCTTTACCATCTGAGCCACCAGGGAATACCTATATTAAAGCTTCAGCTCTTCCATTTATGAAATATCTACCACATGAAATATCAAGAATTAAATACAGTAATACAAAGTTCATTATATAGCATATATACAGCTTTGGTAATTCACATGCAACTTATATGGTCACTTCAGCTATGATTAGTTATTATATCTTTGCGTATTTTCATTTATCTGCTTGCTTTCCTTTATGAAAGCTATCTTTAATATATTGAAAAGTGATGATTTTAATTAGTATTAATAAGTAATCGATTATATTTTGTAGAATATAATGGTAGATAATGAACTTTGTACTATCTTATGTACTATCTTATATACAACCTAGATAGCATATTTAAAAACATAGACATTACTTTGCCAACAAAGGTCCATCTAGTCAAGGCTATGGTTTTTCCAGTAGTCCTGTATGGATGTGAAAGTTGGACTGTGAAGAAAGCTGAGTGCCAAAGAATTGATGCTTTTGAACTGTGATGTTGGAGAAGACACTTGAGAGTCCCTTGGACTGCAAGGAGATCCAACCAGTCCATTCTGAAGGAGATCAGCCCTGGGTGTTCTTTGGAAGCTGAAACTCCAATACTTTGGCCACCTAATGTGAAGAGTTGACTCATTGGAAAAGACCCTGATGCTGGGAGGGATTGGGGGCAGGAGGAGAAGGGGACGACAGAGGATAAGATGGCTTGATGGCATCACTGACTTGATGGACGTGAGTTTGAGTGAACTCCAGGAGTTGGTGATGGACAGAGGCCTGGTGTGCTGCAATTCATGGGGTCACAAAGAGTCAGACACGACTGAGCGACTGAATTGAACTGTATTATCTAGTGTAATTCTGTATATGTCATGTGGTAAATATTTCATAAATGGAAGAGCTGAAGCTTTAATATAGGTAATCTCTGCTGGCTCAAATGGTAAAGAGTCTACCTGCAATGTGGGAGACCCAAGTTCAAACCCTGGGTCGGGAAGATCTCATGAATGGAGGAGCCTGGGGCTTTACACTCCATGGGGTCAAAAAGAATCAGACACAGTTGAGCGACTTCACTCACATTCAGAGAGCTAGTCATGAACAACAACAAAATCTTCCCCAAACTTAAAAAAAAAAAAAAAAAAAAACTTATATTCATAATTTATGTTTATTACTTTTAAGTAAAATGTTTAATAAAAGTTACATTCTCTGGGAGTCCTTTAACTTTATATCTCTCTCTAACCCCCCTTTATGGATCTATTTTAAATCCTCTTTGTGTTGCATTCAGCTCAGTATTGGTTATGCCTTTACTGAATAACATTTTGTTTGTTGAATAAGGAAAGATCTACCCTTGGGGGTAGTAGTTGAAGCATTTTATATTTTATTCTTGGAACTAAGCTGTGGCAGGTGAATCTATGACTTGTCACATCTCACTTTTCATCACTGAGAACACAATAAATGCATAAAAAGGTGTGATGTCATAGGTATGATTGTATTCCTGATATCTCCCTTCAGCAATTTGAGTTCCAGGTAAGTAGTTTTGTTTTTCCTAAGAAAAAAATTTGCCTTATTAACATCTTCAGAATACCAGATTAACCAGAAGAATCAGAAAATCAGTTGATAGATGTTTCATCTAAAAATTTTCAATCATACCATACACAAAGATAAACTCAAATTGGATTAAAGATCTAAATGTAAGACCAGAAACTATAAAACTCTCAGAAGAACACATAGGCAGAACACTTCATGACATAAATCACAGCAAGATCCCCTATGACCCACATTCTAAAGTATCAGAAGTAGAAACAAAAATGAACAAGTGGAACCTAACTAAAGTTAAGAGTTTTTGCACAGGAAGGGAAACTCTAAACAAGGTTCAAAGATAACCCTCAGAATGGGAGAAAAAATGAAACAACTGATGAAGGATTAATTTCCAAAATATACAAGCAGCTTATGCAACTCAATATCAAAAGGTAGGCAGAAGAATTCAACAAACATTTATCCAAAGAAGACATACAGTTGACTAATAAACACATGAAAAGATGCTCAACATTGCTCATTATTACAGAATGCAAATGAAAACTACAATGAGATATCACTTCATATCGGTCAGAATGGCCATCATAAAAAAATCTACAAACAATAAGTGCTGGAGAGGATGTGGAGAAAAGGGAACCACAGAAGAATTTCTGATACTTCAGTCATTCTAGTATTCTTGAACTGTTGAACTGTTGGTTGGAATGTAAATTGCTACAGGCACTATGGGGGACAGTATGGAGATTCCCTAAAATACTAGGACTAAAACTACCACAAGACCCAACAATCCCACTATTGGGCATGCACCCTGAGAAAATTATAACTGAAAAATACACATGTACCCCAATGATCATTGCAGCACTATTTACAGTAATTAAGACATGGAAGCAACTTAGATGTCCATCAACAGATGGATGTATAAAGAAGCTGTGGTACATGTACACGATGGAATATTACTCAGCCATAAAAAGGACTGCATTTGAGTCCATTATAATGAGGTAGATGGACCTAGAGCCTATTTATACAGAGTGAAGTAAGTCAGAAAGAGAAAAACAAATATCATATATTAATGCATATACATGGAATCTAGGAAGATGGTACTGATGAAGCTATTTGCAAGGCAGAATGGAGACACAGACATAGATAACAGATTTTTGGACAGACACAGGGGGAAAGAAAGGGTGGAATGAATGGAGAGAGTAGCATGGAAACATATACACTACAATATGTAAAATAGATAACCATTGGGGATTTGCTATATGACTAAGGGAGCTCAAACTGGTGCTCTGTGACACCACTCTAAAGGAGTGGGATGAGGTGGGGGAGGTAGGAGGGAGGTTCAAGAGAGAGGGTACATATGTATACCTATGGCTGATTCATGTTGATGTATGGCAGAAACCAATACAATATTGTAAAGAAATTATCCTTCAATTAAAAATAAATTAAATTTTAAGATTTCAATCAAAAAGAAGTTTCTGGTATCCAAATGCTTAGTGTAATAGAGAGATGATCAATAAAAAAGTCAACAAAGGAGAAACTCACTGGTTCTAAAGAAAATTTGAAGTGGAGATCCTTTGGAGACCTTTCATCTCTTCTTTCAGTACAGTTCTCCCTCATGATTGTTATTATTCTTGTTCAGTCACAAGTTTTGTCCGACTCTTTGAGACACAGTAGACTTCAGCATGCCAGACTCCTCTGTCCACCACTATCTCTTGCTGTTTGCTGAAGCTCATGTCCCTTGAGTCAGTGATGCTATTTAACCATCTCATCCTCCATTTCCCCCTACTCCTCCTCCCAATCTTTCCCAGCATCAAGGTCTTCCAGTGAGCCGCTTCATCACATCAGGTGGCCACAGTATTGTAGTTTCAGCTTCAGCAACAGTGCTTTCAATGAATATTCAAGGTTGATTTCCTTTAGGATTAACTGATTTGATCTTGAATTCAAGGGACTCTCAAGAGTCTTCTCCAGCACCACAGTTCTAAAGCATCAATTCTTCACCGTTCAGCCTTCTTTCTGGTCCAACTCTCATATCCATACATGACTACTGGCAAAAAAGATTGCTTTGACTATATGGACCTTTGCTGACAAAGTGATGTCTCTGCTTTTCAATATGCTGCCTAGGTTTGTCATAGCTTTCTTTCCAACAAGCAAGTGTCTTTTAATTTCATGGCTAAAGTCACCATCTGCAGTGATTTTGAAGCCCAAGAAATAAAATCTGTCACAAGTTCCACTTTTTCCCTTTCTATTTGATATGAAGTGATGTAACTGGATACCATGATCTTAGTTTTTTGAATGTTGAGCTTCAAGCCAGCTTTTTCACTCTCCTCTTTCATCCTTATGGAAAAGTTCTTTAGTTCCTCTCTGCTCTCTGCCATTAGAGAGGTTTCATCTGAATATCTAGGTTGTTGATATTTCTCCCAGCAATCTTGATTCCAGTTTGTGATTCCTCCAGGTTGATATTCACATGATCTACTCTGCATGTAAGTTAAATAAGAAGAGTGACAATATACATCCTTGTCTTACTCTGTTCCCAGTTTTGAACCAGTCAGTTGTTCCATGTCCAGGACTAACTGGTGCTTCTTGATATGTATACAGGTTTCTCAGGAGACAAGTAAGGCGGTCTGACACTCCCATCTCTTTAAGAATTTTCCACAGTTTGTTATGATCCACACAAAGGCTTTAGTATAGTCAATGTAACAGATATTTTTCTGGGGATTTAGGTCCCAAGATGGCAGAGGAATAGGACTGGGAGACCACTTTCTCCCCCCACCAATTTATCAAAAGATCATTTGAATGCTGAGAAACTTTCACAAAACAACTTCTGAACCCTGGTGGAGGACACTACACACCCAGAAAGGCAGCCCATTCTCTTCAAAAGGAGGTAGAACAAAATATAAAAGACAAAAAGAGAGACAAAAGAGTTATGGACAGAGACCCATTCTGGGGAGGGAGTGGTGAAGGAGGAGAAGTTTCCAAATAGCAGGAAACCCTCTCACTGGCAGGTCTGTGTGGAGTTTTGGAATCTCAGAGGGCAACACAACTGGAAGAAAAAAAAAAAAGCAATATCCCAGGGAAAACGCACCTAACCACAACTCCCAGTGAAGAAGTAGCCCATATGCTCTTGTCCACCACCAGTGAGCAGGGGCTGGACAGGGAGGCACAGGTTTCATGCTTAGGGTAAGGACCAGGCCTGAATGCCCTGAGGATAATTTGAGGGAGCTAATGTGAGGTAGCAACCCAAACTTTGGGATAGCTGGAGAGTCAAAGAGAGAACTTTCTTGCAAAAGGCTCTAATCTAACTCACAGTCTGGACTGCCCACAGAAAAAAGGATTGAGCGAATACCAAAGGAAAGCTATCTGGCTGCATACAGGCCCCTCCCCTGCCACTGGAGGCAGGGAGGCAGGCATGCAACAGCCAGAGCCAGAAGGTAAGAGGAAATCTCAGCCCAGAGACTGGGATCTTCCACCAAACTATGAGCAGGCTCCCAGTTGCTAACAAGTCTTCCTGGGATCCTGGATGGTTGACATCTGCCAGGAGGGTCAAAACCTGAGATCAGCTCCCCAGAGGAGACACACAGCATACCAGAGATGGTGCTTTTGTGAGGCACCCGGGAAACTGAGCAGCCAGGACTAGGGATTTGATTAAGACACAGGGCACCTGGAACAGTGTGCTTGCACAGCACCTGGTCACCTGATCTGCTTGGACCTGGGAAGATGACAAAATGCACACCCGAGTCTGTGCCCTTGTGGAGTACCCAAGAGCCTGAACCTAAGGAGCTTAGATCTGGGAAATGCACAAAACTCAGGGCCCGCTTCAGACAGTACACCTGCAGAGCAACCTGGAGCCTGAGCAGGGTAGACCCAGAAAGTAAATGCTGCCGTGAGCTGGGGCAAACCCAATGTGGTCCAAACACTGTGAGCACTCTCCACACATGTCAGTGATATTTGTTTGCAGTGTCCCTCCCTCCCCACAACACAACTGAACAAGTGAGCCTAAATAAGTGACCGCCTCTGGCCCCTTGTGTCAGGGGAGAAATTACACACTGAAGAGGCTTGCAAACAGAGGAAGCCAAAACAAAGTAGAGGGAACTGCTTTGCAAGTGACAGGTGCAACAGATTAAAACCCTGTCCTTAACATTGACTAAGCATGGGAAGGGACTTATAGACCTTGAGAAGAAGTCAAGCTGGAACAAGGAACTATCTGTAACTGAACTGACCCCACACTGCCCACAACAAACAGCTCCAGAGAAATTCCTAGATATATTTTTACTATAATCATTTTTTAATTTTTAAGTTATTTATTACTCCTTTAATTTTCATTTGTATAACTTACTATTACATTGCAAAAAAGGACCCTATAATTTTTGTGATTGATTTTGTTTTGTATTTTTAATATTGTATTTTTGAGAGTCTAACCTCTACTCTAGATTTTTAATCTTTGCTTTTTTGTACTTCTTCTCAATTTTGTACCTTTAAGAATCTAATCTTCAGTATCCATTTTCACTTAGGGGTGCGATTACTGACTTGATTGCTCTATCCCCTTTTGACGCTCCCATTTCAGTGCCAGGTCACCTCTAACTCCTCCCTCCCCCTTATTTTAACTACTTAACTCCTTGAATCTCTCTGGGTGATCTGGGCTGTGGAGAATACTTAGGAAAATGATTACAGGCTAGATTGGTCTCTACTCTTTTGACACCCTCTCTTCTCCTCTTCTATCTACCTCCTCCCTCTTCTCATCTCTGCGTAACTCTGTGAACCTCTCTGGGTGTACCTCACTGTGGAGAATCTTTTCAACATTAACAAAGATGTTTTCTAATCTGTGCTGTATGGATGGAGAAGTCTTGAGGCTACTGTAAGAATAAAACTGAAAGCCAGAAGCAGGAGGCTTAAATCCCAAAATTGAGAAGACCAGAAAACTCCTGATTCTAGGGAACATTAATCAACAAGAGCTCATCCAAAAGCCTCCACAACTACATTGAAACCAAGAGCCAAAAATTTCCAGAGCAAGACATATCATGCTAAGTCTCCAGCAATGAAGGAACACAGCCCTGAGCATTAAAATAAAGGCTGCCAAAACCATGCTGAGCCCATAGACACCCAAAAACTCACTATTGGACACTTCATTGCACTCCAGAGAGAAGAGATCCAGCTCCACCCACCAGAACACAGACACAAGCTGCCTTAACCAGGAAACCTTGACAAGCCAAGGAAATCTAAACAAGATGGAAAGGCAGAGAAATATTCAACAGGTAAAGAAACATGATAAATGCCCACAACCAAAGAAAAGAGGAGGAGATAAGGAGTCTAGGTGAAAAAAAAATGAGAATTGATAGTAAAGATGATCCAAAATCTTGAAAACAAAATGAAAACAAAATAAATAGACTAGAGACAAGAATTCAGCAGATGCAAGAAATGTTTAACAAGGACCAAGAAGAAATTTTAAAAAGAACCAATCAATAACAAATAGTGCAATAACTGAGATCAAAAGCACTTTGGAGGCAACCAACAGTAGAATAACTGAGGCAGAAGATAGGATTAGTGAGGTGGAAGGTAGAATGGTGGAAATAAATGAAGCAGAGAGGAAAAAAGAATTAAAAGACATGAGGACAATCTAAGAGACCTCTGGGACAATGTTAAATACTCCAATATTTGAAGCATAGGAGTCCCAGAAGAAGAAGACAAAAAGAAAGGCCATGAGTAAATACTTGAAGAGATAAGAGTTGAAAACTTCCCTAAAATGGAGAAGGAAATAGCCACCCAAGTCCAAGAAACCCAGAGAGTCCCAAACAGGATAAACCCAAGGCAAAACATTCCAAGACACATATTAATCAAATTAATGAAGATCAAACAAAAGGAACAAATATTAAAAGCAGCAAGGGAAAAGCAACAAATAACACATAACAGGATCCCCATAAGGATAATAGCTGATCTTTCAATAAAAAGGCTTAAGGCAGGACATACTTAAAGTCATGAAAGAGAAAAGCCTATAACCCAGATTACTATAGCCAGCAAGGATCTCATTCAAATATGAAGGAGAAATCAAAAGCCTTACAGACAAGCAAAAGCTGAGAGGATTCAGCACCACCAAACCAGCTCTTTCACAAATGCTAAAGGATCTCCTCTAGACAGGAGACACAGGCAAGATTTATAAACTCGAACCCAAAACAACAAAATAACTGGCAACTGGGTCATACTTATCAATAATTACCTTGAATGTAAATGGGCTGAATGCCCCAACCAAAAGACAAAGACTGGCTGAATGGATATAAAAACAAGACGCCTATATACGCTGTCTACAAGAGACCCACCTCAAACCGAGGGACATATAGAGATGGAAATTGAAGGCCTGGAAAAAGATATTTCACACAAATGGAGACCAAAAAAAAAAGGGGGGGGAGTAGCAATACTCATATCAGATAAAATAGACTTTGAAATAAAGGCTGTGAAAAGAGACAAAGAAAGACACTACATAATGATCAAAGGGTCAATCCAAGAAGAAAATATAACACTTATAAATATATTTGCACCCAACATAGGAACAATATAATATGTAAAGCAAATGCTAACAAGTATGAAAGGGAAACTAGCAGTATAACAATAATACTGGAAGACTTTAATACCCCACTCACACCTATGGATAGATTAACAAAACAGAAAATTAGCAAGGAAACAAAAACTTTAAATGATGCAATGGACCAGTTAGACCTAATTGATATCTATAGGACATTTCACCCCCCAGAAAATGAACTTCACCTTTTTCTCAAGTGCACATGGAACATTCTCCAGGATAGATCACATCCTGGGCCATAAATCTAGCCTTGGTAAATAAAAAAAAAAAAAACTGAAATCATTTCCAGCATCTTCTCTGATCAAAATATGATAAAATTAGATGTCAACTACAGGAAGAAAACTATCAAATATACAAACAAACGGAGGCTAAACAACATGCTTCTGAATAACCAACAAATCACAGAATAAATCAAAAAAGAAATCAAAGTATGCATAGAAATGTATCAAAATGAAAACACAACCCAAAATCTATGGGATTCAGTAAAAAGCAGTGCTAAGGGGAAGATTCATAGCAATACAAGCTTACCTCAATATACAAGAGAAAAATCAAATAAATAACCTAACTTTACACCTAAAGCAACTAGAAAAAGAAGAAATAAAGAACTTCAGGGTTAGTAGAAGGAAAGAAATCATAAAAAAAATATAGTGCAAAAATAAGTAAAAAAGAAACAAAGGAGACTATAGCAAAAATCAAAAAAGTTAAAGCTGGTTCTTTGAGAAGATAAATATAATTGACAAACCATTAGCCAGAGTCATCAAGAAAGAAAAGGGTGAAGAATCAAATCAACAAAACTATAAATGAAAATGGAGAAACCACAACAAACAACACAGGAATACAAAGGATCATAAGAGACTACTATCAGCAACTGTATGCCAATAAAATGGACAACTTGGAAGAAATGGACAAATTCTTAGAAAAGTATAACCATCCAAAACTGAACAAGAAAGAAGTAAAAGATCTTAACAGACCCATCACAAGCATGGAAATCGAAACTGTAATAAAAAATCTCCCAGCAAACAAAAGCCCATGACCAGGTGGCTTCACAGTGAATTCTACCATAAATTGAGACAAGAACTAACATTGATCCTACTCAAAATCTTCCAGAAAATTGCAGAGGAAGGTAAACTCCCAGACTCATTCTATGAGGCCACCATCACCCTAATACCAAAGCCAGACAAAGATGCCACAAAAAAAGAAAACTACAGGCCAATATCACTAATGAACATAGATGCAAAAATCCTTAACAAAATTCTAGCAAACAGAAACAAACAACATATTAAAAAGATCATACATCATGAACAAGTGGGCTTTATCCCAGGGATGCAAGTGTTCTTCAATATTTGCAAATCAATCAATGTGATATACCACTTTAACAAATTGAAAGATAAAAACCATAGGATTATCTCAATAGATACAGAGAAAGTCTCTGAGAAAATTCAACACACATTTATATAAAAACCCTCCAGAAAGCTGGCATAGAAGTAACATACCTCATCATCAGTTCAGTTCAGTTAAGTTGCTCAGTCGTGTCCGACTCTTTGCGACCCCATGAATCACAGCACGCCAGGCTTCCCTGTCCATCACTAACACCAGAGTTCACTCAAACTCATGTCCATCAAGTCGGTGATGCCATCCAGCCATCTCATCCTCTGTCGTCCCCTTCTCCTCCTGCCCCCAATCCCTCCCAGCATCAGTGTCTTTCCCAATGAGTCAACCCTTCACATGAGATGGCCAAAGTATTGGAGTTTCAGCCTTGGCATCAGTCCTTCCAATGAACACCCAGGACTGATCTCCTTTAGAATGGACTGGTTGGATCTCCTTGCAGTCTAAGGGACTCTCAAGAGTCTTCTCCAGCACCACAGTTCAAAAGCATCGATTCTTTGGCACTCAGCTTTCTTCACAGTCCAACTCTCACATCCATATATGACCAGTGGAAAAACCATAGCCTTGACTAGACAGACCTTTTTTGGCAAAGTAATATCTCTGCTTTTTAATATACCTAATCATAATAAACCCATATATGTTAAACCCACAGCAAACATTATCCTCAATGGTGAAAAACTGAAAGCATTTCCCCTAAAGTCAGGAATAAGATAAGGGTGCCCACTCTCACCACTAATATTCAACAAAGTTTTGGAAGTTTTAGCCACATCGATCAGAGAAGAAAAAGAAATAAAAGGAATCCAGACTGGAAAAAGAAGAAATAAAACTCACTATTTGCAGATGACATGATCCTCTACATAGAAAACCCTAAAGACTCCACCAGAAAATTACTAGAGCTAATCAATGAATATAGTAAAGTGGCAGAATATAAAATTAACACAAAGAAATCCCTTGCATTCCTATACACTAACAATGAGAAAACAAAAAGAGAAATTAAGGAAACAATTCCATTCACCATTGCAATGAAAAGAATAAAATACTTATGAATAAATCTACCTAAAGAAATAATAGACCTATATATAGAAAACTATAAAACACTGATGAAAGAAATCAAAGATGACACAAATAGAAGGAGAAGTATACCATGTTCATGGCTTGGAAGAATCAACATAGTGAAAATGAATATACTACCAAAAGCAATCTTTAGATTCAGTGTAATCCCTATCAAGTTACCAATGGCATTTTCCACAGAACTAGAACAAATAATTTCACAACTTGTATGGAAATACAAAAAAAAAAAAAAAAAAAAACTTGAAGCCAAAGCAATCTTGAGAAAGAAGAATGGAACTGGAGGAACAACCTGCTTGACTTCAGACTATACTACAAAGCTACAGTCATTAGACAGTACTGGCACAAAGACAGGAATATAGATCAATGCGGCAAAATAGAAAGCCCAGAGATAAGTCCATGCACCTATGGACACCTTATCCTTGAAAAAGGAGGCAAGAATATACAATGGAGAAAAGACAATTTCTTTTACAAGTGGTGCTGGGAAAACTGGTCAACCACTTGTAAAAGCATGAAACTAGAACACTTTCTAACACCATCAGATCAGATCAGATCAGTCGCTCAGTCATGTCTGACTCTTTGCGATCCCATGAATCGCAGCACGCCAGGCCTCCCTATCCATCACCAACTCCCGGAGTTCACTCAAACTCACGTCCATCGAGTCAGTGATGCCATCCAGTCATCTCATCCTCTGTCGTCCCCTTCTCCTCCTGCCCCCAATCCCTCCCAGCATCAGAGACTTTTCCAATGAGTCAACTCTTCACATGAGGTGGCCAAAGTACTGGAGTTTCAGCTTTAGCATCATTCCTTCCAAAGAAATCCCAGGGCTGATCTCCTTCAGAATGGACTGGTTGGATCTCCTTGCAGTCCAAGGGAGTCTCAAGAGTCTTCTCCAACACCACAGTTCAAAAGCATCTATTCTTCGGCACTCAGCCTTCTTCACAGTCCAACTCTCACATCCATACATGACCACAGGAAAAACCATAGCCTTGACTAGACAGACAAACATAAACTCAAAATGGATTAAAGATTTAAATGTAAGACCAGAAACTATAAACCTCCTGAAGGAAAACTTAGGCAAAACACTGTGACATAAATCACAGGAGGATCCTCTAAGATTCACCTCCCAGAGTAATTGAAACAAAATCAAAAATAAACAAATGGGACCTAAGTAAACTTAAAAGCTTTTGCACAATGAAGGAAACTATAAGGTGAAAAGACAGCCTTCAGAATGGGAGAAAATAACAGCAAATGAAGCAACTGACACAGAATTAACCTCAAAAATATACAAACAGCCCATGCAGATCAATTCCACGAAAATAAATGACCCAATCAAAAAAATGGGCCAAAGAACTAAACAGACATTTCTCCAAAAAAGACATACAGATGACTAACAAACACATGAAAAGATGGTCAACATCACTCATCAAATCAAAACCACAATGAGGTACCATCTCACGCTGTCAGAATGGCTGCTATGAAAACGTCTATAAACAATAAATGCTGGAGAGGATGCAGAGAAAAGGGAACCATCTTAAATTGTTTACGTGAATGCAAACTAGTACAGCCACTATGGAGAACAGTGTACAGATTCCTTAAAAACCTGGAAATAGAACTTCCATATGACCCAGCAATCCCACTGTTGGGCATACACACTCAGGAAACCAGAATTGAAGGAGACACTTGTACCCCAATGTTCATCACAGCACTGTTTACAATAGCTATGACATGGTAGCAACATAGATATCCATAAGCAGATGAATAGATAAGAAATCTGTTGTATAAATATACATACACAATGTAATATTACTCAGCTATTAAAAAGAATGCATTTGAATCAGTTCTAATGAGGTGGATGAAACTGGAGCCTATTATACAGAGTGAAGTAAGAAAGAAAAATACCAATACAGTATATTAATGTGTGTGTGTATATATATATATATAGAGAGAGAGAGAGAGAGAGAGAGAGAGAGAATTTAGAAAGATAGTAATGATTACCCTATATGTGAGACAGCAAAAAGACACAGATATAAATAACAGACTTTTGGACTCTGTGGAAGAAGGCGACGGTGGGATGATTTGAGATAATAGCCTTGAAACTTGTATATGACCATATGTGAAATATATCACCAGTCCAAATTCAATGCATGGAACAGGGCATTCAAAGCTGGTGCACTGGGACAACCCTGAGGGATTGTATGGGGAGGGAGGTGGGAGGGGGCTTCAGAATGGGGGATACATGTACCCCTATGATTCCTGTCAATGTATGGCAAAAACCACTACAATGTTGTAAAGTAATTAGCCTCAAATTAAAATAAATATAAATTAATATTTTAAAAAAGAAGCTTTTCTTGAATCCCTTTGCTTTCTCCATGAGCAAATGAATGTTGGCAATTTGATCTCTGGTTCCTCTGCCTCTTCAAAACCTATCTTGTACATCTGTAAGTTCTCAGTTCAGATTACCACTGCAGCTTAATTTGAAGGATTCTGATCATAATCTTGCTAGCATGTAAAATGAGAGCAATTGTACATGAGTGTGAACATTCTTCAGCATTGTCCTTTGAGATTGGAATGAAAACTGACCTTTTCTATTTCTGTGGTGCTATAGAGTTTTCCAAATTTGTTGATATAATGAGTGTATCACTTTAGCAGCAGCATCTTTTAGGATTTTGAATAGCTCAACTGGAATTTTGTCACCCTCTCTAGTTTTGTTTTTAAAATGCTTCCTAAGGCCCACTTGACTTCACACTCCAGGATGTCAAGCTCTAGGTGAGTGACCATACCATCATGGTTATCTGGGTCATTAGGATCTTTTTGTACAGTTCTTCTGTGTATTCTTGTCACCTCTTCTTCTATTAAGTCCTTACCATTTCTCTTCTTTATCATGCCCATTCTTGCATGAAATGTTCCCTTGATAGCTCCAGTTCTCTTGAAGAGATCTCTAGGCTTTCACATTCTATTGTTTTCCTATATTTCCTTGCATTGTTCATTGAAGAAGGCCTTCTTATCTCTCCTTGCTATTCTCTGAAAATCTGCATTCAGTTTGTATATCTTTCCCTTTTTCCCTCGCTTTTCACTTCTCTTTTTTCCTCAGTTATTTGTAAAGCCTTCTCAAACAACCACTTTGCATTCTTGCATTTTTTTTTAGAGTGATAGTTTTGGGCACTGCCTCCTGTACAATGTTATGAACCTCCATCCATAGATCTTTAGGCATTCTGTGTACTAGATCTAGTCCCTTGAATCTATTCATCACCTCTACTGAATAATCATATGGGATTTTATTCAGATCATTCCTGAATGGCCTAGTGGTTTTCCCTACTTTCTTCAATTTAAGCCTGAATTTTGCAGTAAGGGTGCCATGATGTGAGCCACAGTAATCTCCAGGTCTTGTTTTTGCTGTCTGTATAGAGTTTCTCCATCTTTGGACTCAAAGAACATAATCCATCTGATTTTGATATTGACTGTCTGGTGATGCTCACGTGCAGAGTCATCTCTTGTATTGTTGGAAGAGGGTGCTTTCTATGACTAGCATGTTCTCTTGACTAAACTCTGTTAGCTTTTGTCCGGCTTCACTTTGTACTCCAAGTCCAAACTTGCCTGTTATTCCAGGTATTTCTTGACTTCCTACTTTTGCATTCCAACCCCTATGTTGAAACGGACATCTTTTTTTGGGTTAGTTCTAGAAGGTGTTGTAGGTATTCATAGAACAGATCCACTTCAGCTTCTTCAGTATCAGTGGCTGGGGCATATACTTGGATTACTATGATGCTAAATTGTTTGTCTTGGAAATGAATCGAGATCATTCTGTCATTTTTGAGATTGAACCCAAGTACCATATTTCAGACTCTTTTGTTGACTATTTTCTTGTCTACTCTATTTCTTCTAACAGATTCTTTCCCACAGTAGTAGATAATGGTCATCTTTATTAACTTCACCCATTCCTGTCATTTTATTTCACTGATTCCTAAGATGTTAATGTTCAATCTTGCCATCTCTGCTTGACCATGTTCAATTTACCTTGATTCATGGAGCTAACATTCCAGGTTCCTATGCAATGTTGTTCTTTACAGCATCAGACTTCCCCAAAATTTGGGAAAGATGAACAAAGCCAAATTTTCATTCATGCATTCCCAGATTAACCTTTATATGTAACCCATCACAAATGGAATTTTAAAACTCAGAGATTTAAAAAAATGAGTAGTATGCTGTTGTATAAACTATATTAATGTTATATTAAAACTGTAACTGAAACAAAGCATAGAAATAAGACCTATAAATATAAACAATTAGATTGAATACACCTAGAAAACAAAACTTGGTAAGAATCTGTTCTGAAAGGATAACATCTGTCATAGCATAAGTTGATAATTAACGAAAGATTTAAACAAAAACTAAGTGCTTTCAATTCAGTTCACAGGTATCTAGTACCAACTTTCCCACTATTAAATTATTCATTAAAAAATATATAAGTTCTTCAGACTTATGGACATGGGAGGGAGGAGGGGGTTAGACAAATGAAAAGAGTATCATGATAATATATGCACTACCATATGCAAAATAGATATCCAATGGGAATTTGCTGTATGACTCAGGGAACTCAGACCAGTGTTCTGTGACAACCTAGAAGGGTGGGATGGGTTAAGATGTTGGGGGGAGGTTCAAGAGGGAGAGGACATATGTATACCTATGGCTGAATCATGTTGGCTTTCTAAGGCCCACTTGACTTCACATTCCAGGATGTCTGGCTCTAGGTCAGTGATCCCACCATCGTGATTATCTGGGACATGAAGATCTTTTTTGTACAGTTCTTCTGTGTATTCTTGGCACCTCTTCTTGACATCTTTTGCTTCTGTTAGGTCCGTACCTTTTCTGTCCTTTATCGAGCCCATCTTTGCATGATATGTTCCCTTGTTATCTCTAATTTTCTTGAAGAGATCTCTAGTCTTTCCCATTCCGTTGTTTCCCTCTATTTCTTTGCATTAATCCTTGAAGAAGGCTTTCTTATCTCTTCTTGCTATTCTTTGGAAATCTGCATTCAGATGCTTATATCTTTCCTTTTCTCCTTTGCTTTTTGCTTCTCTTCTTTTCACAGCTATTTGTAAGGCCTCCCCAGACAGCCATTTTGCTTTTTTGCATTTATTTTCCATGGAGAAACCAAAGGAACCAGAGATCAAATTGGCAACATCTGCTGGATCATGGAAAAAGCAAGAGAGTTCCAGAAAAACATCTATTTCTGCTTTATTGACTATACCAAAGCCTTTGACTGTGTGGAACACAATAAACTGTGGGAATCACAATAAACTGTGGGAAATTCTGAAAGAGATGGGAATACCAGACCATCTGATCTGCCTCCTGAGAAATCTGTATGCAGGTCAGGAAGCAACAGTTAGAACTGGACATGGAACAACAGACTGGTTCCAAATAGGAAAAGGAGTACGTCAAGGCTGTATACTGTCATCCTGTTTATTTAACTTATATGCACAGTACATCATGAGAATCGATGGACTGGAAGAAACACAAGCTGGAATCAAGATTGCCGGGAGAAATATCAATAACCTCAGATATGCAGATGACACCACCCTTATGGCAGAAAGTGAAGAGGAACTCAAAAGCCTCTTGATGTAGGTGAAAGAGGAGAGTGAAAAAGTTGGCTTAAAGCTCAACATTCAGAAAAGGAAGATCACGGCATCCGGTCCCATCACTTCACGGGAAATAGATGGGGAAACAGTGGAAACAGTATCAGACTTTATTTTTCTGGGCTCCAAAATCACTGCAGATGGTGACTGCAACCATGAAATTAAAAGACGCTTACTCCTTGGAAGGAAAGTTATGAACAACCTAGATAGCATATTCAAAAGCAGAGACATTACTTTGCCAACAAAGGTTCGTCTAGTCAAGGCTATGTTTTTTCCTGTGGTCATGTATGGATGTGAGAGTTGGACTGTGAAGGCTGAACGCTGAAGAATTGATGCTTTTGAACTGTGGTGTTGGAGAAGACTCTTGAGAGTCCCTTGGACTGCAAGGAGATCCAACCAGTCCATTCTGAAGATCAGCCCTGAGATTTCTTTGGAAGGAATGATGCTAAAGCTGAAAATCCAGTACTTTGGCCACCTCATGTGAAGAGTTGACTCATTGGAAAAGACTCTGATGCTGGGAGGTATTAGGGACAGAAGGAGAAGGGGACAACAGAGGATGAGATGGCTGGATGGCATCACTGACTCGATGGATGTGAGTCTGAGTGAACTCCGGGAGTTGGTGATGGACAGGGAGGCCTGGCGTGCTATGATTCATGGGGTCGCAAAGAGTCGGATACAACTAAGCGACTGAACTGAACTAAATGGCAGAAACCAAAACAACATTGTGAAGCAATTATTCCTCAATTAAAAATAAATTATTTTTTAATTAAGTTCTTCTTATTATTACTCCAGAATACTTCTACATCATAGCTCACAAAGGTGAGTAAAATACAGTCTCTATTTGCAAAAAACTCATAATAAAACAAATGACAGTTAAATCAATAATTATGTCACAAAATGGAAAGAGAAATAATACAGTCTATAGAGAGAAAAGAGAAGGGGCAGCTTTGTAGGAAGTTTCATGAAAGACTGAGTCTACTAATAAGTGTTGCAAGGAAAACATACTTGGAAATATTCCAAACTCATTGCAGTGCTGGTTCCAAATTAGATGATCACATAAATCCTTGCTGCCCTGAACAGTACTAAATTAAAAGGACTTGCATACAGTAAATATTTGGTAGTGAGGTTGGGTAGGGTTAGAGGTTTAGATTGCAAGTAATTGTAGATAAAATCCTCACTTGTCACCTGCTTCACCTCTTTCATTGTCTTGCTACATGTAGCCTTACTATCTTACTACCTGTAGCCAAGAAATGCTAACGAAACTGATAATCTATCAACTTTCAAGAACATTTGGTTCTAAGAGAAACAAAACATATTAAAGGAAAAATAATAAACACATATTTCTGCTTAATTTTTTTTTAAATTCCTCTTAGTTTGGTCACTAAATTTGCTTTACCAGTGCTTGTTAAATTTCTATAAGTCCTAACAAAGATGAATTGTATATTTAGACTAGATTTATGGCTTCTCTCCCAACTAATTTCTCTATGGGAGTTTGAACCTGAACCTTTAATCATAAACAAGTGAGGTGGATGATAAAAATTAAAGAAATGAAGAATTTCAGAACTAAATATAATCATTAATGTATTCTTTTGATCCAAAAGAACTTAAGCCATAAAGAGATATTGATACATTAAAAACAATTATTTTGAAAATACAAGAAAAAAAGAACTCAAAAAATCTTGGTATTGAATGGTGACATATAACAAGCATAATTTTCATTAGGTTTTAATCTCAGGTAAACAGTGTTTCTTTTTACCACAGCCCATCCCACAATTATTGCTGTACATAGCAAAATACACACATGCAGTGGCATTTTTCCCTGTAAAATCTCACTTGATCATTTCACCTGTATCCAGTGGAATATCAGAGACTCGGATGACCAAGTTTATAGTGTCAGATCTACATCTTACAAACTGTGTCACCTTATATTAATTATTTACCCTTTCTAAACCTCAGTATTTTCAATTATTCAAAGTTAATAGTCTTTCCTACACCAAAAATTTGTGGACAGCATTAAATGAGGTAATCAGTATGAATGCACTTTGAAAACCCAGAAATATTATGCAGAAGAGAGTAATGGCTTATTTTCATGAAGGTTTTTGACTATAGTCTCTCAGAGGCTTGACTGTGCCCTACAGAGTCAGATAATATGAAATAGAATGTGTTTTACATGTACAACATACTTAAAGAAAGAAACAAACACACACAAATATAGTATCACCATGAATTTATGATAATAAGTGATAAACTGCTTTCTTCCTACTGGAGTATTCTCTGCTGGTAATAATGTAAAGATACATTAGCTGTTCAGAGCTGAAAAATTTTAATTTAATATATGATTATAATAGTAATGGCACATGATAACTCATTAGTGCTCACTTAGTGTATGCTAATGATAATGCATTAAATAATATCTCCATAATGGCAGTGCATTTAAACTGCCCCCTCCCTCAGATGTGCCATATCTCTTCTCCCAGAGCTAAAGATTCAAAGAACTAAAGATTTAAGCCCATTAAACAATGATCAGATTGTACATGATACTATTAAATAACCTCAAGGCAAGTGAGCTTTCAGATGCTAAGGCATACAAGAATATTCACCCAGTGTCAAGGGGTATGTATTCCAAATAATGTTTTCATTTTCACAGTGTCTCTATACCATACCATTGTTGCTGAGGCCTGAGAAGTAACTCTAATGTGATAGAATTCGGGTTTGCAGTAAAAAAAAAAAAAAAAAGAAGAAGAAGAAGAAAAGAAAAGTTAGCAGCTGTTTAACTCCAGGAAACTTTATTTATTTAAGTACCCTTCAGATAACATCATCTGGTAATTGGGTACTGTGTATTCACATTTATACCTGGTCATAAGTTCAGTTTATTCACTTTACTAGAGATTATCAATATGTGAAATAGTCATTAGCTCTGCAAATAAAAATTGAGACTGACTACCCAAAATCAAAAATCAGGATCCAGAGTCAGAGAGATGGCCAGCTTGACTAGAAACATCTGCTCTTGAAAAATTCATCCTATCTTATTTGGTTTATGCTCTATTTAGCCAAGTTGTAATAAAAGCCACTAAAAGATCTGAGAATAATATTATTTGGTGCCTACAGTTGGGGAAGTACTGATATAATCACTGAGAATGATTTGAGCAATCAGGTAACACAGCATGTGCTCCATTGTACCATAACAGCATGCAAAGCATCAAAGCCCAAAGCCTACAAATTAGCCTACAGTGTATATATACCCTCAGAGCTCTGTTCAGGTCATAGATCAGAATCAAGACTTTTAGAAACAACTTCCAAATATGGATCCTATCATATTTGTGTCATCCATTGTGCCTACAGCCTTCAGTATTATCCAAATAAAGTAGAAATTATTGCTGATTTACCTGCTATTTTCTCATCATTAGAGTAGCACAAAGGGATAGAGGTGAGATTCCCATGGGAACCATATGCTGGTATTTCTTGCCTTTCATGAAGGAAAACACAATCACAGTTGCATCATCAGCACTTAGCTACTCATATAAGCAAGTGTAGGTGGACACCTATACGATGTGAAAATGACAAAAATGACCTACTAGCAACTGGACATGAACTCTGGGTTGTTTTTTTCTGAGTTATAGTAAAGAAGTAAATTGAGTCATCTCTACTGCCTCATTCAGGCTGCTTAGTTACCAAAGAATCTATCAATTTTAGAAGAGATTGTCCAGGATAAGGTCAGAGACTGCCTGAATCTTCCAAACATTTTATTACCTAAATCTTTCCTTGAAAAATACCAAATGAAACTTTCAAATTAGGGTAATTCTGTATTAACAGTCCTGAACTGAAAAAAGACAGATGTCAATAAAATGAAATTAAAGAGGAAATTCTAAAGATTAGGGAGAATTGGTTCAAAAAACAAACAAATGAAAAGTCTATCAAGCATAAACTGCTGATTTACACAATAATATGTAAAACATTTAGAAAAATCGCACTATATATGCTGATCCAAACGGTGAAGCTTTTACCTCTGTTGCTAATCTCCTGCTTTGTATAGCCAAACTAACTGATGGCTCCAGGCCTTGAACCTCTGGATCCATTGTCATGTTTACATGGAAGTAACTCTTCTCATGAGCTAGTAGCAACCAATGAAAGCATGACAGGGGTATAAACAGAGATCTGTTACTGAGAGATGCAGGACTTTTCCACTGGGCAACTTTACCTCAAGGACTCTGCTGCAGTCTTTTTACCCTATCTCTTTCTTTACTTGTCTCCTTCATGAGTGCCTGATCTACATCAAGATCTGAAAGCTCTCTCATTTTATTATCCAACTTTTTCCCCTTGACACCTCAAAGGCATTTCTCCCAATAAAATTATCGTATATCCAATTCCATCTTGGTATCTTCTCAGAGGACCCTAACACAAGTACATCCAAGAGAGGTCTAATAAACTAGGCAATAATATGCGGTTTAGAGACTGGCTCACTCAAAACCCAGTGGGAAAAGAGAATGCTAACTCGAGTATTATATGGGATAAAAATACTCCCCTGGCACAAGCCAAACTGATAAATTTCACTGGCGATGACATGGCAAAATGTCCCAGTGAAGGGGAATATTTCTGTAGGAACAATGATTCAGGCACTTCTAAAGACATGCAAAAAATATGTTTATAAGAACAATGTAGTAGACCTGCTATTTAGTAAGCTGCATGAATGACCTGAAAAGGGTTAATGAGAAACTTGAAAGTTGTTAACAAAAAGTTAAAAGCCAAGGGTTAAAATCACAGAACCTCTGGCAGATTGATAGAGGTGTTTATCTCCTGAAGTGGAAGAGCAAACACTGCTGAGAAGCAGACACAGGATGTTAGAGTCACAGAGCTCCAGAGACATTTAAAAGCTCAGCAAAGGCATGTCTTTTATATTTAGGTTAGGACCCCAGGTAGAGAAACCTAAGAAATTAAAATGCAGAGGGATATCTATATGAATTCCCTTGAAAATATTTACTCTCCAGATTCCCAAATCCCCAAAACTTGCATCCTTTTCTATATATCCCACTCTATTCTAGAAGGACTATCACTTCTACTGAGTTAGAAAACGTTGTACAGACCTATCGCCTGCAAGATTACAGCCTCCATCCTCCCATCCCTCAGGAGTTGTTCCTGCCTTCTCTTCTGGCTGTGAGGTATATCAGATCAGATCAGATCAGTCGCTCAGTCGTGTCCGACTCTTTGCGATCCCATGAATCGCAGCATGCCAGGCCTCCCTGTCCATCACCAACTCCCGGAGTTCACTCAAACTCACGTCCATTGAGTCAGTGATGCCATCCTGCCATCTCATCCTCTGTCGTCTCCTTCTCTTCCTGCCCCCAATCCCTCCCAGCATCAGAGTCTTTTCCAATGAGTCAACTCTTCACATGAGGTGGCCAAAGTACTGGAGTTTCAGCTTTAGCATGATTCCTTTCAAAGAAATCCCAGGGCTGATCTCCTTCAGAATGGACTGGTTGGATCTCCTTGCAGTCCAAGGGACTCTCAAGAGTCTTCTCCAACACCACAGTTCAAAAGCATCAATTCTTCGGCACTCAGCCTTCTTCACAGTCCAACTCTCACATTCATACATGACCACAGGAAAACCCATAGCCTGACTAGACGAACCTTTGTTTGGCAAAGTAATGTCTCTGCTTTTGAATATGCTATCTAGGTTGGACATAACTTTCCTTCCAAGGAGTAAGCGTCTTTTAATTTCATGGTTGCAGTCACCATCTGCAGTGATTTTGGAGCCCCGAAAAATAAAGTCTGACACTGTTTCCACTCTTTGCCCATCTATTTCCCATGAAGTGGTGGGACCGAATGCCATGATCTTCATTTTCTGAATGTTGAACTTTAAACCAACTTTTTCACTCTCCTCTTTCACCTTCATCAAGAGGCTTTTGAGTTCCTCTTCACTTTCTGCCATAAGGGTGGTGTCATCTGCATATCTGAGGTTATTGATATTTCTCCTGGCAATCTTGATTCCAGCTTGTGCTTCTTCCAGTCCAGCATTTCTCATGATGTACTCTGCATAGAAGTTAAATAAACAGGGTGACAATATACAGCCTTGACGTACTCCTTTTCCTATTTGGAACCAGTCTGTTGTTCCATGTCCAGTTCTAACTGTTGCTTCCTGACCTGCATACAAATTTCTCAAGAGGCAGATCAGGTGGTCTGGTATTCCCATCTCTTTCAGAATTTTCCCCAGTTTATTGTGATCCACACAGTCAAAGGCTTTGGCATAGTCAATAAAGCAGAAATAGATGTTTTTCTGGAACTCTCTTGTTTTTTCTACGATCCAGCAGATGTTGGCAATTTGATCTCTGGTTCCTCTGCCTCTTCTAAAACCAGCTTGAACATCAGGAAGTTCACAGTTCACATATTGCTGAAGCCTGGCTTGTAGAATTTTGAGCATTACTTTACTAGCGTGTGAGATGAGTGCAATTGTGCAGTAGTTTGAGCATTCTTTGGCATTGGCTTTCTTTGGGATTGGAATGAATGTGAGGTATATACCTAGGGTTAAATTTCAAGATAACCTGTGTAGGTATGTGCTGAGCCAGATAAGAGAGAGAGAGAGAGAGAGAACAGTTTATACTCTGAAGGAGCTGTAAAATTAGCTAGCTTATACCATCAGGAATAAGGATAATACTCCTGGGATTGGATTTTGAAGGTGCCTAGTTTACCAGAATATAAAATGAGATAAGCAAGAACTCATTGACTTAGTGGTACTTTCTGGGGACATAGATTTAACACTCTTGCAATAACCCCAAAGGATGGGGCAAATTCATGGCTAGTGTGGTTCTTAAAAACCTGGAGAAAGCAAAGGCTTATTACAGAGAAAGAAATACAAAGTCTCAGAGAGGTAGGCAGGCTGGAAATACTATATTATGAGAGGCCAGAAGACTTAGCCAAGGATAGTGCTTTCCAGGAATGCACTGGTAAAAAGGATACTAGCATCACTAGTAATTTCAGTTTTAGCTGTCCTCTGAAGACCAGAGACGGTGGTAGGAGAGACAGTCACATAGTTGTGTTTATTAATATCCATGAGGATAACAGGGCCCTGAAGTAACAGAGAGCAAGGGACACAACTTAACTGCCAGAAGCCCAGTTAAAATAGCTACCACTAATACAGAGGGGTAGTCAACTGGGGCTTACCTACAGGACTTGTAGTGATGGTTGATGGAACATGGTGTCCCTAGTAGCAATAGACAAATAGCCAACAAAGGTATTGATCAACATCTATAAGTTGAAAGACAGAGTAAATGAATGTAAGTCTAAGGGAGGTTGTCCCAGTAGAAAGTCAAGATATTTTGAGTCATCTCCAAACATATTTTTGGAACTTTGCTGCAGTGTAAAGCTATTCTTACTTAATTTTCCTTTCTTTCTCCTCTCCTTCATAGATGTCAGGTATGCAATGTGGTCTAAAAGTTTATCATGTCATCTCTGGCTCCCTCTCCTCTATCCTCAGGCATTTCCTACAATAAATTTTTACATAATTTACCCTGGCTTGGTATCTGTTTTTGAAGGACCTGAGCTAACTTTCTTCTCAAACACTGACTAGAACTGGCTTATGGCTAAATAGTGGCCACAAAATAACAAAAATGCCACAGTTCTTTGAAGTTCCTCCCACCAACAGATGGAGTCTATTTTCCTACCACTTGACTCTGACTTAGCCTCATGACTTTCTTTGGCCAAATGAGTGTAGCATAAACAATGTTTTGACAAGTATGAGCCTGGGATTCAATAAATTTTACAAGTTTCTTCTTCTATTCTGGTCACCCAAACACTGACATCGTACAAAGAAGCCTGAGACCAGAAGTATCTTTCCTTGTGGAACACCTTGATGAAGAATGGTCTGAGGAAATACATTGTGGGAAATGTAAAACTCAATTATATCACATCATTAGAAACAAAAGGTGCGGGGGGGCAGCGATCCTAAGATGGCAGAGGAATAGGATGGGGAGACCACTTTCTCCCCTACAAATTCATTGAAAGATCATTTGAATGCTGAGCAAATACCACAAAACAACTTCTGAACACTGGCAGAGGACACCAGGCACCCAAAAAGGAAGCCCATTGTCTTCAAAAGGAGGTAGAACAAAATATAAAAGATAAAAGGAGAGACAAAAGAGTTAGGAATCGAGACCTGTCCTGGAGAGAGAGACGTAATGAGGAGAAGTTTCCAAACACCAGGAAACCCTCTCACCAGCGGCTATGTGGGGAGTTTTGGAATCTCAGAAGACAACAAAACCAGGAAGAAAAAAATAAATAAATAAAACCCACAGATTACATGCCTAACTGCAAATACAGGCGGTAAAGTAGCCCAGGGCTTGTGTCTGCCACCAGCAAATGGGGGCTGAACAGGGAGGTGTGGGCTGCATTGCTTAGGGTAAGGACCTGACCTGAATGCCCTGAGGGCAATCTGAGGGAGCTAATGTGAGATAGCAACCCAAACCTTGGGATAGCCCCAGTTCAGTTCAGTTCAGTCGCACAGTCATGTCCGACTCTTTGCGACCCCATGAATCGCAGCACACCAGGCCTCCCTGTCCATCACCAACCCCCGGAGTTCATTCAAACTCACAACTATCGAGTCACTGATGCTATCCAGCCATCTCATCCTCTGTCGTCTGCTTCTCCTCTTGCCCCCAATCCCTCCCAGCATCAGGGTCTTTTCCAATGAGTCAACTCTTCGCATGAGGTGGCCAAAGTACTGGAGTCTCAGCTTTACCATCAGTCCTTCCAAAGAAATCCAAGGGCTGATCTCCTACAGAATGGACTGGTTGGATCTCCTTGCAGTCCAAGGGACTCTCAAGAGTCTTCTCCAACACCACAGTTCAAAAGCATCAATTCTTCAGTGCTCAGCTTTCTTCACAGTCCAACTCTCACATCCATACATGACCACTGCAAAAACCATAGCCTTGACTAGACAAACCTTTGTTGGCAAAGTAATGTCTCTGCTTTTCAATATGCTATCTAGGTTGGACATAACTTTCCTTCCAAGAAGTAAGCGTCTTTTAATTTCATGGCTGCAGTCACCATCTGCAGTGATTTTGGAGACCCGAAAAATAAAGTCTGACACTGTTTCCACTGTTTGCCCATCTATTTCCCATGAAGTGATGGGACCACATGCCATGATCTTCGTTTTCTGAATGCTGAGCTTTAAGCCAACTTTTTCACTCTCCTCTTTCACCTTCATCAAGAGGCTTTTTAGTTCCTCTTCACATTCTGCCATAAGGGTGGTGTCATCCACATATCTGAGGTTATTGATATTTCTCCCAGCAATCTTGATTCCAGCTTGTGCTTCTTCCAGTCCAGCGTTTCTCATGATGTACTCTGCATAGAAGTTAAATAAGCAGGGTGACAATATACAGCCTTGACGTACTCCTTTTCCTATTTGGAACCAGTCTGTTGTTCCATGTCCAGTTCTAACTGTTGCTTCCTGACCTGCACACAAATTTCTCAAGAGGTAGGTCAGGTGGTATGGTATTCCCGTCTCTTTCAGAATTTTCCACAGTTTATTGTGATCCACACAGTCAAAGGATTTGGTATAGTGAATAAAGCAGAAATAGATATTTTTCTGGAACTCTCTTGCTTTTTCCATGATCCGGCGGATGTTGGCAATTTGGTCTCTGGCTCCTCTGACTTTTCTAAAACCAGCTTGAACATCTGGAAGTTCACGGTTCTCGTATTGCTGAAGCCTGGCTTGGAGAATTTTGAGCATTACTTTACTAGCATGGGATAGCCTAAGAGAGAAAGAGGAAAAAAAAAAAAAAAAGGAGGATAGAGAGAGAGAGAACTTTCCCACAAAAATCTCTAGCATAAGGCACTGCCTAAAAAAAAAAAAAGCAAAATGGATACCTGAAGAGGCCTTACAAACAGCTGTGAAAAGAAGACAAACAAAAAGCAAAGGAGAAAAAGAAAGATATACTCATTTGAATGCAGAGTTCCAAAGAATAATAAGAAGGGATAAGAAAGCCTTCCTCAGCAATCAATGCAAAGAAGTAGAGGGAAACAACAGACTTGGAAAGACTAGAGATCACATCAAGAAAATTAACGATATCAATGGAAAATTTCATGCAAAGATGGGCTCGATAAAGGACAGAAATGGTATGGACCTAACAGAAGCAGAAGATATTAAGAAGAGGTGACAAGAATACACAAAAGAACTATACAAAGAAGATCTTCACTGCACAGATAATCATGTAGGTGTGATCATTCACACTCACCTAGAACCAGACATCCTGGAATGTGAAGTCAAGCGAGCCTTAGGAAGCATCACTATGAACAAAGCTAGTGGAGGTGATGGAATTCCATTTGAGCTATTTCAAATCTTAAAATATAATGCTGTGAAAGTACTACACTCAAAATGTCAGAAAATTTGGAAAACTCAGCAGTGCCCACAGGACTGGAAAAGGTCAGTTTTCATTCCAGTTCCAAAGAAAGGCAATGCTAAAGAATGCTCAAACTGCCGCACAACTGCACTCATCTCACACGCTAGTGAAGTAATGCTCAAAATTCTCCAAGCCAGGCTTCAGCAATATGGGGACCATTAAATTCCAGCTGTTCAAGCTGGTTTTAGAAAAGGAAGAGGAACCAGAGATCAAACTGACAACATCTGCCATATCATCGAAAAAGCAACAGAGTTTCAGAATAACATCCATTTCTCCTTTAGTGACTATGCCAAAGCCTTTGACTGTGTAGATCACAATAAACTGTGGAAAATTCTGAAAGTGATGGGAATACCAGACCACCTGACCTGCCTCTTGAGAAACCTGTATGTAGGTCAGGTAGCAACAGGTAGAACTGGACATGGAACAACAGACTAGCTCCAAATAGGAAAAGGAGTCCGTCAAGGCTGTATATTGTCACCCTGCTTATTTAACTTCTATGCAGAGTACATCATGAGAAACGCTGGACTGGATGAAGCACAAGCTGGAATCAAGATTGATGAGGAAAATATAAATAACCTCAGATATGCAAATGACACTACCTTTACGGCAGAAAGTGAAGAAGAACTAAAAAGCCTCTTGATGAAAGTGAAAGTGAAGAGTGAAAAAGTTGGCTTAAAGCTCAACATTCAGAAAACTAAGATCATGGCATCTGGTCCCATCACTTCATGGCAGATAGATGGGGAAACAGTAGAAACAGTGGCTGACCTTGTTTTGGGGGGGCTCCAAAATCACTGCAGATGGTGATTTCAGCCATAAAATTAAAAGACACTTACTCCTTGGAAGGAAAGTTATGACCAACCTAGACAGCATATTAAAAAACAGAGACATTACTTTGTCCACAAAGGTCCCTCTATTCAAGGCTATGTTTTTTCCGTGGTCATGTATGGATGTGAGAGTTGGACTATGAAGAAAGCTGAGTGCCGAATAATTGATGCTTTTGAACTGTGGTGTTGGAGAAGACTCTTGAGAGTCCCTTGGACTGCAAGGAGATCCAACCAGTCCATCCTCAAGGAGATCAGGGTGTTCATTGGAAGGACTGATGTTGAAGCTGAAACTCCAATAATTTGGCCACCTGATACTAAGAGCTGACTCATTTGAAAAGACCCTGATTCTGGGAAAGATTGAGGGCAGGAGGAGAAGGGGATGACAGAGGATGAGAGGGTTGGATGGCATCACTGACTCAATGGACATGAGTTTGAGTAAACTTCGGGAGTTGGTGATGGACAGGGAGTTCTGGTATGCTGCAGTTCATGGGGTGCCAAAGAGTCAGACACGACTGAGCAACTCAAATGAACTGAACTGCAGAGGAACCTGGAGCCTGTGCAGTGTAGACCAGGAAAGCACACATGCCATGAGCTTGGGCAAACCCAGTGTGTCCCAGACACTGAGAGCACTCCCACACACACCAGTGATATTTGCTTGCAGTGTTCCTCCCACCCCACAGCACAGTTGAGCTGGTGAGCCTAAATAAATGACCACCTTCTCTCCCTTGTGTCAGGGTGGAAGTTAGATACTGAAGAGACTTTCGAACAGATGAAGCCAATATAAACAAAGAAGAGGGAACTGCTTTGGAAGTGACAGGTGCAACAGATTAAAACTCTGAAGTTAGCCTTGGCTACATTTGAAGGGAACTATAGATCTTGAGAAGAAGTATAAGCTGGAACAAGGAACTATCTGAAACTGAACTGACCCCACACTGCCCTCAACAGCTCCGGAGTAATTGCTAGATGTATTTTACTAATATTATTTTTAAATTTTGTTTTATTTTTAATCTTTTTATTACTCCTTTAATTGCAATTTGTAAAACCTATTACCTTGCAAAAAAAAAGACCCTATTTTTAAAGCAAATTTCATATATATATATATATATATATATATATTTTATAACATTTGTGATGTTTTTTTTTTTAATATTGTATTTTTGAGAGTCAACCTCTACCCTATATTTTTAATCTTTGCTTTTTGGTATTTTTTTATCAATTCTATACCTTTAAGAATCCAATCTTCAGTACCCATTTTTACTTGGGAGTGTGATTCCTGGCTTGATTGCTGTCTCCCCTTTTGACTCTCCGCTTTCTCCCCCAGGTCACCTCTATCTCCTCCCTCTACCTTCTGTTGTCTACTTAACTTTGTGGGTCTCTATGGATGTTCTGGGCTGTGTAGAACACTTAGGGAACTGATCAGAGGCTAGATTGATCTCCCACCTTTGGACTCCCCCTCCTCTCCTCCTGGTCACCTCTATCTCAGGCTTCCCTCTTCCCTTCAATATGGAACTCTGTGAAACTCTCTGACTGTTCCAGACTGTGGAGAGCACATAAGGAATTGATTACTGGCAGGACTGCTCTCTCCCCTTTAGATCCCCCTCTTCTCCTGGTTACCTCTATCTCCCTCCTTCCTCTTCTCTTCTCCATGTAACTCTTGAACTTCTCTGGGTGCCCCCCACTGTGGAAAATCTTTACACCACTAACCTAATGTTTTATCATCTGAGGCTACTGTAAGAATAAGACTGAAAGCCACAAGCAGGAGGCTTAAATCCAAAACTTGAGAACGCCAGAAAACTCCTGACTCCAAGGAACATTAAGTGACAGGAGCTCATCCAAAAGCCTCCATACCTACACTGAAACCAAGCTCCACCCAAGAGCCAACAAGTTTCAGAGCAAGACATACCAAGCTAATTCTCCAACAACACAAGAATATAAACCTCAGCACAAAATACAGGAGGCCAAAAGTCACACCAAACCGATAGATACCTCAAAACTCACCACTGGACACTTCATTGCACTCCAGAGAGAAGAGATCCAGCTCCACCCACCAGAACACTGACACAAGCTTCCCTAATCAGGAACCTTGACAAGCCACTCATCCAACCCCACCCACAGGAAGGAACCTCCACAATAAAGAGGAACCACAAACTGCCAGAATACAGAAAGGCCACCCCAAACACAGCAACCTAAGAAAGATGAAAAGGCAGAGAAATATTCATCAGGTAAAGGAACATGATAAAAGCCCACTGAACCAATCTGAAGAGGAAGAGATAGGGAGTCTACCTGAAAAAGAATTCAGAATAATGATAGTAAAAATTATCCAAAATCTTGAAAACAAAATGGAGTTACAGATAAATAGTCTGGAGACAAGTATTGAGAACATGCAAGAAAAGTTTAACAAGGACCAAGAAGAAATAAACAAAAGTCAATCAATACGAAAAACCAATAACTTAGATCAAAAGCACTCTGGATGCAACCAACAGTAGAATAACTGAGGCACAAGATAGGATAAGAGAGGGGGAAAGATAGAATGGTGGAAATAACTGAAGCAGAAGGGAAAAAAGTAAAAAGAATTAAAAGATATGAGGACAACCTCAGAGACCTCTGGGAAAAGGTTAAACACCCCAACATTCGAATCATGGGAGGCCCAGAAGAAGAAGACAAAAAGAAAGGCCAAGAGAAAATAATTGAGAAGATAATAGTTGAAAACTTCCCTAAAATGGGGAAGGAAATAGCCACCCAAGTCCAAGAAACCCAGAGAGTCCCAAACATGATAAACCCAAGGCAAAACGCCCCAAGACACATATTAATCAAACTAACAAAGATCAAACACAAGGAACAATTACTAAAAGCAGCAAGGGAAAAACAACAAATAACACACAAGGGCATCCCCATAAGGATGACAGCTGATCTTTCAAAAGAAACGCTTCAGAAGGGAATGGCAGGACATACTTAAAGTGAGGAAAGAGAAAAACCTACAATCCAGATTACTGTACCCAGCAAGGATCTCATTCAAATATGAAGGACAAATCAAAAGCTTTACAGACAAGCAAAAGCTGAGAGGATTCAGCACCACCAAACCAGCTCTTCAACAAATGCTGAAGGATCTTCTCTAGACAGGAAACACAGAAAAGGTGTATAAATTCAAACTCAAAACAACAAAGTAAATGGCAATGGGATCATACTTATCAGTAACTACCTTAAATGTAAATGGGTTGAATGCCCCAACCAAAAGACAAAGACTAGCTGAATGGATACAATAACAAGACCCCTATATATGCTGTCTACACGAGACCCACCTCAAACTTAGGGACACATACAGAATGAAGGTGAAGGGCTAGAAAAGGATATTTCATGTATATGGAGACCAAAAAAAGCAGGAGTAGCAATACTCATATCAGATAAAATAGACTTTGAAATAAAGGCCATGAAAAGAGACAAAGAAGAACACTGCAAAATGATCAAAGGATCAATCCAAGAAGAAGATATAACAATTATAAATATATATGCACCTGACATAGGAGCACCGCAATATGTAAGATAAATGCTAACAAGTATGAAAGGGGAAATTAACAGTAACACTATAATAGTGGGAGACTTTAATACCCCACTCACACCTATGGATAAATCAACAAAACAGAAAATTAGCAAGGAAGCATAAACTTTAAATGATACAATGGTCAAGTTAGACCTAATTTATATCTATAGGATATCTCACCCCAAAACAATGAATTTCACCTTTTTCTCAAGTGCACATGGAACATTCTCCAGGATAGATCACATTCTGGGCCATAAATCTAGCCTTGGTAAATTCAAAAAAATGAAATCGTCTCATACATCTTTTCTGATCACAATGCAGTAAGATTAGATGTCAACTACAGTAAAAAAATTAAAAATACAAATATATGGAGGCTAAACAACACACTTCTGAATAATAAATCACGGAAGAAACAAAAAAAAAAATCAAAATATGCACAGAAACGAATGAAAATGAAAACACAACAACCCAAAACCTATGCAATTCAGTGAAAGCAGTGCTAAGGGGAAGATTCATAGCAACATAAGCCTACCTTAAGAAACAGGAGAGAAATCTAACAAATAACCTAACTCTACACCTAAAGCAACTAGAAAAAGAAGAAATGAAGCACCCCAGGGTTAGTAGAAGGAAAGAAATCATATAAATTAGGGCAGAAATAAATGCAAAAGAATCAAAGGAGGCCATAGCCAAAATCAATAAAGCTAAAAGCTAGTTCTTTGAGAAGATAAATAAAATAGACAAACCATTAGCCAGACTCATCAAGAAAAAAAGGAGAAGAATCAAATCAACAAAATTACAAATGAAATGGAGAAACCACAAAAGACAGCACAGAAATACAAAGGATCATAAGAGACTACTACCAGCAACTCTATGGCAATAAAATGGGCAACTTGGAAGAAATGGATAAATTCTTAGAAAAGTATAACTTTCCAAAACTGAATTGGGAAGAAATAGAAAATCTTAACAGACACTTCCCAAGCAAAGAAATCAAAATTGTAATCAGAAATCTTCCAACAAACAAAAGTCCAGGATCAGATGGCTTCACAGCTGAATTTTATCAGAAGTTTACAGAACAGCTAACACCTATGCTATTCAAACTCTTCCAGAAAATTGCAGAGGAAGGTAAACTGCCAAACTCATTCTATGAGGCCACTATCACCCTAATACCAAAACTAGACAAAGATGCCACAAAAAAAGAAAACTACAGGCCAATATCACTGATGAACATAGATGCAAAAATCCTTAACAAAATTCTAGAAAACAGAATCCAACAACATATTAAAAAGATCATACATCATGACCAAGTGGGCTTTATCCCAGGGATGTAAGAATTCTTCAGTATTTGCAAATCAATCAACGTGATATACCACATTAACAAATTGAAAGAAAGAAACCATATTATTATCTCAATAGTTAAAGAGAAAGCCTTTGACAAAATTCAATATCCATTTATGATAAAAACCCTCCAGAAAGCAGGAATAGAAGGAACATACCTCAACATAATAAAAGCCATATATGTTAAACCCACAGAAAACATTATCCTCATTGGTGAAAAATTGAAGGCATTTCCCCTAAAGTCAGGAACAAGACAAGGGTGCCCACTCTCACCACTAATATTCAACAGAGTTTTGCAAGTTTTAGCCACAGCAGTCAGAGAAGAAAAAGAAATAAAAGGAATCCAGATTGGAAAAGAAGAAGTAAAACTCTCACTTTTTGCAGATGACATATCCTCTACATAAAAATCCCTAAAGACTCCACCAGAAAATTACTAGAGCTAATCAATGAATACAGTAAATTGGCAGGATATAAAATTAACACACAGAAATCACTTGCATTCCTATACACTATTAATGAGAAAACAGAAAGAGAAATTAAGGAAACAATTCCATTTACCACTGAAACGAAAAGAATGAAATACTTAGGAATATATCTACCCAAAGAAACAAAAGACCTATATATAGAAAACTATAAAACACTGATGAAAGAAATCAAAGATGGCACAAATAGATGGAGAAATATACCATATTCATGGATGAGAAGAATCAATATAGTGAAAATGACTATACTACCCAAAACAATCTATAGATTCAATGCCACCCTATCAAGCTACCAACAGTATTTTTCACAGAACTAGAACAAATAATTTATCAACTTGTATGGAAATACAAAAAACCTTGAAAATCCAAAGCAATCTTGAGAAAGAAGAATGGAACTGGAAGGATCAACCTGTCTGACTTCAGGCTCTACTACAAAGCTACCGTCATCAAGACAGCATGGTACTGGCACAAAGACAGAAATATAGATCAGTGGAACAAAATAGAAAGCCCAGAGATAAATCCACGCACCTATGGACACCTTATCTTTGACAAAGGAGGCAAGAATATACAATGGAGAAAAGACAATCTCTTTAACAAGTGGTGCTGGGAAAACTGGTCAACCACTTGTAAAAGCATGAAACTAGAATACTTGCTAACACAGTACCAAAAAAAAAAAAAAAAAGAAAAGAAAACTAAACTCAGAATGGATTAAAGATTTAAATGTTATAAGACCAGAAACTGTAAAACTCCTAGAGGAAAACAGGCAAAACACTCTCTGACATAAATCACAGCAGGATCCTCTATGACTCACCTCCCAGAGTAATGGAAATAAAAGCAAAAATAAACAAATGGGACCTAATTAAACCTAACACTTTTACACAACGAAGGAAACTATAAGCAGGTGAAAAGACAGCCTTCAGAATGGGAGAAAATAATAGCAAATGAAGCAACTGACAAAGAATTAATCTCAAGAATATACAAACAGCCTCTGCAGCTCAATTCCAGAAAAATAAATGACCGAATCAAAAAATGGGCCAAATAAATAAATAGACATTTCTCCAAAGAAGACATACAGATGGCTAACAAACACATGAAAAGATGCTCAACATCACTCATTATCAGAGAAATGCAAATCAAAACCACAATGAGGTACCACCTCATGCCAATCAGAATGGCTGCTATCCAAAAGTCTACAAACAATAAATGCTGGAGAGGCTGAGGAGAAAAGGGAACCCTCTTACACTGTTTGTGGGAATGCAAACTAGTACAGCCACTATGGAGAACAGTGTGGAGATTCCTTAAAAACCTGGAAATAGAACTGCCATATGACCCAGCAATCCCACTGCTGGGCATACACACTTAGGAAACCAGAATTGAAAGAGACATGTGTACCCCAACGTTCATGACAGCACTGTTTACAGTAGCCAGGACATGGAAGCAACCTAGATATCCATCGGCAGACGAATGGATAAGAAAGCTGTAGTACATTTACACAATGGAATATCATTCTGCTACTAAAAAGAATGCATTTGAATCAGTTCTAATGAGGTAGATGAAACTGGAGCCTATCATACACAGCAAAGTAAGTCAGAAAGAAAAAGAAAAAGAAAAACACCAGTATAGTATATTAACACATATATATGGAATTTAGAAAGATGGAAATGATGACCCTATATGCAAGACATCAAAAGAGACACAGACATAAAGAACAGACTTTTGGACTCTGTGGGAGAAGCCAAGGGTGGGATGATTTGAAAGAATATCATTGAAACATGTATATTAACATATGTGAAACAGATCACCAGTCCAGGTTCGATGCATGAGACAGGTTGCTCAGAGCTTGTGCATTGGGATGACCCTGAGGAATAGAATGGGGACGGAGATGGGAGGGAGGGTCAGGATGGGGAACACATGTACACCCATGGCTGATTCCTGTGAATGTATGGCAAAAACCACTACAATATTGTAAAGTAATTAGCCTCCAATTAAAATAAATAAATTAATTAATAAGCAGGGGGAAAAAAAGAAACAGAATTTATAAGGCCTTAAGGCTATGGTTTTTCCAGTGGTCATGTATGGATGTTCGAGTTGGACTGTGAGGAAAGCTGAGCACCGAAGAACTGATGCTTTTGAACTGTGGTGTTGGAGAAGACTCTTGAGAGTGCCTTCGACTGTAAGGAGATCCAACCAGTCCATTCTGAAGGAGATCAGCCCTGGGTGTTCTTTGGAAGGAATGATGCTAAAGCTGAAACTCCAGTACTTTGGCCACTTCATGCGAAGAGCTGACTCATTGGAAAAACTCTGATGCTAGGAGGCATTGGGAGCAGGAGGAGAAGGGGACGACAGAGGATGAGATGGCTGGATGGCATCACCGACTCGATGGACGTGAGTCTGAATGAACTCCGGGAGTTGGTGATGGACAGGGAGGCCTGGCGTGCTGCGATTCATGGGGTCACAAAGAGTCGGACATGACTGAGCAACTGAACTGAACCTGATTAATATATCCAACAGAAGACATTTCAGTCATCACAGCAATGTTACGACACCTCTGTCACAGGGAACATACATTAAGACAATAAAATTTGGGAATCCTTCAGTTTGTGGCATGAAGTTGGCTACCTGCTCAAAATGCACATGGAGTTAGTCATCCATTATGCCAGCAAAAATTAAATTTAAACTAATAGTAATACTAGTAACAATAATAACAATATTATTCTATTTCCAGCCATGAATCTCAGGAGAAACATTTTGCCAAATAACACATTTACCAAGAAAATCAATAAACTATAAAAAATGATAAAATTCCAAAACAGAATTTTTTTATGGCATAGGTTGCTGCTAGTCTACCAGGAACTAAAGGCTTAAAATCCCAGAGAGAAAACTCATCCAGAAAAGACCAATTATTTGTACACTGCTTTCTGTATAAAGGCCCTACTCACTTTTTCATAAACTATGACAAAGTAAGAAACTGAGTAAATGGCAATGGCTAAGAGTCAAAGACAGAGAAGGCAATGGCACCCCACTCCAGTACTCTTGCCTGGAAAATCCCATGGGCGGAGGAGCCTGGTAGACTTCAGTCCATAAGGTTGCTAGGAGTCCGACACGACTGAGCAACTTTACTTTCACTTTTCACTTTCATGCATTGGAGAAGGAAATGGCAACCCACTCCAGTGTTCTTGCCTAGAGAATCCCAGGGACGGGGAGCCTGGTAGGCTGCCATCTATGGGGTCGCACAGAGTCGGACACTACTGAAGCGACTCAGCAGCAGCAGCAGCAAGAGTCAAAGATGTCATGATATCATGAGCTGGGGAGAAAAAAAACTAGAATCTGGATTTTCCAGAGCAAGTTTTATACCATGTTACTGGAGGCCGCGCTTGAAAAGAAGAATCAGACAAAAGTAACATATGGATGAAATTTTCTAGAGCTGAGAAATAAGCCACAGATTTAAGAAGCTCATTGAATCTCAAGTAGTAAAAATACAAAGAAAACCACATCTAGTCATATCATAATAAAATATAAGAAGCAATGACGAGTTGAAAATACTAAAATCAGCCAGAGGTTATGAGAAGAAGGAGAAACATATTCACAAGAAAAAATATTGCTCTTAATACCTGACTTCTCAACAAACACACTAAATACCTGAATTCAAAACTTCTTCCTGAGACAAAAGGCTTGGCGCATACCAAATACCAAAATAGGGCTAGTGTCCCTGTGACCTAAGAGACAGTAACTGAAAAGAGAAGAGCAATGTAGCTGGAAAACCAGGCTAGAACTATATCATGCAAAAGCAAGGTTATATTGTATTGTATGGTATCACAGAGTATTGTATTATAAATACGCTGTCAGAGATTGGATGGAGGATGTGGCAGTGGGTAGAGAATGTGGAAAGTAAAGTAGACAGGCCAGTAGAGCAGAATCAGTTCAGTTCAGTTTAGTTCAGTCGCTCAAGTCGTGTCCGACTCTTTGTGACCCCATGAATCGCAGCATGCCAGGCCTCCTTGTCCATCACCAACTCCCAGAGTTCACTCACTCATGTCCATCGAGTCAGTGAGGCCATCCAGCCATCTCATCCTCTGTCGTCCCCTTCTCCTCCTGCCCCAAATCCCTCCCATCATCAGGGTCTTTTCCAATGAGTCAACTCTTCACATGAGGTGGCCAGAGTATTGGAGTTTCAGCTTCAGTATCAGTCCTTCCAATGAACACCCAGGACTGATCTTTAGAATTGACTGGCTGGATCTCCATCCAGTCCAAGGGGCTCTCAAGAGTCTTCTCCAACACCACAGTTCATAAGCATTAATTATTTGGGTCTCAGCTTTCTTCACAGTCCCAATCTAACATCCACACATGACTACTGGAAAAACCATAGCCTTAACTAGATGGACCTTTGTTGGCAAAGTAATGTCTCTGCTTTTGAATATGCTTTCTAGTTTGGTCATAACTTTCCTTCCAAGGAGTAAGCAACTTCTAATTTCATGGCTGCAATCATCATCTGCAGTGATTTTGGAGCCCAAAAAATAAAGTCTGACACTGTTTCCACTGTTTCCCCATCTATTTCCCATGAAGTGGTGGGACCAGATGCCATGATCTTAGTTTTCTGAATATTGAGCTTTAAGCCAACTTTTTCACTCCCCTCTTTCACTTTTATCAAGAGGTTTTTAGTTCCTCTTTACTTTCTGCCATAAAGGTGGTGTCATCTGCATATCTGAGGTTATTGATATTTCTCCTGGAAATCTTGATTCCAGCTTGTGCTTCTTCCAGCCCAGCACTTCTCATGATATACTCGACATATAAGTTAAATAAGCAGGGTGACAATATACAGCCTTGACGTACTCCTTTTTCTACTTGGAACCAGTCTGTTGTTCCATGTCTAGTTCTAACTGTTACTTCCTGACCTTGTATAGGTTTCACAAGAGGCAGCTCAGGTGGTCTGGTATTCCCATCTCTTTCAGAATTTTCCACAGTTTATTGTGATCCACACAGTCAAAGGCTTTGGCATAGTCAATAAAGCAGAAATAGATGTTTTTCTGGAACTCTTTCTTTTTCCATGATCCAGTGGATGTCGGCAATTTGATCTCTAGTTCCTCTGCCTTTTCTAAAACCAACGTGAACATCTGGAATTTCATGGTTCACGTATTGGAGAATTTTGAGCATTACTTTACTAGCATGTGAGATGAGTGCAATTGTGTGGTAGTTTGAGCATTTTTTGGCATTGCCTTTCTTTGGGATTGGAATGAAAACTGTGCTTTTCTAGTCCTGTGGCCACTGATGAGTTTTCCAAATTTGCTGGCATATTGAGTGAAGCACTTTCACAGCATCATCTTTCAGGATTTGAAATAGCTCAACTGGAATTCCATCACCTCCACTAGCTTTCTTCATAGTGATGCTTTTTAAGGCCCACTTGACTTCACATTCCAGGATGTCTGGCTCTAGGTGAGTGATAACACCATCGTGATTATCTGGGTTGTGAAGATCTTTTTTGTACAGTTGTTCTGTGTATTCTTGCCATCTCTTCTTAATACCTTCTGCTTCTGTTAGGTCCTACCATTTCTGCCCTTTATCGAGCCCATCTTTGTATGAAGTGTTCCCTTGGTATCTCTAATTTTCTTGAACAGATCTCTAGTCTTTCCCATTCTGTTGTTTTAATCTATTTCTTTGCATCGATCGTTGAGGAAAGCTTTCTTACCTCTGCTTGCTATTCTTTGGAACCCTGTATTCAGATGGTTATATCTTTCCTTTTCTCCTTTGCTTTTCGCTTCTCTTCTTTTCACAGCTATTTGTAAGACCTCCTCCAACAGCCATTTTGCTTTTTTGCATTTCTTTTTATCAGGGATGATCTTGATCCCTATCTCCTTACAATGTCACAAACCTCCATCCATAGTTCATCAGTCACTCTGTCTGTCAGATCTAGCCCCTTTAATCAATTTCTCACTTCTGCTGTATAATCATAAGGGATTTGATTTAGGTCATACCTGAATGGTCTAGTGGTTTTCCCTACTTTCTTCAATTTAAGTCTGAATTTGGCAATAAGGATTTCATGGTCTGAGCCACAGTCAGCTCCCAGTCTTGTTTTTGCTGACTGTATAGAGCTTCTGCATTTTTGGCTGCAAAGAATATAATCAATCTGATTTTGGTGTTGACCATCTGGTAATATCCATGTGTAGAGTCTTCTCTTGTGTTGTTGGAAGAGGGTATTTGTTATGACCAGTGTGTTCTCTTGGCAAAACTCTATTACTCTTTGCCCTGCTTCATTCCGTATTCCAAGGCCAAATTTGCCTGTTACTGCAGGTGTTTCTTGACTTCCTACTTTTGCATTCCAGTCCCTTGTAATGAAAAGGACATCTTTTTTGAGTGTTAGTTCTAAAAGGTCTTGTAGATCTTCATAGAACCGTTTAATTTCAGCTTCTTGACTTGCTAAAAATAAAACTGGTTTTCTTGTTTTCTGTCTTCCTTACCTTTAAGGTCACTTAAGTGATAGCAAGATTTTAATCTGGATCTTTACCTAAACACAATAAGAAGATTTTCAGAGTATTAACAGGATAGATGATTTTTGTTATGCCCAGCAGTTCTTCTCAGGTCTGATTTTCAAACCCATCCCCTTTGTCTGAATACATCTTGATTGATCAATACTCTACATAAAATGTGATAACCAGGGAGAATGGGGGGGGGATAAATTGGGATTGATTGGGATTAATACATACACATTGCTATATACAAACCAGGTAACTAGTAAGCCTACTATATAGCACCAGAAACTCAATACTCTGTAATGATTCATATGGGAAAATAATCTAAAGAAAGAGTGGATTATGTATATATATTGTGTGTATATATATATTATATATATGTACATGTATATACATAATATATATGTCTGTATATATATACATAATAGTCATTTAATTGTATACCTAAAACTAACACAACATGTAAATCAACAATAATCCAGTAAAAATTATTTCAAAAATATGATATCCAGAACATGAATGCATGCTAAGTTGTTTCAGTCATGTCTGACTCTTTGTGACCCTAGGGTTGCCCTCCAGGCTCCTCTGTCCATGGGATTCTCCAGGCAAGGATACTGGAGTAGTTTGCCATGCCCTCCTCCAGGGCATCTTCTCAACCTAGAGATTGAACTGCATCACATGTCCCCTGCATTGGCAAGCAGGCTCTTTACCACTAGCGCCACCTGGGAAGGCCCCAAAGCAGGATCAGATCAGATCAGATAAGTCACTAAGTCATGTCTGACTCCTTGCGACCCCACGAATCGCAGCATGCCAGGCCTCCCTGTCCATCACCAACTCCCGGAGTTCACTCAGACTCATGTCCATTGAGTCAGTGATGCCATCCAGCCATCTCATCCTCTGTCGTCCCCTTCTCCTCCTGCCCCCAGTCCCTCCCAGCATCAGAGACTTTTCCAATGAGTGAATTCTTCGCATCAGGTGGCCAAAGTACTGGAGTTTCAGCTTTAGCATCATTCCTTCCAAAGAAATCCCAGGGCTGATCTCCTTCAGAATGGACTGGTTGGATCTCCTTGCAGTCCAAGGAACTCTCAAGAGTCTTCTCCAACACCACAGTCCATAAGCATCAATTATTTGGGTCTCAGCTTTCTTCACAGTCCAACTCTCACATCCATACATGAGCACAGGAAAAACCACAGCCTTGACTAGACGGACGTTTGTTGGCAAAGTAATGTCTCTGCTTTTCAATATGCTATCTAGGTTGGTCATAATTTTCCTTCCAAGGAGTAAGTGTCTTTTAATTTCATGGCTGCAATCACCATCTGCAGTGATTTTGGAGCCCAGAAAAATAAAGTCTGACACTGTTTCTACTGTTTCCCCATCTATTTCCCATGAAGTGATGGGACCGGATGCCATGATCTTTGTTTTCTGAATGTTGAGCTTTAAGCCAACTTTTTCACTCTCCTCTTTCACCTTCATCAAGAGGCTTTTGAGTTCCTCTTCACTTTCTGCCATAAGGGTGGTGTCATCTGCATATCTGAGGTTATTGATATTTCTCCTGGAAACCTTGATTCCAGCTTGTGTTTCTTCCAGCCCAGCATTTCTCATGATGTACTCTGCATATAAGTTAAATAAGCATGGTGACAATATACAGCCTTGATGTACTCCCTTTCCTATTTGGAACCAGTTTGTTGTTCCATGTCCAGTTCTATATGTTGCTTCCTGACCTTCATAAAAATTTCTCAGGAGGCGGGTCAGGTGGTCTGGTATTCCCATCTCTTTCAGAATTTTCCACAGTTTATTTTGATCCACACAGTCAAAGGCTTTGGCATAGTCAATAAAGCAGAAATAGATGTTTTTCTGGAACTCTCTTGCTTTTTCCATGATCCAGTGGATGTTGGCGATTTGATCTCCGGTTCCTCTGCCTTTTCTAAAACCAGCTTGAACATCAGGAAGTTCATAGTTCACATATTGCTGAAGCCTGGCTTGGAGAATTTTAAGCATTACCTTACTACCATGTGAGATGAGTGCAATTGTGCAGTAGTTTGAGCATTCTTTGGCATTGCCTTTCTTTGGGATTGGAATGAAAACTGACCTTTTCCAGTCTTGTGGCCACTGCTGAGTTTTCCAAATTTGTTGGCATATTGAGTGCAGCACTTTCACAGCATCATCTTTCAGGACCTGGAACAGCTCAACTGGAATTCCATCACCTCCACTAGCTTTGTTCATAGTGATGCTTTCTAAGGTCCACTTCACTTCACATTCCAGGATGTCTGGCTCTAAGTCAGTGATCACACCATCGTGATTATCTGGGTCATGAAGATCTTTTTTGTACAATTCTTCTGTGTATTCTTGCCCCCTCTTCTTAATATCTTCTGCTTCTGTTAGGTCCATACCACTTCTGTCCTTTATCGAGCCCATCTTTGCATGAAATGTTCCTTGGTATCTCTAATTTTCTTGAAGAGATCTCTAGTCTTTCCCATTCTGTTGTTTTCCTCCTTTTCTTTGCATTGATCACTGAAGAAGGCTTTCTTATCTCTTCTTGCTATTCTTTGGAACTCTGCATTCAGATGTTTATATCTTTCCTTTGCTCCTTTGGTTTTCGCTTCTCTCCTTTTCACAGCTATTTGTAAGGCCTCCCCAGACAGTCATTTTGCTTTTTTGCATTTCTTTTCCAAGGGGGTGGTCATGATCCCTGTCTCCTGTACAATGTCACGAGCCTCATTCCATAGCTCATCAGGCACTCTATCTATCAGATCTAGGCCCTCAAATCGATTTCTCACTTCCAGTGTATAATCATAAGGGATTTAATTTAGGTCATACCTGAATGGTCTAGTGGTTTTCCCTACTTTCTTCAATTTAAGTCTGAATTTGGCAATAAGGAGTTCATGGTCTGAGCCACAGTCAGCTCCTGGTCTTGTTTTTGTTGACTGTATAGAGCTTCTCCATCTCTGGCTGCAAAGAATATAATCAATCTGATTTTGGTGTTGACCATCTGGTGATGTCCATTTGCAGAGTCTTCTCGTGTTGGTGGAAGCAGGATACTATGCTACAAATATAACCTGACCAACTGCAGAATAGAGTGGGACCATGGATTTTCTTAAAATAGATATTTTATATCTACCAATAGAGATTAAAGTTTGTATTTGTTTTATTCAGCAGCCTCTCAAAACATTTTTCTCTAATTTTCAGTAGTTCGAATGTTTAAGAAGTACCAAACAAGATAGACAAACCAATAATTTATCAACCCCACATATCATACAGATTTTTCACTAGTCTCTTAAATGTCATCCCTCTGGTATTCTCTACTCCCACCCTCTACCCAAGCCCCTGCTGCTTCCCTGAGGTTGAGATTTTGAATTTAGACTTTAGTTAGAGAAACTCCAACAGGCTGACCTTGATTCATATGCAGATTCTGTTCCAAGGTTAGAACTCTATAAGCAGGATGGTTGCAAAACCCTGTCTGGAATAAGATTTTTAGGCATGTTTAATTTAAAACACTAAATATTTCATCTATAAAATGTGGATGAAACAGTTTATATCTGAGCTTTTAGCTTCTTTTTCCTTTCCTAATATTTAAGAGCTGCAAATTTTAATACCTCCAAGAAGCTGGCAGAAGACACTACATGGGAAACTGTGGTGTTGATCCCCTCCCTTGAGCCTAAAGACTGAAGACTAGTAAGTAAATGTGTATTCCAAAGACACATAAGAAGAACTCTACTGTTCATCCCTCTGCCCCAGAGCCTAGACAAAAGAAAACACTGAGTGTATTATTCAAACACCTTTATAAAATTCAGCTTGATGCATAATAGCTGACCATGTAGTATGGGTTAAACACAGTGCTTAGCTCTAGAAAAACAATAAAAAACAAAGTAGTTAATAAGACACTTTCCTAGCCTTTGGACATCCCTTATACGATCAATTCTCATCTTTTTTTTCTTTTAATATATTTTTTCATTAAAAATTTCTCTCTCACACACACAAACACACAGGTTTGTTTTGCTTTTCTCAAAACCCATGCTGCTGCTGCTGCTGCTAAGTCGCTTCAGTCGTGTCCGACTCTGTGCAACCCCAGAGACACCAGCTCACCAGGCTCCCCCGTCCCTGGGATTCTCTAGGCAAGAACACTGGAGTGGGTTGCCATTTCCTTCTCCAATGCATAAAAGTGAAAAGTGAAAGGGAAGTCACTCAGTCGTGTCCGACTCTTTGCGTCCCCATGGACTGCAGCCTACCAGGCTCCTCTGTCCATGGATTTTCCAGGCAAGAGTACTAGAGTGGGGTGCCATTGCCTTCTCCGCTCAACGCCCATAACCTCACTCAAAACCTTGCCAAAAATGCCTTATCATCTTGGTTTGAACAAGAAGTTCCATTTGTGTATGCCCCCACAATACTTCAGTCCCAACAGCACCTTAACACGCTCGTGTGATCAACCACATTTGGGCTCTAATAAAAACCTTTTAGGAGTGACAGTTTTAGAGCATATAGGTAGGGCACCATGATGGATTATTAGAAACTACTACCCATCACCACTGTTTACAGTGTTTTAATGGATTGGTAGAGACTTTGCTTTCATTTCTCATATATAGATATAGATATTATAGATATAGATATATAGGCTTCCCTGGTGGCTCAGACAGTAAAGCATCTGCCTGTAATGTGGGAGACTTGGATTTGATCCCTGGGTCAGGAAGATCCCTGGAGAAGGAAATAGCTACCCACTCCAGTACTCTTGCCTGGAAAATTCCATGGACAGAGGAGCCTGGTAGGCTACAGTCCATGGGATCGCAGAGTCGGACATGACTGAACAACTTCACATTCACTTTCACTTTCATATATATATATATATCTTTTCTTTCTGAGCCACAACTTTGCAAACTAAAAAGCAAAATGCTTCAAGGGTTTGAAACTAACAATGAGTTAAAAAATGATTGAGTTGACGTGCTCAACTCATAGTCATACAGTCCTATAAAACTCATTTATTTTATACTGCACTGTTTCGGGAATTTTAAAACCTGTTTATCACAGGACAGCCAAGTTTACAATAGCCAGCTGTTTATTGTAAATTTTAACCAGGTAACTGAGCTCCTGAAAGTGTGTTCAAAGTTCTGAAACTGGTCCCTGGATTTTTGTGCCTCATTGCTTTGTGTTGGTAGGCCCAGGAGGTAGGTGTCTGTTTTACTAAGGAACCAGTGTACCCCTTCCATGATATGCACATTAGTGCAGATCTATATCAACTCTATATGCTGAACATCTTAGACTTTTCTAGTTCTCCAGGAATAAAAATTGCCTACTTTCATCTTTCATGTGATAGAGCTAATACTAAATATTCTGTCGGAGGCCAGTTTGAATGTATAATAATAATAATGCCCACTAATTAGTGAGTACCTATTATTTGCCAGGCACCGTTCTAGGTCCTTTACAGAAAATTTCTGTGTTAATCACCTAAAGAGCTTAATGAGGTAGGTAGGCTCAAAAGGATTTACGCTTCTTTTCTAAGATACTGGCTGCCAGTGTGAGGGATGGGGGAAATACAGAGAGTTTGATTTTAAAAAGGCTAAAACTTTCAGCTATAAGATGAGTAAGTTCTGAGGATCTACTGTAAAACATGGTTACTATAATTGATAACCCTGTATTATACAATTGAAATTTGCCAATAGAGTAAAACTAAAATGTTCACACACACACACACACATACAAGAAAAATATGTAGGGAGCAGGAAAAAAAATATTAGAGTCATCAATTACAAAGGTGACATTCACATCTACAGTCACTACCCATAGCCCCTATGTGGAAACTAGCCTATTTTCAGAAAGTCCTGCTAAATATGGAAAATTATTAACCCAATAGCAACTTGAATGTCAACATTTATTAAAGGGACCTACTAATGATGCAAAGTTGAAGTTATCAGGAATGGTGAACAATACAATGAAATACATAAAATGGTACCTGAGATAACTAAGATTTGAGAACTCTCCCAAGTTAATTAGAGAAGCCAAGAACAGCAGATGATTTTCTCTTAAGTAAGAGCTTGTTTGGCCTTCTTATCTGAAATTAGAACCAACTGTGCTGAAAGCTTTAAATAGTCTTTGATTTTTCCTTATATTAGGATAAAGCCCCTGGCTTCATTTTCAGATAAGACATACCAGTCTTCAAGTAGGCCAGTTTCTGAATATAGACAATAACAGCCATGCATATGTATTCACTTGTACCTAAAGCCAGCTATACAAGAATAATTACTTAGAGTGAACCAAAGAGATTACATTGAACATTGTGCATGAGTGATTGTTGAATCTTATGGTAAAATTTTCAGAACGAAAAAAATCCATAATTTTTGTTACCACTATTACCTTCAGAGAGCTCATTAATACCTTAAGACATCAAGGTCATATGTCAGCTCTGAGGACGTGCTGATTTTTGGGGGAAATTACCATCTAATAGCTATTCATTCATATAAAACCAACCACTTCATTCAAAACACCTATTATTTTCCAGAAGAGCAGACCCACAGTATCTGAGGATGCAGACTCTTCAGATATGGAGGGCTGACGGTACTTCTCCATTTAATATATGTGACCTGTGCATCTTGGATTTGGGTATCCAGTGGAGGGAGGATGTGTCCTGGAGCCAATCCCACATTGATATTCCATAGATGACTCTACTTGATTGTGGCTTGTGGGAATATTTATGATACAGTTAATAAGGAGTGGGAAGATTGCTACCTTGATAATTATGTTGACATCAGTCAAATGTCATTGCTTCAATATGAAATAATGGCAAATATATCTCCTTTTAAAATGAAATAATAATAGTCTCCTTTTTTATCCCTAGATATCAAGGTTCACAAAGTTATCTGGTTAAAGGAAAAATCCTTTTGTGAGAGGAAGGAGGAAGAAAACTATTTTCAAAGTTCTAGCAGCTCTCTTCGTAACAAACATATTACCCATGTACATCTCAGGGCTCATAGGGTACATGTAAGTTGTGCACTAGTGAAAATTAGGTAAATTGGTCAAGCCACCTGATTTTGAAATAGAAATCATTATGAAATTGGCTTCAACATACCAAGAGTAAAAACATAACAAGTACTGAACCTCTAAGCAAACCTGAGTGGGTCTGTTATTGAACTAGATGACATAGGCTTACTTATTTTAAAGTAGATAACACAGGGAACTCAATCTGGCATTCTGTGACCACCTAGAGGGGTGGAATGGTGTGGGGTAGAAGGGAGGCTCAAAAGAGAGGGTCTATATGTATATACGTATACTTATGGCTGATTAATGCTGTTGTATGACAGAAACCAATGCAACAGTGCAAAGCAATTATCCTCCAATTAAAAATAAATAAACAGAATTTTTACTGGCCTCAATGCTGATATACATTGTCTTTGACTTTCTTAAAAGAAGAGGAGACAAGAATTCACAAGTTTCCAAATGTGCTCTTTTTTCCCTTTCTACACTTCCCACAGATAATAAAGAAGAAAAATATTTTCTTTCAAAGTAAAAGAACTAGTATAATCTAATATTGATTCACTTGTAATTGTATGCCAGATGTAAAGTTAATCTTCACAACAACCCCATAAGGCAAGTACTATTATTATCCATGTTTTATAGATAGGAAAATGTAGATAATGAAAATAAATAAGAAAATAGAGAAGGTTAAATGATATACTCAAGATCACATGGCTAATAGATATCATAACTAAATTTAAACTCAAATCCAAACATCTCAAAATAAAGAAAAGAAAGGAATAAATATGTTTAGGATGAGGAGAGAACCTGAGTTTAGCCTTCTAGGTCAATTTAAAATGGTAAAAAATATATTGAGACTGATTGATTTTTGCATGGAAGTTAAGTTGCCCAGGGAACTTCTATTAACCTGGACTGTTAAATTGATTTATATATCCAGTATCTATTCTAGTGACTAGAACATAACAGGTGCTCAAAAAACATTTGTTAAAAGAATGCCTGATTGCATGAATACACTAATGTCATAGTGATTTTTAAACACTGATATCTAGTTTTTTTTACAGGGACATAGTTCAAACATTCACAGATTTGAGCAGAATAATTGAAATGGAAACACTAACAAGGATTTAGAGGAATCTATAGGTAGGCTATGCAAGTTCTGAAGACCTTTAGTCAAGATGTGAAGGATAACGTCAAAAACTGACTATTGAATTCTTGCATGTGAGATGCAGACCTGGAGCTGCAAGATAAGCTTTCAGCGTTCTTTGCTATACTTTATTTCTGTGGTGGACAGCCGATTCCAGCTTCAGTTTAGAGATGATCTGACCTTCCTAACTCTAACTATTGATTAAGATATTAAGGACAAACCCTTATGTTCAGCTGAGTATAGCATCATTATTTCATAAAGCTTCCTTTTTTTTCTTTTTGATGTGAGGAAAAAGCAGCATAAACTGAACATTTACTGCAAGGAGATTTTCTCCTCATTATTTAAAGATAAAATGTGATGAGGCTGATGGGATTAGCTATTCTCTAGCAACACAAAGCAATTTCTTTAAGTAGATCAAAATAGGCAGAAGATATTCTGCAGCCTTTGCTAGGCACGTAGTCACACCCTTAGCTAAAGGCAGATTGTTTGAGTACATGTAGCAATGCTACAACTCCCATTTCCTTTTGATCTATCCATAGGGGACACAGACACTTCAGCAAGGTAAAAATAAGTCTCTTTTCAATCCCATAGAATATCGGTCCCAAATTGACTGCCCTGGCTACAAATCTACAGGAAAAACATACTTTTTTCAAACCAGCTGTCCCTGAATGCCTGCTTCCTTTCTGGAGTTACTGAGTGTCCCTATCCTGGGGGGGTGGTGGGGGGGGAAATCACTCCATTGCTGCCCCCAACCAGCTGAAATAAAAAAGAGATAAATTTACTTGGACATGAACTGTTGGAAAAGAATTACCAGAAAGCCTTTGTGAAATTAACACAAGAGCTAGAGATTTGAAAGCCAAAGCAGAGCAAAAACATTAAACATGCTGAAGGTGTGAGAGACTTTTATTAAACACATTGCCACACATACATACAGGGCCAGTCAGGTCTGACCTACCTGAGCAAAATGATTTCATGTTCTGCTTGCTTTGTCCAATTTTTTGATCTCCCATAAAAGAAAAATCAGGCAAATGGAGTTTGATTGGGATTTGCTGTTTATTGCTAAAGCCCAAAATATCACACTTAAGGCTATTATTGTCTAAAGCAAATCACATGAGCCATCTTCTCAACAATAGAACACTTCCTAACACTTAGGAATAGTATCTAGGCTTCTAGATTCTAAGAAAGGCACTGTATTTCTTAAGTGAATCCATGGAATTACAACATTCAAATTCATCTATCAGGTTGCACAGCCATTGTCCAATACGCACAGATAAAACACTGCTTAAAGATTTGTCCCTTTTCACTTTATTTTTCTAACTCTGGTGGACACACTGTCACTGCAGTTCCCCTTACCCTAATCTGCACATTGAGCTTGTTAGTATCTTAAGTTCCTAAGTTACTCTTCAGATACAGATTGTTCCTAGTGTGGAGAAATAGGCTGATATAAAAAGGCAATGTTTTCTTCTTGTTAAAGGATGGCATATAGAAGGATCCCCTGATTATGAATTAAAGAGTTTCCATAATAACTCTACTGAAGTGAAGTCGTGGTGATCCATGGGATCACTATGTCATAATTATCCAACCCAAACAAACACACAGACACATATATGTAGTTTACACATATGAACACAGATGTGAACACATGCCACAAATCACTATGATCTCTTTGTGCAATGAAAGTTCAAACATTCCTTTAGCAGAGACCAATGTTTGGGTACACTACAAATATTAATTCTTCTCAGGGTGAAGGAACGGGATGAATTAGCAGACGGGGATTGACATATATACACTGTGTATAAAATGGGGTACCCCAGGTGGCAAAAGTGGATAAGAACCTGCCTGCCAATGCAGGGGATGTAGAGATGCGGATTCGATCCCTGGGTCAGGGTGATCCCCTGGAGGAGGGCATGGCAAACCACTCTAGTATCCTTGCATGGAGAATCCTTTGGACAGAGGAGACTTGTGGGCTACACTTCATAGACTTCAGAGTCAGACACAACTGAAGCAATTTAGCACATACACATGTGTGCATGTATAAAATAGATAACTAATGAGAACCTACTGTATAGCACAGGGAGCTCTACTCAGTGCACTGTGGTGACCTAAATGGGAAGGAAATCCAAGGAAGAAGGGATATATGTATATGTATAGCTTATTCACTTTGCTGTAGAGCAGAAACTAACACGATATTGTAAAGCAACTATACTTCAATAAAAACTAATTTTAAAAGAAGAAGCAAACAACCCAATCCAAAACTGGGCAGAAGACCTAAATAGACATTTCTTCAAAGAATACGTATAGATGGTTAAAAAGCACATGAAAAGATGCTCAGCATCACTTATTATTAGTGAAATGTAAATTGAAACTACAATGAGCTATCATCTCATATCACTCAGAATGGCCATCTTCAAAATGTCTACAAACAATAAATGATGGAGAAAGTGTGTAACCCTCCTACACTATTGGTGGGAATGTAAATTGGTACAGCCACTGTGGAGAACAGAATGGAGGTTACTTAAAAAACTAAAAACAGAGCTACAATATGATCCAGCAATCCCACAGGGGCATAATATCCAGAGAAAAACAGGGTTTGAAAGGAAACATGCATCCCTATGCTAATTACAGTGCCATTTACAATATCCAGAAGTGGAAGAAACCTAAGTGTCCATCAACAGATGAAAGAATAAAGAAGATGTGGCTTATATATAGGCATCCCTGGTAGCTCAGCTGGTAGAGAATCCACCTGCAATGTAAGAAACCCTGGTTTGATTCCTGGGTTGGGAAGATCCCCTGGAGAAGGGATAGGCTGCACACTCCAGTATTCTTGGGCCTCCTTGGTGAGTTACATGGTAAAGAATCCACCTGCAATGTGGGAGACCCGGGTTCGATCCGTGGGTTGGGAAGATCTCCTAGAGGAGGGCATAGCAACCCATTCCAGAATTCCTGCCTGGAGAATCCCCATGGACAGAGGAGCCTGGTGGGCTACAGTCCATAGGTTCACAAAAAGCTGGACATGACTGAGTAACAAAGCTCAGCACAGTGCATACACAATGGAATATTACTTAGCCATTAAAAATGAAGTAATGCCATTTGCAATAACATGAATGGACTGGAGATTATCATAATAAGTTAGACAGGGAAAGACAAATATCATATGATATCACTTATACGTAGAATCTAAAAAAAAATGATTCAAACAAACACATTTACAAAACAGAGACTCATAGACTTAGAGAAGAAACTATTGTTTACCAAGGAGGAAGGGTGGGAAGGAAATATAGATTGGGAGTTTGGGATTGACATGTACACACTGTTATATTTAAAATAAATAACCAACAAGGACCTACTGTGCAGCACAGGGAATGCTTCTCAGTATTCTGTAATAACCTAAATAGGAAAAGGTTTGAAACAGAATAGATACATGTATAATTGCATCACTTTGCTGTACACCTGAAACTAACAGAACATTGTTAATCTACTATGTGTGCATGCATGCTAAGCTGCTTCAGTTGTGTCTGACTCTTTGCAATCCTATGGACTGTAGCCTGCCAGGCTACTCTGTCCATGGGATTATCCAGGCAAGAATACTGGAGTGGGTTACCATGCCCTCCTCTGGGGGATCTTCCAGACCCAGGGATCGAATCCATGTCTCTTATATCTATCTGAATTGGCAGGTGGATTTTTCAACTCTAGCACCACCTGGGAAGCCTGTTAATCAACTCTAATATAAAATGAAAAATTTTAAAAAGAAAATAATAATATAGAAAAGATGGACTGATTCAACATTATAAGAAGTTCTGAGGGCAGAAATAAGGGAAAGATTATGCACAGAAGAAAAATAACATTATTGTCTAGCATGTTTAAAAGCGGTGTTTTATGATAATAGTTAAGATTTAATAATATGGAAGATAAAAATAACATTTAGATAGATTCTGATAAAAGTATTTGTGAAATTAGGCCTGCGAAATCACAGCTGATAAGGAAAAAATAGGGACAAATACATATCCAGAAAAAATATCCCAAAATATTAGCAAAGATCATTTCTGGTTGGTGAAATTATCTGATTTTTTTTTCTTGAGCTCTTTCCCCCAAATTACCCATCACTGATTGTATGCTAGTTTGTAGTTAGAAGAAAAACTATGACAAAAACAATAACAATAAGAAAGAGGGGATATATGTATACCTATGACTGATTCATGCCAATGTATGGTGGAAACCAACACAATATTATAAAGCAATTATCCTTCCATTAAAAATAAATAAATACATAAATTATAGCAGCAACAATAAAAATAGTTAAGGCTGTCAAAGAGATAAGAAAACAGACATAAAGATGGGAATATAAATTGATAAAAAATTTGTGAAAGTTAAGCATATGGTGTTAAAAGACTTAAAATTGGATCCTTTGCCTTACTAATTTTATTCTTAGAAACATTATATGAAAAAATCAGAAATAAAGATGTATAATAAAATGTTTTTAAGGCATTATTTATAATAGAGAAAAACTGGAGACAATTAAACATCTAATTAAATAAACAATGGCTGCTGCTGCTGCTGCTAAGTCGCTTCAGTCGTGTCCGACTCTGTGCGACCCCATGGACTGTGTACCCTACCAGGCTTCTCCGTCCATGGGATTCTCCAGGCAAGAACACTGGAGTGGGTTGCCATTTCCTTCTCCAATGCATGAAAGTGGAAAGTGAAAGTGAAGTCACTCAGTCGTGTCCGACTCTTAGCGACCCCATGGACTGCAGCCTACCAGGCTCCTCCATCCATGGGATTTTCCTCGCAACAATACTGGAGTGGGGTGCCATTGCCTTCTCCCTAAACGATGGCATATCTATTTAAAGGATTATTATCAAGTCACTAATATATATTATTTTTAAAGGATTGCTAGTGAAATATGTTTTATATGATGTTAAAGAAAATAATCAAGATACAATTATATAAGCAGTGTGATACTGAGTTTGATATATGTTTGTGCATGGGTAAGACTAGATGTAAATATGTACATTAAAATATTAACAGTAATTATCTGTGTATGGTAAGTTAACTCTGTAAGGTACTTTTCTTTTTTTAATTAATGTATTTATTTTAATTGGAGGCTAATTACAGTATTTTGGTGGTGTTTACCTACATCGACATGTATCAGCCATGGTTGTACATGTGTCCCATCATCCTGAACCCTGCCCACCTCCCTCCCCATCCCAGCCCTCTGGATTCTCCCAGAGCACCAGCTTTGAGTGCCCTGCTTCATGCATCAAACTTGAACTGGTCATCTATTTTACATATGGTAATATACATATTTCAATGCTATTCTCTTATATCATCCCACCCTCACTTTTCCCCACATAGTTCACAAGTCTGTTCTTTACATCTGTGTCTCTTTTGCTGTCTTGCATATAAGATCATCGTTTTAAACTCCATGTATATGCATTAATATACTGTATTGGTATTTCTCTTTCTGGCTTACTTCATGTAAGGTACTTTTCTACAGTTTCTTTTACATTTTGCAAACTATCTACAGAAAACTTGCATTATTTTTAATAACAAAAAAATTTAGGTGGCTTTGGATTCAAGCACACCTGCATTGGATTTCTATCCTAGATTTGTCCCTTCCTAGCTGTGTGACTATTGGTAGATTATTTAAACCCTCCAAACTTCAGAGTTTTTATCAATCTGTAAAATACAATTAATATCATCTATTTCCCACAACTGGCATGCAGAAAAATGAGATAACATTAGCAATCTGTATTATCCATAGTTACTTTCCTTCTGTCTCTTCTTTTATATTCTCACCACAATACCTAGGGCATTCAAGCAATGGTCTTTGAATAATAAAAATAACTTTACAATGGCAAATTTTCAAAGCTGTACAAAAATTAAATTTCACTCACTATGGACAGAATAACTATATAGATGTTACAAATTTAAAGGATTTAGGTAGCAAAATTTCCACAGACACCACCCCTAACATACACCTACTTTGATGTGACTTTTTGTTTGCCAACATTTGCAAATCAAAGAGTACACAGGAGAATCTATATTTCTAACATCTTGAAAATAAGAAAATCTAGCAACAGTGAATGCAAATTCCAACTTAAAGGGATCTCTAGGGAAGAACAACAGTGACTCTCTTTAGATAGATATATATTTTGAAGCTTTCTGCAATTTCCAGCATTATATTGTTTCCCCAACACCAGGTCTACTATACTTATGTTCATTATCTACTTGCTCTCTATTTATGTTTATATTTCCCAATTTCATTCACCAAGCCAAAAAGAACCAAGGGAAAAAATCTTTTCCTCTAAATTCAGATATTGAAGGGAAATTTTAGACTTAGCACTACTAATTTTTATATTCATGTTTTACTTTCTTTGCAAATAATTCAATAGAAATATATTTAAAAGTTTAAAAATTATTTACAAGCCAATAAAGCACCACAAAGCTAACTGAATTATCTACCCCATCTGGAAGCAGTAATGTCCTTTTAACAGCTAAAAAAATCTGTTAAAACTAAAATCATGATTTTACTGACACAAAAAAGTTGTATTTTCCCTCTTCTACAGGGTCTCTACATTACTTAATATCAGAACTCAGTACCATCCAGTATCTACCATTTGATGTATGAGAAGAAATAAGCCATTGTTGGCCGTGGTAAGACACGTTAGCTCTCAGAGTCAAATCTCATTGAAGAGAAAGAGAGAGAGAAAGGAAAGAAAGAAGGAAGGAAGGAAAGAAGGGTAGAGGAAAGAAAAACAAGGGAAGGAGGGAGGAAAAGAGGAAGAGAGAGGAAAAGCAAAAATCCTCCACATAGGAGGAAGGCAAGAGGGGACAGGGGACAGAAAATACTGGGGAGTCAATGGCTGACATAGATAAGGCTTCAGTTCAGTTCAGTTCAGTTGCTCAGTCGTGTCCGACTCTTTGCGACCCCATGAATTGCAGCACGCCAGGCCTCCCTGTCCATCACCAACTCCTGGAGTTCACTCAGACTCACGTCCATCGAGTCAGTGATGCCATCCAGCCATCTCATCCTCTGTCGTCCCCTTCTCCTCCTGCCCCCAATCCCTCCCAGCACCAGAGTCTTTTCCAATGAGTCAACTCTTCGCATGAGGTGGCCAAAGTACTGGAGTTTCAGCTTTAGCATCATTCCTTCCAAAGAAATTCCAGGGCTGATCTCCTTCAGAATGGACTGGTTGGATCTCCTTGCAGTCCAAGGGACTCTCAAGAGTCTTCTCCAACACCACAATTCAAAAGCATCAATTCTTCAGCGCTCATTTATGTTTATAAGGTGTTTATAACTGGAGTTGAGATTTGTGATTATTCTAGGCTTTTTTATTTGTACTACATTATTTGAACATTATAATAAGCATTTTTTTAATTTATCTTTTTTATTTTATTTTTAAACTTTACATAATTGTATTAGTTTTGCCAAATATCAAAATGAATCCGCCGCAGGTATACATGTGTTCCCCATCCTGAACCCTCCTCCCTCCTCCCTCCCCATACCATCCCTCTGGGTCGTCCCAGTGCACTAGCCCCAAGCATCCATTATCGTGCATCCATCCTGGACTGGCATCTCGTTTCATCAATCCATTTACTTTTTAAAGGCAGCAGGGCAATTGTCCACTTATCTAGTTGGTACAAACCCTGCATCACTGTGTCAGACAGTAAAGGCAGAGAAAAGATGTCTTTCTGCTTTTATTTGTGTGACTAAGACTGGTGGTTCAGGAACTTTCAGCCTGCAAACCAGCTTCACTGTTCTTAAACTTACTAGAATTTCACTTTAGTTCCAGCAACCATTTCTCAGTCTTAGTTTTCCAAAATTTCTTGAGCTCCTATTAGTTTCATTTTAGTAGGAATTGGGAGCATCATCTTAAGTTCTGCTTATGTGCATGCTAAGTCACTTCAGTTGTGTCAAACTCTTTGCGACCCTATAGACTGTATCCTACCAGACTCCTCTGTCCATAGGATTCACCAAGCAGGAACATGGGAGTGGGTTGCTGTGCCGTCTTCCAGGGGATCTTCATAACCCAGGGATCGAACCCTTGTCTCTTGTGCCTCCTTCATTAGCAAGTGGGTTCTTTACTACTAGCTCCACCTGGAAAGCCCACGTGCTGCTTAGCCAGATGCATTTTAAACTCAAAGTCTCAATGGCAATTATTAGAATCCTCTTTCTCTGTAAGACAGATAGCACAGAATAATTGTGGATATGCTGATAAAAAAGATAAGAATCGAATTACTTTTTTTTTTTAATTAGGCTGATAGGGCAAGGACATGTCAACTGCAATTACATTGTCATTTACCAAACCAGGAAGCATTTCCCATTATTATCTGCTTGATTCATTCAAATAACGGTTCTGGGTCTGCTTTGGGAGAAAGAAAAGGCAAAGACAATGCCCCTGTCTTCACAGTCAATGCCCCTGTCTCCATAGTCTAGGAGGCTGGTCTCTTAGAAGTTTATTACAAAAGCAGATTGATCTTTGTAGATCACTTAGCAAAGCACGTAGGGCATATAATTTAACTCCAAGAAATAGGGCAATAATCAGAAAAGGATGCAGTTCACTGTAGTTCTAGCTTGGAATGTAACAGTCAACTCACTCCCGGTCTTCCAACTTGACTTATTGCAACAGTCTAACATCATACACTTTAACATAATTATGCCAGATTGAAATGAAATCAATTAAGACAAGGGAAAAGCTATAAAAAATATGGGGAAATCAATCTAAGGACATTGTCACTCATTTTCAAATCAATGATGAGAAATATAGGGATTGAGAGACAGTGTGTGTGTGAGAGAGAGGGAGAGAGTGAGAAAAAATAAAAATTCTTTGGACCAGCAAAAACTGTCAGGTGAAAGATTTTCTAAAATGATTTCTAATATTGGTTCATTATACACTTATAGTTTACTAATGAACTCACTAGCACTCACTAATTTTATTTTTCATTAGAATTGAGACCACATTAATGTACTTTTGAAATATATGTGACAGCATGAATTCATCAATATAAAATAGTTATTCATCACAAATGTAAAAACAATCAGGTTTTAACCTCTACCAGGCACCCTGTACCAGGCACCCCGTATCCCGTATTTCTCAAAGTAAAGCTATTTAGTTGCATGTTGTCTGAAGAAGTGAAGGAATAAACTTTTTTGGTTTAACCAAAATATTTTATAAGACTACTATGTTAAATGTTGTTGACATTTCACAATAATATTAAAGTATTACACAAGACATGGTTCAACTTACTTGGGAAAAAAAGAATCAAAATTAAAATTCAGGAAAACAGCCAAGCCTTTGAAACATAATTACAGCTACCATGATTGTTTTGGAGCAGGATGACCTTTGGGACTGTAACAAAACTCTAAGAACCCCAGTGAATTTTCCTGAAGGAATAGGATACAATAGAGAAATAGGCCTGGCTCTAAGACCATCCAGATAAAGATCCTTATCCAGAGCTTTTGCCACAGCAGGATCCTTGTGGATAATCTGTTTAGTTTTTTGAAAATGAATTTCATCTATATTTTCTGAGCAATCTCCTGACACGTCACTTTTAAGTGAAATTCACAAAAGGAGTGTCACCTCAGTTGAAGTTTAATGAAATAATTGGCAAAACCCTGGAGACCCAATCTACTGAAAATCATGAAAAGAGTCAAAGTCAACTTTCCCTCATTCATAGTAATAGGAGACAGGAAAAATTAATTTCAAATGTTTCTTCTACTAATCTGCTAACAAGGCAATGAGTTATCTGAGTTGATTTTAGCCCCTCTGGGATAAATATTAATGGTAATCAAAATAACAAAATGAATAATAAATTCTGATCACGTAAACCACACACATTCACTAGGGGGACAGTGTGTGTGTGTGTGTGTGTATAAACAATGACACTAAACAATGTCTTGTAAGTGATTTCAAATGGTAATTTCTCAGCAAGCAATGTGAGAAGCTGTAGGCCAATATTTGCTCATACATGCTCCTCAATACCCTCGCAATACCAGATCTGTACTCTATAAACACCAAACCCATTTGAATTTATATGTGTAAACTGTAAGTGTATACTGTGGTATGCCAAAATTTGAGGGATAACAAGCAGGGGCACTATTATTATTCTTCTTCCTTACAACTTCATCCCCAGTAATAGTCTTAATTCACTGTACCTTACATCAGTTTGACGCTCTTACTGACTCACAGTCCATAAAGTACTTTCTTCCCTTTAGTACTGTCTGTCATCAAACATGGAATACAACAAACGTGTCCATGCAAGGTACAATTTATCTACTAAGAGTTCACACTTCATTAGCTTGTCCCCCTCTCAAGAAAGACATTGATTCTGAGACTAACGATATTTACCATTTAAATCTATGATTTGTGCAATAGAAGAGAATACACAACAGAAAGAGTTGTGCTTTCTGTTCACCCAAATCTGTACATGTAAAATGTACCTATCTCTTTTGAACTAGAAATGACTTCAAGCATCTTGATACTGGATCAGAGACTTGGAGAAAAAAAAAAAAAAACTCACTATGGTTAAGTTCTCAGAGTGGCATACCAAAAGAAGAAAAATGAACTGCCTAGAACACCCTTCTTCCCCTCCTCCTAATCATCCATTATCCCTCAGATTTTCTATTCCTATTTGCTTGCCTACTTACACCATTTTCAATTTTATTTTAGATGTGTAATATTTGATGGGCCTTAAGCTTTCAGGGAGGAAATCACTATATAAATCTAACAATAAATAAATAATAAATAAGAGAAATAACTGACTATGTGTGAGTGGCGCTAAAAAAGATCTATGGGGCACGGTTATAAATAGAGGCTGAAAATAAGTCAACAATGTAGTATTTCTGTTAGTAAAGCAAACCCAATGCTGGGGGCACATATGAAAATGGAGTTTTGCATTGATAAGGTAATAACTAAGTCCTAAAGCCACCTTGAAATTGAGTTTGAAGGTAAAAGGTAACAAACAGCTAATGAGGTGGTATCCACTGATTAAACATCCTATTACCATTATTACAAAATTTTTATCAAATAAATTTGGCAACTCCAATGTGATGTATATCAGTTTACTGGGATTGGAATTACTGGGTTTGCAGTTAAGCAGAAAGGCAAGTGACAAATGTCACATGCACTTAATATCTTCTAAGTACCAGAAGTTTTATAACCATTGTTTCATTTAATTCTTGCAACAATCCTATGAGGTAAATATTATCATCCTCATTGAATAAACAAGAAAAATGGGATGCAAGGAGGATAAGTCACTTGCCTAAGATCACACAATAAGCAGGTAATTAAGCTAGGATTCAACCTACGGCATGTCTGATTTCAAAGCCTGTAATTTTTATGCCACCATGACACCTTAAAAACTTTATCTGAATTCTAGAAAAAGGAGATGCCCTTCCTGAAGAAACAATTTTGTGATGGTGAGGAAAAAATTCCCAGAAATATGCAAAAGCACCTGAACACTAGCAAAAATGTCAACTTTCTCAGAACAATAGAAATTAACTAAAAATTTGCAAGAATCTGAATATTTAGTCAAGAAAAGTGGCTGAATGTGAATTTTATGTTATTTCAACCTGCTCAGTTCCCATGTTCTTCAGCTCTGATGTAACCTTGAAAACTGACAGCCTCACAATGACCAAAGTTATGGAAACTCACAGCCTAACAGAACTGGACGGGGAAAAGTTGGTTTGGAGCTCCTAAAAGCCCTATCCCATAATGATTTTCTTAATTTGACCTGTCTCAGGACTGCCTGAAAAGTTTCATCATCAAGGCTTATCTTTACATGCTCAGACTGAGAGCTCACTCTGTGTTTGTCAAAAACAATCAGCAGCAATTAATTGAATATTGCACCTGCCTGAAGTGGCAATATATTAAGTTGTAGGTAACAAAAGTATGACCCTTCAAAAAAAAAAAAACTAAAACAGGAAAAACTGGAAATGAAGCATTACTGGGGGCTTTAATAAGTCACTAATATGTCTATGAATCTAGAAAGTCATGTGCATGCACAAGACTATGTGCGGAAAGACATGGAAAGGTCCTAATCTCTCTGACATTGATGTTCTATCAAGAGGAAGCATGTCCCAAAACACATCCAGAGTCCCTTGACAAAGAAGTCTCTGCCAAAGAAACATGTTAGTTGTCATATATGACAAAGAATGCTGACTTTGGATAATTAATTTAAAAAATAACTAAACTAACTGACCACCAAAAAAAAAAAAACAAATAAAAACAACAAAAATTATGGTGTGGGGGTGAGATTCCCAGAGTTACCACATTATATATTTTTAAATGTCTAGTTTCCAACAGATACAGGAAAGTATGGTGCATACACAGATTTTAAAAGCAGGTAATAAAGTTTGTGCTCTGGGGCAACCCAGAGGGATGGGATGGGGAGGGAGGTGGGAGGGGGATTCAGGATGGGGGGCACATGTTCACCCATGGCTGGTTCATGTCAATGTATGGCAAACACCACCACAATATTGTTAAGTAATTACCCTCCAATTAAAATAAATTATTTTTTTTTAAAAAGCAGGTAATAGAACTGGCCCTGGGACACTAAGGCATTGGACTTACTAGACAAAGTAAGTAAGTAAATATGCTCAAAGAGTTAATGGAAACCATAAACAAAGAATTACAGAATAAGAGTGATGTCTCACCAAATAAAAATATCAATAAGAGATATAAAATGATCAACTATAATTTTAAAATTGAAAAGTGTTAATGTATGGCAAAACCAATACAATATTGTAAGGTAATTAGCTTATAATTAAAATAAATAAATTTAATTTTAAAAAAGAAAAGTATTATAAATAAAATTTAAAATTTACTTAGCTCAGCAGCAGATTTTTACGTCAATAGAACATTCTACCCAACAAAGAAGAGTGTATATTCTTCTCAAATGTACTTGTAACATTCTTCAGGATAAACCATATATAGGGCAATAAAGCAGTTTTCAGTAAATTTAACAGAACTGAAATAATTTTTAAAAGTGTGTTCTCAGACTACAATGGAGTGAAATTGTAAAGCAACAGAAGAAAATTTGGAAATTTTTAAATTTTGTGGGAATTAAGCAACATACTCCTAAATAGACATTAGGTACTAGAAGAAATCAAGTAATTTAGAAAACACTTTCAGATGAATAAAATCAAAAACACAATATATTTAAACTTATAGTGTGCAGTGAATCAGTGCTTAGAGGAAATTTATACCTGTAAATGCCTATATTTAAAAATATATAATAAAAATAACATTAAATTTTCACATTAATAAACTGGAAAATAAAGATACAACTACACTCAAAGTCAACAGAAAGAAGTAAATAATAAAGTTCAAAGAGGAAATAAGTGAAATGGAGAACAGCAAAACATTCGAGAAAATTAATGAAGTGAAAGTTGTTTCTATACAAAGAACAACAAACTTGAAAAACCTTTAGCTAGACTGACAAAAATAAAAGGAAGAAGAGACTTGAGTTATAAGAATCAGGAATAAAAAAGGAGATCTCACTACTGACTTTAAGGGTTGTAAGGGATTACAATGATGACCAGCTATATGCCCATAAACTTGACAGCCTTAACAAAATAGATAAATCCCTACAAAGGTAAAAGCTACTAAAACTTCCTCAAGAATAAATAGAATAGCAAGTAAACTTATAACAAGTAAGTGAAAGTGAAAGTTGCTCAGTCATTTCTTACTCTTTGCTGCCCCATGGACTGTAACCTGCCAGGCTCCTCTGTCCATGAATTCTGCAGGCCAGAATATTAGAATGGGTAGCCTTTCCCTTCTCCAGGGAAACTTCCCAACCCAGGGATTGAACCCAGGTCTCTCACATTGCAGGCAGATTCTTTACCAGCTAAGCCACCAAGGAAGCCATAACAAGTAAAGTGGTTGCATTAATAATAATAATAACTTTCCCACAAAGGAAAGCCCAGATCCAAATTGCTTCATTGATGAATTTAACCAAATATTAGGAACAGTTAACACCAGCACTTTACAAACATTTCCAGAACATAGAAGAAGAGGGGCCAATTCCCAACTCATTCTGTGAAACCAATATTACCCTGCTACCAATAACAATTCAAAGACATCATAAGAATAATAACAAAACACAATATAGCAACATATCTCAGGTGTGTAGACACACAAAAAAATCCTCAGCAAAATATTAGTGAACCAAATTCAACAACATATAACAAAAAGTATACATAATAACCATGTGGGATTTATCCCAGGAATGCAACACTAGTTCAATGCATGAAAATCTATCAGTGTAATATGCCATACTAATAGAATAAGGGACAAAAGCCACATGATCACCTTAAAAAATATAGAAAAGTCAAATTATTTGGCAAAATCCAAAACACTTTTATGATAAAAACACTCAAAGAAGAATGCAAGATAATCTGCTCAATCTAATAAAAATATAATCCACAAAAAAGCTCACAACTAGCAACATGTTTAGCAATGAAAGGCTGAATGCACTACCCCTAATACTAGGAACAGGACAAAAATATTTACTCTTCCCATTTTTATTCAGCATTGTAGTGGGCGATTAGGCAAGATAAAGGAATGAAAAATATCCATATTAGAAAGGAAAAGTAAAATGATCTCTATTTGAGGATGACCTAATCTTATATTTAGAAATCTCAAGGGATCCATGGGCTTCCATAGCAGCTCAGCAGTAAAGAATTTGCTTGCAATGCAGGAGTTGCAGGAGATGAAGTTTCAATCCCTGGGTCAAGAAGATCCCTTGGAGTAGGGCATGGCAACCAACCCCATTATTTTTGCCAGGAGAATCCCGAGGACAGAAGAGCCTAGAGGGCTACAGTCCATAGCCTCACAAAGAGTTGGGCACGACTGAAGCAACTTAGCATGCATGCACGCACACAAATGGATACACACACAAACACACACAAACACACACACTCACACACAACAAAACAAACAAAATGCTATTAGAATGAAAAACTAGTTGAACTAGACTGAAGGATAAAACATCAATTTAAAAAATCAGTTGTTTTACACTAAGAAAGAACAATCTAAAAACTAAATTAAATTAAGAAGCAAATCCACTTAAAGTGGCAACAAAAAGAATAAAATATTTAGGGATAAATTTAACAAAAAATATTCAAGACTGATATATTGAAAATTATAATACATCATTGAAAGATATTACATATAAAAGTAAATAAAAATACATCCAAAAATCACAGACTGAAAGCTTTAATATTGTTAAGATGACAGTATTCTCCAAATTGATCTATAGAGTCATTAAAATTTCAGGTGGATTTTTACAGAAATTTAAAACCTAATCTTAAAATTAGAATGGAAATGCAAGGAGGACCAAATAGCCAAAAACAATCTTAAAAAATTAACAAATTTGGAAGAGTCACATTTTTAAATTTCAAAACTTACCAAATCACAACAGTAATCAAGACAGTGTAATACTCTATTAGGATCAGAATATAGATAAATAGAATAGAATGGAGAAACTAGAAATAACCTCTTAAATTTATTTTCATCAATTGCTTTGGACAGAGTACAAAGACAATTTTATGGAAGACAGAAATGCCTTTCAATAAAAAGTGCTTTTCAACAAAAGCAGGATATCTACATTTAAAAGAACAAAGGTGGACTTCTACCTCACACCATATAAAAAATTAACTCAAAGTGAATTAAACACCTAAAGGTAAGAGCTAAAACTATAAAACTCTTAGGAAAAAACATAAGGGTAAGTTTTCATGACCTTGCATTAGGCAATGGTTTCTTAAGATAAAACAGCATAACACAAGTGACAAAAGAAAGAATATGTTAAATAATTTTAATCAAAATTTTAACATTCTGTGCTTAAAAGGTGCCATGGTGAAAGTGAAAAGACAATCAACAGAATAGGAGAAAATATATGCAAAATATATATCTGATAAAAGACTAGTGTCTAGAATATATTAAGAACATTTAAAACTCAATTATAAGAAGAAAAATAACCAAATTGAAAATGGGTAGAGAATATGAGTGGACTTTTATCCAAGGAAGACATACAAATATTCAATAACCATAGGAAAAGATGCTTAACATCATTAGGCACCAGAGAAATGCAAATCAAAACCAAAATAAGATGTAAAATCACAACTGCAATGAAATACACAGACAATAACACACACTGGAAAGGATGTGGAAAAACTGAAACCACTATACACTGCTGCTTGAAATGTAAAAATGTGCGTCTACCTTGGAAAATAATTTAGCAGTTCTTAAGAAATTTAGACATAGAATTACCATATGACCCAGGAATTCCACCACCAGGTACATACTCAAAGGAATAGAAACCATATGCTCATGATGTTCATAGCAGCATTACTTATAATAGCCGAAAGATAGAAATAACCATAGTGTCCATCAACTGATGAAATAAAAAACAAAATTTAGTGTAGTCAAACAATGAAATATTATTTGGTTACTAAAAGAAACAACTGAAATTACAGAGCTTAAAGGATGAAAGAGAGGATTTGTTACTCCAAATCCAATTATACTAACGAGAATCAGTGAAAGGGAAATGAATCTCTGAGGGGAAGAATGACATATCATTTTTAAGGTTTTGTGATGGCCAAAGAAGTGGTCATATTTAACAAATTATGTATGATTCTGTGATCAGAGAGTCTAAGGGGGAATATGGCACAGTGTGTGAGGAGATAACTGAAATAAAATCAAAGTGAAACCATCTACCTCAGATTGGGACTTGAACCCATGTGCTGGGACTCAAGCCCAGACAAAATCCAGTTTGGGACTCAAACCCACGTGACAAGGACCCGAACCCAGTCAAAACCCACTCTCTTCCAACTGATATCACAGACCTGGTTCCAGGACCTAATGAAACTCAGGTTCTTGATGTCTAATTACAGAAAGAATTCAGTGAGAGACAAAGTGATAGGTAAGAAGTGGATTTATTCAGAGTGAAACACACACCACAGACAGAGTATGGGCCATTGCAAGGGCCAAGTGTGGCAGTCTGGAAATCTGGTGAGTTGTTATGGGTTGGGTAATTTCATAGGCTAATGAGTGGGAGGGTTATTCCAACTATTGTGGGAAAGAGGTAGATTTCCAGGAATGGGGCCACTGCCCACCTTTTGGTCTTTTAATGATACCTTGGAACTGTCATCCTTGTGAGTGTGTCATTTAGTTTGCTGATTGAGGATCAACTTCTAGTTGAAGTTGACTTGTCTACTATCTTTCAGTGTCATATCTTTCTGCCTTTTAATACTGTTAATAGTGTTCTCAAGGCAAGAATACTGAAGTGATTTGCAATTCCCTTCTTCAGTGGACCACATTTTGTCAGAATTCTCCCATGATCTGTCTGTCTTGGGTGGCCCTACATGGCTCATAGTTTCATTGAGTTAGACAACACTGTGATCCATGTGACCAGTTTGGTTAGTTTTCTCTGATTGTGGTTTTCATTCTCTCTGCCTTCTGATGGATAAACATAAGAGGCTTGTGGAAGCTTCCTGATCAGAGAGATTGACTGTTGCAGAATCTGGGTCAGCAGTGGCCACAGGACTGGAAAAGGTCAGTTTTCATTATGATCCCAAAGAAAGGCAACGCCAAAGAATGTTCAAACTACTGCACAACTGCACTTATCTCACACACTAGTAAAGTAATGCTCAAAATTCTCCAAGTGAGGGTTCAGCAGTACCTGAATTGAGAATTTCCAGATGCTCAACCTAGATTTAGAAAAGGCAGAGGAACCAGAGATCAAATTGCCAACATCCATTGCATCATAGAAAAAAACAAGAGAGTTCCAGAAAAACGTCTACTTATGCTTTATTGACTACACCAAAGCCTTTGACTGTGTGGATCACAACAGACTAGAAAATTCCTCAAGAGTTGGGAATACCAGACCACCTGACCTGTTTCCTGAGAAATCTATATGCAGGTCAAGAAGCAACAGTTAGAATGGGACATGAAACAATGGACAAGTTCCAAATTGGGAAAGGAGTATGTCAAGGATGTATGTTGTCACTCTGCTTATTAACTTATATGCAGAGTACATCATGTAAAATGCCAGGCTGGATGAAGCGAAAGCTGGAATCAAGATTTCCAGGAGATGTATCAATAACCTCAGATACACAGATGATATCACCCTTATGGGAGAAAGCAGAAAGGAACTAAAGAGCTTCATGATGAAGGTGAAAGAGGAGAGTGAAAAAGTTGGCTTAAAACTCAACATTCAGAAAACTAAGATCATGGCTTCTGGTCCCATCACTTTATGGCAAATAGATGCGGAAACAATAGAAACAGTGACAGACTTTATTTTCTTGGGCTCCAAGATGACTGCAGATGGTGACTGCAGCCATGAAATTAAAAGACGCTTGTTCCTTGGCAGAAAAGCTATGAACAACCTAGACAGCATATTAAAAAGCAAAAACATTACTTTGTCGACAAAAGTCCATCTCATCAAAGCTATGGTTTTCCCAGTAGTCATATGTCGATGTGAGAGTTGAACCATAAAGAAAGCTGAGCGCTGAAGAATTGATGCTTAAACTGTGGTGTTGGAGAAGATTCTTGTGAGTCCTTTGGACTGCAAGGAGATCAAACCAGTCAATCCTAAATGAAATCAGTCCCGAATATTCATTGGAAGGACTCATGCTGAAGCTCCAATACTTTGGCCACCTGATGTATAGAACTGACTCATTGGAAAAGACCCTGATGCTGGGAAAGATTGAAGTCAGAAGAAGGGGACGACAGAGAATGAGATGGTTGGATGGCGTCACCGACTCAATGGACATGAGTTTGAGCAAGCTCTGGGAGTTGGTGATGACAGGGAAATCTGGTGTGCTAGAGTCCATGGGGTCACAAAGAGTCAGACAGGACTGAGACACTGAACTGAACTGTGTATCATCTTGGGCCCATTTTATTCTAATCTGTTTATGTTGTGTCCTCACACTATGTCATTTTTTCAAAAGTTGTGCCCTGCCCCCTTCCCTCCTATTTCAAAAGTACAATCAAGAAAGAACAAGACACATGGAAATATGTTAACTGCCTGAATAATATGATATGACTTATTAGATTTTAAAGGAAGAATGCAAAAATAGAAGGGAAAAGAGCCAGTCAAGAATGATGTTTTATGTGTGTAAAGCATTTTATACCTGATACTGAAAGTGAAAGTGTTAGTCACTCAGTTGTGTCCAACTCTTTTCAACCCCATGTACTATAAACCGCCAGACTCCTCTGTCCATGGAATTCTCCAGGCAAGAATACTGGAGCGGGTTGCCATTCCCTTCTCCAGGGGATCTTCCCAACCCAGGAATTGAATCCCGGTCTCCTGCATTACAGGTGGTTTCTTGACTGATTGAGCCACCAAGCCACTGTCACTCATTAGTTGATTCATTGATGGACTTATTCATTTAGCAAACATTGGTAGATAAGAAGCATTTAGCCAGAGCTACAAAAATGAATACAATCTGTCTCAAGGAACTCAAAGCTTAGACTAGGAATTGGGATTTGAAAAGGTTGAGAGATATTGAAAGAAACAATTATAACACAATGAAATAATATTGCCATTTATAAGTTTTAGCTATATAATTAATCAAAGTATGTACTAAGAGTACAGAGGAAAAGTAATAACTGATCCTTGAAAGAAGTTAGGGGACAAGACACACGCAAATGATTAGGAAAGTTTCAAAGAGATGGCACTTCTTGAAAATTAGGGAACAATAAAGCTAACAAGAGGCAGCAGTTCAGTGAAACATTTGAAAATCATTTCAAGAGGATGCTGCATGTGCTCTAAAACAAGGTTTACAAAGCACTTCCCATCTATTGTTCCATTTGATCATCATAAGCCTGAAAAAAAAGTAAGGCAATTATTATGATCAACATTTTACAGTCAAAGAAAACCAAGACTCAGGTTAATAGAGAAAGCAACTTTCTTACAAATGGCAAAATCAAGTTTCAGCTCAAGTCTTCTATTTCTTTAATAGGAGAAAGAAAGGAAAGTTATATGGACCTATGAGAGAGGAGTCAGGAAAGTAAAGATGACAGTAAATGTTGACTGGGAAGAGGAATTTTTGGTTCTTTTTGTGTTCTGGGACAAGATGAAGAAATAAGATAGACCCTCTATCTGGATCAGATTAGAAACAACTGTGCCACTCCTGCTTTAACCATCAAGAATTATGAATTTGCAACAGAAACAAGTAGAATAAAACCCTTTCAGAGAAAACTGAAGTCCATAATAAATTAGAAAAAACATCAAGTTGCTCTAAAGGAATTAAAGCCTCCTGGCCATGAAAGTTACATCTGAGGGACCTGAGGGACACGTAAAGTAAAAGTGAAGTTGCTCAGTCATGTCCAACTCTTTGCAACCCCATGGACTGTAGCCTACCATGCTCTTCCATCCATGGGATTTTCCAGGCAAGAGTACTGGAGTGTGTTGCTATTTCCGTCTCCAGAGGATCTTCCCAACCCAGGGATTGAACCTGAGTCTCCTGCATTGTAGGCAGACACTTTAACATCTGAACCAAGAGGGAAATCATAAGTGACCATGCAACTTCTAAATTAAAAAATAAATAAATAAAATTAGCACTGTTAATTTTGAAAAATCCTGGAGATCTGGATAGATATATTCTGGAAGGCAGAAGACAGGCAGCAATTTTCACTTTCAGGATGTTCCAAAAGGCATATGTCTAATATGATAAGCTATGAGTTTGATGTTTATTCCTGGCAAGGCTCTAAAATGGATTACTGAATGAACAGTTTGTGTACACTTACAAAAGGAAGCTGTAATTATTCAGAGTAAACATGGATTCACCAAGTATAGGTCATACTAATTCTACACAATCTAATTTCCTTTTTACAAACATTTTTCTGATAATAAAAATGTTTATTTGGGTAAATACTAAAATGATAGATAAGGAAAATAAAATAATTAAAACTTACCCTTAATGCTAACTAGAAATAGTCACTTGTTAATATTTTGGTGTACATAAGTCTCTTTATTTTTTTAAAATTTTATTTTATTTTTAAACTTTACAATATTGTATTAGTTTTGCCAAATACCAAAATGAATCCACCACAGGTATACCTGTGTTCCCCATCCTGAACCCTCCTCCCTCCTCCCTCCCCATACCATCCCTCTGGGTGGTCCCAGTGCACCAGCCCCAAGCATCCAGTATCGTGCATCGAACCTGGACTGGCGACTCGTTTCATACATGATATTATACATGTTTCAATGCCATTCTCCCAAATCTCCCCACCCTCTCCCTCTCCCACAGAGTCCATAAGACTGATCTATACATCAATGTCTCTTTTGCTGACTCGTACACAGGGTTATTGTTACCATCTTTCTAAATTCCATATATATGTGTTAGTATACTGTATTGGTGTTTTTCTTTCTGGCTTACTTCACTCTGTATAATATGTTCCAGTTTCATCCATCTCATTAGAACTGATTCAAATGTATTCTTTTTAATGGCTGAGTAATACTCCATTGTGTATATGCACCACAGCTTTCTTATCCATTCATCTGCTGATGGGCATTTAGGTTGCTTCCATGTCCTGGCTATTATAAACAGTGCTGCATTTTTATGCAGTTGATATAAATTTACAATTCAGTATCATGCTTTTTTATTTAATGTTTATTTCTCTCAGGATTTTTCTAGTAAATAGGTATTTATTTTTTATCATGTGCTGGGTAATATGTTCACTCTGAGCACAAAATTTTCAATTATACACTATTCTTCCATTTATTAAATTTATCCAAAATTATAAATTAGTAATTGAATGATATTCTATTATGTATGTGTGTAATTATTCATTCAATCTTTCCGTTACTGATTTATTAAATCATTTCTATTTATTTGCTATCATAAGCAATTTTATAATAAATATCCTGGTAATAAGGCCCTTTCTGATTTTGAACATATCCTTGGGATAGTTTCTAAATATAATTATAAAGTTAAGAAATACTCTAAGGTGAGGAATAAAGCAGGGATGCCCATTCCTGCCACTTCTATTTAGCATAGTCCTAGAAGTCCAGAGCAATTAGCTAAGAAAGAACAAGTAGAAGACATCCAAACTGGGGGTGGGGGGGAAGGAATAAAATTGCCTCTTTTTGTAGATGAAATGATCCTATATGTACAAAACACTAAAGACTCCACCAAAAACTATTAGGACTAAAAAATGAAACTTAGCAAAGTTTCAGAGTACAAAATTAGCATACAATAACCAGTAGCATTTATACTTCAAAAATAAGCTAACAAGAAAGAAACTAAGAAAACAATTTGAAACAGCATTAAAAAAAATACTTAGGAATAAAATTAACAAAGGAGGCAAACGGTTTGTACACTGAAAATTACAAAACATCAGTTAAAACAATTAAGAAACAGGAAAAATGGAAACATTCCGTGTTCATGAAGTGGAAGAATTAATATTGTTAAAATGTTCACACTATCTAAAGCAATCCACAGATTCAATGCTATCTGCAACAGAATTCCAATGGCATTTAAAAAAAAAATTTTTGTAAAATTCTAATGGAACTAGAATAACTAAAGTGGTCTTCAGAAAAAAGAACAAAGAGGCATCACACTTTCAGATTTCAAAATGTGTTAAAGTTATAGTAATTAAAACAGGATGGTACTGGCATAAATTCAGGCATATAGAACAATGGGATAGGGAGATGAGAAATAAACCAACACAATGAATCAACATAATAAGTCAATTAATCTTTGACAAGGATTCCAAGAATATCAAAAGGCAAAGGATAGTCTCTTTAAAAAGTAGTACTGGGGAAAATGAATATCTATATGCAAAAAAAAAAAAAAGAATTGGATCCTTATCTTACACCCTACACATAATAAACTCAAAATGGACTATATACTTCAGATCTGAGATTCTAAAACTCCTAAAAACACTTCTTAGCATTGGCTTTGGCAATGATTTATATGATATAGCACCAAAAGAACAGGCAACAAAATAAAAAATAAACAAGTGGAACTACTGGCAAGCCTGAGAGATATTGTAGGTCCAGGTCCAGACAACTGCAATAAAGTGAATATTGCAAAAAGTGAGTCACACGAATTTTTCTTATCTCAGTACATATAAAAATTATGTTTACATTATAAACTAGGCTTCCCAGGTGGCGCTAATGGTAAAGAACCCACCTGCCAACTCAGGAGACAAAAGAGACCTGGGTTTAGTCCCTGGTTTGGGAATTTCCCCTGGAGGAGGGCATGGCAACCCACTCCAGCATTCTTGCCTGTAGAATCCCATGGACAGAGGAGCCTGGTAGGCCAAGGTCCATAGGGTCACAAAGAGTCGGACATGACAGAATTGATTTAGCATGCATGCATATAGTCTATTAAGTGTGCAATAAAATGTGCATAATTAATTAAAAAATACTTAACTGCTAAAAATAATACTATCACCTGAACTTTCAGTGAGTTATAGTAGTAACATCAAAGATCACTGATCACAGAAAACCATAACAAATATAATAAAATGAAAGTGTTTGAAATATTACAAGAATTACCAAAATATAACACAGAGATACAAAGTGAGCAAATGCTGTTGGAAAATGGTGCTGATGGACTTGCTCGATGCTATTAACCTTCAACTTGTGAAAAACGCAGTATCTGCAAAGTATAATAAAGCAAAGGAAAATAAATGAGGTATGCCTGTACATCAAACTAAAAAGCTTCTGCAAAGGAAACAATCAACAGAATGAGAAGGCAAAATGTTTCTAAACTATATATCATAAAAGATTAATATTCAATATAGATAAGCAACTTCTACAATTCAATAGCAAAAAACAAACATCCCCTACAAAAACAAATAACCTGAATGAAAAATGGGCAACGGACTTTTATCCAAAAAAGACATAAAGATGGTAACAATAACCCTGTATACGAGACAGCAAAAGAGACACTGATATACAGAACAGTCTTTTGGACTCTGTGGGAGAGGGAGAGGGTGGGATGATTTGGGAGAATGGCATTGAAATATGTATAATATCATATATGAAACGAGTCACCAGTCCAGGTTTGATGCAGGATACTGGATGCTTGGGGCTGGTGCACTGGGACCACCCAGAGGGATGGTATGGGGAGGGAGGAGGGAGGAGGGTTGTGGCAGTTTCATTTTGATATATGGCAAAACCAATACAATATTGTAAAGTTAAATAAAATAAAATTTAAAAAAATAAAAGTTTGGAGAGAAAAAAGAAAAAGACATACAGGTGACTAATGGGCAAATAAAAAGATGCTCAAAGTCATTACTTACGATGGAAATGCAAATCAAAACCTCAGCGAAGTATCACCTCCAACCTGTTAGAATGGATATTTTCAAAAACAAACAAATACAGAAATGTTAGCAAGGATATGGAAGAATCGGAACCATGTATACTGTGGGGTTTTGAGGGGTTGTTTTTTTAAGTTCCTCTCTTTTATTTTGTTTTCTTTTTTTTTTTCTAAATTTTTATTGGAGTATAGTTGATTTACATTGTTGTGCTAGTTTCTGCTATACAGGAAGATGAATCAATTATACGTATACATATATCCACTTGTCTTGGATTATTTTCCCATATAGGTCATTACAGAGTATTGAGAAGAGTTCCCTGTGCTATATAGTAGGATCTTACTAGTATCTATTTTATAAATGTGTTGAGTCACTCAGTCGTGTTTGACTCTTTATGGCTCCATGGACTGTAGCCTGCCAGGCTCCTCTGCCCATGGACTTTTCCAGGGAAGAATACTGGAGCGGGTTGCCATTTTATACAACAGAGGATCTTCCTCAACCAGGGATCAAACCTGCATCTCCTGCATTGGCACGTGATTTCCTTACCACAAGCTCCACCTGGGAAGTTCAATATTTGTAATAAATAGCAGTGTGTATATGATGGGACCATGTACATTGTTGATGGGAATGTTAAATGTTTCATCGGCTATGGAAAATAGTATCAAAGTTCTTCAAAAAATTGATTAGAACTACTATATAATTCAGCAATCCCACCTCTGGGTATATATTCAAAATAATTGAAATCAGAATCTATAACTACCTACCTGCACTCTCATGTTCATTGCAGCATTATTCACAAAAGCCAAGATATGGAAACAGGTCACATGTCCTTCAACACATGAATGGATAAAGAAAATGTGGTATTTTTTATGTAGAATAATTAAATAGTGTTTAGCCTTTAAAGAGGAAATTCTTGCACTTAAGACAACTTTAATGGACTGTGGACAGATGCTAGGTGAAATAAGCCAGTTGCAGAATGACATATAATGCATTATTTTACTTATTGTTTTTCAGGCACTAAGTCTTGTTTGACTCTTTGCAACCCTACGGACTACAGGATGCCAGGCTTCCCCATTCTTCACTATCTCACAGAGTTTGCTCAAATATATGTCCATTGAGTCAGTGATGCCATCCAAGCATCTCATGCTCTGTTGCCCCTTTCTCCTCTTGCCCTTAGTCTTTCCCAGCATCATGGTCTTTTCCAATGAGTTTGCTCTTTGTATCAGTCCTTCCAATGAATATAAAGGTTTGATTCCCTTTAGGATTGACTGGTTTAATCTCTTTGCTGTCCAGGGGACTCTCAGGAGTCTTCTCCAGCACCACAATTTGAAAGCATCAATTTTTCAGCACTCAGCCTTCTTTATGTTCCAACTCTTACATCTGTACATGACTAATGAGAAAACCATAGCTTTGACTATACAGACCTTTGTCAGCAAAGTGATGTCTCTGCTTTTTAACAAACTGTCTAGGTTTGTCATAGCTTTCCGTCCAAGGAGCAAGCATCTTTTAATTTCATGGCTGCAGTCACCATCTGCAGTGTTTCTTGGAGCCCAAGAAAATAAAATCTGTCACTGTTTCCACTTTTCCCCCATCTATTTGCCATGAAGTGATGGTACTGGATGCCATAATCTTAGTTTTTTGAACGTTGAATTTTAAGTCAGGTTTTTCACTCTCCTCTTCCACCCTCATCAAGAGGCTCTTTAGTTTCTCTTCATTTTCTGCCATTATAGCGGTATAATCTGTATATCTGAGATTGTTGATATTTCTCCTGGCAATCTTGATTTTAGTTTGTGATTCATCCAGCCTAGTATTTTACACGCTGCTCTCTGCATATAAGTTAAATAAGCAGGGTGACAATATACAAACTTGATAAACTCCTTTCTCTATTTTGAACCAGCCCATTGTTCCACATCTGGTTCTAACTGTTGCTTCTTGACATGCACACAGGTTTCTCAAGAGACAGATAAGGTGATCTAGTATTCCCATCTCTTTAAGAATTTTCCACAGTTTTCACTTATATGGGATATTTAAACAATCAAGCTCATAGAAGCAGTGAATACAATTGTGGCTGCTAGGGAGTAGGGTATGGGGAAACAGACAGCTTTTCTTCAATGAATATAAAGTTTCAGTTATGGTAGTTAAATAAGTTCTAGAGATCTGCAGTTCAAAGTGGTGCCTATAGTTATCAAAATAATATTGTGAACTTCAAAATTTAATACAGTAGATCTCACGTTAAATGTTCCTACCACATAAAAGGAAGACAAGAGGAAACATTAAATATACCAGTGATTTTAATTGTGATGATACTATCACAGGTGTTTGCATATGTCTGATTCATTAAATTGTAAACATTAAATATGTACAAACTTTGTATGTCAATTACACCTCAATAATACTGTTAAATAATAAAGTCAGGGAATAATTGTTTTCTAATATCCTTTGTAAAATTTCCAAATTGCTTCCCATAAATGTACTACCAGTTTCTATCAGTGTTAAGTAGGTGTCCAAATGCAATGAATCCTTGCCAATATTGAGGCTTTATTTCTTGAACAAACTGATGGGTTAAAACAAATAATATATCCATTTCAAAATTTGCTATTGTTTGAACTTTGGTGAGATTTTACATCTTTTTAATATTTAATCATTCCATATAATTATTTATTTGATCTGTCTGATCATATGTTTGATCATTTTTATTTGGTCTTGATATTTTCTTATTGATTTGTATAAGTTCAAAAAATAAAAATGAAAAAAGTATTTTTCCAGTCATATTTGTTGTAAATGTTTCCTCAATTAATCTTTTTATTTTGTTTCTATATTTTGGGCATACAGAAGCTTTAAAAACTTGTGATCATATTATTGATTTTTTCATTTATTTTTTTCTTTGCCTTTATGCTTTAAAATTTCTTATTCAAAGATTAAGAAAAAAACCTTTATGTTTGTCTTTTTTAAACCTTTATGTTTATCTTTATACTTATGTACTTTTTAAGTAGAGTGTTACTAGGCTGGTAGCTCACAGATGTGCTTTAGACACAGTATATCAGGATTTCCAAAAGGCATCTGTGAAAGTCTTCAGTATCTGCCACCTCACTGGCTTCTTTTCCTGTGCCTATAATTATGCTCAATTTGTCACTGTTTTGAAAACAAAAACTTTTTTTAGAAAGGACTTTCTTAAAATTATCTCCTTCTTTGAATTCCATGGCAACATCTTCTCTTTATTATCCTCTTTCTTCTCTTAACCATGCTTTTTCTGTTAGTATTTGACTCATCATTTTAGCCCATTAAATGCAAGTGTTCTCCTAACCTCTGTCCTTTGTTGTCTACACAACATTTCATGAAGGATTCCATCAAATACCATATCAACTAATATCTACATGTCACTGATGCTCAAACTGATGCCAAAGTTCAAATTTCTCCCATGAACTCTACATCTTTACAGGCTAGTGTCCTTTGAATATATCCATCTGATTGTCCTACTTGGGAACCTAGATGAATGACCCTTCACAAAAAGCCATCAGCTTTTCTTTCTATACTTATCACTTTTTATTTGTGACTCAGTCTACCTCAAGAATTTATACACTTTACATCTTTCTCACATTTTACTCTCGACATTTGCTGGGTATACCCAGTCTGTTCTTAACACCATACTTTGGATGACTAGTCCTCTTGCCTAGGACATCCTACTGTTCATAAACCCCTACTCATGTTCAAGATCCACCTCAAATGCCAGTTTTACAATTATGTCTTCTCCACTTCTGTCAGTCACGGTTATTCTAGTCTCTATATTCCCAGAGTACTTTGCTCTTATTTGTCACTACATTGTATTTGAATTTATCTGATTAAATCTCTGTCTTCTATTTCTGAATGAGGGATTCCCAAGAATAGGGTATATATTATTTTCATCCTAACACCCCTAGTACCTAGAACCTTACATATATAATGTGGTTCAATACATGTTTATTGAATGAACGGTATATTTGTCGACAAAGTAATGAAAGACAAGCTGAATAATGTTATTAGGTAAATGATTGGTTCTCAACCTTGAGTACTAAAAATCATGTATTAAAATTAAAAGAGACACCTTGGCCACATTACCCAGATATTCTTATTCAATACATTCAGTTTAGAGCTTAGATATTTGTATGTTTTAAAATGTCATATATCATTCTGATGCACCACCAGGGTTGAATGCCTCTGACATAGTCATGAGTATACTCACAGATTTTCTTCAATAATTGATGTCAACCTGGAGGACATTGTTTTTGGGGAATACTGAAGGGATTTCATCTTGATCCTATCCCATTCAACATTTTCTTCAGTGATTTGGATGAGATCATAAATCAATATATTAACCCAATTTGCAGATAATCAAAATGGGAGTGGGGATGATAGTGAACTTTTAATGAGAAATTATTTTATGTAAGGTATTGAGTTATATAAATTATCAATTATCTTTCAATCCTTATTTGCAGATGAGGAAACTGAGACTCATAAAAGATGTGTCATTTATTTGCTCATGGCACCCATTAAGTATTAATAATAGAGGGAAAAGTCAAATCCATATACCAAAGCCTTACATACCCAAAACAGAGGTCAAAGTCAAGATCAAAGACCACTTCAAGAGAAGAGAGAATCAAATGATGTGAATTAAAACAAATTCAAAAGAAATGTGAAGCAGTCTTAAGTTCAAAGAATCAGCTGCACAAAATTTAAAATAAAATAAAAATTAAAAGATGAAAATCTAATACTAAAATAGTAAATATATCTACATGTTACTAATGGTATCATCAGTTAATAACATTATTTTTTGTAGGCAATTTGAATGTAGGCAATATATCATTTAAAAACTAAAATATTCCTATATAAACACTAACATTTATAATATCCCATTTTTAGTTTAAAAACTAAAACTTGTATATTTGTATGTATGTTTACATGTGTGAATGTGTATTTGTATTTAAAAGGGTGTACATTATATGCTTAGTGATTTCTGTGTTATGGGTCCAGAAGTGAGATAAACAGAATTTTTAATTAATGTACAATAAAAAAGAAAGAAGGATAAATTATAGGTTATCTTTACTTTTGTGTGTGTACTTTGCACCTTTCAATTTCCTAAATGTTTTACAATGTTTGTACTGTATGACCTTGTAATTCAGTCCCTCAGACTGTATGTTAATGAGGTAATTCAAAAGTAGAAAAAACTAAAATACAAAGATACCCATAATAATGCTATTTTTAAAAGCAAAATTTTACGAACAACCTAAAAATCCAATAATGTAATGGTGAGATGAATTAGGGCGTATCAACACGATAGACTATTTTTCATATATGAAAACCAAATGTAGCATCGTAAAAATTACTCACAAAATAATACTTATTAATAATGCAAAAAATAAATTTCACTTATGTATTCTAATTAAGAGTGCATAGAATATAAATATACTTGGATGAAACTTAGAGGGGATCAATTACAGTAAGTAAGATTATGAGTTCTTGAGTCAAATAGCCTGGTTTTCAAACTCACCATTGCCAGTTGTATAAACTTAGACAAGTCACTTAACTGCTTTGTGATCAGCTTATTAACCTATAAAATGAGGGTTATACTTAGCAAATGACATAAATTTAAGAACTTAATGAGAAGCTAGTAAAGTAATCTCACACGCTAGTAAAGTAATGCTTAAAATTCTCCAAGTCAGTCTTCAGCAATACATGAACCGTGAACTTCCAAATGTTCAAGCTGGTTTTAGAAAAGGCAGAGGAACCAGAGATTAAATAGCCAACATCCAAAAAAAAAAAAAAAACCAACATCCACTGGATCATTGAAAAAGCAAGAGAGTTCCAGAAAAACATCTATTTCTGCTTTATTGACTATGCCAAAACCTTTCACTGTGTGGATCACAATAAACTGTGGAAAATTCTTCAAGAGATGGGAATACCAGAAAACCTGATCTGCCTCTTGAGACACCTGTATGCGGGTCAGGAAGCAACAGTTAGAACTGTACATGGAACAACAGACTGGTTCCAAATAGGAAAAGGAGTACGTCAAGGCTGTATATTGTCACCCAGCTTATTTAACTTATATGCTGAGTACATCATGAGAAATGCTGGGCTGGAGGAAGCACAAGCTGGAATCAAGATTGCCAGGAGAAATATCAATAACCTCAGATATACAGATGACATCACCCTTATGGCAGAAAGTGAACAACTAAAGAGCCTCTTGATGAAAGTGAAAGAGGGGAATGAAAAAGTTGGATTAAAGCTCAACATTCAGAAAACTAAGATCATGGCATCCGGTCCCATCACTTCATGGCAGATAGATGGGGAAACAGTGGAAACAGTGGCTGACTTTATTTTTGGGGGCTACAAAATCACTGCAGATGGTGATTGCAGCTATTAAATTAAAAGATGCTTACTCCTTGGAAGGAAAGTTATGACCAACCTAGACAGCATATTAAAAAGCAGAGACATTACTTTGCCAACAAAGTTATGTCTAGTCAAGGCTATGGTTTTTCCAGTGGTCATGCATGGATGTGAGGATTGGACTATAAAGAAAGCTGAGCACTGAAGAATTGAAGCTTTTGAACTGTGGTGTTGGAGAAGACTCTTGAGAGTCCCTAGGACTGCAAGGAGATCCAATCAGTCCATGCTAAAGGAGATCAGTCCTGGGTATTCATTGGAAGGACTGATGTTGAAGCTGAAACTCCAATACTTTGGCCACCTGATGTGAAGAGCTGACTCACTTGAAAAGACCCTGACACTGGGAAAGATTGAGGGCAGGAGGAGAAGGGGACAATAGAGGATGTAATGGCTGGATGGCATCACCGACTCGATGGACATGGGTTTGGGTGGACTTCGGGAGTTGGTGATGGACAGGGAGGCCTTGCGTGCTGCAGTTCATGGGGTCGCAAAGAGTCAGACATGACTGAGTGACTGAACTGAATTGAATGAGAGGCTGCATGTAAACGATTTAGAACAATGTTTGGCACTTAATATTCACAATGTACCTATTGTCAGTTAGGCGTGTTCTATGCTGCTGCTGCTGCTAAGTCACTTCAGTCATGTCCGACTGTGTGTGACCCCATATGGCAGCCCACCAGGCTCCCCCATCCCTGGGATTCTCCAGGCAAGAACACTGAAGGGGGTTGCCATTTCCTTCTCCAATGCATGAAAGTGAAAATTGAAAGTGAAGTCACTCAGTTCTGTCCAATTCTTAGGGACCCCATGGACTGCAGCCTACCAGGCTCCTCCATCCATGGGATTTTCTAGGCAAGAGTACTGGAGTGAGTTGCCATTGCCTTCTCCATGTGTTCTATGGGTTGGGTTTTACATATTTTAACATGTTTATGACTTAAAACAACCCTATGAGGTAGATACTATTTTTATCGTCATCTTAAAGATAAGGAAACAGAGGAACAGATACATTAAACAGCTTGCTGGAGTCAAATAGCCAGTGAATAGTACAGGGAAAAATCAGATCCTGGCAAGCCTGACTCAAGAATCCATACTATTAACTGTTACGCTATACTATGATATACACAAATGAGTGCTTGAAAACAATGTTACTTTTTTTTTATATTGGAATATAGCTGATTAACAATATTGTGCTAGTTTCAGGTGCATAGCAAAGTTATTCAGTTATACATAAATATTTATCTATTCTTTTTCAAATTATTTTCCCAGTTAGAATATTACAGAATATTGAGTAGAGTTCTCTGTGCTATACAGTAAATCCTTGTTGGTTATCTATTTTAAGTATAGCAACAGTATGTACATGTCAATCCTAAACTTCAATCCTCTCCCTCCCCCCACTGCCATTTCCCCACTGATAACCCTAAGTTTGTTCTCTAAGTCTTTGAGTCTGTTTCTGTATTGTAAGTAAGTTCATTTGTTGAAAATGATATTATTTTTTAACATAGCAAAATTAAAACAAGAGAGATTTAAATATTCTTACAATATTGTTTAAGTGATTTTAAAATTAAAGAAAACAAACTTTAAAAAACAAAGATACAGCTTGAAATTAAAAAACAAAACTAGATATAAAACTAGAAAATATAGTTTATTCCTAGCTTAGGTAAAAATAAGAAAAGTACTAAAATTGGTTCCAATCTTTTAAAAAGCAACCTTCAATTATTTTCTATATCATATTTTCTGGATAATTAGTTTTATCTGTGGTTTGTCCAAACTGAGGAAGCAATTATTATTGTCCTTAGTTTTCCTTACTCACATTTTAAAGATATCCCAAAGTTGATGAACAAATTTGGCCTAACTTTTCCACCTTCTTTAGATTTGTCATGTCCCTTCTTAGGTTTTGCCATTTTATAATATTTTATAAGACTTTGTGACAACTTGCTTGTATTCTTACACCATTTGACTTTAGATGCTCAATTTACTGAACGAAACTCTCCACACTGTCTTCTTCCTACTGATGATACAACTTTCAAACTTAACTTTTCATGTCCTGTTTAATCAATCATTTCAGCACTCTCTTGTAATGTTCTAGGATTCACTATATAATTATTTTATTCATTTTGAAATACTGTTAGCTTTAACTTTTACCTATAGATCAATCATCCTATTGAATTCTAGCTAGTAGGAACCATTAGATCACTTCACTCTTAAAATCACATTCCTCAAAGTTGATACATGATATCTACTCTTCCAATTAAGAAGAAGAGAAAAAGTCATCACAAAGTCCACTGCTAAGCGTACTACTGGTCTTCACACCTATGTACCAGTGTTTAATTTCTTCCACTTTCTCTTTAGATTGAAAATGAGGCAGGTGATTTTTTTTTTCTTTTCTCTGATTATTTTTTTAAATATAAGTAACAAGTTGTCTAGGTATCTGCTATTTGCTTCCTGGCCTTCCAATTCTACTGAACCTGCATTATAACATACAACTACCATCTTGGCTCTACCCTTCCAACTTGACCCCACCTTCTTCCTCAAAACTCTAATGGTTTTCAGAGGCAGATACAAAGACACTGGAGAAGGGCATGGCACCCCAATCCAGTATTCTTGCCTAAAGAATCTCAGGGACAGAGGGGCCTGGTGGGCTATAGTCCATGGAGTTGCAAAGAGTCAGATACAGCTGAAGCAACTTAGCACACATACACTCATCAGGGACATTATGGAGCTTAATGAGAATCTAATGAACCTATGCTCTTCTGTCAGGTCTCAGCTCAAGTATTCCTACCTCAGTAAAACTTTTCCTTCCCTCTCTGAAAAGTCATGTCCCACTATCATATGCTCTCAGCATACCTAATACTTAAAACATTATCATTTTTCTGATTAATAGTTAATTCTTCAACTAAATTAAAAGTTATGTGATGAAAAGTCTTTTGTGTGATTTTGTTAGCTATTGAATATTATCACCTAACATAGTGCCTAGAATATAGTATATGATTATATATATATACTATATTATATATATAGTATATGATTTTATATGTATAGTATATGATTAATGATTATTTGTTGATAATAATGAATAAATCAATGAATGAATAACCCTACACACATACACACACACACACACACACATACACACATATGATATATATAGAAATTCAGAGATACAGAATACTACCTCTATATAAAAACTCTACATCTCCAGAATGGCATCTGAACACAGCAGCAACTTACCTAAAAATTTGCTGAGACTGGAACCCAAGCTCAAACTATGAGGTAGCTATATAATTGAAGCCAGCATACAGACTACAGTCCAAGGGGTCGCAAAGAGTTGGACAGGATTTAGCAACTGTACAATAAGGGATATGCTGAGCACAGCAACATATACATAGTTTGGAATTTAAGGGAGGGGGGTTCAGGACTGGGAACACGTGTACACCCGTGGCAGATTCATGTTGATGTATGGCAAAACCAGTACAATATTGTAAAGTAATTAGCCTCTAATTAAAATAAATAAATTTAAATTTAAAAAAAATCCTTCTTGAATCATTGACTTGGCAGAGAAGAGTTATTTGAATATTGTACAAAATAGGATAATTTAAAAAAATATGTACAACAAATTCTCTGTTGAAGGAGTTTTTAAAAAATGGAAATGGGAAAAAAAAATGGCCTAAATACAGACTTGTTATCGAGGAAGACTGAAAAAAGAGGCGATATTGACAGAAACTTTTGTTTTCCTCCATATGATTGGATATCAGCAGTTTGTAGTTGTTGTCCAGTCACTCAGTCGTGTATGACTCCATGAACTTCAGCACACTAGGCTTCCCTGTCTTTCACTATCTCCTGGAGTTTGCTCAACTCATGTCCATTGTGTGGTTGATACCAATCAACCATCTCATCCTCTGTCACCCCCTTCTCCTCTTGTCCTCAATATTTCCCAGTATCAAAGTCTTTTCCAGTCAGTCTGCTCTTTGCATCAGGTGGCCAAAGTTTCAGAGCTTCAGCTTCAGCATCAATTCATCCAGTGAATATTCAGGGTTGATTTTTTTTAGTATTGGTTTGATCTTCTTGCTGTCCAAGGGATTCTCAAGAGCTATCTCCAGCACCAGAATTTGAAAGCATCAATTCTTTGGTACTCAGTCTTCTTTATGGTCCAATTCTCATATTCTTACATGACTACTGGGAAAACCATACTTTTGACTAGATGGATGTTTGTCAGCAAAATGATGTCTCTGCTTTTTAATACAGTGTCTAGGTTTGTCATAGATTTTCTTCCAAGGAGCATGTGTCTTTTAATTTCATGGCTGCAGTCACCATCTGCAGTGATTTTGGAGCACAAGAAAATAAAATCTGCCACTGCTTCCAATTTTCCTACAAGTATTTGCCATGAAGTGATGGAACTGGATGCTATGGTCTTAATGTTTTGAATGTTGAGTTTTAAGCTAGCTTTTTTACTCTCCTCTTTTACCCTCTTCAAGAGGCTCTTTAGTTCCTTCTTGTTTTCTTCCATTAGGGTGATACCATCACCATATCTGAGTTTTTTTATATTTCTTCCAGCAATCTTGATTCCAGCTCAGCAGTTTGGTGTTGGTCTAAGTGGAAAAATGTTTTGGGGAAGTGAAATTTTGAAGTGAGATTCATTTCCACCCATATATTAATCTCAAGGTACCCTGTCCAATGTTGAAACACACATTGCTAACATCTGAAAAGAACTTGAGTAGCATCTGGAAAAGATAAAAAACTGTGACTCAAGTGTATTTAAATAAGTTCTATAGAGGAAATGAAACTCTTTAGCCCAGAGAAAAGAGCATTAAGAGTGGTTTCATTTTTTTTTTCAGGATCATTATTTTGTTTTATCCTGAAAAGTCACAATTCCCCATATCTACAATAGCAGATTAAAAGGAACCAATTTTGTGAGAAGCTCAACAAGCCTGTTCAACCTAAAAAATTCCCTGAGAGTAAAAATTGTTAGTTACATAAATGAATGATTTATAGGAGTTAAGCATCTCTTTTAACAAGGGTCTTTAGGAAAACAGATCAGCTTCTCAGAAGTTGGAAGTTTTGTGGTGCTATTTAAAGTCAGGTACAGGATTGACGTGGCTGTTGTGTGGACCACATGCCCTCTCAAGTTCTTTCCAGGCCTGCATATCTGTAAATAATGAAAAGTTAACCAATGAATCCAGCCCTCCAGACAAAACCATCATGCTGGTTTTCTGAAACACCTGGATTTTACCTCTCAGCAGCAATCAGTAGAAGAAAATATTTTTTGCATCCTGATAAAGGATAAAAGTCACACTTAACTACAGATTGCTAGAAAGTGTAGAGGTAGTGTAGTCAAACATTAAAGAATGCCATTGAACAGGTTGAGCCTAAGCTTTGTGGGCCTTTTCCACAATCTAGTCTTGTTGCAAATATCAAAGAGTATATCTAATATTATGTCTGCCAAATATATAACTCAGCAAGATGAGGTAACTAGATTGATACCCTTGAGAAGACAAAGTAAATAACCCATAGGACTGATGAGTAACACTGAGTTTCAACTGAGACTCAATGACTACCTGACCAAAGAAAAGAAAAAAATTCCAAACAGTTTCTCTAATGTAGCATTGATGGATTTTACATGTGGCCCTCAATTCACAGGTATAATTTGTTTTAGCATACCCTGAGATCCTGCCCATGTGGACTGTACATAGCATATAGTATTTAGTATTCACAGTAGAGATGTCACATTCTATTAACTACACTGTATTAAAACCTGCCGTTCTCAGTTAAACTGTAACACAGAAAGGATATGTGTGTATATTTATATGTATGTATGTGCAGCAAACTCATTAACAATTTTTGTACTTTTATACACAATAAATGAACCGTTTGCATAATCTAGCAAAGAAAAAGATTGAGTGAAACAGTCCTAAGGGATTCATGGAAGTTTGGCAAAATAAAAGCATCAGCTTGTGGAGAACAGTACAGCTAATTAACTTAAATTTTTGGATATTTCCCCACTCATACATTTATTCAAAGAGTCACATGAAAATCTTTGTAATCTTGTGTTTGGAAACTTTCTGTTTGCTTACCTTGGCCATATGACTTGAAACATCACATCTTGATGAAGTTAAACAAATAAGATAGACTAGAGAGTGAAAATGAAAGTTTTTAAACACTCTAAATCTTAAGTTCTATTGGTGGTTCACCAGATACATCTGTAGTACAAACTTCCCTCCAAAAGACAATAATCTTAACATGCAGAGGACTTGGGTCTGATCCCAGGCCAGGGAACAAAGATCCCACATGCCATGAGGCAACTAAGTCCTCGTGCTGCAACTACTGAGCCTGCCTGCCTTAACTGGAGATCCTGTGTGCTGCAATGAAAAATCCCACATGATGCAATGACAGTCTGATGCAGTCAAATAAACAAATATATTTTAAAAGACAATAATCCTCAGAAACGTGTAGGTGCATCTTATTGGCTCATTACTTCTAGGTAGTTGGTGTTTAAAAGAATTTTCAATGAGGGTGGTCTGTGCATGAAAATTATATGAGGAGTTTAGAGGTTAAGGGTAAATTTTCTAGATTTCAGATTTGCTTTTACTCTGACAGAAACACCCAGTCTTCCATAACCTAATTTTTTAAAAATAATTAATTTATTTATTTTAAAACTTTAGTGAACTTTAGTTGGCTTACAATGTCATGTTAATTTCGGGTGTATATACACGGATTTAGTTTTATATATGTGTGTGTATATATATAACATAATATGTATATATACATACATTTTATATGTATGTATGGAGAAGTAAATGGCAACCCATTCCAGTATTCTTGCCTGGAGAATTCCATGGACAGAGGAGCTTTGAGAGCTACAGTCTATGAGATCACAAAGAGCTGGAAACAAGTGAGTGACTAACACACACATACCATATAAAATATATATATTATTTTTCAGGTTCTTTTCCCCTATAGGTTATTATAAAATAAAATTGAGTATAGTCACCTGTGCTATGCAGTAGGTCCTTGTTGGTTATCTATGTTATATATAGTAGTGTGTATATATTAATCCCAACTTCCTAATTTATCCTTTCCTTCACCTTTCCCCTTTGGTCTGGCAATTTACAAAGATGCTTACTCTTGGAAGAAATGTTATGACCAACCTAGATAGCATATTGAAAAGCAGAGACATTACTTTGCCAACAAAGGTCCCTCTAGTCAAGGCTATGGTTTTTCCAGTGGTCATGTATGGATGTGAGAGTTGGATTGTGAAGAAAGCTGAGTGCCAAAGAATTGATGCTTTTGAACTGTGGTGTTGGAGAAGACTCTTGAGAGTCCCTTGGAATGCAAGGAGATCCAACCAGTCCATTCTGAAGGAGATCAGCCCTGGGATTTCTTTGGAAAGACTGATGCTAAAGCTGAAACTCCAGTACTTTGGCCACCTCATGCGAAGAATTGACTCATTGGAAAAGACTCTGATGCTGGGAGGGATTGGGGGCAGGAGGAAAAGGGGACGACAGAGGATGAGATGGCTGGATGGCATCACCAACTCGATGGACATGAGTTTGAGTGAACTCAGGGAGATGGTGATGGACAGGGAGGCCTGGCGTGCTGTGATTCATGGGGTCACAGAAATTCGGACACGACTGAGAGACTGAACTGAACTGAACTGAGTGAAGGACTTCTGCAACTTCATTAAGAATTTGTATCCGAGGTCCCAATAACATGGACAACTTCATAAGCCTCTGGAGACAAAAATGGCAACCCACTCCCATATTCTCGCCTGGAGAATCCCACGGACAGAGGAGCCTGACAGGCTATAGTCCATGGGGGTCACAAGAGTCGGACATGATTTAGCAACTAAAACACCATAAGTTCTATCTGTAGCCAATTAGGTCAAGTCAAAGAACCACCAAACAGTGGAAGTAAATCTGTGACTACTGCTCACTAGAACAATCCTAAGACAGGTCTGTGGTAACCTAAAACTCTGGGGCCTTCTTCAGGGATAAGAAGCAGCCCTGTGAAGCTGTTAGTATATATAGTCCTTTGATAGTGCAAAGTAATTATTATAATTTTTCATCATCATTTATTCTCTACACATAGAGTGATTAACACACTAAGAGAAATCATTAATAACATGAAAGCAAGCAATGTAAATCTATGGAACTGCCTCACATACTTTTGGAGAGACATTTTAAACAAAGAGGGTAACACAAAGATTGGTTTAATTTAGATGCTGCAGTAATCAGTCTTTACTATTCTTTGTTAGTAGGTGTGTGTGCTTGGTTTAATTTAGATGCTGCAGTAATCAGTCTTTACTATTCTTTGTTAGTAGGTGTGTGTGCTAAGTCATTTCAGTCATGTCTGACTCTTGAGACCCTATGGACTGTAGCCCACCAGGCTTCTCTGTCCATGAGGATTCTCCAGGCAAAAATACTGGAGTGGATGCCCTCCTCCAAAGGATCTTCCCAACCCAAGAATCAAAACCACGTCTCCTGAGGGACCTGCATTGCATGTGGATTCTTTACCACTGAGCCACCAGGGAAGTCTGTTAGCAGGAGAGAAACTCAAATGAAAACCATTTTCTCCAAGATTTCCTCCACTTCATAGAATACACATGCACACAATTCTTACAAAGACAAATTTGGCTTACCATATTCTGGAACTGCATCTCAGCATATCAAAGACAAATTGCCCTGGTAAGCTCAATATTATAGATTAAAATATATGAAAGAGAAGGAAACGATGGAGAGGATCCTAGGTTACTAAATTTATAAATGTATATAATTCACTGAGATTTTCCCAATTCTCACTACACATTCCAAGTTAGTATTGAATGGACCTAGAGGCTCCAATTGCCTTTGCACAGACTGTGTTCCAGCTGTCTTCTGATATTTGAACACTCAGGTCTTTGTCCCATGCAATGCAAACAGTCAGCCTTTCATGTATTCTGTATACCAGGAGTAATTTATGAATCTGTCTATAAAAGCAGTCACAATGTATGCAAGAAAGGGTTACATAAACCTCTAATATTGAATGAAGTAGCTCCAGTAAACTCAGTACAAGTTCCAAACATCACTATTATGCTTGAGCTGATTTACAAACCCAAAGACCTTTGTCTGGTAATCTATATCCTTTATGAAGCTGGAAGAGGGAACAAAAGCCTTGATGACACAGTCTCTACATAAATCTCAAGCTGTTGCAATTCCTTTACCTTTTTGCCTCATATTCATTAAATAGCTTTGCAGTTTGGGAATCTGAGACAAGCAGTAAGGAAAGATGTACACATTGAGATTCAGACTGCATCAACCAGGTGCATAAGAAGAAACATCCAAAATGCCTTTGCTATTTTGTACATCTGAAAGACTTCCCTCAAAATTGGCACTAAAGGTATATGCAAGCAAAAATGGTTGCAATTTTAAGAAGAAACATTCCTGAAATGGCTCATACTGTCCTTTGAGGATAGTGACCAGCCTTTCCTTACATGTCAATGCCACCTTCATCCTCCTGCCATCTATGGGAACTTAGCTCTTTCCTCCTATATGTGATCCAGCTTTTTACAGGGAAAGATTCTACTTTGAATTCCTACAACTGTTTTCTTTCATTTGCCTCTGTTTTCATCTTTTTTTCCCTCTCCTTTTCTCTTCCATTTCTACGTTAATCTCTTTCAATAATATCAGTCTCTTCTTAAAGCACTTCCTTCTGATTTATATTCTAAATATCCAATACTCTCTATTAAGGTTCCTATGTTTGCTCTGATTTTACAGTTTGCAAGACCAGTACTCTCAGAACATGGGTTGATTGCTATCAATTCAGACATGCTGTCACCAACTACAGTATCTTGACTAGGAATTTGATCTGAGCAGCGTCTATGCATGAGAAAAAAAAGAAGCTATAATAAGCTTTGTTACTTAATTATTCTTTTTCAAAAAAAAAGTAAAACTTTCAATGGACACATCTTAGCATAATATATATTAACTGCTTTTAAGTGAAAGAAAGTGAAAGTTGCTCTGTTGTGTCTGACTCTTTGTAACTCCATGGACTATACAGTCCATGGAATTCTCCAGGCTAGAATACTGAAGTGGGTAGCCTTTCCCTTCTCCAGGGGATCTTCCTAACCCAGGGATCGAACCCAGGTCTCCCATGTTGCAGATAGATTCTTTACCAGCTAAGCCACAAAACTGCTTTTAAACTACTCTTTAAAAAATGATAGATAATTCACAATTATCCTCAAAAATTGCTGAAAAATATCACAGCAAATGTGTTGACTTGGAGATGGTTCTACTCCTGTTACATGCAGTTTGGCAAGCATTAATGCTTGTCATTAGTCAATGAAGCATCAAAAGTTGAAGCAGATTGCTTTCATCTTACTTAGATAAAATATTGTTTCAGCAGACATTATTCTACTTTTGGTATACTTCCTAATACTATTAGAAAAATTTGTGTTCTTTATGCTATTTATTTTTCTAGCAAAGGTAATACAAGTGTTATCCCCACATTCTGCTGCTGCTTCCTGTATCTGAAAGCTGGCTATAAGGCATGATTGTTATTCTTTTGAATCATGCAAAAACATGAGATACTGTCCATTATTTTAATAACTCCAACTTCCAGGAAGAAGTCTGGCCTCCCCTGACCTTTGCTCTCCCTTTTACTTTTACTCCTTAATTCAAATGTTCTGCCAATATCTTTCAGTATCTTCTCAATCACAGTTTCCTAATGTCACTACTATACTGTTAAAGTCAGTATATCTATTCAGAGAGTTTACCAAAATTATGATTCAACAATTTTGACTCTCCTTCTTAAATCACAATAGATCTAAATGTGTTGCCGTTGCAGACCTGGTATCCAGATGATCACACATACCTTAGGGTCATTCCCAAGATGTCAATCATTTCAACTCTTGATAAAAAAGGAAACATTGGCCTAAATGTCTCAATAACACTATTGATATATGCACCACTATCTCAATATCTGTTAACTAGGAATTTCATCATCCTTTCTAGGTATTTGTTTAATAACAATTACTATAATCAAGTTTCTATTACATATAAACAAACTGGAATACAGCTCAAAGTGACAATTATGACATGAAAAATTTATATATATGGTCTATTCCTTTTGGAAGTCTTCCTTACCATTTACTTTTTTAAATGAATTTTGGGGGGAGTAGTTTTAGATTTACAGAAAAATGGCAGAGATAGTACATAGAATTCCCATTTGCTCTTCACTCATTTTCTCCTGTTGATTGCATCTTATATAATGATGCTCCATGTCACAACTAAGGAACTAACTTTGATAAATTATTATTAACCAAATTTGAGACTTTATTCAGATTTCATTTTTCTTTACTGTCCTTTTTCCACTTGAGGATCTCACATCAGATTTAATAATCATATCTCTTTCATTTCTATTGGTCTGTGACAGTTTCTCCATTTATGCTTGCATTTCTTCATAACCATGACAATTTTGAGGAGTACTTGTCTGGTGTTTTACATTATGCCCAGCAATTTGGGTCTGTCTGATGTTTTTTGCAAGGTTAGACTGAGGTTATATGTTTGAAAAAGGAAGAGCACAGAGGAGAATTGCTATTTTCATCCCATCACATTAAGGATACATGTTATCACCATGTCTTTTCACTGATGATGTTAGCCTTGATTACCTGATAGGTATTGTGTGTCAGATTTCTCCATATAAACTTATTTCCCTCAACCATTTTCTATATACTACTCTTTGGAAGTGAGTCACTAAATCAAGCCTTCATTCAAAGTGGAAGAATTAAGCTCCACCTCCTAGAAAGGAAGTTATTACATAATTTATTCATGGCAGATTTGTTTATTCTCCCTTATTTAACAATTTATTTATATTTTTTGGACTCAAATACATTTGTTTTATACCTAGTGTTATAATCTAATACTATGTTGTTTATTTTGTTGAACAAATTATTCCAATTCAGCCATTGAGAGAACTTTCAGTTTGGCACCATGCTCTTTGACATATGCCCCAGCATTTTGGGTTGTTGAGCACTTCCTTTATTTATGACATTACACGATGTTTCGGGCTTATCTTACATATCCCGTGCCCCCACATAGGATTAGCTATTTCTTCAAAGAGCTCTATCTACTTTTACTATAGTATTGAAAACCTAGATCTTGCCTGCTATTACTTTGCCTCTTCAGATAATCCCTATCTTATGAGGCTTATCCAACTTCTCAAAAACCCAGTACTTTCATTTCGTTTCCACCTTAGCTTCATCTTACTCAATTCTGTTGGAAAATGTACTGTTCCCTCTCTTAGCCTTAATACTCATATAATCCTTGGAGCACTACTCTGCCTGAAAGGAGTAACAAAAGACCTTGAAGAGAAACCTTAGAACAAAAAAGTAACACACTCTTGGGTGAAAGCACAATCTGTAACCAAAGAAAAGAATCAGAGTAAACTAAACAAGCATCCTTTATGGAAGAATTTTGATTTATTCACCTCTCACAATATAAATACAACAGAAATAAATTAAGTCTGAGGAATCAACTAACACAGACTCATATTGGCCAAAGTATCCAAATGATATGGATATGAAAATTGATAGCAGAAACTTTTTAGATTTTCACCCTGAGGGAGAAATATTTTCAGAATATCTTTGCCAAACTTTTTTTTTTTTCACCTTCTAAGATAAGGATATTTTTAAAGACCAGATGGTCAGTAATTTGTGGTTTAAAATAATGTATGATTTAGGTGTCACTGCTACAGATACTAAGCTTGAATTCATTGTTATCCTGAACTCTTTCAAGAGGTGTATCTAATCAAATAAGCCTATAAAGCATGATCACTACAGACTCAGTAGAAGAGAACCAAGTATTTTTATTCTTAAAAATCACTTTCTTAAAAAAATAGTATTCAGCTGTGAAAGTTACATCCCTTTACAGAAAACTCAACCTTTCTCTGTGCAAATCAACACCTTTGTTTTTTTTTTTCTTAATTTATTTTAATTGGAGGTTAATTATTTTACAACATTGTAGTGGTTATGCAATATATTGACATGAAACAGCCATGAGTGTACATCCTGAATCCCCTTCCCACCTCACGCCCCATCCCATCTTTCTTGGTCATCCCAGTGCACCAGCCCTGAGCACCCTGTCTCATGCATTGAACCTGGACTGGTGATCTATTTCAAATATGATAATATACATTAAGTTCAGTTCAGTCGCTCAGTCATGTCCAATTCTTTGCAACTCCATGAATTGCAGCATGCCAGGCCTCCCTATCCATCACCAACTCCCAGAATTCACTCAAACTCACGTCCATCGAGACAGTGATGCCATCCAGCCATCTCATCCTCTGTCATTGACTTCTCCTCCTGCCCACAATCCCTCCCAGCATCAGAGTCTTTTCCAATGAGTCAACTCTTCACATGAGGTGGCCAAAGTACTGGAGTTTAAGCTTTAGCATCATTCCTTCTAATGAACACCCAGGGCTGATCTCCTTCAGAATGGACTGGTTGGATCTCCTTGCAGTCGAAGGGACTCTCAAGAGTCTTCTCCAACACCACAGTTCAAAAGCATCAATTCTTTGGTGCTCAGCCTTCTTCACAGTCCAACTCTCACATCCATACATGACCACTGGAAAAACCATAGCCTTGACTAGACGGACCTTTGTTGGCAAAGTAATGTCTCTGCTTTTGAATATGCTATCTAGGTTGGTCATAACTTTCCTTCCAAGGAGTAAGAGTCTTTTAATTTCATGGTTGCAGTCACCATCTGCAGTGATTTTGGGGGCCCCCAAAATAATGTCTGATACTGTTTCCACTGTTTCCCCATCTATTTCCCATGAAGTGATGGGACCAAATGCCATGATCTTCGTTTTCTGAATGTTGAGCTTTAAGCCAACTTTTTCACTCTCCTCTTTCACTTTCATCAAGAGGCTTTTTAGTTCCTCTTAACTTTCTGCTATAAGGGTTGTGTGTTATCTGCATGTCATCCAACTTTCGCATTCTCCCACAGAGTCCAAAAGACTGCTCTATACATCTGTGTCTCTATTGCTGTCTCGCATATAGGGTTATCATTACCATCTTTCTAAATCCCATATATATGCGTTAGTATACTGTATTGGTATTTTTCTTTCTGGCTTACTTCACTCTGTATAATAGGTACCAGTTTCATCCACCTCATTAGAACTGACTCAAATGTATTCTTTTTAAAGGGTGAGTATGTGTATACTCACACATATGTGTATATGTACCACAGCTTTCACATCCATTCATCTGCTGATGGGCATCTAGGTTGCTTCCATGTCCTGGCTATTATAAACAGTGCTGTGATGAACATTAGGGTACATATGTCTCTTTCAATTCTGGTTTCCTTGGTGCGTATGCCCAGCAGTGGGATTGCTGGGTCATATGGCAGTTCTATTGCTAGTTTTTTAAGGAAGCTCTACACTGTTCTCCATAGTGGCTGTAATTGTCTACATTCCCACCAATAGTGTAAGAGGGTTCCCTTTTCTCCACACTCTCTCCAGCATTTATTGTTTGTAGACTTTTGGATAGCAGCCATTCTGACTGGCATGATGTGGTACCTCATTGTGGTTTTGATTTTAATTTCTCTGATAATAAGTGATGTTAAGCATCTTTTCATGTGTTAGTCAGCCATCTGTATGTCTTCTTGGAGAAATTTCTGTTTAGTTCTTTGGCCCATTTTTTGATTGGGCTATTTATTTTTCTGGAATTGAGCTGTATGAGATGCTTGTATATTTTTGAGATTAATTCTTTTTCAGTTGCTTCATTTGCTATTATTTTCCCCCATTCTGGAGGCTGTCTTTTCACCTTGCTTATAGTTTCCTTCGTTGTGCAAAAGCTTTAAGTTTAATTAGGTCCCATTTGCTTCTTTTTGTTCTTATTTCAATTACTCTGGGAGGTGGGTCATAGAGGATCCTACTGTGATTTATGTCGGAGAGTTATTTATCTTGTTTTTCTCTAGGAGTTTTATAGTTTCTGGTCTTAAATTTAGATCTTTAATCCATTTTGATTTTATTTTTGTGTATGGTGTTAGAAAGTGTTCAGGTTTCATTCTTTTATAAGTCGACGTCCAGTTTTCCAAAAACCACTTGGTAAAGATATTGTTTTTTCTCCATTGTACATTGTTGTCTCCTTTGTCAAAGATAAGGTGTCATTGGTGCGTGGTTATCTATGGGCTTTCTATTTTGTTCCATTGATCTATATTTCTGTCTTTGTGCCAGTATTATGCTGTTTTGATGACCGTAGCTTTGTAGTATAGCCTGAGCTCAGCCAGGTTGATTCTTCCAGTTCCATTCTTCTTTCTCAATATTGCCTTGGCTACTCAAGGTTTTTGTATTTCCATACAAATTGTGATATTATTTGTTCTAGCTCTCTGAAAAATACCACTGGTAGCTTGATAGAGATTGGACTGAATCTACAGATTGTTTTGGGTAGTATACTCATTTTCACTATATCGATTCTTCCAATCCATGAGCATGGTACATTTCTCCATCTATTTGTGTCCTCTTTGATTTATTTCATCAGTGATTTATTTCATCAGTGATTTATTTCTTTGATTTATTTCATCAGTGATTTATACTTTTCTATATATGTCTTTTGTTTCTTTAGGTAGATAAATAGAGGAAAACAACAGAATGAGAAAGATTAGAGATCTCTTCAAGAAAATTAGAGATAACAAGGGAATATTTCATGCAAAGATGGGCTGGATAAAGGACAGAAATGGTATGGACCTAACAGAAGCAGAAGATATTAAGAAGAGGTGGCAAGAATACACAGAAGAACTGTAGAAAAAGATCATCACCAAGAAAATCACGATGGTGTGATCACTCACCTAGAGACAGACATCCTGGAATATGAAGTGAAGTGGGCCTTAGAAAGCATCACTACAAACAAAGCTAGTGGAGGTGATGGAATTCCATTTGAGCTCGTTCAAATCCTGAAAGATGATGCTGTGAAAGTGCTGCACTCAATATGCCAGCAAATTTGGAAAACTCAGCAGTGGCCACAGGACTGGAGAAGGTCAGTGTTCATTCCAATCCCAAAGAAAGGCAATGCCAAAGAATGCTCAAACTACTGCACAATTGCACTCATCTCACACACTAGTAAAGTAATGCTCAAAATTCTACAAGCCAGGCTTCAGCAATACGTGAACCGTGAACTTCCAGATGTTCCAGCTGGTCTTTAGATTTCAAATTGCCAAGATCTGTTGGATCATGGAAAAAGCAAGAGAGTTCCAGAAAAATATCTATTTCTGCTTTATTGACTATGCCAAAGCCTTTGACTGTGTGGATCACAATAAACTGTGGGAAATTCTGAAAGAGATGGGAATACCAGACCACCTGATCTACCTCTTGAGAAACATATATGCAAGTCAAGAAGCAACAGTTAGAACTGGACATGGAACAAGAGACTGGTTCCAAATAGGAAAAGGAGTACATCAAGGCTGGATATTTTCACCCTGCTTATTTAACTTATATGCAGAGTACATCATGAGAAATGCTGGGCTGGAAGAAGCACAAACTGGAATCAAGATTGCTGGGAGAAATATCAATAACCTCAGATAGGCAGATGACAGCACCCTTATGGCAGAAAGTGAAGAAGAACTAAAATGCCTCTTAATGAGAGTGAAAGAGGAGACTGAAAAAGTTGGCTTAAAGCTCAACATTCAGAAAATGAAGATCATGGCATCTGGTCCCATCACGTCATGGGAAATAGATGGGGAAACATTGGAAACAGTGTCACACTTTATTTTGGGGGGCTCCAAAATCACTGCAGATGGTGACTGCAGCCATGAAATTAAAAGACGCTTATTCTTTGGAAGGAACCTTATTACCAACCTAGATAGCATATTGAAAAGCAGAGACATTACTTTGCCAACAAATGCCCATCTAGTCAAGGCTATGGTTTTTCCAGTGGTCATGTATGGATGTGAGAGTTGGACTGTGAAGAAAGCTGAGCGCCGAAGAATTGATGCTTTTGAACTATGGTGTTGGAGAAGACTCTTGAGAGTCCCTTGGACTACAAGGAGATCCAACCAGTCCATCCTAAAGGAGGTCAGTCCTTGGTGTTCATTGGAAGGACTGATGTTGAAGCTGAAACTCCAGTACTTTGGCCACCTCATGTGAAGAGTTGACTCATTGGAAAAGACTCTGATGCTGGGAGGGATTGGGGGCAGGAGGAGAAGTGGACGGCAGAGGATGAGATGGCTGGATGCATCACCACCTCGATGAATGTGAGTTTGAGTGAACTCCGGGAGATGGTAATGAACAGGGAGGCCTGGCCTGCTGTGATTCATGGAGTCGCAAAGGGTCAGACATGACTCTGCGACTGAACTGAACTGAACAGAACTAATGCCTAATTTTTTATTCTTTTCGTTGCAGTGGTGAATGGAATTGTTTCCTTAATTTCTCTTTCTCTTTTCTCATTGTTAGTATATAGGAATGCAAGGGATTTCTGTGTGCTAATTTTATATCCTGCAACTTTACTCTATTCATTGATTAGCTCTAGTAATTTTCTGGTAGAGTCTTTAGGGTTTTCTATGTAGAAGATCATGTCATCTTCAGACACTGAGAATTTTACCTCTTCTTTTACAGTCTGGATTCCTTTTATTTCTTTTTCTGCTCTGACTGCTGTGGCCAAAACTTTCAAAACTATGTTGAATAGTAATGGTGAGAGTGGGCACCCTTGTCTTGTTCCTGACTTTAGGGGAAATGCTTTCGATTTTTCAACATTGAGGATAATGCTTGCTGTGGGTTTGTCATACATAGTTTTTATTATGTTGAGGTATGTTCCTTCTATTCCTGCTTTCTAGAGGGTTTTTAATTATAAATGGGTGCTTTATTTTATTGAAGGCTTTCTCTGAACCTATTGATATAATCATACGGTTTCTTTCTTTCAATTTGTTAATGTCACATTGATTGATTTGCAAATACTGAAGAATCCTTGCATCCCTGGGATAAAGCCCACTTGGTCATGATGTATGATATTTTTCATATGTTGTTGGATTCTGTTTGCAATAATTTTATTAAGTATTTTTGCATCTATGTTCATCAGTGTTATTGGCCTGTGGTTTTCTTTCTTTCTGGCATCTTTGTCTGGTTTTGGTATATAGGGTGATGGTGGCCTCATAGAGTGAGTTTAGAAGTTTACCTTCCACTGCAATTTTCTGGAAGAGTTTGAGTAGGATAGGTGTTAGGTCTTTTCTAAATTTTTGGTAGAATTCAGCTGTGAAGCCATCTGGTCCTGCGCTTTTGTTTGCTGGAAGATTTCTGGTTACAGTTTCTATTTCCATGCTTGTGATGGGTCTGCTAAGATTTTCTATTTCTTTCTGGTTCAGTTTTGGAAAGTTTTACTTTTCTAAGAATTTTTCCATTTCTTCCAAGGTGTGCATTTTATTGTCATATAGTTGCTGATAGTAGTCTTTTATGATCCTTTGTATTTCTGTGTTGTCTGTAGTGATTTTCCATTTTCATTTCTAATTTTGTTGATTTGAGTCTTCTCCCTTTGTTTCTTGATGAGTCTAGCTAATGGTTTCTCTATTTTATTTATCTTCTCAAAGAACCAGCTTTTAGCTTTGTTGATTTTGGCTATGGTCCCCTTTGCTTCTTTTGCATTTATTTCTGCCCTAATTTTTATGATTTCTTTCCTTCTACTCAACCTGGGATATTTCATTTCTTTTTCTAGTTGCATTAGGTGTAGAGTTAGGTCTTTACTTGATTTCTCTCCTTTTTCTTGATGTAGGCTTGTATTGTTATTAACCTTCCCCTTACCACTGCATTTACTGAATCCTATAGGTTTTGGTTTGATGCATTTTTATTTTCATTCATTTCTATGCATAGTTTGATTTATTTTTATTTCTTTTGTGATTTGTTGGTTACTCAGAAGTGTATTGTTTAGCCTTCATATATTTGTATTTTTAATACCTTTTTTTTTTCCCGTGGTTGACATCTGATCTTACTGCATTGTGATCAGAAAAGATGTTTGAGATGATTTCAATTTTTTTTTAATTTACCAAGGCTAGATTTATGGCCCAGGATGTAATCTATCCTGGAGAAGGTTCCATGTGCACTTGAGAAAAAGGTGAAATTCATGGCTTGGGGGTGATATGTCCTGTAGCTATCAATTAGGTCTAACTGGTCCGTTGTATCATTTAAAGTTTGTGCTTCCTTGCTAATTTTCTGTTTAGTTGATCTATCCATAGGTGTGAATGGAGTATTAAAGTCTCCCACTATTATGGTGTTACTGTTAATTTCCCCTTTCACACCTGATATCATTTGCCTTACATATTGCACTGCTCCTATGTTGGCTACATATATATTTATAACTGTTACATCTTCTTCTTGGATTGATCCTTTGATCATTATGTAGTGTCCTTTTTTGTCTCTTTCACAGCCTTTATTTTAAAGTCTATATTATCTGATATGAGTATTGCTACTCCTGCTTTATTTTGGTCTCCATATGCATGAAATATCCTTTTCTAGACCTTCATCTTCAGTCTGTATGTGTCCCTTGTTTTGAAGGGGGTCTATTGTCCATACATATATAGGGGTCTTTTTTTTGTATCCATTCAGCCAGTCTTTGTCTTTTGGTTGGGGCATTCAACCCATTTACATTTAAGGTAATTATAGATAAGTATGATTCTGTTGCCACTTACTTTGTTGTTTTGGGTTTGAGTTTATACACCCTTTCTGTGTTTCCCATATTGAGAAGATCCTTTAGCATTTGTAGAAGAGCTAGTTTGATGGTCTTGAATTCTCTCAGCTTTTGCTTTTCTGTAAAGCTTTTGATTTTTCCTTTATATTTGAATGAGATCCTTGCTGGTTACTGTAATCTGGGTTGTAGGTTTTTCCATTTCATCACCTTAAGTATGTCCTGCCATCCCTTTCTGGCCTGAGGAGTTTCTCTTGAAAGATCAGCTGTTATCCTTATGGGAATCCCCTTGTGTGCTGTTTGTTGTTTTTCCCTTGCTGCCTTTAATATTTGTTCTTTGTTCGATCTTTGTTAATTTGATTAAAATGTGTCTTGATATGTTTCACCTTGGGTTTATCCTGTTTGGGGCTCTCTGGGTCTCTTGGACTTGGGGGACTATTTCCTTCCCCATTTTATGGACGTTTTCAACTATTATCTCCTCAAATATTTTCCCATGGCCTTTCTTTTTGTCTTCTTCTTCTGGGACACATATGATTCGAATATTGGGGCGTTTCACATTATCCCAGAGGTCCCTGAGTTTGTCTTCATTTCTTTTAATCCTTTTTTCTTTTTTCCATTCTGCTTCATTTATTTCTACCATACTATCTTCTACCTCACTTATCCTATCTTCTGCCTCCATTATTCTACTGTTGGTTCCCTCCAGAGTGTTTTTGATCTCATTTATTGCATTATTCATTATTGATTGACTCTTTTTTATTTCTCCTAGGTCCTTGTTAAATTTTTCTTGCATCTTCTCAATCCTTGTCTCCAGGCTATTTGTCTGTAACTCCATTTTGGTTTCCAGATTTTGGGTCATTTTTACTATCATTATTCTGAATTCTTTTTCAGGTAGACTCCCTATCTTCTCCTCTTTGGTTTGGTTTGGTGGGCATTTATCATGTTCCTTTACCTGCTGAGTATTTATCTGCCTTTTCATTTTGTTTAGATTGCTGTGTTTGGGGTGGCCTTTCTTTATTCAGCCAGTTGGTGGTTCCTCTTTATTGTGGAGGTTCCTCTCTGTGGGTGGGGTTAGATGGGTGGCTTGTCAAGTTTTCCTGATTAGGGAAGCTTGTGTCAGTGTTCTGGTGGTTGGAGCTGGATTTCTTCTCTCTGGAGTGCAATGAAGTGTTCAGTAGTGAGTTTTGAAGTGTCTGTTGGTTTTGTGTGACTTTGGGCAGCCCGTTTATTGAAGCTCAGGGTTTGTTCCTGCGTTGCTGGAGAATTTGTATGGTATATCTTGCTCTGGAACTTGTTGGCTTTTTGGTGGAGCTTGGTTTCAGTGTAGGTATGGAGGCTTTTAGGTGAGCTGTTATCGATTTAATATTCCCTGGAGTCAGGAGTTCTCTGGTGTTCTCATATTTTGAACTTAAGCTTCCTGTCTCTGGTTTTCAGTCTTATTCTTACAGTAGCCCCAAGACTTCTCTATCTATACAGCACCATTGAGAAAACATCTAAATTAATGATGAAAAGCTTCTCCACAGTGAGGGACATCCAGAGAGGTTCGCAGAGTTACATGGAGAAGAGAAGAGGGAGGATGGAGATAGAGGTGACCAGGAGGAGAAAAGGGAGAATCAAAAGGAGTGAGAGAGAGAAATCCATCCAGTAATCAGTTCCCTAAGTGTTCTCCAAAGCCTGGAACACACAAAGAGATTCACAGAGTTGAGTAGAGAAGAGAAGGGGAAGGAAAGAGACAGAGGCAACCTGGTGGAGAAAAAGGAGAGTAAAAAGGGGGAGAGAGCAATCAAGCCAGTAATCACACTCCCAAGAAAAAATAGGTACTGAAGATTGGGTTCTTAAAGGTATAAAGTTGATAACAAATACCAAAAAACAAAGATTAAAAATATGGAGTAGGGTTTAGACTCTCAAAAATACAATATTAAAGAAAAAAAACAAAGCAAAGTCACAAAAAATTGTAAAATATATATATGAAGTTTGCTTTAAAAATAGGGTCTTTGTTTTGCAAGTTAATAGTAGGTTATAAAAATGAAAATTAAAGGAGTAATAGAGGGCTTAAAAATAAATTTTTTTTAAAATGATAATAGTAAAATATATCTAGGAATTTCTCTGGAGCTGTTGCGGGCAGTGTGGGGTCAGTTCAGTTTCAGATAGTTCCTTGATCCGGCTTATACTTCTCAAGATCTATAGTCCCCTTCCAATGTAGTCGGTGCTAACTACAGGGTTTTAATCTGTTGCACCTGTCACTTCCAAACTGGTTCCCTCTGTTTATTTTAGCTTCTTCTGTTTGCTCGTCTCTTTAGTGTCTAATTTCTGCCCTGACACAAGAGGGCAAAGGTGGTCACTTATTTAGGCTTACTTGTTCAGTCATGCTGTGGGGAGGGAGGAACACTGCAAACAAATATCACCGGCATATGTGGGGAGTGCTCGCAGTGTCTTGGCCACACCAGGTTTGCCCCTACTCATGTGCATGTGCTTTCCCAGTCTACACCTCTCAGGCTGTAGGTTGCTCTTCCAGGGAACTGTCTGAGGCGGGCCCAGGGTTGTGTGCACTTTCCAGATCTAAGTCGTTCAGATTCAGGTTCTTGGGTAGTCCACAAAGGCACAGACTTGGTTGGGCCTGCGTTTTGTGCCCTTCCAAGATCTGAGCAGCTCAGGTGACCATGTGTTTGGCAAGCACAGTCTCCCCATTTGGGGAGTACATCTTATCACCTCCCCAGTACCAGCCTCTCGGTTTCCTGGGTGGCAGCAGGCACGCCCACTTCAGGTGTTCCGTGTGTCTTCTGAGAGCTGATCTCTGGCTGTGACCCTCCCTGCGGATGTCAACCATCAAGGATCCCAGGAGGACTTGGTTAACAACTGGGAGCCTGCTTGAAGTTTGGTAGAGGATGCCTCTCTGAGGCTTAGATTTCCCCTTTCTGGCTCTGGCTGCCCCCCACCTGCCTCCCTGTCTCTGGCCGGGGATAGGCTCGTCTGCAACCTGCTAGCTCTCCTCCGGTATTCGCTCAGTCCTTTGTTCTGCGAGCAGGCCTGGCAGTGCGTTAGGTTAGGGCTTTTCACTGGATAGTCTCTCTCTCTCTCTCTCTCTCTCTCTCTCTCTCTCTCTCTCTGGCTATCCCACAGTTTGGGATGCTATCTCACATTAGTTCCCTCAGATTTCCCTCAGGGCATTCAGGCTTGGTCCTTAGCCTATGCAATGCAACCCATGCCTCCCTGTTCAGCCCCTGCTTGCTGGTAGTGGATGTGAGCACTGGGAGTTGCCATTAGGCACATAACCTGTGGGTTTTATTTATTTATTTATTTTTCCTCCCAGTTATGTTGACCTCTGAGATTTCAAAACTCCCCACAGACACACTGGTGAAAGGGTTTCCTGGTGTTTGGAGACCTCTCCTCTTCTAAGACTCCCTTCCTGGGACGGATATCCATCCCTACCTCTTTTGTCTCTTTTTATCTTTTATGTTTTTTCCTACTTCCGTTTGAAGACAGTGGACTGCCTTTCTGGGTTCCTGATGTCCTCTGCCCGCATTCAGAAGTTGTTTTGTGCAATTTGTTCAGTATTCAAATATTCCCTCAATGAATTTGTGGGGGAGAAAGTGGTTTCTGTGTCCTATTCCTCTGCCATCTTAGGATCACCTCCAATATCTTTGGTTTTGAAACAGAAGAATTTTTAGGGGAAGAAACATTCTCTTCTTCGAAATATTTTTCTTAGACCATTGTTGTATGAGTGTTAACAAATATTTACTAACTTCCACATTGTATAAGAGCCAAAAAGAGTTTTTTATTTGTGCCAAGAGTCTTGAAAAATCCCACGGATTTAATTTTACTTATTTTAACTGTACAAAGTAGAAATGAAAAGAAAGTTATCTCTGTTTTTAGCTCAGTTCCAGATTGGCCCAATCAGTACTTTTTGGTTAAAGAAGCCGTGAAAGCATAATTTACAGTTATTTAAAAACAAAATAGACTTTTTTCCCCTTCAATCTTCCTGTAGATAATACAAACCCCAACCAAAAAGGGATTTTTCTTGAAACCTTGTTTTCCAGGCCAAGAAATAAAGCTGAAAACATATTCCCCTGGGGAACCAAGGAAGAAATTAGACTTTTTAAAGGACAGTGGGATGAGGTATTTTGAAAAATATTATCTGTCTTTGTCATATACTTTTCTTGAACAAAATAAAGTTAGGTTTAACATGGGTTTTTCATTTCCTCTTTGAAACTACATGTTGAATAAGAGACGCATGAAGCATAGCATGTGTTTCAAATGTTGTTATTCCGGTGCTCAGTTGTGTCTGACTCTTTGCAACCCCATGAACTTTAGCATGCCAGGCTCTTCTGTCCTCCACTATCTCCCAGAGTTTGCTCAGATTCATTTGTTTCAAATAGCATGCTATAAACTAATTCAAGCCAAAAAGATTGAGACAAAAGAATAATCATACTTTCACTGAAGTCTTCTTCCTGAAAGACTGACCAAAGTTATGAATAGTGTTTTCTTAAACAAGGAGAGAATAATATTCATGCTCTGGTACTAATAGTTACTAACTAAAATTACAAAGGAGGATGTAACATGAGTAAAACAGCCAAGTTGAACAAGGAAGAAGAATTGAACCTAGAGGGGTAGGAAAACAAGCAAAAAGGGAGAAAAAAAAAAAGTCTCAGAAATCATATTTTATGCCACAGAATGAAGAATGAACCCAAAGAAATGATGACTTCAGGAATCAAGGAAACATAATCTTATTTGCAACTGGGTATATACTGATGGATATACCAGAAAGAGGATCCAAGATATAATGATATGGTTTATTCTTAAATTTGATAGCTTGAAAATGCGGTGAACATCTTTGATGAGGCTATAAAAAATATGATAGCTTCTAGGATGAAATGAACCTCTCTACATAACTGTTCGTATTATACATGTCCATATAAACACTCAATAATATGTTGCATTTAATCACTTCCACCAGCATTGGTATTCTAATTTTATACTTTTTTAAAAATTTTGTTGGTATCATTTGGAGGTCTTACTATAACCCCAAAAGTGTTTTTAAAAATAAGCCTTAGAGAAGACCAGTCAAGTTGGCAGAATAGGAGAATCTCGGGTTCACTTCTCCCCACAGGTACATCAAGAATATATCTACAAGTGAAACAATTCACTTGGAACCTGCTAAACACTAGCAGATAACCTTGGACACCTTAGAGGACAAGAAAAGATCCCAGCATAACCAGGTAGAATGGAGAGAAATGGAAGAAAAAGAAAAGAGTAAACAGGATGGGACCACATCCTGGGGAGGGAGATGAAGAAGATGAGAGGTTACCACTCTAAGGGAAGCCCCGCACATGTGGCAGAATACACTGAAATAGAAAGGGGCCTTCAGGGGCTATCAAAAGAAAATGCAGTGGTTTGTCTGTGGTGGGCAGGACAGAACAAGATTTGCATAGATGATCTGCACCACAGCCTTGCATGACCCAGCCTGAGATGGGTGTCCCCCAGTGCAGATGGGAGCTGGGTGCTGAAGCATTGGGTTAGGAGAGTGGACCCAGATAGAGGATACCTGTTGGCTGCTCAGAGATGGCCTGAAGGGACAGGAGTGAGGAGAACAGCTCTGTGAGGACAGCCTGAGGGGATGGGCTGAAGCACTCTCCAATCAGGAAAACTCCTGGAGGAAGGGTGGACTGACTTGGAAGTGAGGTGCCATTGTTGAGTGGGGCACAAGGGGTAGGGCTACCATGGTGACTTCTCTCTCCACATGCTAGCCCCTGCCTCTGTGGGAACTGGAGGCATTCCCAATAGAGCAAGTGTGTGTACCCAAATCATAGCTGCCTTATCCTTCTCTCTGAGCAAGTACATAAGTCCCAGTCAGTTTCTGCCTTTGCCCCCTTTCACCTGAGCAAGGAACAAACACTTGAGGATGGCCCACACATAGAGGTAGGCCTGAAACAAAAGCTGAGCCCAAGGGGCTATGTGACTAAGGAGGAGGAATAGAAATCTCTGTTCTCCGGAAGCCATGGATTGAATACCCGCTATCAGCCTGGTGTATCCAATGCCTATGGAAAATCTTAATGGAAAAGTGCTCCCAGGAGGGAGACAAATCTAGCTTTAGTACCTGTGGATTTTTGAGAACACATATACGCAGGACATGGGCTCTGAGTTGTGACCACAGTGCCCACAGTGGGTCCAGAGGGTTTATTTGTGGAGGGTTTCCAGTCCTAGCCGCTGGACTCCCAGAGAATTCCTGACCCCAGGAAATATTAATTGGCAGGAACTTTCCCAGAGGTCCCCATATTGGACCAAGTCTCAGCTCCAACCAAAAAGCTGCAAGGTCCAGTGTTCAATGCCTCAGGCCAAACAACAAACAAGAGAGGAACACAGCCTCACCCATTACCAGATAGGCTGCCTAAAGTCATATTAAGCTCATAGACACCCCCAAACACACCCCTTGACATGGCCCTGCTTACCAAAGGGACAAGACCCAGCTTCACCCACAATAGCACAGGCACCAATATCTCACACCAAGAAGCTTATAGAAGCCTCTGGACAAAATCACATATGAGGGAGTACACACCAGAAGCAAAAGGAACTACCACCCTGCAGCCAAAAAAAGACCACAGAGTAAGGCAGACAAAATCAGAAGATAGGAATATATTGCAGACCTACAGGAACAACTAAATTAAGAAGAGAGAAGCAATCTATCTGGCAAAGAATTCAGAGTAATGATAGTGAAGATGATCCAAGACATTGTAAAGAAAATGGAGACATGGATCAAGAAGATAAAAGAAATGTTTAACAAGAATCTAGAAGAACTAAAGAACAAATAGTGGTGAACAATAAAATAAATGAAACAAAAAATGCACTAGAAGAGATCAATAGCAGAATAACTGAGGCAGAAGAATGGATAAGTGAGCTGGAAAATAGAATGACAGAAATCACTGCCAGAGAACAACAACAAAAAAAAAAAAAAACGAAAAGAAATGAGGACTGTCTCAGAGATGTCTGGAGCAATGTTAACCACATCCATATTTGAATTATAGGCCCCAGAAGAAGAAGAAAAAGACAGAGGGCCTGAGAAAATATTTGAAGAGAATTTTACAAATCCCTAATATGGGAAAGGAAATAGTCACCCAAGTCCAGGAAGTGCAAAGAGTCCCATACAGGATAAACCAAAGAAGAAACATGCCAAGACACGTATTAATCAAACTAACAAAAATTAAATACAAAGAAAAAATACTAAAAGCAGCAAAACCAAAACAACAAATAACGTGCAAGAGAATTCCCCATAGGATTATAATCTGATTTTTCAGCAGAGCTTCTATAGGCCAAAAGAGAATGAAATGACATATTTAAAATGATGAAAGGGAAAAACCTATAACCAAAAACAGGTCACCCAGCAAAAATCACATTTAGATTCTATAGAGAAATCAAAAGCTTTCAGTTCAGTTCAGTCCTTCAGTCACGTCCGACTCTTTGTGACCCCATGAATCGCACACGCCAGGCCTCCCTGTCCATCACCAACTCCCGGAGTTTACCCAGACTCACGTCCTTCGAGTCAGTGATGCCATCCAGCCATCTCATCCTCGGTCATCCCCTTCGCCTCAAGCCCACAATCCCTCCCAGCATCAGAGTCTTTTCCAATGAGTCAACTCTTCGCATGAGGTGGCCAAAGTACTGGAGTTTCAGCTTTACCATCAGTCCTTCCAAAGAAATCCCAGGGCTGATCTCCTTCAGAATGGACTGGTTGGATCTCCTTGCAGTCCAAGGGACTCTCAAGAGTCTTCTCCAACACCACAGTTCAAAAGCATCAATTCTTCGGCACTCAGCCTTCTTCACAGTCCAACTCTCACATCCATACATGACCACAGGAAAAACCATAGCCTTGACTAGATGAACCTTTGTTGGCAAAGTAATGTCTCTGCTTTTGAATATGCTATCTAGGTTGGTCATAACTTTCCTTCCAAGGAGCAAGTGTCTTTTAATTTCATGGCTGCAGTCACCATCTGTAGTGATTTTGGAGCCCAGAAAAATAAAGTCTGACACGGTTTCCACTGTTTCCCCATCTATTTCCCATGAAGTGATGGGACCAAATGCCATGATCTTTGTTTTCTGAATGTTGAGCTTTAAGCCAACTTTCTCACTCTCCTCTTTCACTTTCATCAAGAGGCTTTTTAGTTCCTCTTCACTTTCTGCCATAAGGGTGGTGTCATCTGCATATCTGAGGTTATTGATATTTCTCCCAGCAATCTTGATTCCAGCTTGTGTTTCTTCCAGTCCAGCGTTTCTCATGATGTACTCTGCACATAAGTTAAATAAGCAGGATGATAATATACAGCCTTGACGAACTCCTTTTCTATTTAGAACCAGTCTGTTGTTCCATGTCCAGTTCTAACTGCTGCTTCCTGACCTGCATAAAGATTTCTCAAAAGGCAGGTCAGGCGGTCTGGGATTCCCATCTCTTTTAGAATTTTCCACAGTTTATTGTGATCCACACAGTCAAAGGCTTTGGCATAGTCAATAAAGCAGAAATAGATGTTTTTCTGGAACTCTCTTGCTTTTACCATGATCCAGAGGATGTTGGCAATTTGATCTCTGGTTCCTCTGCCTTTTCTAAAAGCAGCTTGAACATCAGGAAGTTCACGGTTCATATATTGCTGAAGCCTGGCTTGGAGAATTTTGAGCATTACTTTACTAGCGTGTGAGATGAGTGCAATTGTGCGGTAGTTTGGACATTGTCTTTCTTTGGGATTGGAATGAAAACTGACCTTTTCCAGTCTTGTGGCCACTGCTGAGTTTTCCAAATTTGCTGGCATATTGATTGCAGCACTTTCACAGCATCATCCTTCAGGATTTGAAAGAGCTCAACTGGAATTCCTTCACCTCCACTAGCTTTGTTCATAGTGATGCTTTCTAAGGCCTACTTGACTTCACATTCCAGGATGTCTGGCTCTAGGTCAGTGATCACACCATCGTGATTATCTGGGTCATGAAGATCCTTTTGTACAATTCTTCTGTGTATTCTTGCCACCTCTTTTTAATATCTTCTGCTTCCATTAGGTCCATACCATTTCTGTCCTTTATCGAGCCCATTTTGCATGAAATATTCCCTTGTTATCTCTAATTTTCTTGAAGAGATCTCTAGTCTTTCCCATTCTGTTGTTTTCCTCTATTTCTTTGCAATGATTGCTGAAGAAGGCTTTCTTATCTCCTCTTGCTGTTCTTAGAACTCTGCATTCAGATGTTTATATCTTTCCTTTTCTCCTTTGCTTTTTGCTTCTCTTCTTTTCACAGCTATTTGTAAGGCCTCCCCAGACAGCCATTTTGCTTTTTTACATTTCTTTTCCACGGGGATGGTCTTGATCCCTGTCTCCTGTACAATGTCATGAACCTCATTCCATAGTTCATCAGGAACTCTATCTATCTGATCTAGGCCCTTAAATCTATTTCTCACTTCCACTGTATAATCATAAGGGATTTGATTTAAGTCATACCTGTATGGTCTAGTGGTTTTCCCTACTTTCTTCAATTTAAGTCTGAATTTGGCAATAAGGAGTTCATGATCTGAGCCACAGTCAGCTCCTGGTCTTGTTTTTGCTTACTGTATAGAGCTTCTCCATCTTTGGCTGCAAAGAATATAATCAATCTGATTTCAGTGTTGACCATCTGGTGATGTCCATGTGTAGAGTCTTCTCTTGTGTTGTTGGAAGAGGGTGTTTGTTATGATCAGTGCATTTTATTGGCAAAACTCTATTAGTCTTTGTCATGCTTCATTCCGTATTCCAAGGCCAAATTTGCCTGTCACTCCAGGTGTTTCTTGATTTCCTACCTTTTGCATGCCAGTCCCCTATAATGAAAAGGAGATCTTTTTCGGGTGTTAGTGCTAAAAGGTCTTGTAGGTCTTCATAGAACCGTTCAACTTCAGCTTCTTCAGCGTTACTGGTTGGGGCATAGACTTGGATTAGTGTGATGTTGAATGGTTTGCCTTGGAAACGAACAGAGATCATTCTGTCATTTTTGAGATTGCATCCAAGTACTGCATTTCAGACTCTTTTGTTGACCATGATAACTACTCTATTTCTTCTGAGGGATTCCTGCCCGCAGTAGTAGATATAATGGTCATCTGAGTTAAATTCACCCATTTCAGTCCATCTTAGTTCGCTGATTCCTAGAATGTTGATGTTCACTCTTGCCATCTGCTGTTTGACCTCTTCTAATTTGCCTTGATTCATGGACCTGACATTCCAGGTTCCTATGCAATATTGCTCTTTACAGCATCAGACCTTGCTTCTATCACCAGTCACATCCACAGCTGGGTATTGTTTTTGCTTTGGCTCCATTCCTTCATTTTTTCTGGAGTTATTTCGCCACTGATCTCAGCATATTGGGCACCTACTGACCTGGGGAGTTCCTCCTTCAGTATCCTATCATTTTGCCTTTTCATACTGTTCATGGGGTTCTCAAGGCAAGAATACTGAAGTGGTTTGCCATTCCCTTCTCCAGTGGACCACATTCTGTCAGATGTCTCCTCCATGACCCACCCATCTTGGGTTGCCCCATGGGCATGGCTTAGTTTCATTGAGTGAGACAAGGCTGTGGTCCTAGTGTGATTAGATTGACTAGTTTTCTGTGAGTATGGTTGCAGTGTGTCTGCCCTCTGATGCCCTCTTGCAACACCTACTGTCTTACTTGGGTTTCTCTTACCTTGGGCATGGGGTATCTCTTCACGGCTACTCCAGCAAAGCGCAGCCCTTGCTCCTTACCTGGGACGAAGGGTATCTCCTCACCACCTCCCTTCCTGACCTTCAATGTGGGATAGCTCCTCTAGGCCCTCCTGTGCCCGTGCAGCCACGGCTCCTTGGATGTGGGGTTGGTCCTCCCAGCTGCTGCCCCTGGCCTCGGGCGTGGGGGCGTGGGGCAGCTCCTTCCGGCTGCCGCCCCTGACGTCGGATGTGGGGTAACTCCTCTTGGCCGCCCCCTTGACCTTGGATGCAGGTTACCTCCTCTCGGCCGTTCCTGTGCCATCGAAGCCTGGCACTCTCGACCGCTTTATAGACATGCAAAAGCTGAGAGAATCCAGCACCTCCAAACCAGTTTTACAATAAATACTAAAGGAACTTCTCTAAGCAGGAAACAGAAGAGAATAAAAAGAACTACAAAAGCAAGCCAAAAACAATTAAGAAAATGGCAATAGGAACATATATATAAATTACATTAAATGTAAATACATTAGCGGTGGGATGGATAGGGAGGTGGGAGGGATGTTCAGGTGGGAGGGGACATAAGTAACCCTAGGGCTGATTCATGTTGATGTTTGGTAGAAACTAAGACAATACTGTAAAGCAAGTATCTGTCAAACAAAAATAAATAAATGAAAATAAAATATAAATAGACTAAATGCTTCTACCAAAAGACACAGACTGGTTGAATAGATATGAAAACAAGACCTGTATATATGCTTTCTACCAGACAACCATTTCAAACCCAGGGACACATACAGACTGAAGAGATGGAAAAAAAGATATTCCATTCAAATGAAAATTTAAAGAAAGCTGGAGTAGCAACATTCTATCAGACAAAATAGACTTTAAAATAAAGATTGTTACAAGAGACAAGAAGAACACTACATTATGATCAAGAGGTCAAATCAAGAAGACATAACAATTGTAAATACATATGCATCCAAAATAGGGGCCCTGCAACATATAAGGCAAGTGCTAACAGCCATAAAAGGGGAAATTGACAGGAACACAATAGTAGAGGAATTCAACACTCCACATTCACCAATGAGTAGATCATCCATACAGAAAATTAATAAGGAAACACAAGCTTTAAATGACATATTAGAATGGATATATTTAATTTATATTTGTGAGACATTCCAACTGAAAGGAGCAGAATACACTTACTTCTCAAGTGCATATGGAACATTCTTAAGGATAGATCACATCTTGGGCCATAAATCAAGTTTTGGTAAATTTAAGAAAATTGAAATCATATAAAGCATCTTCTGACCACAAAGATACAGAAATAAATTACAGGAAAAAAAAACTTTAAAGAACATGAACACATGGAGACTAAGCAATGTTATTAAATAATCAATAAACCACTGAAGAAACCAAAGAAAAAGTAAAAAATACCTAGAGATAAGCAAAATGAAAGCATGATAATCCAAAAGCTATGGGACACAACAAAAGCAGCTCTAAAAGGGAAGCTTATAGCAACAAAATCTTATCTCAGGAGACAGGAAAAAATCTCAAATAAACAACCTATTCTTACACCCGAAACAACTAGGATAAAGAACAAACAAAACCCAATGTTAGTATGAGGGAAAAAAATCAAATATTAGGGCAAATATAAATGAAAGAGATGAAGAAAACAATAGCAAAGACAAATGATACTAAAAGGTAGTTCTCTGAAAAGATAAACATAATTGATAAACCATTAGCCAAACTCACCAAGATAAAAAGAAAGAGGACTCAAATCAATAAAATATGAAATGATAAAGGAGAAGTTAGAACTGACACCATAGAAATACAAATGATTGTAAGAAATTCCCACAAGCAACTACATGCCAATATAATGGACAACTGAGAAGAAATGGACAATTTCTTAGAAAGATACATCCTTCAAATACTGAACCAAGAATAGAAAATATGAACAGACAAGTCTTAAGAACTAAAATTGAAACCATGATTAAAAACTTTCTAAGAAACAGAAATCCAAGACTAGATGAATTCACAAGCAAATTCTTTCAAACATTTAGAGAAGAGCTTCTGAAACTCTTCCCAAAAATTGCAGAGGAATCATGACACCCAAATCAGACAGATATCACAAGAAAAGAAAATTATAGGCCAATATCACCAATGAACATAGATGTTAAACTCCTCAACAGAATACTAGGAACCTGTAATCAACAACACATTAAAAAGATCATACATCCTAATCAAGTGAGATTCATCCCAGTGTTGCAAGACTATTTCAATATATGCAAATCAATCAATGTAATACACAAAAATTAGCAGACTGAAGAATAAAAGCATTGTGATTATCTCAATATATATAAAAGAATATTTGACAAAGTTCAAAATCCATTTATGATAAAAACTCTACAGAAAGTGGGCTTAAAGGGAACTAACACCAACATAATAAAGGCCATATATGACAAACCTCCAACAAACATAGTCAATGGTGAAAAGCTGAAAGCATTTCCTCTAACATCAGAAACAAGACAAGGATGTCCAATCTTGTCACTTTTATTCAACATAGTTATGGAAGTCCTGGCCATGGGTATCAGAGAAGAAAATTAAATAAAAGGGATCCAAATTGGAAAAGAAGTAAAAGTGTCATTGTTTGCAGATGACATAATAGCATATGTAGAAAATCCTAAAGATGCTACCAGAAAATTACTAGAGGTCACCAATGAACTTAGTAAAGTTGTATGATATGAAATTAATACACAGAAATCTGTTGCATTTCTATACACTATCAATAAAAGATAAAAAAGAAAAATTAAAAAACAATCCTATTTACCATTGCATCAAAAATATAAAATATCTAGCACTAAGCCTACTGAAGGAAGTAAAAGACCCGAACTCTAAAAATTATAAGACACTGATGAAAGAAATCAAAGATGACACAGACAGATGAAAAGATATACCATGTTCTTGGGTTGGAAGAATCACTATTGTCAAAACGATTATACTACCCAAGGCAATCTACAGATTCAGTGAAATCCTTGTCCTCTTACCAATGGCATTTTTCAAAGAACAAGGACAAAATATCTTAAAATTTTTGTGGAGACAAAAAAGACCTTGAATAGTCAAAGCCATCTTGGGAAAGAAAAACAGAGCTGGAGGAATAAGGTTTCCTGACTTCAGACTATACTACAAATGATACAGTCATCAAAACAGTATGGTATTAGCACAAAACAGGAATACAGATCAATGAACCAGGACAGAAAATCCACAGATTAATCCATGAATTTATGGTCACATAATCTGTGGTAAAGTAGGCAAGAATATACAGTGGAGAGAAAACAGTCTTTTCAATAAGTGGTGCTAGGAAAGCTGGGTAGCTCTATCTAAAAGAATGAAATTAGAACACACCCTAACACCATACACAAAGTCAAACTCAAATGTATTAAAGATTTAAATGTAAGGCTGGATACTATAAAACTATTAGAGGAAAACACAGGGAGAACACTTCCTAATATAAATTGCATCAAGCTCTTTTTTTCATCATCCTTCTAGAATAATGAAAATAAAAATAAACAAATGAAAGCTAATTAAACAGTCTTATGCACTCTGTGGGAGAGGGAGAGGGTGGGAAGATTTGGGAGAATGGCATTGAAACATGTAAAATATCATGTATGAAACGAGTTGCCAGTCCAGGTTCAATGCATGATACTGGATGCTTGGGGCTAGTGTACTGGGACGACCCAGAGGGATGGTATGGGGAGGGAGGAGGGAGGAGGGTTCAGGATGGGGAACACATGTATACCTGTGGCAGATTCATTTTGGTATTTGGCAAAACTAATACAATTATGTAAAGTTTAAAAATAAAATAAAATTTTAAAAATCAAAAAAAAAAAAAAAAAATAAACAAGCTTTTGCACAACAAAGAAAACCATTTAGAAATGAAAAGAAAACTCCATGTTAGAGAAAATACTTCAAGTGAAGCAAACCACAAGGGATTAATCTCCAAAATGCACAAATAGCTCATGCAGCTCAATATCAAAAAAGGCAAACAGTGCAATCAAAAAATAGGTGGAAGATCTAAATAAACATTTCTTCAAAGAAGATATATATGAAAAGATTCTCAACATCACTGATTTTTAGGGAAATGCAAAACTACAATGTTGTATCACCTCACACTGGTCAGAATGGCCATTATCAAAAAATCTATAAACCATAAATGCTGGAAAGAAGGTGGAGAAAAGGTAACCCTCCTACACTGTTGGCTGCAATGCAAACTGGTACAGACACTATGAAGAACAGTATGGAGCTTCCTTAATAAAACTGAAAACAGAGTTAGAATATGATCTAGCCATCCCACTCCTGGGCATATATTTAGAGAAAACAATAATTTGAAAAATGCATGCAACTGAATGTTCACTGAAGCACTACTCACAATAGGCAGGAATGGAGCAACCAAAATATTCATCAACATAGAAATGGATAATGAAGATTGGTAGATATACATAATGGAATATTACTCAGCCAGAAAAAGGAAAAATGCATGCTATTTTTAGCAACATGGTTGAGCCTAGAGATTCTTATACTGAGTAAAGACAGTCAGACTGAGGAAGACAAATATATGATATTGCTTATAGTGGAATCTAAAAAGAGGCTACAAATGGACTTATCTACCTGGTGGGCTACCGTCCATGAGGTCACAAAGAGTCAGACATGACTGAGTGACTAACACTTTCACAAAACCAAAAGAGTTGCTGGTGTGGAAAATAAACTTGTTACTGACAGGTAAAGGGTGGAGGGATAAATTGGAATTGACACACACTACTATATATATCAATAACATAGATAACTAATAAGGACCTTCTGTGTAGCACAAAGAACTCCAGTCAATACTCTATAATGACCAATATGGGAAAAGAATCTAAAAAGAGTGGATATATTAATTTGTATAACAGATTCACTTCTCTGTACATTTGAAACTAACACAAAATTGTAAATCAATTATACCCCAAAATAAAAGATAAAATAAAAATAATTCTTAGAGGCAAAATAATAAGTGTAGACAGAACATGCCACTTCCCTAGAATTAACATACACAAAGTTTAGATATTATAAGTCCTTCTAATAGAAAAGCCATCAGTTAAATAAGACACTATACTAAGGAAATGTCAGCCTGGACAATGCTTATTCATTTCAGGAACACCTACACACATACTTCAGTTTATTTTTTTTTTCTATTGCTTTTCTCAACCTCCTACCTTATACTACAAGTGTTTTAGAATTCATTTTCTTCTACCTTGAATCCAAAGATTCTTTCTCTAAATACTGATTTTGAATAATCAACTCATATTATATCCAGTTTCAAAGATTCATTAGTAGACACACAACCCATCTGAAGATAGCTTAAACAAATCTAAACTTCTTATAATTCTGTAGAATTACTTATCTATAGTGGTAAATTTAATTTTTAAAAGTATTTTGACAAAAATTTTTAAAGTGTTTACTTTAAATTGGGGGAATACATGTATAATCAGAGCTTCTCAAATGTTCCATGATGTTTATAAACTTATCCATGTGATGATTACATGGAAATATGTACAAATATTACAGTCAATATCCAATGGTTGATTAATGGCTAATGCTAGTTAAATAGACTGGATAATATTCAATTATCCACAAAAAAATCCACACAATCTGAAATTCATACAATAAATGTTTACCTTTGATGCAAAATTCAGTCCAATTGGACCAATCATGAAAAGTATAACCATAAAAATACACCAGAGAGGTTTTTTTTTTTTTTTCTGTTGACTCAGTTTTGGTTAATACAGGAGAATTATCCAGCTATTTTTAGAATCTAACTTTGACTAACTATTACATATGATGTTTTCTGTATAAAATAGTGTATTTGTAATGTATGTCTATATACCTCTTGCTACACACACACACACACACATACATACATAAAAGTAGCGTGTTATAATAAAAAATATATTCAAAAGGAAAAATACTTTCTTTTTCTAGTTCCTTGAGGTATAAGGTTGAATTGTTTGAGATATTTCTTTTTATTAATATAGTTTTTTTATTGCTATAAAATTCTCTCTTAGAAGTGCTTTAAATGAATCCTTAAATTTTGGTACAGTGTGTTTCCATTTGCATTTGTCTCAAAATGCTGTTATTTTCCTTTTGACTTTTTTTTTAACTATTTTCTGTTCAGGAAAGTGTTATTAAATTTCCACATATTTATGAACTTTTCAATTTTTCTCCTGTTATTGATACCTAGTTTCATTCCATTGTGATTGGAAAAGATATTCAATATGATTCCAATTTTGTTTGGTGACCTAACGTGATCTATCCTGTAGAATATCCCTTATGCACTTGAGAAGAATGCATATTCTGCTTCTGTTGTGTAGAATGTTCTGTGTATATTTCCTCTGTTTATTTGGTTTATATTGTTGTTCAAGTCTTTTTTTTACATATTACTCATCTGTCTGATCTGCTAATTGATAAATGTGGTGTATTAAAGTCCCCAACTATTATTGCATTGCTATTTTTCCATTCAGTTTTGTTAATATTTGCTTTATATATTTAGGTTTTATGACATTGTGTGATATATGTACAAGTGCTATATCCTTTTGACATATTGACCTCTTTGCCATTGTATGTGACCTTCTTTGTCTCTTAGGACAACTTTTAATGCAATGATTATTTTGTCTGATTTGAGTATAGTTACCCCTGATCATGGCAGCTTCTATGGTTGTGTAGATGGTAAAGAATCTGCTTGCAATGCAGGAGATTTGAGTTCGATCCCTGGATCGAGAAGATTCCCTGGAGAAGGAAATGGCTACCCATTCCAGTATTCTTGCCTAGAGAATTGCATGGACAGAGGAACCTGGCAGGCTACAGTTCATGGGATCACTAAGAGTCAGACACAACCGAAGTGACTAAGCACTTATTGGCACCCATGATCTATTTTAATTATTATTGCAAAGATTATCTTTTGCCATCCCTTTATTTTCAGCCTATATGCATCCTTAATGCTAATGTGAGTCTCTTGTAGGCAGCATTTTAGTTGGATCATGCATTGTATCCATCCAGTCACTTTGTCATTTCATTGGCAATTTAATCCATTTACATTTAAGGTAATTACTGATAAGTAAGGATTTACCATTACCATTTTGGTAATTGTTTCTGTCTGTTTTATTATTCCTTTTTTGCCTTCATCTCTTGGGGTCTTCATTTCTGATTTAGCGACTTTTATAGCAGTGTGTGTTAGTCGCTCAGTTGAGTCCGACTCTTTGCAACTGCACAAACTGTAGCCTGTCAGGTTCCTCTGTCCATGGAATTTTCCAGGCAAGAATACTGAGAGTGGGTTGCCATTTTTAGCAGTAGGCTTTGATTTATTTCTGTTTTAGCTTTTCTACCACAAGTGTTTCTCTTTGCAGTTACCATGAAGCTTACATAAAATTTCTTATAGATGCGCCACAGCTTTGGTAGCAACTGTCTCTCTACACAGGTGTGAATCTTGCTAGCCTTTCCCCCAGAAGACTGTTGCAGTCGGCCAGCCCCTGCTCCTTGGTAACTGTGTGTGACGGAAAGGGCGTGATCTAGAATGCTGATATATCGGAGGAGATGCAACAGGACTCTGTGGAGTGTGCTATTCAGGCATTGGAGAAATATAATAGAGAAGGACATTGTGGTCCATATCAAGAAGGAGTTTGACAAGAAGTACAGCCCCACCTGGCACTGCACCATGGGGAGGAACTTTGGTAGTTATGTGACACATGAAACCAAACACTTCATCTACTTCTACCTGGACCGAGTGGCCATTCTCCTGTTCAAATCTGGTTAAAAGCATGGATTGTGCTACACACCCAGTGATCCATCCAAAAACAAGGACTGCATACTAAATTCCAAATACCAGACATTGAAGTCTTCAGCCTTGCTTAAGGGAACACCTCCATCTTTGAACCTTTACTGTGTTTTGTACAGGGCATTCTCTGTACTAGTTTGTTGTGGTTATAAAGCAATTAGCAAAACATCTTACATTTGTATTTATTTTATATTCCATACCTCTCTGCAACATGTTTTCTCTCTTCAAAATCCATTCCTTTAAAGAAATAAATCTGTTGGAGAAATGTGAAAAAAAATTCTTATAGTTATAACTCTTATTTATAAAATGAAGAGGTTTAATTTTAGTTGAGTTCAGTAAAATTCCTTTTTGCTTTAATATTTGTTTTTTCTAATGCATATGTGATTATTAATAGTTAATTTTCAGTTCATTAGGTGAGTAGTTTAATAAAAGACTCCAGTTAACAAACTGATGCAGGAAGTTTCGGGATGGTGAGGGAAAATTACCTATGTTTCAGAGCTACCTCAATACAACATACCCAAAATGGAATTTACTATCTTCTCCATATCCATGACTACCTCTCTCCAGTTTATTCCTCCACATAATTTTTAGAGTTTCTTTGTAAAATATAAGATTAATCATATCACTCCCCTTGAATGTTTAAATATAAAAGTCTCACCATATCTGTCAGGATAAATTCTAAACAAATTAGCAGCAGAGAATATAAAGTCTAACATTTTCTAGTTCCAACCATAACTTGACTCCTATCATTTTCTTATGGCTTCTATCAAAATATTTTTTTAATTAACCTTATTAACACACTTCCCTCTCTCTCTCTCTTCCTCACTCTCATTCACCCTCTCTGTCTTTTCCATGCTTTTGTGTAACTTGTAGCAGACCCAAAATGAAGTAAGCCTCAATGAGACAGAATCCTATAAGGGAGACTACTTCTCTAATTTTGCCTAATCTAAGCAATCAAGTCTAAATAGTCAAGTAAGTTCTGCCCAGTGTAGGTGTATTGATTTGAAAGTATATAAAAGGTATTTCAATGTAGAAATTAAATATTTTTAACACTTTGGGAAAATAAAAATATTTACTGAAAATATTAGTTCACTATCTATACTGAAAAGTAAAAGCATTTACTTTGAATGGTAAAATATCAACATCCATAAAGTGTTTATCAGCCTTCATTTTTCTTCACTAAGGAAGAGCTAATAATCTTTATAATGGTTTAAAGTGTTTATTAGCCTACTTTAGTCTAGTCTGGTTTCTCTTTTCTGTGTGCAACATTCATCTCATCCCATGTAGTTTGTTATCTGGAATGCCTCCTTCTTGTAGCAATTTAAATTTCTTGTTATTTGCTTAAAGTCTTTGAATACTAAATATTTATCCATCAATTTCACCTAAAGTCTTTGACTCCTTCCAATATGACCTGCAAATTTGCAGTTTATTTCAGCAGCTCTCTTGCTCTTTGACCTAAAGGTTTTGCATTGCCTTCTCATGAGCAACTGGAGTCAGTCTGACATCTCACATATATGGAGACAGGAAGGGCATTTTAAATTTCCTTTACAATCTGAACTGAACCTTGAAGAATAGGTAAGACTAAAGTGGATACGAAGAAAAGAAAACACATTCTAAGAAGGAGAAGTGTCATAAAAATCCATAGAGACATAAGTATCCCTGACAGATCAATAAGACAATAAGAAGGCAAGTCCTCATGGATAGAGGATACATATTCAGGAAATGTGGCATGAAAGCTCCCTCTGCCAAGAATACTCTGTCCTTGCCTTTTATCTAACTCTTACTAGCTGATACTTTTTATTTGAATCTTTTTCTCACCCAGCTAAGTGTCTTCTATTCCACTGTCTGGACACCCTTTACTTCCTTAAAAAATAATCTATCATATCTGGTAACATTTTTGACTATGTATCAGAATCATCTAGAGCTGGGGTCAATAATTGATTGTTCAAGGACCAAATCCAGCCCAACTCCCTGATCTATAATTAAAGCTTTATTGGAGTACAGCCATAGTCATCTTTTTATATATTGTCTATGGTTGCTTTAGTGCACTAATGGCAGAGCTGAGTTTTTGCAACAGGAACCTGTGGTTCACAAACCTAAATTATGTACTGCTGCTGCTGCTGCTAAGTCGCTTCAGTCGTATCTGACTCTGTGCAACCCCATAGAGGGCAGCCCACCAGGCTCCCCTGTCCCTGGGATTCTCCAGGCAAGAACACTGGAATGGGTTGCCATTTCCTTCTCCAATGCATGAAAGTGAAAAGTGAAAGTGAAGTTGCTCAGTCATGTCTGACTCTTTGTGACCCCGTGGACTGTAGCCTACCAGGCTCCTCTGTCCATGGGATTCTCCAGGCAAGAGTACTGGAGTGGCTTGCCATTTCCTTCTCCAAAATTATGTACAATATGACCTTTAATAGGAAAAGCTTGCAGATCACTGACCTATAGGGCTTGTTAAAACTCAGATTGTTGGGCCTCGCTCCTAGAGTTTTTGATTTAGTAAGATAAGAGTGTGGTCCAATGATGTACATTTCTAACAAGTTCCTCGGTAATACTGGTGTTGACGCTGTTGGTTTGGGATCATAGGATGACAACTGCTGCCCTATACCTATGGATCTCATCCTTGGTTAAATATTAGAATCATCTGCAGAGCTTTTAAAAATTGATATTAAATCAGAATCTCTAAGAGTGAAACTCAGACTTAAGTACATTTTTAAGTCCCCAGATGATTCCAATATTTGACTTAGAGTAAAAACTCCTGTCCTGTAAGCTCTGGGAAGGTATGCTCTCTGCCTTAGACTTAGGCAAGTGCCTGGTATGCTGGAAGTGCTAAAGTAAATAACACATAGATGAACTAACATTTTTTTCAGTTAAATAAAATTAAGAATAGAATAGATTTGATGGGGTAATCCACTATTCCATTGAACTGGGAAACTCAGTACTTTGTAACGTCAAGAATCCCTAAATATCATGAATCAACTTCCTGTACTTTCACTCTCCTCAAGAACAAAGTCACACTTAAAAATATGACAGGCAGACCACCAGGCTGACACACAGCTCAGCAGATTTAACAAGAAGTGAGGAAGAACACAGTTGACTCGGTCGTTTTTAGGTAGCAAATTGGAACTTGGCCAGTTCCCCAAGATACTAATTCTAACAAAATAGTATATTTTTCATTCATGATGGGCATACCATTTCTCTCAAAGCCAAAAATTAGAGGACTATTGTGAATGTGGATCCTTTACATGAAGTGACTAGCAGGGGGTAGAAAGAGGAGGTCAGATGATTATAAAAGCAACTGCTACATGGGAAAGGGGGGAATGAAGTCTCCTAATTGGTCTATCTGTTTACATGGTAAGGAGAAAAAATACTAATAATCTGTTTTAAATTGTTCTCAGAAGAAAAATCCATAGGCTAGGTTTTCCCCAGTATAGGAAAACTAATAGCAAATAGGACATTCCCTTCAAAAAAGATGGGAGAACAGTAACACCATTTCCCTACCCTTCACACAATCCTATATCTCTGAATAAAATGGCTCTGTCTTTGAAAACACTACTGCCATAACCAGTTCAGGTGAACAACAAGCAGAGTAAGAAGGCAGAGGAAAAGGAATGGAGGGTAGAAGTCAAGCCACATGCAGCCCATTCTCTGAAGTTTGAGAGAGAAGATGGAAAAAAGGCCAATGAATGTAAAGGGAAAATAATGAAACAAATATCAGACAAAGAGAAAAACAAGGCTGAAAATGAAAGAAATTGTGAACAGAAGAGGAGAAAAAAGATACCAGTAAGTGACAAAGAATAGAGGAGGGTAAGATCAAGGTAAGAAAACAGGATGGGAATAACAAAAGGAAAAGAATGCTAGAGAGAGAGAGAATATAATCAATAAACACACATACACATACACATACACATATACACAGAGATATTTACACAGATAAACATTTGTAACTTTTATTTTCCTCAGAGTAATGTCAGAAAGTGCTAACATTTGTTGGATCATGGAGAAAACAAGGGAATTCCAGAAAAAAAGATCTATTCCTGCTTTGCTAACTATGCTAAAGCCTTCGCCTGTGTGGATCACAACAAACTGTAGAAAATTCTTAAAGTGATGGGGATACTGGATCACTTTATCTGTCTGCTGAGAAATCTACATGCGAGTCAAGAAGCAACAGTTAGAACCAGACATGGTACAACTGACTGGTTCAAAATTGAGAAAGGAAAATGGCAAGGCTGTATATTGCTACCCTGCATATTTAACTTATATGCAGAGTACATCATGTGAAATGCCAGGCTGGATGAATCACAAGCTGGAAACAAGATTGCAAGGAGAAACATCAATAACCTCAGATATTCAGATGATACCACTCTAATGGCAGAAAGTGAAGAGGAACTAAATAGTCCCTTGATGAGGGTAAAAGAGGAGACTGAAAAAGCTGGCTTAAAACTTGAAAATTATAAACAATAAGATCATGGCATCTGGCCCCATCACTTCATGGCAATAGATGGGGGAAAATTGAAAACAGTGACAGATTTTATTTTCTTGGGCTCCAAAATCACTGTAGACAGTGACTGCAGCCATGAAATTAAAAGATGCTTGCTTCTTTAAAGGGAAACTATAACAAACAGCATATTAAAAAGCAGATATTTCACTTTGCCAACAAAGGTCCATATAGTCAAAGCTGTGGTTTTTCCAGTAGTCATGTATGGATGTGAGAGTTGGACCATAAAGAATGCTAAGCAGTATTGTAAAGTAAAAAAATTAAATTTAATTTAAAAAAGAAAAAAATAAAAGACTCATTGTTGAAAAAAAAAAAAAGAATGCTAAGCACCAAAGAATCAATGCTTTCAAATTGTGGTGCTGGAGAAGACTCTTGAAAGTCCCTTGGACAGTAAGGAGATCAAACCAGCCAATCCTTAGGGAAATCAACCATAAATATTCATTGGAAGAGCTGTTTCTGAAGCTCCAATACTGTGGCCACCTGATGCAAAGAGCCAAAAAGACCTCAGATAGAAAAGACCTTGATGCTGGGAAAGATTGAAGGCAAAAGGAGAAGAGGGCAGCAAAGGATGAGATGGTTAGATTACATAACCAACTCATGGACATGAGTTTGAGGAAACCCTGGGAGATAGTGGGGGACAGAGGAGCCTGGTGTGCTGCAATCCATGGCACCACAAAGAGCTGGCAGAACTTATTGACTGAAGAACAACAAAAACTACCAAGGAAGAACAATTATCTAAGCAGATAGAAAATAGGGTAAGTCAAAGATTTTTTTACATAAACATTTTGGCTTTACCCTAAGAGACAAATGGAAAACCAAAGCTGTAATAATTTTAGCTTGGAAAATATTGAAGTTTGTGTAACCAAGTACCCACCTCAGCTATAAAATGTATCTTCTTATAGCACCTGAGGCAGATAGGTTTATGAAATCTTATTCCTAGGGCCTATAATCCTCCTTTAAGAATATTCAAAAACCTCTTCATAACTGCCTTGAAGTTTCACAGGGCTTTATGATTGGCACTCATCAATGAAATATGATTGTGTCACTTATGTTTTGAAGGAGTAAAAAGTCCCTGAACAATTCTATAGTCTCCTTCTTATGTTAGGATACTAGGGATAAGACCTTAGGTTGGGATAATGGAACTACAAGATTGCTAGACTGTTGAATTACTTCATAGAAAACAGGCACCCCTGCAATATTACTCAGACCCCCAGCAAATTTCAGCTGAGTGAAAAATTAACTTTTGTTCTGTTAACCTCCTGAGATTTGTTACTACAGCATAAGCTTAACCTATTGTAACTAATACAGCATCCATATAAAGTGTATCTCTCATATGAACACCCAGATAAACTGGTTACAAACATACATATTCCTAAATCACTGAAGGAGTTGACCAATTCTATGGTATCCTTATATATGTCAGTAAATGTTGGGTAAAATCTCCATAAAAAATCAGAGTTTTGCTTTTGAAGTATCCTGTGGATTCCTTCTTTCTGGTAGTAAATATTACAGTGTCCAGTAAAGCCACAATACGAGTTAGGGTTCCAGCAAGAAACAGCATATAATCAAATAGGATAATTGAGGATAATGCAATAATGTGTTTAAAGAGTTAACAGTGTTAAAATAAAAAACAGGGGTCGGAAAATCAAGTTTTCATTAATATTCTCAGCTAGCAATAGCACAGATACATCACCAACATTAGAGCTAAAGGGATAAAGATGATAACATGGCTCCCAGAACAGAAATAAAGCAGAGTCTCTAGTCTTAAGGAAAGAAATGAAACCACAACCAACTTGTAGGCTGACCTCTCTTTTCACTAGTTTTTTGATATTCTGAAATGCATATCATTGGCTGTATCCCGTAAGAAGCTAGAGCAGAAGGGAGACTGTCAGTACAATCCACTGAGGCCCTTTATCCAAGGCACAGAGAAGGTGGAGATTGGAGGATGGTGGATCTGCAAGGGAGACATGAAGTATATCCAGGATAGCTACTCAAGACTATGCCATCTTCATATAGGACAATTTTTATCTTTCTATTCTCTATAGTGGAAAAATAGTAAATGATTTTAAACCATCTTGTGCATCCTTATTTTTATCCCTACTGGATATTATTTTAATGATCCAAATGCCACTCCTATCAAATTTTAAGATAGTTTAAAATAAGTTTCTGTGTAAATATCAATATTTACGAGTTTATATTGAGCTCATGCTTTAACCTACAGTCTATTTGTCTTTGCAAAGTCAAAGACAATTTTATGTAATACTTAATATGCTGCTGCTGCTAAGTCACTCCAGTCATGTCTGACTCTGTGTGACCCCATAGATGGCAGCCCACCAGGCTCCCCCGTCCCTGGGATTCTCCAGGCAAGAATACTGGAGTGGGTTGCCATTTCCTTCTCCAATGCATAAAAGTGAAAAGCGAAAGTGAAGTCGCTCAGTCGTGTCCGACTCCTAGTGACCCCATGGACTGCAGCCTATCAGGCTCCTCCGTCCATGGGATTTTCCAAGCAAGAATACTGGAGTGGGGTGCCTTCTCCAATACTTAATATGATTATCCTAAAAGTGATAATTGGAGAAAAAAATTCAGTGTGGAAAAAAGCAGTTAGGAGACTATCAAAATATGTCAAACAAAACATTCTGAGGTCCTGAGGAAAGTTGAAGAGGAATTGAAAAACAGATCAGAGAAGTAATCTTAAAGTTGAATATATAGACTTATAGGAACTGATTGTGGAGAATTAAGACTTTTTTAATAAATAAATAAAGCAAAATGCTTCTAATTTAGGAGAATGAGACTAGAAAGTTACGCTGGCTCTGATCCAGCTTTTCACGGTCAATTTGAATGAACCCCGTGTTTCAGGACCCAGTTTATCTGCAATGGCAAGCTGAGACAAGCCAATTTCTGGAAAATCAATGCTATAAGACCAAGCTCTCTTTCACTTCTCCTCAACCTTTTTTTGACAGGGAATTTACCCTCTGACCAGCAATGTGTAAGATCTTCATCAAACCATATTTATACTTCAGCTTCTCACTTAGATTCATGACATATCTGTTTCCATGTTCTACAGCAAAAAATAATAATTTAGGGTGCCTTCCCTAACAGAGTCTTAGTTGCTTTCTGCAGCAATTATAAATAATTTGACATGATATTATTGTTCCAAAGCTTTTGGCAACCATTAATTAAATCTCATAATGCTCTGGTAGGTAGCTTTCTAGTAAAAAATAAACATTCATAGAGGCCTGACCCCGGTCAAAACAAAATGGACAAAGACTATGCCCCTTCTCTGCCAGGCACTGATAGCCTCTCCCATACAGCCCATATTTTCCTACCACGGAGGCCCATCCTGGACCTTGAAGGTGACCATCCTATGCTCTCAAATTCCCTTTTCTGACATCTCAAAGTCTAAACCCTCAGGGTAGTAGTATTCATTTACAAAAATAAACAAATCCTATCTAACTCAATACCAGAGAATACAATAACTTAAGCCCAAGATGTTACAATAAATGATAGAGCATTTAATGCACTGTGATAGAACAGTAGACAAGATCGTTTTTTTTTTTTTTTATGTGGCGAGAGTAGACATTTGTTTTCCCCAAGCCTACACTATCAAAGATTAGTTTGGAGGCACACAAGCTTCAAATATATAGCATTATTATGAGTCAAGAATGCAAATGCAAGGCTCTGAACAATATGGATAATGCCACTGAGATTAAGTAGTTTGATCAAAAACTTCTAACTGGAAAAGAAATGGAGAATTGACCTATGTGTGCCCACCCACCATGGCCATCCTAAATGATTCATCCTTTGAACAGGAAGGAACAAGCTAATGTCTTACTGCCCCACACACCTTTAACCTTCTTCTTTTATAATTTACATCACATGACAGCACTACTTTTGACATAGATCAGCTAGAAACATGAGGTTTGTCCTAAGCACTTCCTTCTTTCTCATACTTCACATACAAAAGAGTCACTAGTCAATTCCTGTTGATTCTATCTACAAAATTAAGAATGAAAATTTTCAACTCTTCATTTTCCTTTTATTTTCTTAGCTCACACTATTATCACTTATCCCCTGAAGCACTGAAACAGTTTCTAATCTTTGCCTTTTCCAACTGTTCCTCTGTTTTCAGAGTAATTCTTAAAGTATGAATCTACTAGTTACTAGTAACTTTTTATAATAATTCAAACTTCACTTTCCTTATGAAATTTACCCCAATGCTTCAGGCAGAGTTAACCTTCTCCTTTCTCTGTGTCATTTTCTCTACTGTAGCCATTAAAATCTCAAATTTTTATGCATCAAATTCCATATCTAGTTCTTCATTAAACTTGAAGTGTAGGGATTATGTTTTCTTCATCTCTTTACATCCATAGTTGTGCCAAGACACTGAAGTTGTTTACTATACATTTGCTGAAATATTTACTATTATAATCATTCCTTAAGGTTAAGGCCTGGAAGGTCTCAGCTAAAAATAAAACATTACATTTGAAGAAAAATTTCCCATTCAGCTTTTAATTGTTAAAAGCCTCTCAGTAGCCTCATCACAGAACAAGATTCCAAAAAGTTGGATCCAAGGACATATAGGTAATGAAAAGGAATCTGGAAATATCTAGAGCAGTGAATTGATGTATGCTAAAGAAGGTCAGCACACATAGCTTTCAGGGAACCAGAAGCCTTCCCAAGACTATGTGCACAAGAACTGGGGGAAATGTGGAAATAGTGCAGAAAATCATCAAAGGGTTTACAAGTCAAACTGTGTCAAATTTGCTATCATGTTCAGAGCTCACCTTGACTAAGGCTAGGTGTTACTCTTCTTTCCCCCAAAAGGGTATAATTGCCTTTATTCTTCATCCCAGTTAATGCTAAATGACCCCACATTCTGTGCTATTCTATCACCTTGACACTGGAAGAAAAGTTTGTCATCATAATCATTCATTAATTCATTTACTCATTCATTTATTATTTCACCTATAAGGTCATTTATTTCTAGGGAAAAAATAGCTAGGTAAATTCTGTCTTGCCACTTAAACAACCAGAACTAGACTTGTGGAATTAGAGAAATAAGACCTTCTTATTTGCAGTGTAGCTTAGAGTTGTCCCCTAATCTGCTCTCAAATTGCTCCAAGCTATGGTTTCACTCATAAAATACCGAGGGCACAAAGCTCAATTGTTACACACACTCCATCATATGAAATTCATAGCTTTATGAGGGAAATTAATGTGTGTGTGTGTGTTAGTCAGTCAGTCGTGTCTGACTCTTTGGACCCCATGGACTGTAGCCTGCCAGGTTCTTCTGTCCATGGAATTCTCCAGGCAAGAATACTGGAGTGGGTTTCTGTTTCCTTCTCCAAAATTAATATATATTTATGCATATATATATATATATCTTAATTACATTAATTAATATCTAATTACATTGAAAATGAAATACATAGATATCTTAATTAAACTAATTACATTAAGGTATCTATGTATTTCATTTTTATATAAAAATATCATACCCTTGGTATGAGAGTCACACATCCATTGGGCATAGCACTGCAATATGGTAAGACATTTTTCCAATAAATGAGCCTTGGGATTTTTAACATCTTGAGCATATACATGAATGCCCAAGGAGTGATCACTAAGACACCATCAAATGTTGGTAGCTGAAATCCATTTCAATAAAGACCGCATCAAGGAATTAATGAAGTGGCCAACAGTTATTCTTAGACTGTGTATTCCTTCCAAACTATATAGGACAAACTTGCTTATTTGCTGGTGCCAATTCCTCACTGATATGCTTTTGTCTGTGACTGAACAAATGGGTGTAGTGTAGTAGTGTTAGTCACTTCATGTCTGACTCTTTGTGACTCCATGGACTGTAGCCCACCAGGCTCGTCTGTCCATGGAATTCACCAGGCATGGACTCATTTCTGATTCCTCTACACAAAACCATCAGAGACCTCCAGAGATGCAGCGACCTCTGTGACAAGAGTAGGTAAGATCCCAGATTCCTGGGGAATGATGCCCAAACCTGAACCTCAACTGTGTATGCATGATTAGCACTAAAAGAGCCATGAGCCACACAGTTTTCTACAACTGCTGGAACTCACAAAGCAAACATTAGTGAAAGAAGATGGAGGAGATGGGGAAGGAATTAGAGAAGCAGAGGCAGCAGTGGTGCAGATAAAAATTTCTGCCCAGACAATGGCCTTATATTTGCAATACTTAACAAATTTTCAGTCATGTAAACTTTCAGACAAAAATACAAACAAACAAAAAAAATACCAAAGCATTAGTTCTTAACCATCCTGTTTAGCTGTTAAAGTATAGAAAATTGTCCTGTTTGTGTTAAGTTTGTTTCCATCTCTTGTTATGAATAAACAACACTGTGTTCCCTTAATGTTCGTCAATTATGTGCCAAGGAAAACAATGTATTGAGTTGCATTTCAGTGTTAATGTACTAGAAATTTTCATATTTTGGATATCTAATTATATTTGCTGCTGCTGCTGATGCAATGTTTAGGTACTAAGGATTGAAAAGGTGGCTCTAACGTTTATATATTTCCTTTATTTAAATGCACTATGTTACAGAGACGGTTTTCTGTTGTGCCCTTACCTTGTAAATATTCCTTCCAAACACATTCATTATCTTCTGCCTCCTATACTAGATTATTGAAATTATGTTTGATTGAAACTTTTTAAAGTGGACATGAAGGTTATATTAACCAAAATGACTGAGCCCAACTTAAAAAATGGACCCTCAGTATTTATTAAGTGTCTGGTCATATCTGTGACCTACAAAGTATATTTGGCATCATTACATCAAGTATTTATTAAGGCCTACATTCAGGTACTGTGTATAGAAGGAAAGGGTGAGAATTAGACAGTGTTACTTCTTTCAAGAAGTTAAATTATAATACAGGAGTTCCATACAAACATGAATCATCCATTGCTGTAGTGAATGAATGTAAATAGCACAGTGATGTCATAAATAGAGTGAAAGTAATTCTGCTGGAGTGATGGAGAAGGCTTCATCAAAAGGAAAACTTTAACCGGATCTTGAAGCATAAGCATTTTACTAGTTAGTAGAAAAAGGAAGGGAGATTGCTCCAGGGAACAATATATGCAAAATCTTAGAAACAAGAACCTATATAGCACCTTAGGGACAGTATGAGTGCTACTTTAAACTGTATCATACAATGAAAAGAGCTGATGGGAGGTTGAGAAGAGCAACAAAAAATGAGGTTAGAGAAGTATTGATATTTAAGGATTAGACCATGATGAGATTTGTTGGACTTCATGTCCTAGTAAGTGAAATAAATGATGATGAGAATAAAACCATCATTAGATCTTATTTATAAAAACTCATTCTAACAGCAGTGTGGCTAATGGAATAAAGTGGAATTAAAGGCAAGGAGATACATTGTGAGACAAACACAAGAGTTTGCACAGGAGGTGACGACAGCCTGAACTAAAAAAAGGTAGCGCTGAAAATAGAGAAAAGGGAACCAAACATTGTAGGAGAAAGTCAGGGGAGAGAATGTCCAGCATCTTCCATCCTAGGGAGAAAATGAAGGGACATAATCAACAGAACTAACTTCTCAGTGACTGTTGTTTAGTCTTTCAGTCGTGTCCAACTCTGGTGATTCCATGGACTGTAGCTCTCCAGGCTCCTTTGTTCATGGGATTCTCCAGACAAGAATATTGGAGTGGGTTCCCATTTCCTTCTCTAGGGGATCTTCTTGACCCAGGGATCGAACCCATGTTTCCTGCATTGCAGGCATATTCTTTACCATTGAACCACCAGAGAAGCCCTCTCAGTGACTACTGTAGAGTAATTAAACATTGAGATTGACAGGCATGATGTGTTGGACTTAAGAGTCAGAAAACCAGGCTTTTCGTACCAGCTCTGCTATTAATCAGTTATGTTACCTTGGATGAGTCATTTTTCTCTCTCTGGACACCAATTTCTCATCCTTGAAATGTGAAGAGTTGCTTGATGTCCTATGATTTCTCTTCCATGTCTGTCATTCTAGGGCTCTATGGATGATTTTGACATAAGGAGGCATGCAGTCCCTACCTTAGGTAATTCTCTAATTACTTAGGTCACTTCCTTTCTTAAGGAGTACAGTAAATTAAATCCCTGGAGTAGCAGGTGAAATGGAAGATGCTGAGTCATTTAAGAAAAATCTTACATAAACATGAGTATAATCATCTCTCATTATCTAGGCACAAATAGATTCAAGGGATTAGACCTGATAGACAGGGTGCCTGAAAAACTATGGATGGAGGTTCATGACTTTGTACAAGAGGCAGTGCTCAAGATCATTCCCAAGAAAAAGAAATGCAAAAAGGCAAAATCATTGTCTAAGCAGGCCTTACAAATTGCTGAGAAAAGAAGAGAAGCTAAAGGCAAAGGAGAAAAGGAAAGATATACCCATTTGAACACAGAGTTCCAAAAAATAGCAAGGAGAGATAAGAAAGCCTTCCTCCATGATCAATGCAAAGAAATAGAGGAAAACAACAGAATGGGAAAGACTAGAGATCTCTTAAAAAAATTATACATACCAAGGGAACATTTCATGCAAAGACGGGCACAATAAAGGATAGAAATGGTATGGACTTAACAGAAGCAGAAGATATTAAGAAGAGGTGACAATAATACACAGAAGAACTATACGAAAAAGATCTTCATGAGACAGATAATCACGATGGTGTGATCACTCACCTAGAGTCAGATATCATGGAATGTGAAGTCAAGTGTGCCTCAGGAAGCATCACTAAGAACAAAGCTAGTGGAGGTGATGGAATTCCAGTTGAGCTATTTCAAATCCTAAAAGATGATGCTGTGACAGTGCTGCACTCAATATGCCAGCAAATTTGGAAAACTCAGCAGTGGTGACAGGACTGGAAAAGATCAGTTTTCATTATAATCCCAAAGAAAGGCAATGCCAAAGAATGCTCAAACTACTGCACAATTGCACTCATCTCACAGGCTAGCAAAGTAATGCTCAAAATTCTCCAAGCCAGGCTTCAATAGTACATGAACTGTGAACTTCCAGATGTTCAAGCTGGATTTAGAAAAGGCAGAGGAACCAGAGATCAAATTGCCAACATCCATTGGATCATAGAAAAAGCAAGAGAATATCAGAGAAACACCTACTTCTGTTTTATTGACTATGCCAAAGCCTTTGACTGTGTGGATCACAACAAACTGTGGAAAATTCTTCAAGAGATGGGAATACCAGACCACCTGACATGCCTCTTGAGAATTCTGCATGCAGGTCAAGAAGCAACAGTTAGAATTGGACATGGAACAACAGACTAGTTCCAAATTGGGAAAGGAGTAGGTCAAGGATGTATATTGCCACCCTGCTTATTTAACTTATATGCAGGGTACATCATGAGAAATCCTGGACTGGATGAAGCACAAGCTGGAATCAAGATTACCAGGAGAAATATCAACAACCTCAGATATGCAGATGACACCACCCTTTTGGCAGAAAATGAAGAAGAACTAAAGAGCCCCTTGATGAAAGTGAAAGAGGAGAGTGAAAAAGTTGGCTTAAAACTCAACATTCAGAAGATGAAGATCATGGCATCTGGTTCCATCACTTCTTCGTAAATAGATGGGGAAACAGTGGAAACAGTGACAGACTTTATTTTGGGGGGCTCCAAAATCACTGCAAATGGTGACTACAGCCATGAAATTAAAAGACACTTGCTCCTTGGAAGAAAAGTTATGACCAGACTAGACAACTTATTAAAAAGCAGAGACATTACTTTGCCAACAAATGTCTTTATAGTCAAAGCTATGGTTTTCCAGTAGTCATGTATGGATGTGAGATTTGGACTGTAAAGAAAGCTGAGAGCCAGAGAATTGATGCTTTTGAACTGTGGTATTGGAGAAGACTCGTGAGCCCTTGGACTGTAAGAAGACCCACCCAGTCAATACTAAAGGAAATCAGTCCTGAATATTCATTGGAAGGACTGATGCTGAAGCTGAAACTCCAATACTTTGGTCACCTTATGTGCAGAACTCATTCCTTGAAAAATACCCTGGTGCTGGGAAAGATTAAAAGTGGGAGGAAAGGGGATGACAGAGGATGAGATGGTTGGAAGGCATCACCGACTTAATGGACATGAGTTTCAGTAAACTCTGGGAGTTGGTGGTGGACAGGGAGACTTGGTGTGCTGCAGTCCACGGGGTCCCAAAGAGTTGGACAGGACTGAGTGACTGAACTGAACTGAACTGAGTGGTCTACACAGTAATCAAAAAATGTCTGATTAACCACCTGCATAGCCTCTAAGCCAGAATTCTGGTCATTAATTATGATTCTTCGGGAGTGTAAGTATAAATATAGGGTTGTAAACTAAATTTATACTGACTTCAAGATTTTCCAAATAAGTTATTACAATAAATCACTGATAAGAGCTTATTGTCTTATTGCTTCTTTACCCCTGAAGTCAAATTCAAGAAAAAATTATGTTAGAGATCCTCATAGATTGAATCTGTATTTCAATATATAAATATCTTTCATTGTAAGTTGTTCTCCCCTTTGGCACATCTAACCAAGAGTCACCAGACTAAACAAAATGTAAATGAATTGAGAATCATGGGTCAAGTGAAAATCACTCCCAGTTCTTGGGTTCCTCTATGAGGATCTTAGAAGAAGTGGGTGAAGATTTTATTTACTCTGGAGTAGAAATCACAGCAGTGTATAACTTCTGTGTGAAACATCTACATGGTTATCAAATCTACATTATGGAGAGAAAGGAGGTAGAAGGGATACTGCTGTGAGAGGGCAACACTGCAGCTATCCTTGTGTCTAAGGCAGAAATCAATTGACTGTCAATGAAGTGGAATCAAAGTTCTTGGGAAACCCAAGATGGACTATCTTAAATACATTACAGTGTACTCAAAAAGAGAAATGCAATACGTAATATAGGGATCTGTATCTAGAAGGATGTTTTTTGAATATATATTTTTTCTTCCAGTGAAGGAGATTTAGAAATACTGGAACTTTAACAATTTTGATTCACATCTTTCTAAGGTCTTTTTAGCACTTTCTTCTCTCAAAGGGTATGAAGAACAAGTCTTCAAAGCTCTCCCTGCTGGGATTTTTGCTTGGAACCCAAGACATTCTCAAACAATTATTTTCTCATTAACACAAAGGAGAAGTGTGACTGTCACCACCTCTTCTTTGCCTGTGGCCCCTAATAATCCTAAATAATATTTCAGAAGCTATCTACCTTATTATTTATTATTCTCCAGTAAAATTATTTTCTCTAACAAAGGTCAAATGTGCCTTGCATTATTTCATATTATAGCTAAATTTTGACATCTTCTGATCTTTGTGTTTTATATATATATGATAGTGATGTGAATGCAATATAATAAATCTTAGAATTAATCTAAGGGCATTTCAACACTCAATAAAAAAAAGCTACCAAACATTTTCTTAATTAGGGTAAGCATTAACCTTCATTTTTATCTAGTATGTTAAATCTACTGAAGAATAATTACTGTGAAGACTAGACCAAATGATGCCCATTTAGTTTCCCAATTTCTTCATGTAATATGAATTGATGAACTTTTGGACAACCTCATGCTATAGCTAAACTCAATGATTCATTTATAATTTCTTTCAGTATCTCCATAAAAACATTTGTATTTTAGAAGATATGCTAAACACAAGCAATCTGCAATGAACAATAGCTATATTAAAATAGTTACCTTTCACAGAAACTGGAAAACATCCAGTTTGACTTCTTCAACCAGCAGATTAAAACTGAAGAGCTAAATTTCATCCAATTTTATTTTGTACTTTGTTATACATTTATGATAATGTATAATTAAATTGTGATAACAGTCATATCTTAAGGAATACTAATATGTGAAAGTAAAATTTTCATTAATAAATCTTGGGTGGCTAGGGAAACAGAAGACATCTATGGATAATCTAACTTAGCCATAGAAGTAAAACTGTAACTGGTGTCCCAGGGCCCCAAAGAAGTTCAAATAATTATTCAAGGTACCAAAATTTAATATGTCATCTTCTTTGATAGCTCCTTATTTGTATCTATAGAACTTTGAGCTATCTCCTCTATTGGACAAAGACAAGGGGATAGGGCTTTTGGTAAAAGTCTACAGGACAAAGAAATTAAGAATGTGTTAATTAAATGTCCACATGATGTTAAAACTGACAGGGTTATAACACAGAAATAACATGTAAAGTGAATGTTGATACACTGGTCCTATGAAGCAGGAATAATGTCAACAGGAGAAAGCATAAACTATTAGGAACAAGTTTAAAAATAAAAAGAGAACCATAGATACAGGATGGAAGAGATCTCATTAAAAATAAGCACAGTTTAAGAGAACTGGAATTCATAACTGACTATAAGCGAAGTAGGAGTCAGAACTGCAATGGTATAAAGATGATTCAGAAATTTATTGAAAAGCAATACACTATGAAAGGAATTATTTCAGAACCCTACTAGTCATAGTATTATAAGAACTAACATTTATTGGGCTTTATCCAAGTGCCAGGGCAGTGTGTTAAACATCTCATTCAATCCTCCCAATATTTTATCCCATAGGTAATATATTCCAAGAAATCATTTCATGCAAAAATAGGCAGAATATAGGACAGAAATGGTATGGACCTAACAGAAGCAGAAGATACTAAGAAGAGATGGCAAGAATACACAGGAGAACTATACAAAAAAGATCTTCATGACCCAGATAACCATAATGGTGTGATCACCCACCTAGAGCCAGACATCCTGGAATATGAAATTCAGTGGGCCTTAGGAAGCATCACTAAGAACAAAGCTTGTGGAGGTGATAGAATTCCAGTCAAGCTATTTCAAATCCTAAAAGATGATGCTGTGAAAGTGCTGGACTCAATATGCCAGCAAATTTAGAAAACTCAACAGTGGCCACAGGACTGGAAAAGATCAGTTTTCATTCCAATCCCAAAGAAAGGCAATGCCAAAGAATGCTCAAACTACCTCACAACTGCACTCATCTCACACGTAGCAAAGTAATGCTCAAAATTCTCCAGGCCAGGCTTCAACAGTACATGAACTGTGAAATTCCAGATGTTCAAGCTGGATTTAGAAAAGGCAGAGGAACCAGAGATAAAATAGCCAACATCCATTGGTCATCGGAAAATCAGGAAAGTTCCAAAAAAATATCTACTTCTGTTTTATTGACTACGCCAAAGCCTTTGACTGTGTGAATCACAACAAACTGTGGAAAATTCTTCAAGAGATGGAAATATCAGACCACCTGACCTACCTCCTGAAAAATTTGTATGCAGGTCAAGAAGCAACAGTTAGAACTGGACATGGAACAACAGACTGGATCCAAATCGGGAAAGGAGTATGTCAAGACTATATATTGTCACCCTGCTTATTTAACTCATATGAAGACTACATCATGCCAAATGCCGGCTGGATGAAGCACAAGCTGGAATCAAGATTGCCAGGGAAAAAAAGCTGGAATCAAGATTGCCAGGAAAAATATCAATAACCTCAGATATGCAGATAACACAACCCTTATGGCAGAAAGCAGAGAGGAACTAAAGAGCCCCATGATGAATGTGAAAGAGAAGAGTGAAAAAGTTGACTTAAAACTCAACATTCAGAAAACTAAGAGCATGGCATCTGGTCCAATCATTTCATGGCAAATAGATGGGGAAACAATGGAAATATGTGAGAGACTTAATTTTGGGGGGCACCAAAATCACTGCTGCTGGTGACTTCAGTCATGAAACTAAAAGACACTTGCTCCTTGAAAAAGCTATGACCAACCTAGACAGCATATTAAAAAGCAGAGATATTACTTTGCCAACAAAGGTCCTTCTCGTCAAAGCTACAGTTTTTCTAGTAGTCATATATGGATGTGAGAATTGGACTACAAAGAAAGCTGATCACTGAAGAATTGATGGTTTTGAACTGAGGTGTTGGAGAAGACTCTTGAGAATCCCTTGGACTGCAAGGAGATTCAACCAGTCCATCCTAAAGAAAATCAGTCCTGAATATTCATTGGAAGGACTGATGCTGAAGCTGAAACTCCAGTACTTTGACCACCTAATGCGAAGAACTGACTCATTGGAAAAGACCCTGATGCTGAGAAAGATTGAAGGCAGGAAGAGAAGGGGATGACAGAGGATGAGATGGTTGGATGGCATCACCTCATCAATGGACATGAGTTTGAGAATGCTCTGGGAGTTGGTGAAGGATAGCAAAGCCTGGCGTGCTGTAGTCCATGGGGTCGCAAAGAGTTGGATATGACTGAGTTACTGAGCTGAACTGACTGAATATATTTAGTTCCATTTAATGTGGGAAAGAGGCTTCCCAGTTGGCACTAGCAGTAAAGAACTCACCTGCCAATGCAGGAGACTTAATAGATGCGGGCTCAATCACTGGATGGGGAAGATCACCTGGAGGAGGGCACAGGCAACTCACTCCAGTATTCTTGCCTGGAGAATCCCATGGGCAGAGGATCTGGCGGGCTACAGTCCATAAGGTCCCAAAGAGTTGACCACAACTGAAGCAACTTAGCATGTATGCACAGGTGGGAATACTGACATCCCAGACTTCTCTCAACTCTTTCCTGAACTATATACATGCTCCCAAATGTTCTGCTTTTTTTTTTTCACTCCATCTACACAAAGATGCATAATGCAGTTTCATCTGGAACTATTGACCATCTCCTCCCAGCATGTTCACAGTTTATTTTACCATGCCTGTAGATTGCCCTGCAACTTTGGCTTTACTATGAACAAATGGATTCATTGATAGGTTTAGAGTTTTAACAATAAGTGTCCTTGAAAGTGTTTATTGTATGATGGTAATCCCGTCTGAATTCATGTCTGTTTAATACAAGGTGAATGTTGAGAAAATGGCTACTCTAATTTTGGAGAGTAAGGTGTTGTGACCTGGGAATCTAAACTGAGTCTGTTCCTTCTCCCTTGAATAATCATTAGTTTTTCTCACTTTTTTTCTCAAACAATGTGTGCATGGTTTTATAGGACAGATGATTTTGCCTTATACTATACTTTGACTTATTAATAAAACTACAGTGATGAATCATATTTAATTATGATCATTAAAAGATGTAAATCAAAATGCAATTGCTTATTCATCACAAAGATTATTAAAAATATTTATTTTTAAATTCTGTAGGAGAAAGGTAAAAAAAAAAAAAAAAAAGATGTTCTACCTGATCCAAAACAATTGCATTCTCACTTGAAACTTCAGACAATGATGAGAATCTGAGAATTAGATTGTACTTCAGAAGGTCCATTCTCCAGTCTTCAGGCACCTGGATAGCAAAACATTTCAGGACCAATTATATAGGGTCTTCTTAAAGCCAATCAGTAAACTATGTTAGCTCTAGTAATATCAATCTTTCTCACACTTTCTATTTTTTAAGCATCTACACAGTACCTAAAAGCTGTTTGATAAGATTTTTTTTTAATTGAACAAACTTCCATAGCCAAGTTTAAAGTAATTGTTAAACCAGGGATAGACTAATCAGTAGTCTTTGGTTGCCCATAATGACTTTTCTATACCTTGATAATCTTAAAGGCTTTCATTACATTCAATAGAAATTTCTACTGCTTATGTTTTAACCTCTTTTACAGTTTTTAAATCCCTGAATGATAGAAAATCTATTAAATATTTCTCCCTATAATAATCACTGAAAATTATATTCCAAATATCTCTTGTCTTTGAAACAAAATCTCAACCCCAGTAGTTGGCTCTCATACAAAAAGGAAAAAATACTCTATAAACTTTTTTTTTTTTTTTTTACTGCTGCCAAGTCACTTCAGTCATATCCGACTCTTGCGACTCCATGGATGACAGCCAACCAGGCTCCCCCGTCCCTGGGATTCTCCAGGCAAGAACACTGGAGTGGGTTGCCAGGAGAAGGAACTACTTTTACTACTCTGCTCTTAATAGCATACTCAATTTAGTTCAGTTCAGTTGCTCAGTCATGTCTGACTCTTTGCGACCCCATGAATCGCAGCATGCCAGGCCTCCCTGTCCATCACCAACTCCCAGAGTTTACTCAAACTCATGTCCATTGAGTTGGTGATGCCATCCAGCCATCTCATCCTCTGTCGTGCCCTTCTCCTCCTGCCCCCAAACCATCCCAGCATCAGGGTCTTTTCCAATGAGTCAACTCTTCACATGAGGTGGCCAAAGTATTGGAGTTTCAGCTTTAGCATCAGTCAAAAGTGGAAACAGTGTCAGATATTATTTTTTGGGGTTCCAAAGTCATTGCAGATGGTGATTGCAGCCAGGAAATTAAAAGACACTTCTTGGAAGGAAAGCTATGACCAACCTAGGTAGCATATTCAAATGCAGAGACATTACTTTGCCAACAAAGGTCCATCTACTCAAGGCTATGGTTTTTCCAGTGGTCATGTATGGATGTGAGAGTTGGACTGTGAAGAAAGCTGAGTGCCGAAGAACTGATGTTTTTGAACTGTGGTGTTAGAGAAGGCTCTTGAGAGTCCCTTGGACTGCTAGGAGATCCAACCAGTTCATTCTAAAGGAGATCAGTCCTGGGTGTTCTACTATGTAAATATATATACATATATTTGTGTGTGTATATAACTGAATCACTTTGCTATACAGTAGTATTTAACATAACACTGCAATTCAACTGTGAAAGTAAAATGAAAGTGTTAGTCATTCAGTCATGTCTGACTCTTTGCAACCCCATGGATTGTAGATCATCAGACTCCTTTGTCCATGGGATTTCCCAGGCAATAATCCTGGAGTGTGTTGCTGTTCTCTTCTCCAGGGGATCTTTCTGACCCAGGGATCAAATCTGGGTCTCCTGCATTGCAGGCAGACTCTTTACCATCTGACTCACCAAATCAACTATATTTCAATAAAAAAAAAATTTAAAAACTTTTGAAAAGAGCATAACATAAATGTATATATATGTTAGTCGCTCAGTCATGTCCAACTCTTTGTGACTTCATGGACTGTAGCCCACCAGGCTTCTCTGTCCATGAGATTGTCCAAGAATACTAGAGTGGGTTGCCATTTCCTTCTCCAAACATCAATGCATAATCCAAAGCAAAAGTTTAAATTGATACTTTGAGATACCCAGGAAGGAAAAGCTCGAACTCAAGAGTCAATACAGAAGAACTGCTGTCGGCACTGGAATGGTAAATCATAGGTTATATAGGCCTATAGTCTACATAGTACAGACTAATGCAGAGTAACTTAAGAACAAAGTAGGAGCTCAGATATCAGTGCTAAGATGTTATGTCCTGAGTCAGAGCAGCAGCAGAACTGTAAGATTGTAAACTTCAAATGGGATTGAACTGTTAACTGGGACAAAGCTGAGCCCATAGTGTACTTCACTAGTCCAAACTGGGATAATTCAAGAAAGCATAAGCAAGAGAAATCAGGTGAGGGCTAATATCTTTCCTAGGCAAGAACTAGGATGCGAGTATGTGCTTTGATAACAGAAAGTGTTTTGCACATAGTAGTAGACAATTCCTATCTTCCTTTTTACTATGAGCTGGGCGTCATTGTACACATGTCCTTTTGACAACAAAAAAATATTAGATTCTCAAGGACTCATGTGTACCCTTTAGATAAGAACTTATCCAAGCCATAATTTGCAAGATTAAAATGATAATCTTAAGGGATTAAACTGCCCAAGAAGCTATATGTTTTTTGTAATATCAATAGAGAAATGTTGAAATGTTAACAGCATGGAAATCTACCTCTTTAGAGAATTGTCTGTGTTTTATAGACCCTCAGAGCTTAGAGGAACCAGAGAGACCATCCATATCAAACTTCTGCTAAATACAGGAATAACCTATACAATCACCCAGACCTCTGGTCATTTAGCATTTATTTAAACATTTTCAGAGCTAAGGCACCCATTCAATTTTCAAATGGTTCCAGTTTTCATATTCCAGCCAAAATCTGCCTTCCTGATAACACATTCTTCTACCTGAGTTTGACTCTTTAGAGCCACTTAGAGAGAAACATTTTCCCTGGTGGCTCAGATGGTAAAAAAAATCTGCCACAATGTGGGAAATCTGGGTTAGATCCCTGATCTCCAGGGTCAGGAACATCCCCTGAAGAAGGGAACGGCAACCCATTTCAGTATTCTTGCCTGGAAAATCCCACGGACAGAGGAACCTGGCAGGCTACAATCCATGGAGTTGTAAAGAGTCGGACACAAATGAGTGACTAACACACACACACATACACACACACGCACACACAAAAAATCTAATCCTTCTTCCATCTAACAGTCCATGATTAAAAAGACAGGAAAGGTCACTGACATTGCCTTTTCAGCTGGTAAAGATTCAAAGATCCCATACATTGGGTTCACATAGAGAAATAAAGTAAAATGGAGTGAGAAAGAGAGATACCATCACAGATTGTTCAGATGGTAAATAAACATTGTGAAATACACTCGAAAGCCACCTTCTGCAATTCTAGTGGCATGGTTATTAGACTTGAAACTCTCTTCAGGAAAAAAAAAAACTACTTCTAATTTATTATTATGTCCCTGGCACATATTAGAAGATCAAATAGTTTGGGGTTAGGTAAGCTTTGTTTTCCAAAGAACCAAAAAAAGGTTGAATTAAGGATCAAAGACATGTTTTGAAGAGAATGCGAGGTAAGCCAAACCAAAGACCTAGAAGAAAAATTGTCCTGTTATCTCCAACCTATTAACAAGTTGCTAGGAGAAATACTTAAATTCTAATAATATCAGGCTCACAAATGCTTTTCATCATCTCTATATGTTTATATAGAGATGTAACATGCTTTTCATTATCTCTATATGCTTACGCAGTTTCTAAGAAAAGTTGGACTAGGTTGTTTGAATTGTACAGCTATGCAGACATAACTTTTAAGCATTTTTAAAAGTTAAAGGGAAAAAAGCAAATGTGATGTGCTTAGTATAGAAGAAAAAATGATGATGATGATAGCTAACATTTATTGACCATTCATTACATGCCAGATACTGTCCTGTTTTACATAAATTATTTCCTTTATATCCCATGAGTCATGTATTATCATCTTCATGTTAAAATGAGGAAAATATCATCTTAGAGAGTTTATGTAACTTACCTAAAGTCTCAGAGCAAGTATTGGAACTGAATTAAACTGGGGTCTGAATGACTTCTAAAATATGTTAATGATACTATTGAAGACATTATTGTCAACAAATTTTCCTGTAAAGATGACATCATAGCAAGATTCTTAATATGACTAGTGACCAGAGCCACTTTCATCCTTGTTCTCATGTTCAAATTTTTAATGTTATCATTTTTGTTGAAAGTTGGATTGTCTCTATGAATTTTTCTCTGCTCAGACCCTAAAGCTCTAAAGATTATGCAGTAACTTTAGGAGACAAAAGAGGCCCCACTTATCTAAAAATTTCCCCCAGTTAGGGTATGAAAGCAAAAAAGTTACCAGGCTATTTGCCACTTTCTAGAGGTGCTCTCTTTTCTCTTGCTGCAGTTGAATGACAAATGAAAACTGGCCAAGAGAAAAATTACTTGGTGATGAATTGTGGTCAAAAGTCATGAGAAACACATTTAAAATTGTCTAGAAATAAAGTTGAACTTGTTCCAGCTAGATACATAGACACACCCCAAACAGCTATGACAAACAACTCCATCACAGAACTGCCTATCCAAGAGATTATATTCAATCCTAAGGTTTGGAGTGTAGTAAAAAAGTCATGCATGGAAGTGAGGCCAACTCCATAGAATGTGTCAGCACATTTTCTCATTCAATCTGTATCTACACATTTTTTTTTAGAAAGAAAGCGAATCACCAGAGAAGTATTTCAGCATTTTATTTTCCTTTTATTCTGTCTAGCCAATTTAGAAGTGACTTGATAAGTGGTGAGAGGAACAGAGTTTGGAATTAGAAAGACATGGATTAAAATTTCCAGCTCTGCCACTTTCTACAAGTTGTGTGATGAGTCAGCTCTACCTCTCTGATCCTCATCTGTAATATGTGCATATTATGCATGAGTATATATTATGTAAATAATGTATATGTATACATATACACATATGTATGTTATGTACAACTTTTGTGTATGTATACACACAGACTTCATAGATTACAAACATTAGTAATACATATATAAACTACATTCCATAAAATAGGCTTTCAGTAGCAAATATTGCTGTATGGATTTTTCTCCACACTTTTGTGTATATTAGAAATGTCACTTTTCTGTTTAAATTTTGTTAAAGTCTACTTTGAGCCCCTATCCTATTGGGCCAGCAGTAAATTAAATCTCCATTACTGGGCATCCCAAGAGTATTACACAGTACAGAACATTTGGAGAGGAACTTTGATTTTAGGTTTATACCAGTCACCCCTGACAAGCTCACATTGGTCATTTAAAGTTGGAAAACTCAGCAGCTTCTATAAAACACAGGCATAGATTTGACAAATGATAGACCTCATATTTTGCCACACACACAGCACAAGCGCCAGTTTTGGCACTTTGATCCACCATCCCTAACCAGTTACAAGGTCTCATGACCTACTGCTTTTCAAACCCATTTTGAAAGATCTCACCTTAGGACTTTTCATTTCAGTTAAGCTCTCCAACGAGTTGATGCTTTTCAAAACTCAGAAGTTTTACTATTTGTTTGCTTGTTTGTTTTGTGGTAACTTTGGCAACATAAACTACATCTCACACCCAGACACAGTATGGTCTAACTACCCTCTAGAAATAGGAGAGAAGAAAATACAGAGAACAGAACACATATAACTCCTTTGTGTTTCTTCTAACAATTATAAAAATAAACAATCCCTACCATTTAACATGCCAATAAATGATTCTGGACCAACTGTTTTTATATCATCTCCAAGCAAAATGGTAAAGTGAGTAAAATGGGTCCTTCATTCTGCTTTCTTCTCTGCTCATCTTTTAGAGTCCCTTAATCCTATCCAGGTGTGCAGAGCCCTCAAAGATCTTAATGTTCCACACATGCCTATGGTTACCAACTCATACTGGTTTACACAGGAAAATTCTGATTTTAAAATGGAAAGTGCTACATCCCTGGAGACTCCTGAAGCCTAGACAAACAGGGAAGGCATAACTTCCCTCCTTAGCACTCCAGGTTTTACAGCTGTTGTTTCTCTGTTAAAATGCATACTCCTTTTGCCAGCTAATCTGATAAACATATTCAAAATAAGGTTTAGATGTGTCACCTCTCCCTGATAACATTCTCATTTTAGCTAGGGTATTCAAATTCAAACACAGTTATTTTAGGCAGTGTAGTAGGGCTGATGCCAGCAATATAGAAAGGGACTTAGGAGACTTTTAGGGTACTTGAAATCTTACCATTTGGGTGCCACCTACTTGGCCTACAAGTAGAGTTAACACTTGGACCTGATGGTTCTATGTCTCACTCTCAAACATCTGGCTTTAAAAAAAAAAAAATCTGAGAATGTTTAAAATATGAGTACCTAACAAAAGAGACACAGATGTATAGAACAGTCTTTTGGACTCTGTGGGAGAGGACAAGGGTGGGATGATTTGGGAGAATGGCATTGAAACATATATATTATCATATGTGAAATGAATTGCCAGTCCAGGTTCAATGCATGATACAGGATGCTCAGGGCTAGTGCACTGGGATGACTCAGAGGGATGGGAAGGGGAAGGGAGGTGGGAGGGGGGTTCAGAAAAATATACATATATATGAGTACTTAGAGCTTTTACCTTGGGCTTCCCAGGTGGCACTAGTGGTAAAGAATCCACCTGCCAGTGCAGGAGATGTAAAGAGATGTGGGTTCGATCCCTAGGTCAGGAAGATCCCCTGGAGGAGTGCATGGCAACCCACTCCAGTATTATTGCCTGTCAAAATTTTACAGCTTTAGGCTTGTATCATGCATCATTGAGTCATAAAATAGGAAACATCTGTTTGAATTTGCAAGAAAGTATCAAACAAAGACTTCTTAACACAGCTCATCAAAACCCAGCAAAAGCAAAACAACCAGCAGGTCAAAGGGGTAGTATTATGACCATCTCCACATTCAGAAGATTCTAGGAATGTCTTGTAATCTGTGCTAAGAATGTCTTGTAATCAGTGCCGATATTCTATTTGCCACCTCTGGTGCTAGTGCTGCAGAAACCAAACCATGGATTTTAATTTGATTAAAAATGTAAGTGCCCTAATTTTACAGTGCTAGGAATATCTTGTAATTAGGAAAGTCACTGCTAATCATTATAGTACCGGTACTGAGGTCATGGGAGAGAAACTGAAGCATATATCAAACAAATGTCTCTAGTTCAGATGTAATTGGCATTGGATATCAATTATAAATATGACATAATACAGATGGTGGGCAAGAGATAATGGTGAGGCTACCAGAGGACTCTTGGTTCTCAAATCAACATGCAAACAAATATATTGTTTTCATTATGGAATGCAATGCTGCTGACCAGGAAGAATTGATCACTCTGCAAAAATTCAAATAAAAAAGCCCTGAGTTTCCCATTTCTACTATGTTAATCAGCAAGAGTATATGAGGGAGTGTCTGCTTATCTAAACTCTCAAATGCTCAAAAGCAGTGGCTATCAATGTTGACAACATGTGAAAATCACCCAGGGAGCTTTGAAAACAGAATATACTGCCTGGGCCACCCCATAACATTAGCAATTTTGATTTAAGGGCTCTAAGGTAAGGTTGTGTGTGCATGCATGCCAAGTCATTTCAGTTGTGTCTGACTCTTTACAAACCTATATACCATAGCCAATCAGGCTCCTCTGTCCATGGGATTCTCCAGGCAACAATATTGGAGTGGGTTTCCATGCTCTCCTCCAGGGGATCTTCCCAATCCAAGAACTGAATCCAGGTCTCTCATGTCTCCTGCATTGGCATGTTGGTTCTTTACCACTAGCACCACCTGGGAACCCCAGTTGAGGATATATATTCATTTTCTAATATGTGTAAGTCATGAAATATGCAAAATGGATAATATATAATCTATGTCCTAAGGATATTAAAGTAAAAAAAAAAAAAAACCTAGTCAATGTTCAAATTCTTCAAAAACTATAAAATTTACTATAGTTTTCCTGGTCTCTACACACCAAAAAAAAAAAAAAAAAAAAAGTATAGAAAGACCTCTATTATAATAATCACCCTGCAAGTCAGTCTTATCACAACATCTATATACTGCTGATGGTTAACACCACAGTGCCATGTACCAAGATGCTGAAGATATTCCCAAGGATTTGAGTATATTGAAAGATGATTGATAGATAAATAGAGATAGACATGTATCTCGTTTCTGTCGGGTCAGTTTATTTCTCTCCCTCAGTTCTTATCTCTTCATAACAAAGATTTGGAACAATGGACTAATTACAGCTCAAGCAGGCAGGATTTCTCAGTCCCTGTCTCATCATAGCAAGGATTTGAAACAAAGGACTGGTTATAGCTCAAGCAGACAAATCTTTTATTAAACAGAAAGTGTAAATTACAATCCCAAAACTTGGGAGCAGCTGACCCCAAAGGAGTGGCCATGACCCCTCTTGGCTTCCTTTTATATACTCCCTGTCTTCTCCTCTTGGTACTTCCCTCTGCAAAATGCAAAGGAGCATATGCATAAGGCCAGTCAGGGAAAGGGGCATGTCTGGGCACATGCAAAATCGGGCTTTCACATATTTACATCTAGGTGGATGTGGACTGAGAGTTTTGATTAACAGTCACAAGTTACATAACAGCAGGTTCTATCGCCCAGCTTTCTCATAATTCCAGCTCTTACAATCAGATATATGTATATATAGAATATTTGAGTGAGTGCTGCATCCTCAATCGTGTCTGACTCTTTGAGACCCCATGGGCTGTAGCCACCCCCATCTTTCTCAGTCCATGCAATTTTCCAGATAAGAATACTAGAGTGGGTTGCTATTTCTTACTCTAGGGGATCTTCCTGACCTAGGGATAGAATCCATGTCTCTTGTGTTTTTTGCATTGGCTTATGGAGTCTTTACCACTGTGCCACCTGGGAAGCCCATGTAGGATATTTAGGAACACTTAATGGGCTCCTAGCTGCCTAAGGTTACTTGAAGACACAGCTGTGCATCAAATGCACATGTGCCAGAGTTGGAGAAGCCCCTGTGGTTATGTGCTTAGGGTGCATGTGCAGGAGTTGGAAAAGTCTCTGTGGTTATTTTTGTAGCATATCTGTGAACTCTCCTGGGAGGGTGTCTGAGATTGGGTTTAGAGATGATTAGCATGCATCCTTTTCAGCTAGGCTACCCCTCGTTGCTCCTGCCTAATGTCCTGCATAACATTTCCAACAAAGAGAGAAATAAAGACAGAGATAAATTTATTATGAGGAAATGGCTCATGTGATGAAGGAGGATGAGAAGTCCTAAGATCTGCAGTCAGGAAGCTGGAGATCCAGGAGAGTCAATGGTGTAAATTCCAGTCCAAAATCCAGCAACATCAAGCTCTAAAAAATGCTGATGTTTAACGACATGTTCAAAGGCAGGAAAAGACCAATGCCCTAGGCCAAACAATCAGGAAAGGAGAAGTTCCTTCCTACTTAATCTTTTTGTTCTGCTTAGGTCTTCAATGATTGGATGTGGTCTATTCAAATTATGGAAGGAAATCTATTTTACTCAGTCCACTGATTCAAATGTTAATCTCATTCAAAAATACAAGGATTCTTCAATATTCAAAAATCAATCAATGTGATACACCACATTAACAAATTGAAAGACAAAAACAATATGATCATCTCAATAGATACAGAGAAAGCCTTTGACAAAATTGAACATCCATTTATGATAAAAACCCTCCAGAAAGCAGGCATATAAGGAACATACTTCAACATAATAAAAGCCATACATGATAAATCCAGAGCAAATATTATCCTCAACTGTGAAAAATTGAAAGCATTTTCCCTAATGTCAGGAGCAAGACAAGGATGCCCACTCTCATCACTACTATTCAACATAGTTTTGGAAGTTTTTAACCACAGCAATCAGAGAAGAAAAAGAAATAAAAGGAATCCAGATTGGAAAAGAAGTAAAACTCTCACTGTTTGCAGATGACATGATCATCTACATCAGATCAGATCAGTCACTCAGTCATGTCCGACTCTTTGTGACCCCATGAATCGCAGCACGCCAGGCCTCCCTGTCCATCACCAACTCCTGGAGTTCACTCAGACTCACGTCCATAGAGTCAGTGATGCCATCCAGCCATCTCATCCTCTCTCATCCCCTTCTCCTCCTGCCCCCAACCCCTCCCAGCATCAGAGTCTTTTCCAGTGAGTCAACTCTTTGCATGAGGTGGCCAAAGTACTGGACTTCCAGCTTTAGCATCATTCCTTCCAAAGAAATCCCACGGCTGACCTCCTTCAGAATGGACTGGTTGGATCTCCTTGCAGTCCAAGGGACTCTCAAGAGTCTTCTCCAACACCACAGTTCAAAAGCATCAATTCTTCGGTGCTCAGCCTTCTTCACAGTCCAACTCTCACATTCATACATGACCACAGGAAAAACCATAGCCTTGACTAGATGAACCTTTGTTGGCAAAGTAATGTCTCTGCTTTTGAATATGCTATCTAGGTTGGTCATAACTTTCCTTCCAAGGAGTAAGCCTCTTTTAATTTCATGGCTGCAGCCACCATCTGTAGTGATTTTGGAGCCCAGAAAAATAAAGTCTGACACTGTTTCCCCATCTATTTCCCATGAAGTGATGGGACCAGATGCCATGATCTTCGTTTTCTGAATGTTGAGCTTTAAGCCAACTTATTCACTCTCCACTTTCACCTTCATCAAGAGGCTTTTTAGTTCCTCTTCACTTTCTGCCATAAGGGTGGTGTCATCTGCATGTCTGAGGTTATTGATGTTTCTCCTGGCAATACATAGAAAACCCTTAAGACTCCACCAGAAAATTACTAGAGCTAATCAATAAATATAGTAAAGTGGCAGGATATAAAATCAACACAGAGAAATCCCTCGCATTCCTATATACTAACAATGAGAAAACAGAAAGACAAATTAAGGAAACAATTCCATTCACCGTTGCGATGAAAAGAATAAACTACTTAGGAATATATCTACCTAAAGAAACTAAAGACCTATATATAGAAAACTATAAAAAAAATTGATGAAAGAAATCAAAGATGACACAAATAGCTGGGGAAATATACCATGCTCATGGATTGGAAGAATCAATATAGTGAAAATGAGTATACTACCCAAAGCAATCTATAGAGTCAATGCAATCCCTAACAAGCTACCAGTGGTATTTTTCAGAGAGCTAGAACAAATAATATCACAATTTGTATGGAAATACAAAAAACCTCGAATAGCCAAAGCAATCTTGAGAAAGAAGAATGGAACTGGAGGAATCAACCTGGCTGACTTCAGACTATACTACAAAGCTACAGTCATCAAGACAGCATGGTACTGACACAAAGACAAAAATACAGATCAGTGGAACAAACTAGAAAGCCCAGAGATAAATACATGCACCGATGGACATCTTATCTTTGAAAAAGGAGGCAAGAATATACAATGGAGAAAAGACAATCTCTTTTACAAGTGGTTCTGGGAAAACTGGTCAACCATTTGTAAGAGAATGAAATTAGAGCACTTTTTTTTTTTCTAACACTACACACAAAAATAAACTCAAAATGGATTAAAGGTCTAAATGTAAGACCAGAAACTATAAAACTCCTAGAGGAAAACAGGCAAAACACTCTCGGACATAAATCACAGCAGGGTCGTCTAAGACGCACCTCCCAGATTAATGGAAATAAAAGCAAAAATAAACAAATGGGGCCTAATTAAACATAAAAGCTTTTGCACAATGACGGAAACTATAAGCAAGGTGAAAAGACAGCCTTCAGAATGTGAGAAAATAATAGCAAATGAAGCAACTGACAAAGAATTAATCTCAAAAATATACAAGCAGCTCATGCAGCTCAATTCCAGAAAAATAAACCACCCAATCAAAAAATGGGCCAAAGAACTAAACATACATTTCTACAAAGAATTCATACAGATGGCTAAGAAATGCATGAAAAGATGCTCAACATCACTCATCAGAGAAATGCAAATCAAAACCACAATGAGGTACCATCTCACGCTGGTCAGAATGGCTGCTATGAAAAAGTCTACAAACAATAAATGTTGGAGAGGGTGTTTAGGAAAGGGAACCCTCTTACACTGTTGGTGGGAATGCAACTAGTACAGCCACTATGGAGAACAGTGTGGAAATTCCTTAAAATATTGGAAATAGAACTGCCATATGACACAGCAATCCCACTGCTGGGCATACACACTGAGGAAACCAGAACTGAAAGAGACACATGTATTCCAATGTTTATCACAGCACTGTTTACAATAGCTAAGACATGGAAGCAACCTAGATGTCCATTGGCAGATGAATGGATAAGAAAGCTATGGTACACATAAACAATGGATTATTACTCAGCCATTAAAAAGAATGCATTTGAATCAGTTCTAATGAGGTGGATGAAACTGGAGCCTATTATACAGAGGAAAGTAAGTCTGAAAGAAAAACACCAATACAGTATATTAATGCATATATATGGAATTTAGAAAGATGGTAGTGATGACCCTATACACAAGACAGCAAAAGAGACACAGATATAAAGAACAGACTTTTGAACTCTGTGGGAGAAGGTGAGGGTGGGATGATTTGAGAGAATAGAACTGAAACATGTATATTACCATGTGAAATAGATTGCCAGTCCAGGTTCGATACATGAGACAGGGCACTCAGGGCTGGTGCACTGGGATGATCCTGAGGGATGGGGTGGGAAGGGAGGTGGGAGGGGTTCAGGATGGGGAACACATGTACATCCATGGCTGATTCATGTCAACGTATGGCAAAAACTTCTACGATAGTGTAAAATAATTACCCTCCAATTAAAATAATTTAATGCATTTTTAATTAATTACTTTTAAAAACTTCAGGAAAAAAAAAGAAAGAAAATGTGAACAGACACACCCTGAACAGTGTCTGACCAAATATCTGGGCGCCCTTTATCCCAGTGAAGTTTGACACATAAAATTAATCATCACACTAATGAAAGATCAAAATATGATTCAAAGGTGGAAGTTCAGACTTGAAAAAATTAACAATTTTGTATTGTTACAAAACTTACACAAAATAATACTTGAAAAAGAAAATGAAAATCACCAAGAAGAGTAATTGATTATTCCAATCACTGTTAAGGAGTGTATTATTTCATATGCTAGAGAGTTTTAGGAATGCCCAAAATTTCTAAATCAAAGGTGACTGGAGATGTCACTAAGAACACAATTCCTGATCTTATTTCAATTTGTCACAATGAGCTGGAACAGTAGATCACATTTTTTTGGTTCATTTTATCCTTAAAATGTAGTAAATAATTAGTAAACAACAAGTAGGGGTTGTTGTTGTTTTTCAGTCTCCCAGCTGTGTCCGACTCTTTGTGACCCCGTGGACTGCATCACACTAGGACTCCCTGTCCCTCACCATATCTCGAAGTTTGCCCAAGTTCATGTCCATTTCATGAGTAATGCCATACAGCCATCTCATTCTCTGATGCCCTCTTCTTCTTCTGCCCTCAATCTTTCCCGGCATCAGAGCCTTTTCTGTTCACATCAGGTGACCAAAATACTGAAGCTTCAGCTTCAGCATCAGTCTTTCCAATGAGTATTCAGGGTTGATTTCCCTTAAGATTGACTGGTTTGATCTCCTTGCTGTCCAAGAGACTCTCAGGAGTCTTCTCCAGCACCACAGTTTGAAGGCATCAAATCTTTGGCATTCTGCCTTCTCTACAGTCCAGCTCTCACAACTATACATAACTACTGGGAAAACCATAGCCTTGACTATATGGATCTTTGTTGACAGAGTAATGTTTCTGCTTTTCAAGACACTGACTAAGTTTGTCATCACTTTCGTTTCAAGAAGCAGTTGTCTTCTGGTTTCATGGCTGCAGTAACCATCTGCAGTGATTTTGAAGCCCCAAAAGAGGAAAACTGTCACTGCTTCCACCTTTTCATCTTCTATTTGCCATGAGGTAATGGGGCCAGATATGGAGATGACATCACCCTTATGGCAGAAAGTGAAGAAGAACTAAAAATCCTATTGATGAAGGTGAAAGTGGGGAGTGAAAAAGTTGGCTTAAAGCTCAACATTCAGAAAACAAAGATCATGGCATCTGGTCCCATCACTTCATGGGAAATAGATGGGGAAACAGTGGAAACAGTGCCAGACTATTTTTCTGGGCTCCAAAATCACTACAGATGGTGACTGCAGCCATGAAATTAAAAGACGCTTACTCCTTGGAAGGAAAGTTATGACCAACCTAGATAGCATATTCAAAAGCAGAGACATTACTTTGCCAACAAAGGTTCATCTAGTCAAGGCTATGGTTTTTCCTGTGGTCATGTATGGATGTGAGAGTTGGACTGTGAAGAAGGCTGAGCGCTGAAGAATTGTGGTGTTGGAGAAGACTCTTGAGAGTCCCTTGGACTGCAAGGAGATCCAACCAGTCCATTCTGAAGGAGGTCAGCCGCGGGATTTCTTTGGAAGGAATGATGCTAAAGCTGAAACTCAAGTACTTTGGCCGCCTGATGGGAAGAGTTGACTCATTGGAAAAGACTCTGATGCTGGGAGGGGTTGGGGGCAGGAGGAGAAGGGGATGACAGAGGATGAGATGGCTGGATGGCATCACTGACTCTATGGATGTGAGTCTGAGTGAACTCCGGGAGTTGGTGATGGACAGGGAGGCCTGGCGTGCTGCAATTCAAGGGGTTGCAAAGAGTAGGACACAACTGAGCAACTGATCTGATCTGAATGGGGCCAGATGCCATGATCTTAGTTTATTTAATATTTCATTTTAAGCTGGGTCTTTCACTCTCCTCTTTCACCCTCAACAAGAGACTCTTTATTTCCTCTTTACTTTCTGCCATTAGAGAGGTTCAGTTAAGTTCAGTTGCTCAGTCGTGTTCGACTCTTTGCGACCCCGTGAATTGCAGCACGCCAGGCCTCCCTTTTCATCACCAACTCCCAGAGTTCACTCACTCATTTCCATCGAGTCGGTGATGCCATCCAACCATCTCATCCTCTGTTGTCCCCTTTTCCTCCTGCCCCCAATCCCTCCCAGCATCAGAGTCTTTCCAATGGGTCAACTCTTCGCATGAGGTGACCAAAGTACTGGAGTTTCAGCTTTAGCATCATTCCTTCCAAAGAACACCCAGAGCTGATCTCCTACAGAATGGACTGGTTGGATCTCCTTGCAGTCCAAGGGACTCTCAAGAGTCTTCTCCAACACCACAGTTCAAAAGCATCAATTCTTCGGCGCTCAGCTTTCTTCACAGTCCAACTCTCACATCCATACATGACCACAGGAAAAACCATAGCCTTGACTAGACGGACATTTGTGGGCAAAGTAATGTCTCTGCTTTTCAATATGCTATCTAGGTTGGTCATAACTTTTATTCCAAGGAGAAATTGTCTTTTAATTTCATGGCTGCAATCACCATCTGCAGTGATTTTGGAGCCCCAAAAAATAAAGTCTGACACTGTTTCAACTGTTTTCCCATCTATTTCCCATGAAGTGATGGGACCAGATGCCATGATCTTCATTTTCTGAATGTTGAGCTTTAAGCCAACTTTTTCACTCTCCTCTTTCACTTTCATCAAGAGGCTTTTTAGTTCCTCTTCACTTTCTGCCATAAGGGTGGTGTCATCTGCCTATCTGAGATTATTGATATTTCTCCCGGCAGTCTTGATTGCAGCTTGTGCTTCTTCCAGCCCAGGGTTTCTCATGATGTACTCTGCACATAAGTTATATAATCAGGGTGAAAATATGCAGCCTTGACGTACTCCTTTTCCTATTTGGAAATAGTCTGTTGTTCCATGTACAGTTCTAACTGTTGCTTTGTGACCTCCATACAGGTTTCTCAAGAGGCAGGTCAGGCGGTCTGGGATTCCCATCTCTTGAAGAATTTTCCACAGTTGATTGTGATCCACACAGTCAAAGGCTTTGGCATAGTCGATAAAGCACAAATAGATGTTTTTCTGGAACTCTCTTGCTTTTTCCATGATCCAGTGGATGTTGGCAATTTGATCTCTGGTTCCTCTGCCTTTTCTAAAACCAGCTTGAACATCTAGAAGTTCACGGTTCACGTATTGCTGAAGCCTGGCTTGAAGAATTTTGAGCGTTACTTTACTAGCATGTGAGATGAGTGCAATTGTGTGGTAGTTTGAGCATTCTTTGGCATTGCCTTTCTTTGGGATTGAAATGAAAACTGACCTTTTCCAGTCCTGTGGCCACTGCTGAGTTTTCCAAATTTGCTGGCCTATTGAGTGCAGCACTTTCACAGCATCATCTTTCAAGATTTGAAAGAGCTCAACTGGAATTCCATCGCCTCCACTAGCTTTGTTCGTAGTGATGCTTTCTAAGGCCCACTTGACCTCACATTCCAGGATGTCAGGCTTTGGGTGTGTGATCACACCATCGTGATTATCTGGGTTGTGAAGATCTTTTTTGTACAGTTATTCTGTGTATTCTTGCCACCTCATCTTAATATCTTCTCCTTCTCTTAGTTCCATACCATTTCTGTCCTTTATCGAGCCCATGTTTGTATGAAATGTTCCCTTGGTATCTCTAATTTTCTTGAAGAGATCTCTAGTCTTTCCCATTCTGTTGTTTTCCTCTATTTCTTTGCACTGATCGCTTAGGAAGTCTTTCTTTGCTCTTCTTGCTATTCTTTGGAACTCTGAATTCAGATGCTTTCACTTCTCTTCTTTTCACAGCTATTTGTAAGGCCTACCCAGACAGCCATTTTTTGCATTTCTTTTTCATGGGGATGGTCTTGATCCCTGTCTCCTGTACAATGTCACGAACCTCTGTCCATAGTTCATTAGGCACTCTATCTATCAGATCTAGTCCCTTAAATCTATTTCTCACTTCCACTGTATAATCATAAGGGATTTGATTTAGGTCATACCTGAATGGTCTAGTGGGTTTCCCTCCTTTCCTCAATTTAAGTCAGAATTTGGCAATAAGGGGTTCATGATCTGAGCCACAGTCAACTCCCTGTCATGCTTTTGCTGACTGTATAGAGCTTCTCCATCTTTGGCTGCAAAGAATATAATCAATCTGATTTTGGTGTTGACCATCTGGTGATGTCCATGTGTAGAGTCTTCTCTTGTGTTGTTGGAAGAGGGTGTCTGCTATGACCAGTGCGTTCTCTTGGCAAAGCTCTATTAGCCTTTTCCCTGCTTCATTCTGTACTCCAAGGCCAAATTTGCCTGTTACTCCAGGTGTTTCTTGACTTCCCACTTTTGCATTCCAGTCCCCTATAATGAAAAGGACATCTTTCTTCGGTATTAGTTCTAAAAGGTCTTGTAGGTCTTCATAGAACCGTTCAACTTCAGCTACTTCAGTGTTACTGGTTGGGGCATAGACTTGGACTACTGTGATATTGAATGGTTTGCCTTGGAAACGAACAAAGGTCATTCTGTTGATTTTTGAGATTGCATTCACGTACAGCATTTCAGACTCTTTTGTTCACCATGATGGCTACTCCATTTCTTCTAAGGGATTCCTGCCTGCAGTAGTAGATATAATGATCATCTGAGTTAAATTCACCCATTCCAGTCCATCTTAGTTCGCTGGTTCCTAGAATGTCGATGTTCACTCTTGCCATCTGCTGTTTGACCTCTTCCAAATTGCCTTGATTCATGGACCTAACATTCCAGGTTCCTATGCAATATTGCTCTTTACAGCATTGGACCTTGCTTCTATCACCAGTCACATCCACAACTGGGTATTGTTTTTGCTTTGGCTCCATCCCTTCATTCTTTTTGAAGTTATCTTTCCACTGATCTCCAGTAGCATATTGGGCACCTACCGACCTGGGGAGTTCCTCTTTCAGTATCCTATCATTTTGCCTTTTCATACTGTTCATGGGGTTCTCAGGGCAATAATACTGAAGTGACTTGCCATTCCCTTCTCCACTGGACCACATTCTGTCAGACCTCTCCACCCTGACCTGCCTGTCTTTGGTGGCCCTACACGGCATGGCTTAGTTTCATTGAGTTAGACAAGGCTGTGGTCCTAGTGTGATTAGATTGACTAGTTTTCTGTGATTATGGTTTCAGTGTGTCTACCTTCTGATGCCCTCTCGCAACACCTACCATCTTACTTGGGTTTCTCTTATGTTGGACGTGGGGTATCTCTTCACAGCTGCTCCAGCAGAGCGAAGCCACTGCTCCTTACCTTGAACAAGTGGTATCTCCTCACTGCCACCCTTCCTGACCTTGAACATGGAGTAGCTCCTCTCAGCCCTCCTGTGCCCGTGCAGCCACCACTCCTTGGACATGGGGTTTCTCCAAGAGGTATCATCCACATATTAGAGATTGTTGATGTTTCTCCTGCCTATATTGATTCCAGCTTGAACTTCGTCCAGCCCAGCATTTCTCATGATGTGCTGAGCATATCAGTTAAACAAACAGGGTGACAGCCGACAGCCCTGTTGTATTCTTTTCTCAAGTTTGAACCAGTCAGTTGTTCCATGCAAAGTTCTAACTGTTGCTTCTTGAACTGCATACAGGTTTGTCAGGAAACAGGTTAGATGGTGTGGTATTCTCATCTCTTTAAGAGCTCTCCACAGTTTGTTATAATCCACACAGGCAAAGACTTTAGTGTAGTTGATAAAACAGAGGTAGATTTTTTTTTTTTTCTGTAATTCCCTTGTTTGTCTATGATCCAGCGAATGTTGGCAACTTGATCTCTTCAAGTAGGGGTATGGATGGGCATATTAAAACAGTATGGGGAAAATAAACATCCAAAAATTTATCTGTTCCATGTGACTATCTAAGAACAAAATCCCCAACTTTTTACTATATTACCCATTCTTCAGAAACCTGTAACCTTGCTTCACTGATGAAATAGAGAGGAAATCTCACACCCCAGTATTTTCCAATCAGATATTATTAGAGGTGGGGCATGAAACAAGTTAACTTTCTTTTTCCTTTCCCTCTTGAGTGAAATGATATGTTTACAAAAAAAAAAAAAAAAAACTGCAACTGAGCCAATACAAGCCATAGACTGCCAAGCTAGAGAAAGCTCCTAGCATGAGTACATACTAAGTTACTTCAGTTGTGTCTGACTCTTTGCTACTCTATGGACTGTAGCCTACCAGGCTCCTCTGTCTGTGGGATTCTCCAGGTAAGAATACTGGAGTGGGTTTCCATGTACTCCTCCAGGGAATCTTCCTAACCCAGGATCTAACCTGAATCTCTTATGTCTCCTCCATTAGCAGGAGAGTTCTGTACCACTAGAACCGCCTGGGAAGCCCATAGAAGGCTCCCTATGTATTTGTAATTCCACCAAGCAATATGCTTTCCATTTATGGAAAATCATAAAGCAACTAAAGAGAATGCACACCTAGTGATATATTGTTCTATGCAGTTGGTTCTTGAAGATTTTCACAAGTTTTATCCAAGAGGTTAGAAAATGCTGTTATGCCTCATTGCCTATTATCAAACTCAGTTTTATGATGACATATCATTCCCTCCTGAATGCTTTAGCTTTCCAACTGGTGAAACAGTTTTTAAAAAAGAAGCTTTTTGTTAAAAAATATTTTATTTTCCACTATCCTGATTTAGTATCATGACTTCACAAATCAAACAATCATAGTCCATAGTAAATCAGATAAAGGAATACAAATGAGTGAAACCTATTAACTTATTTATCTCCCTTAATAATGCTACTGAGGCAAATACAGTTGTTTTCTTACAGATGATAAAAGTGGAGTAAATAGATAAATATGTGCAATAGACAGAAATTGAAAATATTGCAGGTTTACTTGGACTTGAATGATTTGTAAGTTACTGTATGCAGCACATCTCTAGTTATGATGAATGGCACTGCATACAACAAAGCTCTGGTAAATTTTAAATGGAGGGTTAGGAAAGAAATTAACCATTTCTAGACCCTTAAGCATAGCCCTATGTAAGAACATGCTGCCCAACTAGTCTTATGTTTTTGCCATTGAGGCTTACCTTTAAAATGGAAAATATGTGGATTTTGCTCTTCAAATTGGCAAATATTTTTAAATGGCAATATCTATTATCTGTAAAGGTGCCAAGAAAAAGGCACTCTTATTCATCACTGGAAGGGAATGTAAATTACAAGAAGGGAATTTTATAATCTTAAGCCATGTATCAAAAGCCTTAATAATATATATACTCTGCCCTAGCAATTTCTCTTCTAGGAATGTGTCATAAATAAATATTGTAGAAGTACAAAAATTGGGAAAAGATTAACTACAAAATTGTTCACTACAGTATTTGATAACACAGAAAATTTAGAAGCAACTACTTGTGCATCAATTAAATAATTTTTTGTGAATTCATTAGAAAAAATAAGGCCACAAAATGCATTGTAAGAGTTTATTTAAAGAAATGAAATATTCCCATTTTTATTAAATGAATAAAAAGCAAGTTACTAACTAATACGATTCCGCTCATATAAAAGTATATAAAAATGTTAGCAGTAGGTCCTCTTGGTGATGAATTTGAGTGGTTTTTATTTATTTTCTTTTTTATCTGTATTTTCTATAATATGATTTGTTATTTTATATTGAGAACAAAAAGTACTTTTAAAAAAGAGGAAGTATGAAGAAAAAGAGGAGATGTGAATTTCTGTTGAGGGACTGGCTAATATGGAGAAAAGAAAATATAGTCCCTTTAACTAGAATCTCTGGCTGTTTTTTTATAAATTTTTTTTTTAGTTTTTTATAAATTTTAGCAAGATGAAATAACCTAATAAAAGGTTGACCAGAATTCAGCAAACAAATTTTCAATGAAACAATAAATCACAGCCACAAAATATTTTAATTTTCAGTTGTTTGAGATTACACCAAGATGATAATACTCCACCTGAAAACATCAGTATATTGAATAAGATATGGATTATATAATACTGCTAGTTGAGTTTAAATGAAACAAATTACAAGTATGAAATGAAAGGATGATATTAATTAGAATTTTGGCAAAGGATAAGAGTAGGATGACATGAAAGCTTTTTACCCTTTCTTCTTGGGCTAAGCTTCTTATCTAATCTCAAATAATTCTTATTCACAGTCAAATAATACATCATCACAAATTTTTCTACTGTCTCTCGGCATTTTTAATCTTGACCCAAAACTGAACCTAAAGTCTATTTTTGTGGAATAAATCAAACTGTCAATTCCCTGCTGGAATATATAGCCTTGGTCAGCAAGCAGCCTTCTTATTGACACCCTTGTTCTCATAGATATTTCAAGTTGAGTGGTATCATTTTGATCAGTAGGATGGCTTGGAGATTTCTAAACAAGGCAAAAAGTATTTAAGAATAAGCTAGTGGAGCTAATCCTTCTGAATCAGCAGCCCCTACTTTAATTTAAAATAAGTTTTCTTTTCAAAATCAGACTGTTATCATACAGCAGTAAATATGTGACTTATTCTTCGGGGAACTTAAAGGGAAGAGTCTAATATCCAAGCTATGTATATTAGTCAAGTTAAGCTAAACTATGCTGTGATAGTGGTAACAAAAAAACACTAAAATATCAATGACTTAAAATAACAAATGTGTATTTCTTGCTCATGCTACATTTCCCTCATGGGTTGCTGGAGGTGGAGGTGGTGGTGGAAAGGTGCTTTTCTCATTGTTGTTGCTCAGAGATCACTCACTGATTCTGACTGACAGAGTAACATTTCCTGTCACAGACTCAGAAGGAAAGAAACCTAGAAAACATCTCACTCAGGCAAGTAAATATTCTGGCCCTCTGGCCTTGAAATTGAAACTTAGAAATAAAAAGTGAAGTATATCACTTTTGCTTACAACAAACTGCCCAAAACTGATTACATGGCTCCACAAAACCATGAGGGAGCCACAAAGTACAATCCTACATTGGGCCCAGAGAGGGAAATGAGCAAGAACCATTTGCAGAAAAACATCAGTGAATACCCTACCAAGTTTTCCTTTCAATTATTCAAATCCAATCTGTCAAAACTGAGTGTGTGCATATGTATATGACAAGAGAATAATTTATACACACTTACATAATTTATCATTCTCCCCTATTGGGAAGATCCCCTGGAGAAGGAAATGGCAATCCACTCCAGTATTCTTGTCTGGAAAATCCCATGGATGGAGATGCCTAGCAGGCTACAGTCCATGGGGTCGCAAAGAGTCAGACATGACTGAGTGACTTCACTTTCACTTTCACTTTCACTTTCTTTCCTATACTTAATTATATGCTCCCATTTTTCTTCATCCTTTAAAAGATATTTATTTGATAACTGCCTTTCAATAAATACTTTTATTATGCAATAAATCTGTGAATAATATTTATTATAAACTGCCATGCTCATTAAGAATATGCATTTCAATAATTACCTTAAATGTGAATGGAATAAATGCTCCAATTAAAAGACATAGACTGGATGAATGCATACAAAAATAAGACCCATATATACGAGACACCCACATCATGTTTAGAGATACATAAAGACTGAAAGTTAGGGGATGGAAAAAGATATTCTGTGTAAGTGGAAATAAAAAGAAAGCTGGAATAGCAATACTCATATCAGGCAAAATAGAATTTAAAATATAGACTGTTACAAGAGACAAGGTAGGACACTACATGATCATCAAGGCACTATCCCACAAAGAAGATATAACAGTTGTAAACATATATGCACTCAATATAGGAGCACCTCAATATATAAGGCAAATACTAAGAGCCATAAAGGAGAAATCAGCAGTAACACATAGTGGGGGATTTTAATACCCCACTTTCATCAATGGACAGATTATCTAGACAGAAGATCAATGAGGAAACACAGACCCTAAATGACACATTAGACAAGATATATTTAATTAACATTTACAGAGCATTCCATCCAAAGGCAGCAGAATACACATTCTTCCCAAGTGCTGGTGAAACAGTCTCCAAATGTTTCCAAAGCAAGCCTTGGTAATTTTAAGAAAATTGAAATTACATCAATCATCTTTTCTAACCACAACACTATGAGGTTAGAAATCAACTACAAATAAAAAAAAAAAAAAAAACTAAAAATGCAAACATGATGAGGCTAAACAATATGCTACTAAACAATCAATGGGTCACTGAAGAAATCAAAGAGGAAATCAAAAAATACCAAGAGACAAATAAAAATGAATGCAATGTAATCAAAAATCTATGAGACGAAGCAAAAGCAGTTAGAGGAGGAAAGTTTATAGCAATACAATCTTACGTTAGGAAACAAAAGATTCAAATAAACTACCCAACCTTACATCTAAAGCAACTAGAAAATGAAGAACCAACAAAACCCAAGTTAATAGAAAGAAATCATAATAATAGAGCAGAAATAAATGAAATGGAGATGAATAAAAAGAATAAAGATCTATGAAACTAAAAGCCGATTCATTGATAAGGCAAACAAAATTGATAAACCTTTAGTCAGACTCATTAAGAAAAAAAAAAGAACTCAAATCAATAAACTTTGAAAAAAAAAGAAGTTACAGTAGACACCACAGAAATACAAAGGATCAAACTAGACTACCATAAGCAACAATATGCCAATAAAATGGACAACCTGGAAAAAAAAGGACAAATTCTTAGAAAGATACAATCTCCTAAGACTAACCAAGAAAGAAATATAAAATATGAACTGACTAATCACAAGCACAGAAATTGAAACTATAATTTAAAAACTCCCAATAAACAAAAGTCTAGCACCAGACAGCTTCACAGACAAATTCTATCAAACATTTAGAGAAGAGTTAACACCTATCCTTCTGAAACTATCCCAAAAATTGCAGAGTAAGAAACATTCCCAAATTCATTCCATGAGGCCACCATCACCCTGACACCAAAAAACAGACAAAGCTATCACAAAAGAAAATTACAGAGTATTATAACTGATGAATATAGATGCAAAAATCCTTAAATATTAATTAATTAAATATTAATATGAGCAATCAGAATCCAAGAATACATTAAATGGATCATACATCATGATCAAATGGGATTTACCCCAGAGATGTAAGGATTTTTCAAAATCCACAAATCAAAAATTGAAGAATAAAAACAATGTAATCATCTCAATAGATGTACAAAAATCTTTGGACAAAATTCAATACCCATTTACAATTAAAAAATCAAAAAATTTTGCATAGAGGGAACATAGCTTAACATGATAAAGGCCATGTATGACAAACCTACAGCTAACATTTTACAACAGTGAAAAGCTGAAAGCATTTCCTCTAAGATCAGGCACAAGACAAGTATGTCCACTCTCACCACTTTTATTCAACATAGTCTTGGAAGTCCTAGCCATGACAATATGAGAAAAAACAAGAATTAAAAGAAGTCCAAATTGGAAAAGAAGTAAAACTGTCACTGAAGATGAATAGAAAAATTCTAAAGATGTTATAAGAAAACTACTAGATCTCATCAATGAATTCAATAAAATTGCAGGATAGAAAAGTAATACACAGAAAACTGCTCCACTTCTATAGACTAAGGTCAGAAAAAGAAATTAAAGGAACAATATCATTTACCACTGTATCAAAAAGAATAAAATGCCTAGGAATAAACCTCCTTAAGGAGACAAAAGATCTGTGCTTTGAAAACTATAAGGTGCTTACGAAAGAAATCAAAGATGACATAAACTGGTGGAAAGATGTACCATGATCCTGGATTGGAATAATGAATATTGTGAAAATGACTATGCCATCCAATGCAATCTGCAGATTCAGTACAATCCCTATCAAATCATCAATGGCATTTTGGACAGAATTAAAACAAAACAAAAAAAAATTTACAATTTGTATGGAAACACAAAATACCCAAATACCCAAAGCAATCTTGAGAAAGAAAAATGGAGCTGGAAGAAGCAAACTGACTGCATACTATACTTCAAAGCTACAGTAATCAAGACATTATGGTACTGGCATAAAAACAAAAATATAGATCAATTGGACAGGATAGAAATTCCAGAGATAAACCCATACACCTGTGCCACATAATCTATGACAAAGGAGGCAAGAATATGTAAAAAATGAAATCAGAACATTCTTAAACCTCATACACAAAAATAGACTCAAAATGGATTAAATACCTGAATGTAAGATCAGATACTATAAACCTCTTAGAGGAATATATAAGCAGAACACTCTTATACATAAATCACAGCAATATCATTTTTGAGCTGACTTCTAGAGTACTGGAAATATAAACAAAAATAAACAAATGGGACCTAAATTAACTCAAAAGCAGCAAAGGAATCCATAAACGAAACCAAAAGACAACCCATAGAATGGGAGAAAATATTTGCAAATGATGGAACCGACAAGGGATTAGTCTCCAAAATTTACAAACAGATGGTGACACTCAATGTTAAAAAAAATAATAATAATACTGGGCAGAAGATCTAAATAGACATTTCTCCAAAGAAGACATACAGATGGCCAAGAGACACATAGAAAGATACTCACCTTCTCTAATTATTACAGAAATACAAATCAAACTACAACGAGATATCACCTCATACCAGTCAAAATGTCCATCATAAAATACCTACCAACAATAAATACTAGAAAGATCATGCAGAAAAGGGAACTTTCCTACACTGTTGGTGGGAATGTACATTAGTATAGCCACTATGGAGAACAGTACAGGGGTTCTCTAAGAAACTAAAAATCGAGCTAACGTATGATCCAGCAATCCCAATCCTGGGCATAAATCCAGAGAAAAACAGTTCAAAAAGACACATGGACCCCAATGTTCATTGCATTGCTACTTACAATGGCCAAAACATGGAAGTAACCATGTCCATCGACAGATGAATGGATAAAGAAGTGGTATATATACACAATGGAATATTGTTGTTGCTGTTTAGTTGTTAAGTCACATCTGACTCTTTTGCAACCCCATAGACTCTAGCCCGTCATGCTCCTCTGTTCATGGGATTTCCCAGGTAAGAATAGTGGAATGGGTTTCCATTTCCTCTTCCAGGGAGGATATAAACACAAGATGTCAATATCAGTGAACAAGTCAAAGATCTAGGTATTGAAACTGAAGTGCAAACATTGAGTTTAGTTACAAGGAATAAAACCCTAGCTGGGATAAAATCAGGCACTAGATGAGAAGCAGAACCATTGTGTTGCTGAAGTGTGGAAAAACCAAATCAGACTTCCCTAGTTTCTTCTCATTAGAAACAGACTTATTGGTGCCAGACTAGGGCAAAGCCATTCCTGATAGTTGGGACTAAATGGCCATAGGAACTGAAAAGATGTGGCAGTAAAGTGCCAAGTAGATGGCCTCCACCAGGAGTGGCAAATTAAAATATGTAACACAAATCAGGCAAAAATAACAAATGTGTGAAGCTGGGCTGATATGGGGAAATAAGTGCTCAGAGTCTTGTACTAAACCAAGTATTCAGTTCAGTTCAGTCACTCAGTCGTGTCTGACTCTTTGAAACCCCATGAATCGCAGCACGCCAGGCCTCCCTGTCCATCATCAACTCCCAGAGTTCACCCAAACTCATGTCCATCGAGTCGGTGATGCCATCCAGCCATCTCATCTTCTGACGTCCCCTTTTCCTCCTGCCCCCAATCCCTCCCAGCATCAGAGTCTTTTCCAATGAGTCAACTCTTCGCATGAGGTGGCCAAAGTATTGGAGTTTCAGCTTTAGCATCAGTCCTTCCAAAGATTGATCTTTGGAAGATCAATTCACTCAGGATTGATCTCCTTTAGAATGGACTGGTTGGATCTCCTTGCAATCCAAGGGACATAACATCTGCCTATTTACATTGCCTTTCAAAACACTGCATAGATCAAGGAAAACTTGTTCATAACTAGAATACTACCCCCATTTCACATCTACTGCCCTGAGAATTCTAGTCTGGTCTCTCTGCCTTATTTTATCTTTTCAGTTTCAGTTTATTTGCCCCCATAATCTCCAGAAACTATATTTGGACCACAAGCTTCTAGACTTCTTGAATCATCCATCACCTTGGAAACAACATGAACTTTGGACATCTTGCATATTTTTTGTCTATAATTGTATCTTTATTCCTTCCTTTTCATCTAGCTTCTGACCAAATTTTATCCTTATATTGGCTTTCTACATATCTTGAGCCTGGCTTGCTGCTTTGATTCTAATTCAGTCTTTTTCTGATTCCTGACTACAGTCCATTTCCTAAATTTTTGCCTAAAACTAACCTAGTTCTGGCACCTTGATTGACATCCATAATCTGCTGTAGGAACATGATAGAACATTTGTTGGATACCTACATTGTATTGATTGACACTTTACAGTGTTAATTAGGTGTTTAATTGTAAACTATGGATTTACTTTCTTCCAAAGCCTAGATTTCTTCTTCTACTCTCTCCACTCCGAAGAACTGGCTTGCCCTTGACTTTTAAATTACTTCTTAGTTACAGTAGATTTTTTTTTTTTTTTAATTTTATTTTATTTTTAAACTTTACAGTATTGTATTGGTTTTGCCAAATATCGAAATGAATCCGCCACAGGTATACATGCATTCCCCATCCTGAACCCTCCTCCCTCCTCCCTCCCCATACCATCCCTCTACATGGCAATCAGTGAGTGTTAGCTTGAGCAAATTAGCTAGGCTGTGAATTAACGTTGTACTTCTTCAAAGTCACCTCCAAGAAACAGCATCATAATATTGGAGTCATACCCAAATTCCCCAAATTAGTAGGCATAATAGCTAAAGAGAGGAGATATACTTTCTCAGGTTCATTTATACCAAAGGAAACTAATTCTTTTTCTTCCCAGTGAAAGCTACTAAATTAAATTAAGACAAGTTATGAAAAAATTATATACTAATTCTAAGATTCTGCAATATCTCACCTAATTTCAGTCTTGACGAAAACAAAGCCCATGTCAGAATTGCTGCCCAAATTTTTTGACAGCTCTCTGTTCAAGCTGTTTTGTGAAATATTTCTCTTGCCAACAGGAACAATAGAAAGTGCAGGTGTGCATTAGTCATTGAGGTCTAGCAGAAAACCAGCCCCCACCCACAGTTTCCAGGTGCAGAAGGAATCAGTGCATGACTTGTGAGCTGTGACCATTAGAGCCCTGAACTAAAGTGCCTGGAAAATTCCTTTTAAGAGTTGCCAGGGTTTGGTGTGTAAGGAGATTAATGGCAGTGCTGATCTGTGGGTGTGGCTAAAAAAACAATAGGGGGATTAGCAATCCCTTTTACACTGGACAAGCTGGAAAACTGCTCATTAACTAGTGCTATTTGTCACTCTTTGTCTTGGAATCCTAGCCATTTCAAAGCCTTAGCTGAGTTGTTTCCCATCTCCCATTCAAAGGGTTTGACCTGGGGGATGGCAGCTTTTAATTAGTTCTTTGCAAGTCTTAGTGCCACATAGTCTTAATCACTGCTTTCCAGGACATTCACCTATTCTTTATTTTAGCCCTTTTCCTTGCTGAATATACTAAGAACTCTTGCCTATTTTGGCTGTTGTGTGATCTATTTCTGGCCCTTTAAATCTATAGTATCCACCTAAATACTACATTCCCTAATAATGTGAACCACAAATACCTACTTAATTGGTGGCAATAATTTTGGAAATCTCCCCCTGCCCATACTCATTCAGAACTACTGACCATTTATCCTGCTTCTGTAAAGCTTGGAATCTTGACTTAACCTAACTTTGATCTCTAAATTTGGCATTTAGACTTCATAGCTTTGGTATTATAACCTCGGTTTTCCCTAGTAGACTGTCCCTTCAGGTCCTGATGCTTGGGCTATCTTCAGTTGGTGCCCCTGCTACAGATTTAATCCTAGAAACTCTGAAACTAATTCTTGCCTTTTGATTAGCACCATAATCCTCTGAGAGTTCAGTTCCTCTGAAAGGTAGAAGGCATGAACACAGCTGTCATGTAGTCTCCTGTCTCCTTGTATAAACTTCCAATCACTTGCTTCCTTGAAGCAAATTTGGGCTTTGAAGTCAAAGTTACCTGAAAATTTGAATACTACTTCTACCTTTGAATATTCACTACCTCTGAAGTGCATGTAGTTTTTAAGATTCAGGTCTCTATTGCACCCATAGTTGACAAAAGTATAATTAAAACAACGTGAGTAATTAGAATTGTTTTGAGACCAAGTAAAATTATCCAGAACAGAAGTAAGTACCCAGAACAAAAAATATTGACAACCTAATGAATTTTTATACACTACCCATCTGAATAGTAGCCAGTCCTCAAGCATGAATAATCTGGAGTATGTAAATAAAAATAAGTAGGAGAACATGGTTGGATGAAATGCTACAAGGGAAAACTAGCAAAAGCTGATATTAGGCAGTTACTCTAAAAGGAAGATCTTGGTATCGAGTGTGTCTGGATGAGCTGACAGGCAGGTTCCTCTCACTCAGTAAATTTCCTTTATTTCCAATATATATTCAGACCAAAGCTTTTATGCCAGGGCTAGGTAATGGGGAGGAACTGAACCCAAAATCTTGATCAGGTTACAAACTACCAAAATGCAGCCATGTAATTAAGCAAAGGACAAACAAAGGCCCTAGATCCTTCTGAATACCTCTTACTGACTTATAATGACATATGAGCCATAAATACAGGTTCTTCAAGCATTCTCCAGAGTGCTTTAGAGAAAGAAATTATAACAAGCACCTGTATTTCCTTAGGTAATCATGCTGGGACTGTCAATCACAGTGATATGCATTCCTGACCACAAAGATGATCATATGACCTAAGTTTACACAGTTATAGTACCATATCTTCACAGATGATCAGACTGTGGTTGGGCATTTGACTCATACTGAGTCTTTCCATTATATATGCATATATACTATAGGGACAAAAAGAGACAATAGAAGAGAAAGGGTTTCTCTACTGTTTGGATTGGCTACACTTAGAGCCACCTTTCCCACTGTATAGAAAAATCTAACTTAAAAAAATAAGACCATTATACAAAATAAAAAATTTATTTTAAAGATAGAAAAAAGAGTAACTTCTGACATCATCTTAAGTGAAAATGAAGTCGCTCAGTCGTGTTTGACTCTTGCGACCCCATGGACTGTAGCCTACCAGGCTTCTCTGTCCATGGGATTTTCCGGGCAAGAATACTGGAGTGGGTTGTCATTTCCTTCTCCAGGTGATCCTCCCGACCCAGGGATTGAACCTGGGTCTCCCGCATTGTAGGCAGACGCTTTACCGTCTGAGCCACCGGGGAAGTCCTGGCACCATCTTAAGAGTCCCTTGTTCCAGATGGGCCCCAAGCCAGAATCCACTCTTGAACATAGTAGTTACATGAGCCAATAAAATCCTTTTGGCTTAAGCTACATTTTTGTTGAATTTTTATTACAACTTAATTACTCACTTAAGGTCTTCAACTCTTTCCCTTACAATAGTAAGAACTTTTTTTTTTAAGAAAGAACAAAAACACTGCGCAAGAATCTTATTTGAAATCATGGCAACTGCTACTACCAACTTGCTTATATTAGTACAAGAATTTGCACATAAATAAATATACTGAAATGTTTAAATTTTAAATCTTAAAAAGTAAAATAAAATAATGACCACAAATCCATGGTATGTTCAGTGTTCAGCAAGAATAATTTTTGCACATGCATCAAAATAAGTATGTAATGGAACCCTATTCACATTATTTAATTAGAGGCTTTCCATTGTAAGTCAAAATAGATAACGTTAGAGTTTGGGAGTAGTAGTAGTGAACTATCTCATTTTATTTTTTTTTAATTTTATTTTATTTTTAAACTTTACATAATTGTATTAGTTTTGCCAAATATCAAAATGAATCCACCACAGGTATACATGTGTTCCCCATCCTGAACCCTCCTCCCTCCTCCCTCCCCATACCATCCCTCTGGGTCGTCCCAGTGCACTAGCCCCAAGCATCCAGTATCGTGCATCTCATTTTAAAAAAAATTAGATAAAATATAAAAGGGAATCTGTTTAAATGTTTAAAAGAACTTCCAAGGTAAGCAGGGCTTGAGGTTGTCAAAATCTCAGAGGGAAGAGAAACTCAGTGAGGTGAGACCAGTATTCTGTATATGTGGGATTATTTGTTAATTCTTATACTGCACAGAGCTAGAAACTAAGCTGATCAGAGATGAGCTGAAGTGCTAAGTGAAGTTATCATCTACTTAATGGATCTGGGTAGACAAATTTGGAGTTCAATACCTTCAAAACAGGAGGAGCTCTGGGAAATTCACCAGGCTAGATTGGGACCCCTTGAGACAAAGACCCTAGGAGTGACAAAAAACAAGAAGTAGACCATGCTTTATAGTATTTGAAATCTAGACTTAATTCAGCTCAGCTCATGAATGGATTAAGATAATCAACTCCTACTCTGGTTACCTGTCAAAAAATAGAGTGTGTTCTCTCAAGAAAAATATCACATTATACTTCTACAGTTTCTCATTGTTGTTTGTTGCTTAGTTGCTAAATCATATCTGATTCTTTTGTAATCCCATGAACTGAGCCCCACCAGGCTCCTCTGTCCATGGGATTTTCCAGTAAGGAATACTGAAGTGGGTTGCCATTTTCATCTCCAGGGGATCTTTCTGACCCAGGTATCGAGCCTGCAGCTCCTGCTGCATCTATTGCATTGCAGGCAGATTCCTTACCACTGAGACCTCAGGGAATCTCCTATAATTTTTTATATGTAATTATAATATTCAATCAAAGATGGATTTAATAGAAGAGTGAAAGCAGCTAAGCAGAGGATTAGTCACCAGGAGATAAATTAGTAAGAAATATTCATGTGAAAATGGATTTCCCAGGTGGTGCAGTGGTAAAGAATCTGCCTGCCAATGCAGGAGATCCAAGAGACACAGTTTCAATCCCTGGCTATGGAAGATCCCTGGAGTAGGAAATGGCAACAGACTCCAGTATTCTTGCCTCAGAAAATTCCATGGACAGGGGAGCCTGGTGGGCCACAGTCAATAGGATCTGAGCACAAACATGAATACCCATGTTGAATCATGATTAGAATAAAGAATGAAAAATATGGAAATGTATATGAAACATATAGAATCTGTTGTTTTTTTTTAAAGGCTTCACATATATCTAATGGTCATCTTAGAGAAGAAATAGAGAAAAGTCAGACTGATGTAACATTTAAAGAAGTAATGATCAAGAAATTACTAAAGTTAATTGATGGCATCAAACCACAGAGTTAAAGAATGCTTCAGATGTTAAGCAGAAAAAAATACCAAGAAACACACATCTAGGTATATCTTAGTAAATCTTTTGAAAATCAAAAGAAAGAAAATCTTAAAGCAGGTACAGAAGAAAAAGAGTACTTTTTTTTTTAGATTTTTTTTCTTTTTTTAAATTTATTTATTTTAGTTGGAGGCTAATTACTTTACAATATTGTAGTGGTTTTTGCTATACATTTTTAAATGGACAAGTCTGACAGCCAACTTCTCAACAGAATGGCAGAAGGCAGAAGACAATGGAATGATATCTTAAACATACTGAATGAAAATAACAACTAATCTAGAATTCTAAAACCAGAAAAAAATAGCCTTCAAAACTGAAGGCAAAATGAAGACATTTCTAGACAAATAAAACAGATTGTGTAGCCAATATGCTTACACCAAAAACAAACCCCAAAGGGGATCCTGAGTGAAAAGGAAATGATCCCAGATGGGTACATAGAAATTTAAGAAGAAACAAAAAGTAATTGAAAGGTTAAATGTATGGATAAATCTGAATCAATATTGGCTATATGAAATAATAATAATACCCACTTGCAGAGTTTAAAAATCTATGTGTAATTAAAATAAATGATGATAATAAATCAAATATGGAAAATACAATTAGAATTATATTATTATAAATATTAAAAGTATAAAGTCCTATGATTATCTGAAACATACCCAAATACTAAATTATATTAGTGTTTATAAAACATATGATGTACTCTCTAGTGTAACTACTAAAAAAATGGTATAAGTGTACATAAATGGCAAGCAGTTAGAGGGTGAAGTAGAATAATAAAAATATTTGATTTATTCAAAATAAGGCAAAATGTCAACAAAGAAATGAACGGGAGTGCTTTTAGTAGTAATTCATGAGTTAAAATCTGGAAACAACCCAAATATCCACAAATAGTAGGGTGGATAAATGAATTGCAACAGTCATATAGTGAAATATTGTATGAGAATAAACTAGAGCTACTCCCAATAATTCAGTTAAATATCTCAGATAATATTCAACTCAAAAACAGATACAAGAGAGCATATAATATATGTTTCATTTATATGAATTTCAAAAAGGGGATAAAGCTAGTAAATTGGAGTGTAAATCACAATAGCAATTTGGGAAGTAGCAACTGAGGTGTTTTTATCTCAGTAGTGGTTTTATGAGTGTGTTCACTTTGTTAAAAATTCACTCCTCTAGTTTTGCACTAATGATTTGTGAATTTTTCAGTATGTATATTATACTTTATTAAAACAAGAATCATTCACATAGAAAGGGTGATATATAGTAAGGCATTTCAATTATTCCTTTATCCTTTCAATAATTATTTATGGAACACCTACAACAAACCAATTAACTTCATAGAATTAAGAAACAATTATAAATATTGGTTCTGGCAGTTTTTATCTGTGTGACCTTAGCAAACAAGTTCTCTGACCGTTCAGATCAGATCAGTTGCTCAGTCGTGTCCGACTCTTTGCGACCGCATCAATCGCAGCACGCCAGACCTCCCTGTCCATCACCAACTCCCGGAGTTCACTCAGACTCACGTCCATCGAGTCAGTGATGCCATCCAGCCATCTCATCCTCTGTCGTCCCCTTCTCCTCTTGCCTCCAACCCCTCCCAGCATCAGAGTCTTTCCCAATGAGTCAACTCTTCGCATGAGGTGGCCAAAGTACTTGAGTTTCAGCTTTAGCATCATTCCTTCCAAAGAAATCCCAGGGCTGATCTCCTTCAGAATGGACTGGTTGGATCTCCTTGCAGTCCAAGGGACTCTCAACAGTCTTCTCCAACACCACAGTTCAAAAGCATCAATTCTTCGGCACTCAGCCTTCTTCACAGTCCAACTCTCACATCCATACATGACCACAGGAAAAACCATAGCCTTGACTAGACGGACCTTTGTTGGCAAAATAATGTCTCTGCTTTTGAATATGCTATCTAGGTTGGTCATAACTTTCCTTCCAAAGAGTAAGCGTCTTTTAATTTCATGGCTGCAATCACCATCTGTAGTGATTGTGGAGCCCAGAAAAAGAAAGTCTGGCACTGTTTCCACTGTTTCCCTCTCTATTTCCCATGAAGCTTCTATAAAAACAAGAAGGCTATGCCTAATGAGTTCTAGGGCCTTTTCCTGTTTTAAGATGCTATAATTGAGTAATATGGCTTCCCTGGTGGCTCAGAGGTTAAAGCGTCTGCTTGCAATGTGGGAGACCTGGGTTCAATCCCTGGGTCGGGAAGATCCCCTGGAGAAGGAAATGGCAACCCACTGCAGTATTCTTGCCTGGAGAATCCCATGGACGGAGGAGCCTGGTAGGCTACATACAGTCCATGGGGTCACAAAGACCTTAGCAAACAAGTTTTCTTACTGTTACCTTCTATAAAAACAAGAAGGCTATGCCTAATGAGTTCTAGGGTCTTTTCCTGTTTTAAGATGCTATAAGTAAGTAATATGATCAACAATCTCTAGTGGTAGTTTCGTTATACCATTCATTAACAATAGGCCAAAGATGTCTTTATTCACCACTACAAAGACATTCTGCTCTTTGCAGTTTTTCAAAGACATAGAAGGAAACAGTCATTTCCAGTATTGTTACTCTTATTTCTAAAAACTGACCAAGTAGACAGGTCTTCAAAGATAATACTCCCTGGGAACAATGTATTCAAAAAGTGGTATTCTTTTCTCTTTGTGTAACTGAGAAACAAATATATAGATTTAACTCTAACTTTCACTGGGATTTAGCCTACAGACTAAGACCAAGACCTATTACATTTAGTCCAATATAAAAATCTGTTATTTGACTGTGAATTTACAGGGTAAGAAAAAATGGAACTACCTTTATAAATGACAGCTCTAACATTTTCACTTGTGAACTTGTATCTCATCTGCAGCCAGATCAAGTACAAAAGCATGTGTTTTATAGATTCCAATTAATGGTCCTATTAAAGAGATTTCTAGTGGTCTGTGATGTCAGACCTCAACAAAGGGAAGATGTTTATAGTTGACTGCTTGCATTGGCTAGCTTCCAAGGAGAAAGTGTAGGAGTAGAAGTAAGAGGTAATGTTGATGACTTTGTAGTGCATAGGGAAGAGTTACCTCATGTGCCTGGCCCTTAGACTGGCCCTGCTGATGGTGGAGGGGTGCCGTAGCTTCATTAAGGTGAACCTGAAGAACAAGCTCTGAGCCTGGATCTCTCCCTGGTTTATCACCAAAAGGACACCTTCCCTCAAAGGCTCTGAGCTGTTCCACACAGAGCCCACACACAGGATGGGGAAGCCAATCTCCCCTTGAAACAAGACCAGGTCAATCTCAGGCCATATGTAAATTGAGATTCCCTAAAAAGCTTTAGCTCAGTCTCCAAATACAACAATTTGAAAATTAGCCCATTAATCAATCTAGAGAACAAATCTGAGGTCAAATTCAAGACATTGGCTCACACTAGAAAAAGGAAACCAACTGCAACAGCCAAGTAATGAAGCCGTGGTAAGAGTCCATGGAGTTAGACTAGGCAAGAGGGTCCAAGCTGAATCTAAATCTCAGCATACAGGTAAAAATCACATCAGTATCAAGAGAACAGGTGTTCTTGTTCTGGAATACATTCCGAATGAGAGGTCAGAGTGTCATCTTAAGAATCTAGTTAGATTTACTTAACAGAATAAGTAGACTTTAAAAACAAATCAGAAGAGGGGATAATGAATTAGGAAATGCCTGCCTTGGTGGCTTTTTTTCCTATTTAAATTGTCTTTCTTGGTGGAGCAGATAAGATTGGGCAAATGTCAATTTCCTGTAGTGACACAATTCTTCATAGATATCTTGTTTCTGCACTTTTGGTGAGCAAAGGCATTAACTGCCTTTGTTCCAAACTATCTTTACAAGGATGTTTGTACAGTTTACAATCTTAAAAGATATGGTATCACCTTCTGGGACAAATATACTTTACCATCGTTTTTTTTTAAAGATTTTAATTCCCTAAGCCCAGGATTCCACTCCTGTAACCAACCCACTCCATGCTCAGATATCACCTAACCTTCTTTATATTGCCATGTGAGAACTGCAAATCAGGAAACCAATGCAAGGAAATGTTGATATTCTGTCCTTTGTCTCTGATTCAGCAATTCTATGTCTTTTTATAGCATACATGAAACTGTAGCATCTTCCAAGTAAGGTAAAATCTCAGACACTCACAGTTCCTAAGGGAATGCTCTGTAGGTGCTGGTAGTTGGGATCCATTTTACTCTTTTAGGGAATAATAATAATAATAAACAATAAAACTATGATAAAAGAAGCTAACATATTCTTAACATTTATTATATGGCTGATTGCTGGCTGTGTTTTTGGCAGCAGCAGTTGTTACATGGATGTCTTCAATTGGTAAGGTAATCTATCTGATTGACTCCACTAGTGAATAAGACAAGATAGAATCTTATAAACAATAGAAGAGAGGTTTAAATTAACTGCTTCTTGTTGTTTTGATGAGAATAACAACCACCAATAATTGAATAATTACTAAAGGCCAGGCCTTGTACTGGTCAATCATATAATTGGTCATATCTCATTTGATCTTCACAGAAAGATCCCATGAGGTAGGTATTACCATTGTTTTCATTTTGAATTTCTAGAATTGGGGACTTAGAGAGTTCAATGGCCAGCCCAAGTTCTTATATTTGCTAAGTGGCAAAGATCTGATGAATGTCAATTTTATCAAGGTTGATGAAACTTACTGATTAGCCATTAATACCTATGTTCAAAGAATAGACTACTCTGATTTTGACTAGCAATTGTTTACTGCTACAGTTAAACTTTGTATCCAAGGCAAATTCCTCACTTTTCTTGCTCTAGTTCCATCCTTGGACATAATCACCATTTAATAAATATTTGTTTACTGAAAAAAATAAGTGTATAAAGAGCCTTGACACATTAGTTGCACTGGCTGACTCAATATATAATTGCTGCTGAATGAATGAATGAAGGGAGGGAGAAAGGAAAGAAAAAAAATATTTACCAAGTGTCAAGCACTGAAATTTGTACTTTGATCAGTTAGCCACTTACCAAAACAACCCATTATACAGGTACACATTTTTAAGAAAGAACATGATCTTCTTTTTAACATCATGAGTGATAAATCAAGTTGATATCATGTTCACTTTAACATAATATGAATGAAAAAGGCCACTTCACCTCTGTAGTATTCTTCCCCCAAATCTATAACTCCAGTCCAATCATAAGAAGTCATCAGCGAAATTTCAAATCAACCATTTTACAAACTACCTTGCTCAGTATTCAAAAATACCAAAGTTATGAAAAACAAGGAAAGACCTCCCCAAAATGCCACAGACTAGAGGAAACTAAGGAGACATGATGACTAATTAAAATGTGAAATCCTGTACTGCATCCTGAACAGAAAAAGAACATTGGTGGGAAGACGAGTGAAATTCAAGGAAATTCTAAATCTTAGCTAATAATAATGCACCAATGTCAGTTTCTTAGTTTTGATAAATTTACCATGGTTCTGTTACTGAACAGATTTCTTGGTTTTCCCCAGCCAGTGAAATTTATTACAGGCCAGACAAGAAATCCAGGCAAGATTTTATTGGGGCCCCTGTAGCAGCAGAGGTGAGTGAGAACAAACAACAGGTACCTTTGTTTATTCACTCTCTGAAAAAGAGGGGCAAGCCTGTTCCTGGGATGAGGGTAGAGGTGTGTCCAGGGGTTGGGCCAGAGGAAAGGCTTAGGTATTTTGCCCATCCCTTACATGGTATTGTATGCAGGGGGCATGTGAAGCATCCTGCTTTTACTCCAGGCTCTTCAGAAGTGCAGTTGTTTTTTGTTTGTTGGTTGGTTCGTATTGTTTTGGCAGGGGGATGGTCTCTTTGTATCTTTTGTCCTGAACTTGCCCTAACTGCACATGCATGCAGTTATTTTTAGTACCATATAGTTTCTTTGTATTTTATTGCTCCAGGAGAGGTATGTCCAGGTGCAAGCGCTGCAACACTACAGTAAAGGGTCCCAGGTGCCAGTCTGTCTCATTTCTATAAGGTGTTAACATGAAAGGAAGCTGGGTAAAAGATATACAAGAACTTTCCCTACTATTTTTACCATTCTTCAGTAAATAAAATTATTTCAAAAATTTAAAAGTTAAAATAAGGAAGGGGAAGCCAATATAGGATCACTTTGCTAGCAATTAGAGATTTTCTAGAGAAAATCTCTGGAAAAGGTTCTGAAGAGAAATGAAAGAGTACATAAAACAACACACACAAAACAAAAGGAACACATCACAAGTCTGTCTGGGGCTATCATGTTTCTGGACTACAAACTTTTTACAAAACAATGTTTTAAAGGCTCCTTGGCCTGCTACAATCTCTTTTCCCAGCTTTATAGTTGTCTTCATTGTGTTTATTCCTGCAGTGTTTTAAAGACAAAATCAAGTGGAAAAAACAGACGACACAGTGCAATCCTAACAAAGGCCCCCTTCCAACCCACTCCCAATGAATATTATGTTCCCTAGCCTATGAATGTTCATGCTGGCTTTCTGAGTTCTGAGAGGCATCAGCTCTTCATGAGAAAACTAAAGGTAGTTGGAAGAAAAAGAGGCACATTATAGACTCTCCCAATGAAGTGTGTTTTGCTGCATTTAAGACACTTTAGAAATTAAAGTTGTTGTAAGAGGTAATGTTCTGAAGAAAAATAAAAGGTTGGCCTGTAGCTGATATTCCACAGTAGCTGCGTGGCCATCTGGTTTGGTTTTGAATCATCCTTAGTGATTTGCAGGAAAACGAAATACTGAAATCATTACATAGCTTTAAATTCCAAATCCATGTCAGCTTTGCCAAGTGCTGCCCCATCTGTAGAGGAGAACAGCATGCAGTCAGACTGGCTCGAGCCTGATTCAAGCTGTAACATATTCGCCTGTGCCTGTTATTGACAGTTCTCTTACCAAACTTGTTTTGTTAAAACGGCTTGCAACCTTTAATGTTGCTTATGTCTTTCATGGCACAGATCCTTTGAACAGAAAATTCTTACATAAGTAGCAGCCAAGACAGCATCAATTATTCTCGTCTTGGGGATTTATTAACCAGGGAGCCAACCTTCTAAAAACAGTTCCCAAAGTCTCAGCTTTCCAGTGGCTTTATGGGTGGCTGGAAAGGTTTCCCATGGCTTCCTCTCCACCTCTGGTGTCCTTAGAATGAATACCAAGTATCAGCTCTTAATTTCCAAAGTGATTAGTTTTCAATCTCTTCTGTTTTTGAAAGGGCAAAGAGCAGCCCAACTTTTAGAGGTTCTGCCTTTTGCATGGAAAGGCACTGCTGTGCCTACTTAAAGAAAAGCAGTTTGAATTGCCACATGAAATGGAAACCTTTAAACTTCATTTATGCAAGACAGTAAGAAGTTTGCAGCTTTTAATGAGGGTCATTTTCCTTTTTTCCAGTAATTTTAATAATTATGACAAGCTCCTCTTGCTGCTTCTGTCCCACTTCAAAGCCTCTTGTTAATTTTTTTTCTACTTTTCATACTTACATTTATATAAAAAAAAAAAAAAAAACAGAGGCCGGCAGGGACTCTCCATGACCACCCTTCCATCTCCATTTAGTTCATAGAAGTGCCAGTCTAGATTTCACACTAACCAGCAAATAGATATCAAGTGACCCAGCTATATTAAGACATTGAGCTCAGTGCTGGGGATACCAAAACTTTAAAGTAGGAGTGAGGTATGCTTAAGGATTAACAAAGAAAAAGAACTACCCACTGGGCTCATGGTGCTTCATTATGGATTCCCAAACAGGATCAATTTACAGGCTGAGGCATCATTTCTTATTCTAACAGTGCACACGTTAAAAGCCCTCAGAGAAAACAATGCTGCACAGAAATCCTTCAAGCACAGACTTTAGCTTACTATACAGCTAACTAAAAAATATTTTAGAAAAGCCTGAAGGAGTAGTAGCGAAGAAGTTGAGCTTTATAGCCAAACAGACCCAAGTTTTTGTCCTGATTTGACACTTAACAGTTGTGTGATCATAGACAAGTCAGTTAACCTTTCTGAGTTTGTTTCCTCATACAAGCACTGTTATCTACATCATGATGTTTTTGGTAAAGAACAAATGAAATAATTCATGTAAAGTATTTATGCTCTCTGGCATCTAATCCAGCTCACTTTTTTTAAATTAACTTTTTAACTGTTATTAACAGAATAATCATTTTAATGATTTGCCCAGTTTCAAATATAGACTCTAGCTATTGAGGCACAAATTAAATAATGTGAGCAACTTCCAAGTGAATGATACTTTTCAGTTGAAGCTAGATTATATATATATACATGAAAATATATATATAATAAGGAATGTGATGAGCGACTGTCACATTACACTTCACAGTAACAGATATGAATTCACATTTGGCTTGACCACTTATTTTCCAGCAATGTGGCTTTGAACAAATTATTCACACTCTCACCTAAAATATGAAAACAATATTTTTTCATAGTTTATAAGATAATACTGCATATGTAAACCATTCGGCATAAAGTCTAATAGAGCATAAACATGCAGTAAATATTGGTTCCCTATGCTTCCCTACATTATATCACCAGCCCAATCAATTCTTTTCCACTCTCTCTTTCACTTCTCATCCCCAGACATTACAGTGGCATTAGGAATCTCACACTTAAAGGTTTCAATTTATATATTTAATGGGAAAGCATACACAGACTATATATACATAGTCTTACATAGACTACACACACACATGTGCACACACACACACACTTTGTTCCTGGGGATTAACTTTTTTCAGAAGATTCAAATTGGTAAATTATACAAATTACATTTCAGGAAAAACATTCAAATTTATCCCAATCACTAAAAGAGCTAGAGGTTGAAAGGTAAGTCTTCTAAATGAATATATATAATTCTCCCAGGCAAATTTGCATTGCGATCTTACCTGGCTTCGTTAACTAAAGAAAATTCGGATTATTCAGTGCTTGGGTTGAAGAACACAGTAAATCATGAAGATTTATTGAGTTGGAAGGCAGCAACTCTACTTCTGCTTCATTGACTATGCTAAAGCACTTAACTGTGTGAATCATAAAAAACTGTGAACAATTATTGAGATAGGAATACTAGACCACCTTATCTGCTTCCTGAGAAATCTGTATGCAGGGCAAGAAGCAATACTCAGAACTGGATATGAACAGTGGACTGGTTCCAAATTGGGAAAGGAGTACATATAGTCTGTATATTGTCACCTTGTTTATTTAACTTATATGCAGAGTACATCATGCAAAATGCTGGGCTGGATGAAGCACAAGCTGGAATCAAGATTTCAGGGAGAAATGTTAATAACCTCAGATATGCAGATGACACCACCAGTAGCTATTCATTAAAGAAATTTTCAAAATTTCACCAAATTACAGAAAATAGTGAAACATCATGAACATATAATCCAGCTTCAATAATTATTAACATTTCACTATTCTTGTTCTATCATACCTCCACCATTTTTTTCTGGCTAGAAATATCAAGAACATCAGACATGAAGATGACACCAGTCTTATGGTAGAAATCAAAGAGGAATTAAAGGGTATCTTGATGATGGTGAAAAAGAGAGTGAAAAAGCTAGTTTAAAACTCAACATTCAGAACACTAAGATCATGGCATCTGGTCTCATTATTTCATGGCAAACAGATGGGAAACAATGGAAAGAGTGATAGAATTTATTTTCTTGAGTTCCAAAATCACTACAAGACAGTGACTGCAGACATGAAATTAAAAGATGTTTTCTTCTTGAAAGAAAATCTATGACAAACCTAGACAGCCTTTCAAAAGCAGAGACATTACTTTGCCAACGAAGGTCCCTATAGTCAAAGCTATGGTTCTTCTAGTGGTCATATATGGATGTGAGAGTTGGATCATAAAGAAAGCTGAGCACCAAAGAACTAATGCTTTTGAACTGTTATGTTGAAGACTCTTGAGAGTCCCTTGGAAAGCAAGGAGATAAAACCAGTCAATCTTAAATGAAATCAGTCTTGAATATTCATTGGAAGGACTGATGCTGAAGCTGAAGCTGAAGCTCCAATACTTTGACCACCTGATGCAAAGAGCCAACTGATTGGAAAAGACCCTGATGCTGGGAAAGATTGAAGGCAGGAGGAGAAGGGGATGACAGAGGATGAGATGGCTGGATGGCATCACTGACTCATTGGATATGAGTTTGAGCAAGTTCCTGGAGTTGGTGATAGACAGGCAAGCCTGGCGTGCTGCAGTCAATGGGGTCACAGATTCGGACATGATTGAGTGACTGAACTGAACAGAAACGAACTTCCTCTTTGAGTCTTTTTGAGAATGTAGCTAAGTTAACAGACTAGCATGATTCTATGGACATTATTTAAGCCCAGAGCTCACTTACAAATCAGAGATGTATACTGACTCTGTAAAAATGGTCATACTGGAAGACAGTAAAATAACAAATTCTAATTCCAGTACTCTTAATAGGAGATGCTTACTGCTCCCACTACTGCTTCTCTGCTTTGCTCCTTTCTTAGTTCCTCATAGATGAGTTCAATGGTGACTCAAATTGCAAATGTTTACCATCTCCAGCTTCTGAGCCAATTCAAATTAAAGTATCAGTAGATTCAATCTCACCATTCAGTTTAGTTTGGATTTAGATCAGCCTCCCTGAGATCTAGTAGCCCAGTAAAGATTGCCAAAACTTCTGCATTTTCTCTCAAGACATTTTCCTACCAACCAGCAATAAAATTCAGTAGTAGATAGAAACTAACTGCATGGATTGTGGAGCTAAACTGCCTGAGTTTAAATCCTAACTCTGTCAACTACTGGTTGTGTGACTTTGGGCAAATTATTTCACTTGCACGGTCTCCAGTTTCATCTATAAAATGTGCATAATGATAGTATCTAACTCATAAATTTCTTGAGAGGATTAAATGTGAGAAAGCTTGTAAAGTTATTAGTGCTTGGCAAATAATAAGTACTTTATGTTCATGCTATTTTTTTTAATGTGAGACCCATTTCCTTGGGAAAATATTTCCACCTCTCCTTTTTCAATTTATTCCTCTTCTTTACACCTTTCTCTTTATCCCCCACCCTATACTGATGTGGTTCACTAAGCTTCTGTCTAAGTTTCTACCACAGTCATTACTCTGAATCCTTACTCCATTATCTAACCTAGTACCTCAATCCTCTTCCAGGTTTGAGTAGACCAGAAAGAAATATGAGATGATGACCACTGAGCTTCCCAGGTGGCGCTAGTGGTAAAGAACCTGCCTGCAAATGCAGGAGACATAAGACACTTGAGTTCAATCCCTGCATCACAAAGATCCCTTGGAGGAGGGCATGGCAACCCACTCCAGTATTCTTGCCTGGAGAATCCCATGGACAGAGGAGCCTGGCAAATTACAGTCCATGGAATAGCAAAGAACTGGACATGACTGAAGTGACTTAGCACACACACATGGAAAGAAAAATATGATGACCACTGAGCCACCTAACATCTGATCCTTCTGTATCTATCTTCCACCAGAATAACCAAGTCTCCCCATACCTATAGATTTTCCAAATCGTGACTAAGACAGAAGGCCTATCTCTGGAACATTGTGTCTAATCCACCTAGATAGACTTCTGTAGCCCACTACCTCTTCCTCCATTTCCTGCCCCTGGATGCCAGAAACAAATAAGGTGCTAAGTGTGAGGATACAAAACAGTGTCTAAATTAAAATACCCATTATTACTATGATATCATTTCTTAAAAAAAGAAAAAAAAAAAGGCAAAAATCTGTTTCCCAAATGGGTAACCTTGTCTTATTTGACTAGTATTCCTGGATGATTGAACAATACCAAAAGGCAAACTGTGATTTTATTCCAGACAGACTACAAAAGCAGAAAGCACTACTCAAGGACTTGAAAAGATATTACAAATATGAAAAATGAATAAAATATTCTTATTTGATGAAGAGAAAATAAGACTAGGAAACAAGGGACTTTCACTGCTGAGTCTTCAGTCTGAATTAGTCTTTTACAATAAATTTAAATGTCTTATATAAATTGCACATTTTTATTTGTAGAGCCTTTTCTTTCCCAGGATCTCAAAGCATTTTGCAAACATTAATTAGCCAACAGTATCTAATTGTGGTATGACTATTATCATTGCCTCCTAGATGATGGAATAAGAACAGAGAAAGGTTAAGAAACTTGCCCAAAGCCACATGGGGCAAACTCCGAACAAAAACCATTTGTTGTTTCTGTGTTTGTAATAATGAGCAAATTAAAAGTGCAATATTTTTCTTTGTAATTCAGAAAAAGTTGCTCTGTTAACAGTCATCCCTAACCATAAGAAAGAAGTCTGTTTAACTTCCCTTAATGTGTATACTTTTTTCAGATAGTATCTAATTATGGTAAATTGCTTCATCCCCTGATTGTTACTGCAAGGCAACTAAACATTGCTATGTTGACTACTCAAGAGGGGATTGTTAATGGCCTTAGTCATCAGATAATCTGGTAATATAATCAATGTAACTGAGAGATACCTTGTGGGGAAAAAAAGGCAAATCAAGTATGAAACATAGATTTACAAAGAAGTACTCAATGCTATTGTTTTATGTTTAGTATAAGAAGTAAAAATTCTCATTTCTTGAAGAAGCAGAGGTGATGTTAATGCTGTTTTGCATGCCTAATCATGAGAACCCCACATGCTTTGCTGTACAATATTAGACTTTCAGCACACCACCCTGAATATCCTCTCCACAGGATATGAAATGCCAATATTTTCCAAGCAGATATTTCACCAGAGGAGATCATTTTGCCTGTAATTGCTTCCAACCTGAAAACATTAAAAATGGGGCATTTAAACGTTAAATATTAAAGTCCATGGAATTCTCCAAGCCAGAATACTGGACTGGGTAGACTTTCCCTTCTCCAGGGGATCTTCCCAACCCAGGAATCAAACCCAGGTCTCCTGCTGCAATGCAGATTCTTTACCAGCTGAGCCAGAAGGGAATCCCAAGGATACTGGAGAGGGTAACCAACCCTTCTCCAGCGGATCTTCCTGACCCAGGAATTGAACTGGGGTTTCCTGCATTGCAGGCCGATTCTTTACCAACTGAGCCTTCAGGGAAGCCCCAAAGGTGGGGCAGGGGGATAGTTTTTCTAAACCTAACCAGACCATGAGCTAAAAGGATGAGAAAAGAAGTGAGTTTTAGTTATTGTCATTTCTGGTGATTCTGTGGAGAATAGAAGAATTAATCCACATTTATAGAGCTAAGAATGTAGGAGATGTTGGACTCTGGGAAAATAATAACTGGAAGACCATCAAGCTTTTCTTAAAAATAGATAGGATACAAATACAAGACTCTAAATAGTTCATGCTGAGAATTAATTGTACTGTAATTAACTGAAGACAAATATCTACTTGATGTATTAAAAATGAAACAAGAGCCCACATGTGCACATGGACAGACACACACATACTCCAACACACACACACAAAAAACAAATATGTACATTATCAAAGAAATTGGATTGCTTCTTGTGTTACCTCTAGTATTTGCCAATCAAGTAAGAACTAGGCAAAGTTTTTGCAATTTTTTGTAAAAGAGCAAATTTGATTTCTGCTCCAATTTGAGCTTATGTTAGGTAAATCATATTACATTTAGGTTCTGTTTAATGTTTTAGATTCTTTTTCTTCTTTCAGCTTAGAAAAACATAAAATATAACTGGAAAAATCCTTCTCTATGATCTGTATTTAAAATAACATTTAATTTGTACATTCTGTATTATAACATGAAAATACATGTTGATTTTTAAATAATCCATAGCTCTTAATTAATCCTTTCCAAATACTCTGAATCTATTAGAGTGGTTGTCAAGCTTTTCTCTGCTTTGTTGTCAAGAAAACTATATCTCACAAAACTTGACTCACTTAGTAATTAATGTTGCAAGCCAACACGTTTCTAATCTATGGTAAATCATTCAAACTATAAGTATATACTTTATTCTTAAATCATAACATATTTAATCATTTATTTATATCTGTATCAGCAAGGCATTTTAAAGTATTTATTTATAAGTGATATGATTGTAAAATTATTTAATTGATTAAATAGTTTGGTATTAGACACACATTGTTCAAACAACAAAAAGTAAAAATGTCTTCCTTCTGATTCTGTTTCCTATCGTCAGTTCACATGCCTCTCAAATTGAATCACTATTATCACTTTTGTTTCAAGTGTTAATTATACATTCACTAACCAGTAGAAATCCATATAATTTTTCTCTCTAACTTTTCTACACTAATGCTAGATTATCATTCTGTATTTTTTCTTTTTACTTTGTAATATATCTTGGAAATGTTTGCATATCAGTACCTCAAAAGTTTCTTACTCTTTTAGAAAAAAGTTACAGGAGAATATCAGCAAGATGGCAGAATAGGGCGTTCCAGCACTTGTCTCTTCACAGATGGAAAAAAACAACAACAACAACAACAACAACTTAAAAAACATCTATGGATGAAAATGCCTTCATGAGGGCTCTGGAATCCATCTGAAAGGTTATAGCACCAAGGTGGAGCACAGAAATTAGAAAAAAAAAAACATATTGAAAAGAATAAGAAGAATAGTTTCATTGACCCAAGGCACCCCTCATTTCAAACTGGTACAGAATAGCATAATGACAGATTTCCTCAGCCCACAAACAATCCCATGGTGAAGAGAGAGAGCTTTTGTGTAAAGCCTGGAAGAGGTGAATTTTTCTTCAAATCCACAGACATCAATGCCAGACAATGAGGATCATGAAGAATCAGGAAAACATACCAATAAAGGAATAACAACCCAAAAAAGCCCCAGTGAGAACTTTAAAGGAATGGAGGTCTCTAAACTGCTTGGCAAAAATTCAAAACAATCATCTTAAAGAGGCTCAATGAGCTACAAGAGAACACAAACTAAATGAAATCAAAGAAAGAATACATGAACAAAACAAGAAGTTTAACAACAGAGAAACCATATAAAAGAACCAAACTCTGAAGCTAAATAATACAATGACTTAACTGAAAATTCACGAATTACCAGACTCAAAGGCATGTCATTTGAAACCATCTAGTCAGAGGAACAAAAGGAAAAGAATGATGAGAGAGATAAGGAAGTCAATGAAACTTATGGGACACCATCAAGAAAACTGAATTCTACTCAGTGCTATGTAATGGCCTATATGGTAAAAGAATCTAAAAAAGAGTGTGCAGTAAAACAGATTAACTTTGCTATACATCTGAAATTAACACAAAGTTATAAATCAACTATAATCCAATAACATTTAAAAACACAGAATGATAATAACAAAATTAAAAAGAAAATTAAATTACACATGATAGGAATCCCAGAAAGGAAGGGAAAGAGAGAGGGGCATTATGTTTATTCAAAGAAATAATGGCTGGTGAGTACACAGGTATTCAGACTACTGTACTTTGTAAGTACATTACCTATATCCAGTCACATCTTACTGCTCTGAAACCACACATGGAAAAACAAAGACAGCAAGAGAGAGAAAGAATGGCTGAAAAGTTTTCAATACTAGTTGGGAGATGAATACCCAGATTCAAGAAGCCAAAAACACCAAATTGGTTGATTAAAAAGGGTCTACACTAAGACATATTTCAATTTAACTGGTACAACTCAAAGATAAAAAGACACTTTTTAAAGCAGAATGAGAAAGGTGACATTATATACAAGGAAGTAACCATATTCATATCCATAGTCAATGGATTTCTCAGCAGAAATCTTGCAAGACAGAAAGGAGTGATATGGCACATTTAAAATACTTTAAAGAACCCTGCAAGCCAAGAATTCTATACCAGGATAAAAACTGCTTTTTAAAAGGAAGGAGAGATGAAAACCTTCTCAGACAAACAAAAATTGAGGGAGTTCACCACCATTAGATCTGCCTTACAAGAAGTCCTGAAAGAAGGTCTTAAAGTAAAAATGAAAAGATGCTAAACAACACAAAAGCATAGAAAAGTATAAATTATTATTAAAGATAAATATATAGAAAAGTGCCTGCCAATTTAATTATGTAATATGATTACAGAAATCACTTTTAATCTTAGTATAAAAGTTAAAAGACAAAAGTATTAAGAATAACTATAACAACAAAATATGTTAATAGATAAACATAGGAAAAAGTAAGTCCTGGCATCAATAAGTTAAAGTGGAAGGAAACAAAAATAATTTTGTATAAGATTGAAATCGTTATCAGCTTAAAATAGACTATTATAAAAAGCAGCATGCAAACACCATGGTAACCTCAAAGAACAACTACAGTAAATACAAAAAGGTAAAGAAAAAAGAATGCAAGTATATCACTAAAAAATGTCATCAATTAGCAAAGTAAGATAGCAAGAGAGGAGCAAAAGGACTACAAAATGGAGAGAATAACACAATTTCAATAGTAAACTGTTACTTACCAATATTTACTTTGAATGAAAATAGATTAAATTTTTCAATCAAAAGAGTGACTAAATGGATAAAAGATCTAACTATAAGCTACCTACAAGAGATTTAAATTTCTGGAAAGAGATTTATTTGAGATTTAAGGACACACACAGGCTGAAACTGAAGGGATGGAAAAATATACATCATGTAAATGGTAACCAAAAGAGAGCAAGAGTAGCTATATGTATATCAGACAAATAGACTTTAAGTCAAAAACTGTCATAAGAGACAAAATATGACATTACATAATAATAAAAGTTTCATTTCAACAGTAAGATATAATAATTGTAAATGCATATGCACCTAAGATCAGAACACCTAAAAATATAAAGAAAGCATCAAAAGTACTAAAGGAAAAACAGACAGTAGTACAATAATTAAAGGAGGCTTCAGTACCAATGTTCAGTATTGAATAGATTATATAGACAGAAAATCAATAAGGAAATAGCATACTTCAACAATTTTATAGACGTAATAGGTTTGAGAGATATGTATAAAATATTTCACCCAAAGCAACAGAATGCACATTGTTTTCAATGCACACATAACATTTTACAGGAGAGACCTCATATTTGCCATAAAACAAGCCTTAACAAATTTTAAATTAGTGAAATTATTCCAAGTATCTTTTCCAACCACAATGGAATGAAGCTAGAAATCAATAACTAAAGGAAAACAGAAAATAAAACATCAGTCAGTTCAGTCGCTCAGTCGTGTCTGGGTCTTTGAGACCCAAAGTTGGTTTGTCTATCACCAACTCCCAGAGTTCACCCAAACCCATGTCTATTGAGTCGGTGATGCCATCCAACATCAATACACATAACTAAACAGCAAACTCTTGTACAAACAATGCAAAAAATATCCAAAGGGAAATCAGAAAATACCTTGCAATACACAAAAATGAAATTAAAACATAATGAAAGCTACAGGATGCAACAAAAGCAGTTCTAAGAGGGAAGATTATAGTAATAAACACTTGAAAAGAAGACTGGTAAAAGGCTGAACTTTTTTCCTTTAGGAATTATACAAGGATGCCCATTCTCCCCACTTTATTCAACATAGTCTTGGAAGTCCTATCCAAATATTAGAAAAGAAAAGGAAATGAAATCATCCATATTGAAAAAAAGAAGTAAAACTGTCACCATTTGCAAATGGCGTGGTATTATATATTGAAAACCCTAAAGATAACGAGAAAAAAAATCTCTTAGAACTATTAAACAAATTCAGTAAAGTTATAATGCTGCTGCTAAGTCGCTTCAGTCATGTCCGACTCTGTGCGACCCCATAGACGGCAGCCCACCAGGCTCCCCCATCCCTGGGATTCTCCAGGCAAGAACACTGGAGTGGGTTGCCATTTCCTTCTCCAATGCATGAAAGTGAAAAGCGAAAGTGAAGTTGCTCAGTCGTGTCCGACTCCTAGTGATCCCATGGACTGCAGCCCACCAGGCTCCTCTGTCCATGGGATTTTCCAGGCAAGAGTACTGGAGTGGGGTGCCATTGCCTTCTCCGAAAGTTATAATACATAATATCAATATTTCAAAATCTGTTGCATTTTATACAGTAATAAACTATCAGAAAGAATTTAAGAAAACAAACTTAACTGATGTGCAAGAACTATACACTGAAAACTATATGACATTGATTAAAGAAATTTAAAAATACAAAAATATATAGAAAGATACTCCATACTCATGGACAGGAAAAGTTAAATAATGTTTAAATGTCCATACTACTCAGGGAAATCTACAGGTCCAATGCAATTCCTACCAAAATTTGAATGGAATTTTTCACAGAAATAGAACAGTTCTAAAACGTATTCAGAATAACAAAAGACCCTGAATAGCCCAAGTAATCTTGAGAAAGAACAAAGCTGGAAGCATTGCACACCCTGTCTTCAAACTATGTTACAAAGTTATAGTAATAAAAACAATATTGTGCTTGTTAAAAACAAACACATAGATCAATGGAGCAGAATAGAGAACCCAGAAATAAACTCACACATATACAGTCAATTAATTTATGGCAAAAGAGTCAAGAATATACAATGAAGAAAAGACAGGATCTTCAATAAATGGTGTTAGGTAAATTAGATAGTCACATAAAAAAGAATGAAACTGGTTGACTGTATTATGCCACACAAAAAAAATTAGCTCAAATGGTTTAAAAACTTGAATGTAGTCAGAATGACTGCTATACAAAAGTCTACAAGCAATAAATGCTGGAGAGGGTGTGGAGAAAAGGGAACCCTCTTACACTGTTGGTGGGAATGCAAACTCGTACAGCCACTATGGAGAACAGTGTGGAGATTCCTTAAAAAACTGGAGCTAGAACTGCCTTTTGACCCAGCAATCCCACTGCTGGGCATACAAACCGAGGAAACCAGAATTGAAAGACACGTGTACCCCAATGTTCATCGCAGCACTGTTTATAATAGCCAGGACATGGAAGCAACCTAGATGTCCATCAGCAGATGAATGGATAAGAAAGCTGTGGTACGTATACACAATGGAGTATTACTCAGCCATTAAAAAGAATACATTTGAATCAGGAATAATGAGGCAGATGAAACTGGAGCCTATTATACAGAGTGAAGTAAGCCAGAAAGAGAAATACCAATAGTGTATACTAATGCATATATATGGAATTTAGAAAGATGGTAACGATAACCCTGTATACGAGACAGCAAAAGAGTCACTGATGTATAGAACAGTCTTTTGGACTCTGTGGGAGAGGGAGAGGGTGGGATGATTTGGGAAAATGGCACTGAAACATGTATAATATCATATATGAAACGAGTCACCAGTCCAGGTTCGATACAGGATCCTTGGGGCTGGTGCACTGGGATGACCCAGAGGGGTGGTACGAGGAGGGAAGTAGGAGAGGGGTTCAGGATGGGGAACACGTGTATACCTGTGGCAGATTCATGTTGATGTGTGGCAGAACCAATACAATATTGTAAAGTAATTAGCCTCCAATTAAAACAAATAAATATAAATTTTAAAAATAATAATAAAAACTTGAATGTAAAACTTGAAACCACAAAACTGCTGGCAGTAAATCCCTCAATACTAGTCTTGACAAATTTATTTTTGATCTGACTACAAAAGCAGCCACACCAAAAGCAAAAAGAAACAAATGGGACTATATCACACCAAAAAGCTTTTCCACAGCAAAGGAAACCATCAGCAAAATGAAAAGGAAAAAAAAAAAAAGGCATGAATAGACATTTCTCAATAGATAGCCAATGGGAATTTGCTGTATGTCTCAGGAAACTCAAACAGGGGCTCTGTGTCAACCTAGAAGGGTGGGATGGGGAGTGAGATGGGAGGGAGTTTCAAGAAGGAGGTAATATATGTGCACCTGTGGCTGATTCATGCTGAGATTTGACAGAAAACAGCAAAATTCTGTAAAGCAATTATCTTTCAATAAAAAATAAATTCATACTACTCATGGGCTTCTCAAAGCAAGAATACTGAACTGGCTTGCCATTCCCTTCTCCAGTGGACCACATTTTGTCAGAACTCTCCACCATGACCATCCGTCTTGAGTGGCCCTACAAGGCATGGCTCATAGTTTCATTGAGTTACACAAAGCTGTGGTCCATGTGATCAGATTGGTTAGTTTCCTGTGATTGTGGTTTTCAGTCTGTCTGCCCTCTGATGGAGAAGGGTATGAGGCTTATGGAAGCTTCCTGATGGGACAGACTGGCTGAGGGGGAAATTGGGTCTTGTTCTAATGGGCGGGGCCATGTTCAGTAAACCTTTAATCCAATTTTGTGTTGATGGGTGTGGCTGTGTTCCCTCCCTGTTATTTACCCAGGGCCAAACTATGGTCGAGATAATGAAGATAATGGGGACCTCCTTCAAAAGGTCCCATGCATGCACTGCTATACTCAGTGCCCCCAGCCCTGTAGCAGGCCACCGCCGACCCATGCCTCAGCCAGAGACTTCTGGACACTTATGGGCAAGTCTGGGTTACTCTCTTGTGGGGTCACTGCTCCTTTCTCCTGGGTCCTGGTGCAAACAATGTTCTGTTTGTGCCCACCAAGAGTTTGTTTCCCAGTCCTGTGTAAGTTCTGGTGGCTCTATGGTGGAGTTAATGGGGACCTCCTCCAAGAAGGTTTATGCCATACCCAGGTCTGCTGCACCCAGAGTCCCTGCCGCTGCAGCAGTCTACTACTGACCTGTACCTCCACAGAAGACACTCAAACACAGTTCTGTCTCAATCTCTGTGGGGTCTCTGGGTCCTGGTGCACACAAGGTTGGTTTGAGCCCTCTGATCATTTCTGGCAGGTATGGGGTTTGATTCTAAATGCAATTTCACCCCTCCTACCATCTTGTTGGGGCTTCTCCTTTCTTCATGGACATGGGGTATTTCCTCACAGTCACTTGAGCACCACGCAGCTGCCCCTCCAGCACCTACAGTCTTGCTGGGGCATCTCTGACCTTGGACGTGGGTATCTCCTCAGAACCACTCCTGCACCATAGGCTACTGGAAATCAGTGGAGAAATAATTCCAGAAAGAATGAAGAGACGACAGAGTCAAAGCAAAAACAACACCCAGCTGTAGATATGAATGGTAATGGAAGTAAAGTCCAATGCTGTAAAGAGCAATATTGTATAGGAACCTGGAATGGTAGGTCCATGAATCAAGGCAAATTGGAAGTGGTCAAATAGGAGATGACAAGAGTAAACATTGACATTTTAGGAATCAGCGAATTAAAATGGACTGGAATGGGTGAATTTAATTCAGATGACCATCATATCTACTACTGTGGGCAAGAATCCCTTAGAAGAAATGGAGTAGCCATCATGGCCAACAAAAGAGTCCAAAATGCAGTACTTGAATGCAATCTCAAAAATGACAGAATGATCTCTGTTTGTTTCCAAGGCAAACCATTCAATATCACAATAATCCAAGTCTATGCCCTGACCAGTAATGCTTAAGAAGCTGAAGTTGAATGGTTCAATGAAGACCTACAAGATCTTCTAGAACTAATACCGAAGAAAGATGTCCTTTTCATTAGAGGGGACGGTGAATGCAAAAATAAGAAGTCAAGAAACACCTGGAGTAACAGGCAAATTTGGCCTTGGAGTACAGAATGAAGCAGGGAAAAGGCTAACAGAATTTTGCCAAGAGAACACACTGGTCATAGCAAACACCCTCTTCCACTAACACAAGAGAAGACTCTGCACGTGGACATCACCAGATGGTCAATACCAAAATCAGATTGATTATATTCTTTGCAGCCAAAAATGAAGAAGTTCTATACAGTGAGCAAAAACAAGACCAGGAGCTGACTGTGGCACAGACCATGAACTCCTTATTGCTAAAGTCATACTTACATTGAAGAAAGTAGGGAAAACCACTAGACCATTCAGGTATGACCTAAATCAAATCCCTTATGATTAGGAAGTGACAAATAGATTCAAGGGATTCGATCTGATAGACAAAGTGCATGAAGAACTATGGGCAGAGGTTCATGACATTTTACAGGAGGCAGGGTTCAAGAAGATCCCCAAGGAAAAGAAATGCAAAACGGCAAAATGGTTGTCTGAGGAGGCCTTACAAATAGCTGTGAAAAGAAGAAAAGCAAAAGGCAAAGGAGAAAAAGAAAGATACACCCATTTGAATGAACGGTTCCAAAGAGTAGCAAGGAGAGATAAGAAAGCCTTCCTCAGTTATGAATGCAAAGACATAGAGGAAAACAATAGAATGGGAAAGTCTAGAGATCTCTTCAAGAAAATTAGAGATACCAAGGGAATATTTCATGCAAAGATGGGCTCAATAAAGGGCAAAATTGTATGGACTTAACAGAAGCAGAAGATATTAATAAGAGGTGGAAAGAATACACAGAAGAACTGTACAAAAAAAGATCTTCATGACCCAGATAATCACGATGGTGTGATCACCAACCTAGGGCCAGACATCCTGGAATGCGAAGTCAAGTGGGCCTTAGAAAGCATCACTATGAACAAAGCTAGTGGAGGTTATGGAATTCCAGTTAAGCTATTTCAAATCCTGAAAGTTGATGCTGTGAAAGTGCTGCATTCAAACTCAGCAGTGGCAACAGGACTGGAAAAGGTCAGTTTTCATTCCAATCCCAAAGAAAGGCATGCCAAAGAATGCTCAAACTGTCACATAATTGCACTCATTTCACATGCTCAAAAATAATAGTAAAATAATAGTAAAAAAAAATAGTAAAAATAATAGTAAAGTAATGCTCAAAAATCTCCAAGCCAGGCTTCAACAGTACATGATCCATGAACTTCCAGATGCTCAAACTGGATTTAGAAAAGACAGAGGAACCAGAGATCAAATTGCCAACATCTGTTGGATCATCAAAAAAGCAAGAGAGTTCCAGAAAAACATTTATTTCTGCTTTATTGACTATGCCAAAGCCTTTAACTGTGTGGATCACAACAAACTCTGGAAAATTCTGAAAGAGATAGGAATACCAGACCATCTGACCTGCCTCTTGAGAAATCTGCATGCAGGCCATGAAGCAACAGTTAGAACTGGACATGGAACAACAGACTGGTTCCAAATAGGGAAAGCAGTAGGTCAAGCCTGTATATTGTCACCTTGCTTATTTAACTTATATGCAGAGAACATCATGAGAAATGCTGGGCTGCATGAATCACAAGCTGGAATGAGGATTGCCAGGAGAAATATCAGTAACCTCAGGCAAGAAAATGATACCACCCTTATGGTAAAAAGTGAAGAAGAACTAAAGAGCCTCTTGATGAAAATGGAAGAGGAGAGTGAAAAAGTTGCCTTAAATCTCAACGTTTAGAAAACTAAGATCATGGCATCTGGTCCCATCACTTCATGGCAAATAGATGGGGAGATAGTGGAAACAGTGACAGATTTTATTTTGGGGGGCTCCAAAATCACTGCAGATGGTGACTCCAGCCATGAAATTTAAAGACATTTGTTCCTTGGAAAAAAAAGTTATGACCAACCTAGACAGCATTTTAAAAAGCAGAGACATTACTTTGCCAACAAAGGTTCATCTAGTCCAAGCTATAGTTTTTCCAGTAGTCATGTATGGATGTGAGAGTTGTAGTATAAAGAAAGCTGAGTGCCAAAGAATTGATGCTTTTGAGCTGTGATGTTGGAGAAGACTCTTGAGAGTCCCCTGGACTGCAATGAGATCCAACCAGTCATCTTAAAGGAAATTACCCCTGAATATTCATTGGAAGGACTGATGCTGAATGATGCTGAATAATTTGACCACCTGATGTGAATAACTGACTCATTTGAAAAGACCCTGATGCTGGGAAAGATTGAAGGCAGGAGGAGAAGGGGACAGCAGAAGATGAGCTGGCTGGGTGGTATCACTGACATGATGTACATGAGTTTGAGTACACACCGGGAGTTGGTGATGGATAGGGAGGCCTGGGATGTTGCAGTACATGGGGTCACAAAGAATCAGACACGACTGTGTGAATGAACTGAACTGACTGAAAAAATAAATTAATTTTTTAAAAAATATGTAGAAATGGAAAGCCTGTATAGGAAAAGGTGTTCAACATAACTAATAACCAGGGAAATGAAAATCAAAATCACAATGAGATATCTGCTCACACCTGTTAGGGTGGCTATTATCAAAACAAACCAAAAATGAAAACAAAAGATAGCAAGCACTGAACATGTTGTAGAGAAAAAAACGAGTCCTGTCTATATTGTTAGTGAGAATATAAATTGGTGCAGACACTATGGAAAATAGTAAAGTGGTTCCTCACAAATTAAAATTAATATTTCTACAAAATCAAGCAATTCTATTTCTGGACATACACTCCAAAAGAATTAAAATCAAGATCTCAAAGACTTATTTATACCCCCCTGTCCATTACAGAATTATTCACAGTAGCTGGGGGGTGGAAACAGTCTACATATCCATAGACATATGAATAGATAAGGAAAATGTTGTATATACTTACAATGAACTATTATTCAGCCTTTAAAAAATAAGTAAATATTGATATTTCCAACAAGATGGATGAACTTGGAAGGACATCCAAGGGTGGATGGACATCATGCTAAGTGAACTAAGCCAGACACAGAAGAACAAATACTACATTGTAACATGTATATGAGAAATCTTAGATATTCACACTCATAAACAGAAAGTAGAATGGTGGTTGAAATGGTTTGGCAAGAGGAAAATGAGAGATATTAGTCAAAGAGTATAAATGATTTATTTTATACAATAAATAAGTCCTGCTGCTGCTGCTGCTAAGTCACTTCAGTCATGTCTGACTCTGTGAGAATAGACGGCAGCCCACTAGGCTCCTCTGTCCCTGGGATTCTCCAGGCAAGAACACTGGAGTGGGTTGCCATTTCCTTCTCCAATGCATGAAAGTGAAAAGTGAAGGTGAAGTCGCTCAGTCGTGCCCGACTCTTAGCGACCCCATGGACTGCAGCCTACCAGGCTCCTCTGTCCATGGGATTTTCCAGGCAAGAGTACTAGAGTGGGTTGCCATTGCCTTCTCCAAAATAAGTCCTAGATATCTATTATTCATTATAGACCCAATAGCTACCAATATTATATTATATTCTTAAAATTTTCCAATGAGGGTAGAACTTACAAAATTTTTTAACATACACACAAATATTAAAAGTGAAAAAAAAACTGCTTTGTGAAAGACAATGTCAAGGGAATGAGAAGACAGGCCACAGACTTGGAGAAAATATTTGCATAAGATATATCTGTTTACAATTATCCAAAAAAAAAGAATCCTTAAAATTCAACAATAAGAAAACAAACAGCATTTTCAAATGAATTGACGGCCTTAACAGAAACATCATCAAGCAAGATATTCAGATGGCAAAAAAAGCATATGAAAAGATGTTCCACAGCATATATCATTAAGAAAATGCAAGTTTAAACAATGATATACCCCTACAAACTTACTAGAATGGTCAAAATCCAAAACATTCACAACACTAAACATTGTTGAGGTTGTGGAGCAAAAAGAACTCTCATTCATTGCCTGTGGGAGTTCAAAATGGTACAACCACTTTGGGAGATAATTTGACTTTTTCTTTCAAAACCAAATACACTATTTCCATATAATCCAGAAATCATGCTTTTTAGTGTTTACTCAATAGAACTGAAATCTTATGTTTAAAAAATCTGCACACAAATTTTTATAGCAGATTTATTCATAATTTCCAAAACTTGGAAGCAACTAAGATGTCCTTCAGCAGGCAAATAGATAAAAGACCATGGTACATCCAGACAAGGGAGTATTATTCAGTACTCAAAAGAAATGAGCTATCAAGACATGAAAATATATGGAGGGCCCTCAAATGCATGTTACTAAATGAAAGAAGGCAATCTAAAAAGGCTACATGCTGTATGATTCCAACCATGTGATTATTTTGGAAAAGGCAAAACTATGAAGACAGTAAAAAGATCTGTGGTTTTCAGGAGCCACGGGGTAAGAGGAGGATAAGAGGAGCACAGAAGATTTCTAAGGAAATGAAAATGCTCTGCATGATACTATAATGATGGGTGCATAGTATTAATACATTTGTTCAAGGTCATAGAATGTACAACATCACAAGTTAACTCTAATGTTAACTGTGAACTTTGGATGATTATGATGTGCCAATGAAGGTTCAATTGTAGCAAATGTACCACTTTGGAGATGGATGTTGATAATGGGGAAAGTGAAAGCGGAGAGGGAAAAAGTTGGCTTAAAGCTCAACATTCAGAAAACGAAGATCATGGCATCCGGTTCCATCACTTCATGGGAAATAGATGGGGAAATAGGGAAACAGTGTCAGACTTAATTTTGGGGGGCTCCAAAATCAGTGCAGATGGTGACTGCAGCCATGAAATTAAAAGACACTTACTCCTTGGAAGGAAAGTTATGACCAACCTAGATAGCATATTCAAAAGCAGAGACATTACTTTGCCAAAAAGGTCCGTCTAGTCAAGGCTATGGTTTTTCCTGTGGTCATGTATGGATGTGAGAGTTGGACTGTGAAGAAGGCTGAGCACCGAAAAATTGATGCTCTTGAACTGTGGTGTTGGAGAAGACTCTTGAGAGTCCCTTGGACTGCAAGGAGATCCCACCAGTCCATTCTGAAGGAGATCAGCCCTGGGATTTCTTTGGAAGGAATGATGCTAAAGCTGAAACTCCAGTACTTTGGCCACCTGATGGGAAGAGTTAGCTCATTGGGAAAGACCCTGATGCTGGGAGGGATTGGGGGCAGGAGGAGAAGGGGACAACAGAGGATGAGATGGCTGGATGGCATCACCGACTTGATGGACATGAGTTTGGGTGAACTCTGGGAGTTGGTGATGGACAGGGAGGCCTCGCGTGCTGTAATTCATGAGGTCACAAAAAGTCGGACATGACTAAGTGACTGAACTGAACTGATGCACGTATAGGGGCAGGTGGTATATGGGAAATTTTTGTACCTTCCTATAGATTTTGTTGTGAACTTAAAATTGCTCTAAAATTTTTCTCTAAGAAAATACATACAGGGGGTTAAAGAAAATTTTTGTAGGTTATGAATATATTTATAGCATAGATTATGGTGATGGGTTCATGGGTGCATGCTTATCTCCAAACTTATCAAGTTGTATATATTAAATATATATACCTTTTAATGTTAATCATACCTTAATAAAGTACTTTAAATAAAATTAGTTTCATGGTATTTCATTGTATCAATATGTCATATTTTATTTAACTAGTCCCCTACCAATGGAAGTTTAAGTTTTGTCCAATCATTTCCTATTACAAATGTGGCAACATTGAGCAATATGGCATATGTGTCATTTTGCACATGACAATATATTTGTAAAATAAGTTTATAGAAGAGATATTACTAGGCTAAAGACAAACATATCATAATTTTGATAATTTTTCATAAGTGTTGAAACAATTATGTTCTGCCAATAATCAGGAAGATTGTCTATTTCTCCACAATCATACCAATGAAATGATATCAATTTTTTAAAATATTTGCCAATCAAAAAGATGAAAATGGTATCTCAAAATTCTCTAATTATAAATAAGATTGAGAGTTTTTTTTTAATGATATGTCTATCTGTATCCTTTTTATATTTCTAAATGGATTTTGGGGGTCATTTTCTTATGATTGGTAGAAACTCTTTGTACACTAGGAAGAATCACTCATCATGGATATAAAATAAAAACAGATTTTCAGAATTTTTTTGCTAAACTTGAAGTTTTTGTTTTGGTGATTTTGCCATGAGCTTTTTTTTTGTTTTAAGAAGTCAATGTCATCAATATTTTCTTCTTTGGTTTCTGCATTGTGCATCTCAGAAAAGCCTTTATTATTCCCAGGTTAAAAAGGAATCTTCCTTTGTGTTATAAATAACTTAGGGAGTTTATTTTGGTACACAAGTGCTGGCTTGCTGCTGAGACAGCACAGAGAGAGGTCTACACTAGTGGATGCTGGGTTTCCTGTGACTGCCTCAGCACATATCCCAGCCCAAGCCCAGCAAATACTCTGGCTATGTTCACCCCATGCCATAGCACAGCAGTGGATCTGGGACAGCCTTGACCAAGGAGAAACCTCTACAGGTAATCATTTCACCTAAATTCATAGAGCAGAGAAAGTTAAGCAAAATGAGAATACAGAGGAACTGGTCTTCATTGAAAGACAGAGAAACCCCTGAAAAATAATAATTAAAAAAAAAAAAAACAGAAATAAACAATTTACCAGGTAAAGAATTCAAAGAATAGGTTATAACATTAAATAACATTAAGTATACCAATACTCACATTATACAAGTCCCAGAAGGAGAAATGGAAGAGAAGGAGATTTAAAATATATTTGAAGACATTATAGCTGAAAACTTCCCAAACCTGAAAAATGAAATAGATATCCAGATACAAGAAGCATAGAATTGTCTGAAACAAGATGAACTTAAAGAGACCCATGCCAAGACATACCATAATTAAAATGGAAAAAGTTAAAGAGAGAATTCTAAAGGCAGTAAGAGAAAAACAAAGTTATATACAAGGGAATTCTCATATGGTTATCAGTTAACTTCTCTGCAGAAATTTTGCAGAGAAGGAGAGAAAGGAGTGCCAAGACATTCAAAGTACTGAAAGGGAAAGACCTGCAACCTAGGATATTCTACCCAGCAAAGTTATCATTTAGAAGATAAGGAGAGATAAAGAAATTTACAGACAAGCAAAAGCTAAAAGAATTCATAAATACTAAACCTACAGTAAACAAATATTAAAGGGTCTTCTCTAAGTGGAAAAATAGAATATATAGGAAAGGAAAGGATATATAGTAAAGATTTAGGATCAACCACTTAAACAAGCCAATACAAAGGTTAAAAATAAAAAACCTATAACTATAGCAGTTAAACGATAAACATGAAGATGCAAAATATGACATCAAAAACACAATATGTAAAGGATGGAAGTAAAAGCATAGATATTTTAGAATTTGAACTTAAATGACTATCAGTTTAACTCAAGTAGATATAGTTATAGGTCAACATATATGAACCCCGTGGTAAACACAAATCAAGAATCTACAATTGATAAACAAAAACTGAAAAGAAAGAAATACAAGCATACTGCTAAAGAAAATTATCAAACCACAAAGGAAGAAACAAAAAGAAGAAATGAACAGAGAAGAACTAAAAAGACAACCTGAAAACAAGTACAAAAGTGCAGTAAGTACATTCTTATCAATAATCACTTTAAATACCAATGGACTAACTTCTCCAATCAAAAGACATAAGATAGCTGATGAATAAAACACAAGATGCTTCTGTATTCTGCCTATAAGAAACTTCAGAGCTAAAGACATACAGACTGAAAGTGAAGTGATGAAAAAAGATACTTCATGCCAACTCAAATGAAAACAATGTGAGGGTAGCAATACTCATGCAAAAAATCGACTTTAAAAGAAAGTTTATAATAAAACACAAATAAGAGTATTATATAATTGTACTTTGCTGTGTGCTGTGTTCAGTCGTGCTTGACTTTTTGTGACCCTTTGGACTGTAGCCTGCCAGGCTCCTCTGTCCATGGGATTTTTCAGGTAAGCATACTGGAGTGGGTTGTCATTTCCTCTTCCAGAATCTTCCCAACCCAGGTATCAAACCCACCTTTCCTGTGTCTCCTGCATTACAGGCAGAGTCTTTACCACAGCCACTGAGGAGGCCCATATATAATGGTAAAGGGGTCAATAAGAGAAGAAGATATAACACTGGCATATATGCACCCAATAGAGGAGCACCTAAATATATAAAACAAATATTACTTGATATAAAGGAAGAACTTGATAATAATATGATAATAGTTGGAGACTTTAACATCCCACTTACATAAATGGACAGATCATCCAGACAGAAAATCAATAAGGCACAGGACTCCTAAATGACACAGTAGTCCACTTGTACCTAACTGATATCTATAAGACATTCTACCTCAAAACAGCAACATACACATTCTCTTCATGTACACATGGATCATTCTCCAGGAGAGATCGCACAGTAGACCACATACATATCCCAATGTTCACAGCAGCAGTATTTTCAATAGCCAAGATATGGAAGCAACCCAAGAGTCTATGAACAGATGAATGGATATAGAAAATGTAGTATGTATGCATGTGTATGTATACACACAGTGAAATATCAGCCACAAAAAAGAATCAAATTTTGCCATTTGCAACAACATGGATGGACCTAGAGAATATTAAGTGAAATAAGCCACACAGTGAAAAACAAATGCTGTATATCACTTATACATGGAATCTAAATAATAAAACAGATGAATGTATTCAGCAAAACAAAAACAGAATTGCAGATATAGAAAACAAATTAGTTCTTACCACTGGGGAGTGGAAAGGAGGGAGGGGCAAGATAGGGGTATGGGATTAACAGGTACAAACTACTATGTATAAAATACATTAGTCTCAAAATATATATTGTACAGCAGAGAGAATTATAATTATTATTTTATAATAACTTTCAATGCAGTATAAAAATACTGAATTATCATGCTGTATACCTGAAACTAATGCAATATTATAAATAAACTGTACTTTGATTACAAAAATCTCTAAAGCTGAAATGAAATTTTATTATCACTGTATGCATGCATGATAATTTGCTTCAGTAATGTCTGACTCTTTGTAACCCTATGGACTGTAACCTGCCAGGCTCCTCTGTCTTTAGGATTCTCCAGGCAAGGATACTATAGTGGGTTACCACACCCTCCTCCAGAGGATCTTCCCAACCCAGGGATAGAACCCACGTTTCCTGTGGCTCCTGCATTGCAGGCAGATTCTTTACCTCTGAGCCACTGGGGATCACTGCATATTTAAGTTTATATCCACTATATTAATGTATGCACAAACTAATTAAAATTGTAAATTAAAAAATAATTATATGAAGACAGTTCCTTTAGAAGATAAGTTTAGGACATTAAAAGTAAAAAGTTGGTGGAGACTTGTGCTAGCAAAACAAACCTTTAAATGATAGATTATTTGGTAGTGCCCTAAGATGGCCAGTTTAGATATAGAGCTAGTTAAAACAAATTGAGTACAAAAAGCTGAAACTAATAGTTCAATACTGCATTGGGTGGAGGTGTCAAGATGGTCCCTTAGGGGTCCACTCTGAGTTCAATACAATTCAGTATTTTCATTTACTAGTTAGAGAATAGAAGGGAGAAGATGCTAATAAAATCTGAAGGTGTTCTTGCACATTGCAGTATAAGCATAAAAACAGAGTGCAAGCAGGATAAATTTTAAGTGGGCAGAAATCAATAAAATGAGATTCTATAAAGCATTCATAAATGTAACGTGATTCACAAGGGAAAGAATAATCAAATGCACCAATATAAAATGGAATCACAAGAGGGTCTGAGGGTTATAGCAGAAAATAAAGTGAATATGTATCACCAGTATGATTGTCAAAACTCAAAGGCCAGTGCTGATAAAGTTACAAAATAATTTTTTTTCTTAGTGGGAAAAAAAAGAGAAGAAAAGTTGCCAGTCTCTATAAATACTTCAGTTAGTCCAGGGTGTCAACCTGAAAGGATTGACAGATAAGTAGTGTACAGTGAGGTGACTGAAAAATCCAAAGAATTCATATAGAAAAAAATAAGACAGGCATAAAAAAAAGACAAATGGAGAAGAGTAATCAAAGAAACCAAAGTAGATATAGTTGATCAAAGTAGAAGCCAAGGAATGGACAAACAGAAAAGGGTGAACATGGGAGGGGAGGGAAGGAGAAGCCACAGAAAGAGAAGAGAAAGGGGAGAGAAATGAAGAGAAGGAGGAAAGGAGAGAGAACTTTCAAAAGGGATGAAAGAAGACAACAGAATATTGTCAAAACAAGTTTGTCTCATGAATTCACTTCACAAAAAATTATGCAAAGAATTAGTGATGAGTTCCCAATTTCTATTTTAATTGGAGTGTTCCCAAGGGATATACTTGCTGTAATTCAGATCCTTAGTTGAAATGATCTTCAGATCAGGGGGGCGGTCCTAAGATGGCAGAGGATAGGATGGGGAGACCACTTTCTCTCCAACAAATTCCTCAAAAGAACATTTGAACACTGAGCAAATTCCACAGAACAACTTCTGAACGCTGGCAGAGGACATCAGGCACCCAGAAAACCAGCTGATTGTCTTCGAAAGGAGGTAGGAGAAAATATAAAAGATAAAAAGACAGACAAAAGAGTTAGGGATGGAAATCCATCCCAGAAAGGGAGTCTTAAAAAGAGGAGAAGTTTCCAAACACCAGGAAACCCTCTAACCGGCGGGTCTGTTGGGGAGTTTTGGAATCTCAGAGAGCAACATAACTGGGAGGGAAAATAAATAAATAAATAAATAAATAAATAAATAAACCCCACAGATTACGTGCCTAATGGAAACTCCCAGCAGAGAAGTACCCCAGATGCTCGCATCTGCTGCCAGCAAGTGGGGCCTGAACAGGGAGGACCGGGTTGCATTGCTTAGGGTAAGGACCGGGCCTGAATGCCCTGAGGGCAATCTAAGGGAGCTAACAGTGAGATAGCAACCTAAACTATGGGATAGCCAGAGAGAGGGGGAAAAAAAGAGAGAGAGAGAGAAAACTATCCCGCGAAAAGCCCTAACCTAAGGCAGTGCCAGGCCCACTCACAGAACAAAGGACTGAGTAAATACCAGAGGAGAGAAAGCAGGCTGCGGACCGGCCCATCCACCACTGGAGGCAGGGGGCAGGCAGGTGCCTGCCAGAGCCGAGAAGGGGCAAACTAGGCCCTAGAGACAGCATCCCCTACCAAACTGCGAACAGGCTTCCAGTTTCTAACCAAGACTTCCTGAGATTCTGGATGGTTGACATCCTCCAGGAGTGTTGCAGCCAGAGATCAGCTCCCCAGAAAAGACACATAGCACACCAGAGACGGGTGTGCCCACTGCCACCCAGGTAACTGAGTAGCTGGGACTGGGGAGGTGATAAGACACACTCGCCACCTGAGGAGAGTGAGCTCACCAAGCACCTGGTTGCCTGAGCTGCTCGGACCGGGGAAGGGAACAAAATGCGGGTCCAACCCAGTCTGTGCCTTTGTGGACTACCCGAGAACCTGAACCTGAGCGGCTTAGACCTGGGAAGTGCATGCAACCCAGGGCTCGCTCCCTGCAGAGCAACCTGGAGCCTGAGCAGTGTAGACTGGGAAAGCACACTCTGTGAGCGGGGGCAAACCCAGTGTGGCCAAGACACTGCGAACATTCCCCACACATGCCAGTGATATTTGTTTTCAGTGTTCCTCCCTCCCCACAGCACGACTGAACAAGTGAGCCTAAACAAGAGACCACCTTCACCCCCTTGTGTCAGGGTGGAAATTAGGCACTGAAGAGACAGAAGAAGCCAAATAAACAGAGAACCACTTTGGAAGTGACAGGTGCAACAGATTAAAATCCCTGTAGTTAACACCGACTACATTGGAAAGGGCCTATAGATCTTGAGAAGTACAAGGTGGAACAAGGAACTATCTGAAACTGAACTGACCCCACGCTGCCCTAAACAGCTCTAGAGAAATTCCTAGATATATTTTTATTATAATAGTTTTTTGGTTTTAATTTTTTTCTTTTTTCAAGTCCTCTATTACTACTTTAATTTTCATTTTTATAACCTACTATTACCTTGAAAAAAAAAAAAAGAAGACCCTATTTTTAAAGCAGACTTCATATATATTTCTTATACTTTTTGTGATTTTTTTTTTAATATTGTATTTTTGTTAGTCTAACCTCTACTCTAGATTTTTAATCTTTGTTTTTGGTATTTGTTATCAATTTTGTATACTTTATAATCCAATCTTCAGTACCCATTTTTACTTAGGAGTGTGATTACTGGCTGGATTACTCTCTCCCACTTTTGACTCTCCTTTTTCTCCCCCGTCACCTCTATCTCCTCCCTCCCCCTTCTCTTCTCTACCCAACTCTGTGATCTCTGTGTGTGTTCCAGGCTGTGGATAACACTTAGGGAACAGAGTACTGCCTAGATCTATCACTCTCCTTTTGATTCCCTCTTTTCTGCTCCTGCTCACCTCTATCTCTTTCCTCCCTCTTCTCTTCTCTATGAAACTCTGTGAACCTCTCTGAGGGTTCCAGAATGTGGAGAGCACATAAGGAATTGATTACTGGCTAGATTGCTCTCTCCCCTTTTGATTCCCCCTCTTCTCATCCTGCTCACCTCTTTCTCCCTCCTCCCTCTTCTCTTCTCCATGTAACTCTGTCAGTCTCTCTGGGTGTCCCTTACTGTGGAGAATCTTTTCACCATTAACCTAGAAGTTCTACAATTGGTGCTGTATGGATGGAGAAGTCTTGAGGCTACTGTAAGAATAAGACTGAAAATCAGAGGCAGGAGTCTTAAGTCCCAAACCTGAGAATACCAGAGAACTCCTGAATCCAGGGAACATTAATCGATAAGAGATCATCCAAAACCCTCCATATCTACACTGAAACCAGGCTCCACCCAAGAGCCAACAAGTTCTAGAGCAAGACATACCATGCAAATTCTCCAGCAATGCAGGAACATAACCCTGAGCTTCAATATACAGGCTGCCCAAAGTCACATCAAACCCATAGACATCTGAAAACTCACTACTGGACACTTCATTGCACTCCAGAGAGAAGAAATACAGCTCCACCCACCAGAACACCGACCACCGACACAAGCTTCCCTAAACAGGAAACCTTGACAAGCCACTCGTCCAATCCCACCCACAGGGAGGAAACTTCACAATAAAGAAGAACCACAAACTGACAGAATACAGAAAGGCCACCCTAAACACAGCAATCTAAACAAGATTAAAAGGCAGAGAAAAACTCAGCAGGTAAAGGAACATGATATATGCCCACTAAACCAAACAAAAGAGGAGGAGATATGAGTCTACCTAAAAAAGAATTCAGAATAATGATAGTAAAAGAGATCCAAAATCTTGAAAACAAAATGCAGTTACAGATAAGTAGCCTGAAGACAAGGATTGAGAATATGCAAGAAATGTTTAAAAAGGACCTAGAAGAAATAAAAAAGAGTCAATATATAATGAGTAGTAAGATAAAAAAAACACTCTGGAGGGAACCAACAGTAGAGTAATGGAGGCAGAAGATAGGATGAGCGAGGTAGAAGATAGAATGGTAAAAATAAATGAAGCAGAGAAGAAAAAAGAAAAAAGAATTTTAAAAAATGAGGACAACATCAGGGACGTCTCTGTCAATGTGAAACACCCTAACATTCGAATCATAGGGGTCACAGAAGAAGAAGGCAAAAAGAAAGGCCGTAAAAAAATACTCAAGGATATCATAGCTGAAAACTTCCCGAAAATGGGGAAGAAAATAGTCACCCGGGTCCAAGAAACCCAGAGAGTCCCAAACAGGATAAACCCAAGGTGAAAACACCAACACATGTTAATCAAATTAACAAAGATCAAACACAAAGAACAAACATTAAAAGCAGCAAGGGAAAAACAACAAACAACACACAAGGGGATTCCCATAAGGATAACAGCTGATCTTTCAATAGAAACTCTTCAGGTCAGAAGGCAGGACATACTTAAAGTGGTGAAAGAGAAAAACCTACAAACCAGATTACTATACCCAGCAAGGACCTCATTCAAATATGAAGGACAAATCAAAAGCTTTACAGACAAGCAAAAGCTGAGAGAATTTAGCATACCAAACCAGCTCTTCAAGAAATGCTAAAGGATCTTCTCTAGACAGGAAACACAGAATGGGTGTATAAACTTATACCCAAAACAACCAAGTAAATGGCAATGGGATCATACTTATCAGTAATTACCTTAAATGTAAATGGAGTGAATGCCCCAACCAAAAGACAAAGACTGGCTGAAAGAATACAAAAACAAGACCCCTATTTCTGCTGGCTACTAGACCCACCTCAAACCTAGGGACACATACAGACTGAAAGTGAAGGACTGGAAAAAGATATTTCACACAAACGGAAACAAACAAACAAACAAAAAGCAGTTGTAGCAATACACGTATCAGATAAAATAGACTTTAAAATAAAGGCTGTGAAAAGAGATAAAGAAGGGCACTAAATAATGATCAAAGAAGTCCAAGAAGAAGATATAACACTTATAAATAGATATGCACCAAACATAGGAGCACCACAATATGTAAGGCAAATGCTAACAAATATGAAAGGGGAAATTAACACAAAAATAGTGGGAGACTTTAATACCCCACTCACACCTATGGATAGATCAACTAAACAGAAAATTAACAAGGAAACACAAACTTTAAATGACACAATGAACCAGTTTGACCTAATTGATATCTATAGGATATTTCACCCCAAAACAATGGATTTCACTTTTTCTCATGTGCAAACGGAACCTACTCCAGGATAGATCACATCTTGGGCTATAAATCTACCCTTGGTAAATTCAAATAAATTGAAATCATTCCAATCATCTTTTCTTACTACAACGCAGTAAGATTAGATGTCAATTACAAGGGGGAAAAAAACTACTAAAAATTCCAACATATGTAGGCTAAAGAACATGCTTCTGAATAACCAAACAAATCACAGAAGAAATCAAAAAAGAAATCAAAATATGCACAAAAATGAATGAAAATGAAAACACAACAATCCAAAACCTATGGGACACTGGAAAAGCAGTGCTAAGGGGAAGGTTCATAGGAATACAGCCTTACCTCAAGAAACAAGAAAAAAGTCAAATAAATAACCTAACTCTACACCTAAAGCAACTAGAAAAGGAAGAAATAAAGAGCCCCAGGGTTAATAGAAGAAAGAAATCTTAAAAATTAGGTCAGAAATAAATGCAAAAGAAAAGACATCAAAGCAAAAATCAACAAATCTAAAAGCTGGTTCTTTGAGAAAATAAAATAGACAAAGCATTAGCCAGACTCATCAAGAAACAAAGGGAGAAGAATCAAATCAACAAAATCAGAAGTGAAAATAGAGAAATCACAACAGACAACACAGAAATACAAAGGATCATAAGAGACTACCAGCAGAAACTATATGCCAATAAAAGACAACCTGGAAGAAATGGACAAATTCTTAGAAAAGTATAACTTTCCAAAACTGAACCAGGAAGAAATAGAAAATCTTAACAGACCCATTACAAGCACAGAAATTGAAACTGTAATCAGAAATTTTCCAGCAAAAAAAGAGCCCAGGACCAGATGACTTCACAGCTATATTCTACCAAAAATTTAGAGACCAGCTAACACCTATTTTACTCAAACTCTTCCAGAAAATTTCAGAGGAAGGTGAACTTCCAAACTCATTCTATGAGCCCACCTTCACCCTAATACCAAAACCAGACAAAGATGCCACAAAAAAAAGAAAATTACAGGCCAATATCACTGATGAACATAGATGCAAAAATCCTTAACAAAATTCTAGCAAACACAATCCAATAACATATTAAAAAGATCTTACATCATTACCAAGTGGGCTTTATCCCAGGAATGCAAGGATTCTTTAATATCCACAAATCAATCAATGTAATACACCACATTAACAAATTGAAAGATAAAAACAGAGCAGAAAAGAAATAAAAGGAATCAGATTGGAAAAGAAGAAGTAAAACTCTCACTGTTTGCAGATGACATGATCCTCTACACAGAAAACCCTAAAGACTCTACTAGAAAATTACTAGAACTAATCAATGAATAAGTAAAGTTGCAGGATATAAAATCAACACACAGAAATCCCTTGCATTTCTATACACTAATAATGAGAAAACAGAAAGAGAAATTAAGGAAACAATTCCATTCACCATTTGCAACAAAAAGAATAAAATACTTAGGAATATATCTACCTAAAAGAAACAAAAAGACCTATATATAGAAAACTATAAAACACTGGTGAAAAGAAATCAAAGAGGACACTAATAGATGGAGAAATATACCATGTTCATGGATTGGAAGAATCAATATAGTGAAAATGAGTATACTACCCAAAGCAATTTATAGATTCAGTGCAATCCCTATCAAGCTACTGACAGTATTTTTCCCAGAACTAGAACAAATAATTTGACAATTTGTATGGAAATACAAAAAACCTCGAATAGCCAAAGCACTCTTGAGGAAGAATGGAACTTGAGGAAAAAATCTGCCTGACTTTAGGCTCTACTACAAAGCTACAGTCATCAAGACAGCATGGTACTGGCACAAAGACAGAAATATAGATTAATGGAACAAAAGAGAAAGCCCAGAGATAAATCCACACACCTATGGACACCTCATCTTTGACAAAGGAGCCAAGAATATACAATGGAGAAAAGACAACCTCTTTAACAAGTGGTGTTGGGAAAACTGGTCAACCACTTGTAAAAGAATGAAACTAGAACACTTTCTAACACCATACACAAAAAATAAACTCAAAATGGATTAAAGATCTAAATTTAAGACCAGAAACCATAAAACTCCTAGGGCAAAACATAAGCAAAACACTCTCTGACATAAATCATAGCAGGATCCTCTATGACCCACCTCCCAGAGTAATGGAAATAAAAGCAAAAGTAAACAAATGGGACCTAATCAAACTAAAAAACTTTTGCACAACAATGGAAACTATAAGCAAAGTGAAAAGACAGCCCTCAGAATGGGAGAAAATAATAGCAAATGAAGCAACTGACAAACAACTAATCTCAAAAATATACAAGCAACTCCTACAGCTCAACTCCAGAAAAATAAATGGCCCAATCAAAAAATGGGCCAAAGAACTAAATAGACATTTCTCCAAGAAGACATACAGATGGCTAACAAACACATGAAAAAGATGCTCAACATCACTCATTATCAGAGAAATGCAAATCAAAACCACAATGAGGTGCCATTTCACACCAGTCAGAATGGCTGCTGATCCAAAATCTACAAACAATAAATGCTGGAGAGGTGTGGAGAAAAAGAACCCTCTTACATTAAAATAAATAAATTTAATTTAAAAAAGAAATGATCTTCAGATCAGCAAAGAAACTGGATTTGAGAGAACATATTAGTATAAAAGAACCAGGGTCTTATAAGAAATTTGCAAGCAAAAATCACAGCTTAGAGAGTAGAAAAAAGCACTTTCAATTAAAAAAAATTCCAAAGGAATGCAAACTATCCAAGAGCATGCTCATAAAAGGAACTCTGGCAGTCATGTATTTTCCTTCATAAAATTACTCTGTTATTTACCTAATTTTAGAAGTAAAATGTGACCATAATACAATTTGAAAATTAGTGGGAAATATTTGTATAACTAAAATCACTTATAATCTCACTATCATCAGTACTTTGATGTATGCACCTGACTTTTTCTAAATAAAGACCTTTCTAAAAATTAGTATAATTTTTCACAAGCAGTTCTGTATCTTCATTTTTATTACTTCATTATATTACCTTCATTTTTTATTATATTATTAACATGTTCTCAGAAGTGAATATTCTTTGAAAATATGACTACTAATAGTTTTATTGTATTCAATTTTTGGACTATATAAATATCTTCCTATTGTATATTTAATTATTCAACTTTGTATCAATATAAATGTTGTTGCTGTGGACTTTTTTGTCTAAGTAGTTTGATACTTTTTAACATGCATTCTCAAAATTTGTAATGTGAACACTTTATGACTTCATGCATGTGAAAGTGAAAGTCAAGACTCTCAGTCGTGTTCCACTTTGCGACCCCATGGACTGTAGCCTACCAGGCTCCTCCGTCCATGGGATTCTCCAGGCAAGAGTACTGGAGTGGGTTGCCATTTCCTTCTCCAGGGGATCTTCCCCACCCAGGGATCAAACCCAGGTCTCCCACATTCCAGGCAGATGCTTTAACCGCTGAGCCACCAGGGAAGCCCCGACTTCATGCATACCATGTGTCATAAATGCCTACGTGTATGCATATACACAGAAAAAAAGAGTGATTTTCAGAAATATTGTCTGCACTTTTCCCAACAGTTTTTTTAAAATACTCATCTCATTCTATCCACACCAGTATTACATGAGGAATATTACTGAAGTTACATTTCTGTTATTATTATACTTGATACTAATTTTTATGAACTGTCTTATGTGCTTTGTCAAATCAGTGTCATTCTTATTACATGCTTGTTAATCAAAAATTAAGAACATTAATTTTGGCCATTTTCACTAGAAATATTTTCCTGTTTTTGTGATTGTGCTATTGTTTTTATGTTTTTTGTTGTATAGAAAATGCAGTATATGCATAAATACATTGAACCTTTTCTTGGTGATTTCTTTGTTGCTTTTATGCTTTTAAAGTTCTTCCCCAATTAGCTATCAATAAATTTTCTCTTGTATTTTATTCTAGCATGATTTCAGTTTCTATGTTTAGCTAATCAATTATTCTACAGTTTATTTTGGGTTTCCCTGATAACTCAGTTGGTAAAGAATCTGCCTGCAATGTAGGAGACCTTGGTTCAATTCCTGGGTGGGGAAGATTCCTTGGAGAAGGGATAGGCTACCCACCCCTGTATTCTTGGGCTTCCCTATGTTTCAGCTGGTAAAGAATTTGCTTGCAATGCAGGAGACCTGGGTTCGATCACTGGGTTGGGAAGATCCCTTGGAGAAGGGAAAGGCTACCCACTCCAGTATTTTGGCCTGGAGAATTCCATTAACTGTATAGTCCATGGGGTCACAAAGAGTTGGACACCATTGGACAATTTTCACTTTCACAGCTTATTTTAGTACATGACATGAAGTGAGACTTTGTGGGGAGGGTTATTTAGCTTATTTTCTCTACATTGCAAAATAATCTATTTCTTATCCCACTGGTTTGTTATAATCCTATATCATATGTCAAAATTCTTAATAAACTGTACAAATTTCAAAGGTTTGGAATGAAAGGTAAACTGACACTGAATAGCCAATGAATGCAGGATAAGAAGGACACTTCTCTAAGAAATGGACAGAGGAATAAGGACAAAGCAGCAAGCAAAGGCAAACAGACACAGTGACTAAGAGCTGAGCAACGGGACAATTGAGAAATGTGATGGGTTCCTGTTGCTGTATAAGAAACTGTATACTGTTACATAGAACAGAAAAGGAAGAAAACACATTTAAAAAAACTTACATGTGTGGAGTTAGGTTCGGGCATGGAAAGCCAAAGTGAAAGAGAAAAATAGACCTCACTGTGTATGGAAACTGCCAATCTGCAAAACAACAGACAGGAGGGGAAACAGCTCTCAGAAGGGGGAAGTAATAGAATTTGAAGTAGGTCAAAGACACAAAAAGAGAATTATAAGAAAGAAAAAAAGGATGTTATAAAGTCATAGTTGAAAGCTAAAGGTCAAGCTCAAAAACAATAACAAAAAAATGTAGGATCAGGAAAGTTTTACACAAAGAATCCTCAAAGAGAGATCATACTCATAAAATAAAAATTGATGGACTCGTGAAGACATTTTAAAAAATTTAATAATCAGCAGAAATAGTGTGGGACAAGGCTGAGGAAGATTCTTGTGGAACATTCCAGGGAGTTAAAATTCTGAGGCAGCAAGAAAGATCTCTACTGAAAAGAACAGCATATGGATGAGGTGACACAGCAACACCTATTCTTTGAATGTGTTAAATTGTCATCATGATATACTTTTAGAGTTTTTGCCTAAGCTCTCTATATAAAAAAGTAGCATTATAACTTTAAAATGTTTCAGTCTTATTAGAAGGAAAGGGAATTTAAAAGGTAAAATAATCATGATTGTGAGGATTAAGACCCTCTGAGGGGAAATGGAAATTCCAATGCCCAAAAATTAAAGAACCAGGAGAAAACGTAGCTAAAAATATAAAGCATATTATTTATTCATCCTTCATTCATTGAACAAACATAATTTCTAGGGACTACCATATTAAGTAGTGAGGGAGGATATAAAATAAATACCAGTCTCTGCACTCAAAAAGTATAGAAAACAAATAGTATATAAGACATTCCAACTCTATGGAACATGGCTATATTCAATTATGCACAATCTTCTATAGAAGCAAAGAAAAGGAAATGCCTAATTTCATGAGGGATGGGGATGAGAAAGGAGTTCTGGAGAAGAGTATAATTGAAGACTCTTTTACAGAGAAGGTCACCTTTGAGCTGAGTTTTAAACACTACTTTGATATTGATTAGCTAGTCCAGGGAAGAAAGAAGGCATGGAGATGTAAGGAAGTATAGTGTACCTGGAATATAGAGAGCATTTAAGTGTGACTGGGTCATAAGATATGTAGCACAATTTAGTAGAAAATGAGGCCTGAAGGAGAGACAGAAACCAGGTCTTCAAACCACGCCAAAGACAATGAGTAGCCATCAAAGGTCCATAAGCAAGAGAGTGAAATGATCAGATTTACCTTTTGCAAAAGCCAGGCTGGCTTCAATTTGGATGAGGAATGTTTGGAGGAAAGGAATTAAAACAGGAAACTTTTGCCACAGTCCAAGTAAGAGATTATAAAGACATGGATTAAGAAAGTGACTGCAGAACTGCATAGAAATGATTGGATTGGAAACATCAAAAAGTAGAATTAGTAAGACTTTGTAATTGATTGGCTATGAAATGTGAGGGAGTAGGAGGATTCAGAGATAATTTCAAAGTTTCTGGCTTGCTCTAGGTGAATCAGATTGGGAGCACTGGAAGAGGTTCAAATTTGTACAAGATTGTGAGCTTGGGTAGGGATAAGATAAGTTTAAATGATCTCCAGAACATTCAGTGGAAACAGAAAGAGCTAGAGATATATTCTGAGAGCTCAATAAAGAAAGCTAAGCTAGAGAGAGAAATTTAGGACTACAATAGGAAAGGAAAATGGTGCATGGATTCAAGCATTTTAAGAGATAGACGTGACAAGATCTGAATTATGGGAAAGAGGACAGTAAAGTAAATAAGTCAGGAAAACAATGAAAATTTATTACACAGCATTTGTAGAACATGAATAGACTATGCTTGTAGAAATTCTTATTCTGTAAGACTGCACATTGTACATGCTCAGTCATGTCTGACTGCATGCAACTCCCTGGACTGTAGTCCACCAGGCTCCTCTGTCCAGGGGATTCTCCAAGCAAAATATACCGGAGTGAGCTGCCAATTCCTCCTCCACAGGATCTTACTGACCCAGGGATCAAACTTAGATCTCTTGTGTCTCCTGCATTGGCAGGTGATTCTTTACCATTGTGCCACCTTAATTTACACTATTAGTCTTTATTTAAAAACAAAAGTTTTAATAATAAAATGAAATAAAAGATGCCAATGTGCTTTTTCAATGTTGAATACCAAGTGCTAAGATTTTTCTAATGAACTGCTCTTAAATACACCTATCCTGTCTCCTGACACAGTTATTTTCACCATCTGCCAGCAACAGTCCCTCTACTTATAAATCTTTCTTCATTTATTTTTCTCATGCTCAAAAATTTCAGAACAAGTGAGAGAGGGTGGGGCACAGCTGCTATGAGCTATTAGAATGAATGACAGAGCCCAGAAACAGAAACAAAAATTTTGACAAACTCCTTCAGCAACTATGTACTCCTAAGGGTGGCAGGGACCTATCCAACATCCTTCAGCTATGACTTTTTTCTTCTTTTTCAGAAATTGATCAAGTTCTGATACAAATGTGAAAACATTGTAAATAAATTAAAAAGTAGCAAAAACATGGCCTCTTTCAGGATTTTCCTAAAAAATAGAGAAATAGACTATAGAATCATCTTACCCATTATTTCTCTTACCCAAGTCACATTCTAAAGGAGATCAGCCTTGGGTGTTCTTTGGAAAGAATGATGCTAAAGCTGAAACTCCAGTACTTTGGCTACCTCATGTGAAGAGTTCACCCATTGGAAAAGACTCTGATGCTGGGAGGGATTGGGGGCAGGAGGAAAAGGGGACGACAGAGGATGAGATGGCTGTTTGCCATCACCGACTCGATGGACATGAGTTTGAGTGAACTCCAGGAGATGGTGATGGACAGGGAGGCTTGATGTACTGCGATTCATGAGGTCACAAAGAGTCGGACACGACTGAGCGACTGAACTGAACTGAAATCAAATTTAAGATCACAAGATTAGAGATTTTGAATTCTGACTGTTGGATAGTTGTAGTTTTTCACATGCTGTGGAAGATCCCACAATTTGAACACCTCTACTCACTGCAATTCAGTTTTATTTTCACCAAACCATGGTCTCACTAAATTAGCAGTTTTGACCCTAAAAGGACTGAGATAAAGTTTAAAAGATTTGAAACTTGAGAATATCAACTACATGTTGCCCCAGATTCAAACTGTATTTTCTCTTGATTCCCAAACTGTAATTCTTTCTTACATTCCTTTCAGGATATTCTTTTTGGTGTTGAACTCAGCATCCTACATACTGGCTTATAAATGCCACAATGAAGAGCCAGCCTCAATAAAGACTGAAGTATGCACTTCACACTTTTTCTCTCCTGCTTAAGAAAGTACCTCAAATACAAAAGCAAAACTTGATAAAAATATGACAGGAAGATATTTTCTATGCTATTTAAACTATTCAGATTCTTAATTAGAAAATTTACAAGTCCCCAGTAGATAAATGGCCAACAACAACAACAAAAAAGAAGAGGCAGTCTCAGAAGAGAAAATGTAACTAACAAATAAACATATGGAGATATGTTTGATCTTGGAAGCAATCAGAAAAGTTAAACTTAAAGCTATAATGAGGTAACATTTTTGCCAATTAAATTTAGATTTTTTGCCCCAGTTTTCTGGCAAGATTGTGGTGAAATTAGTCAATTATTCCAGTCCTTTTGGAAATCAGTTTGGCATAATTTTCAAGAAAAAATTTAAATGTTTATATTCTTTCACCCAGTAATTTAACTGCCAGGAATTTATGCTGAGGAAATAATTCAAGAAGTTACAAAAGCTGTGCAATTAGATGTTCTTTACAACATTGTTTATAATAGCAGAAGAATTTGTAATGACCTAAATGATCCATGATGGACTAGCTAAACCATGATAGCCTTAAAAGAATATTGTACAGCCACTAGAAATTATCAGTATAAGGAACCATTTATGATATAATATTACATAGAGAACAGAGTACATGAGTATCTTCATTATTTTTACAATTTTATAAAATTGTATGTATATAAAGTGCACATTAAAATGTAATATTATGTAGTGATATTGTGAGGGATATTTTTATTCCTATGATCTTGTTTTTACAATACTGCTTATGTACTGATACATTTTTTAAAGTACTCTTCCACTTATTTCCCCCTCCTTTCCACAGTTCACTAAGCACCTGATTTCTGATCATCCCTGCCATTGTCACATGGAATCCAGACAACTTGCTGCAGTACAGAGGTCACTTCTGGAAAGTCTGTCTGCTTAGAAAGGCCAGGCCCAGCTTCTGACTTAGGCTTCTTTTATTTCCTTCCCCAGCTTCCCTGCCAATGGCTCAACCTCCCCTTCGTCTGCCTTTCAAGAAACTATAGTCATTTGGGAAAACATACTTGAAATGGATTTACTTTCTAGGGTTGAAAATTTAATATGTTTGATGTGATAAATGTCTCCTTTATTACCATTAAAGCAAGGAAGGGAGGGAGAGAATAACAAAAGTGGAAATGAGATTTTGAAGTATCAAGGGTGAAACATTTTTAAGCAAACTGCAATAGATCCTGAGGCTTTCAAAGGTTGATTCCTCAGACAATTTATTGCAGAAGATTTGGCTTCTGAGATAATTGGTCTTCTTAGTCCTATGACTCTCCTGAGATTGCCAGCTTCCCCCATCTGGATTCACAACATGGACAGGTGTTTTCTGTCTGGACCAAATTACTTTAAGTGTTACATTCATGGCCTAATGTCTATTTAAATGCAACAGATTTTTGCTCTGTGACCTTTAACATGTCTAATTCCAATTCTGATAGAGATGGGAATAACACAATTGAGAAGGTGCTTGCCCTTTGCTGAATGATGTGTATTGAGATTTGCAAACAAACAAACAAACAAAATCCCTATGCTATGAGCGAGAGAGAGAGAGAGAGAGAGCAAGAGAGAAAGAGACCAATGCAGGACCTATTCTAATAAATTAGATACTTTTATATAAGTTGTTAACCTAAGCTTATTTGTGTAACCCTATTCTTTTGGCTTTCTTACATTTTTCATATGCCGAGAGGCTGAAAATATAAAAGTGGTCTTGGCCTCTCTCAATATCCTGCTTTAATTGCTCCTGGTTGGTTTACTTCCACCATGGCTCACCTCCCTAAAGGCAACACAAATGTTAATTTCAACTTGATTTGGTCTAGATACAAATGATGAAGAAGGAAAGACACATATTCTTATTATTTCCCCAAATCCTGTGTCCCCTAGGATAATCCTGGACCCATAAGCTCCCAAGATATAGACAGAAAAAACCTCCCATCTGCTCTCAGTTATCTTGTGCTTTCTTTACTTGAGTACCTCAGCACAGCCAATCACCTGTAGCATGGTGTTCACTGGGATTCATAATGCTGTTTTTGTGGCCCTGTGCCAGTTAGAAAAATGCCTCTGAATCCTCACAGAAAGACATTTTCTTCAGTCTAATCTTCATGTTGGGTATATTTTATCATATTCTAAGTCACTGAAAATGAAGCATGAATTTCATAAACTATTAACCTTCCAATTCTTCAACCATGCTAGATATGAAAGAATTTACATAGGTCTCTAAGTACAATGGGTGGATGCTTGGCAAATCACCCAAATATCTAGAGTCACTGTTATCAAACCTTCCCCTAGAGCTGCAGGTTAATTCAGAAATAGATGAGCCCCACCCTGTCAGAAAGAGGCAGGTAGGCTTCAACTAGGAAAACAAATGTTTGAGGGACCAGCCTGCCTGGCTTCTATTCCCAGCTGCAGCATCTCTTAGCTGTGCATTTCCCTTCCCTCTGACAGCAAGATCTTGCCATACAGCATTTAGAGAGCACCAGATAAAAGATGTTATTTAAGGGAAGTTATTATTATTATTATTAGAGCTACTATTGTGTCTTTCCCAGCATCATGAGGAGAAAGATGCTTTAGTCACCAAAAGAAGGGGAAAGATAATTGCATGCGGCCCATCTGAAGCTGCTTACAGAGGGTGAGATAGAGACAGACAAAGACAAAATTTTCTCTTACTAAATTTAAGTGCTTAGAGCAGTGGATCCCAATATTTGGAAATATGTAGATCTTTTTTTTTAAACTTAAAAAAATTCTCTCTCATTATTTTTCAATCTCTTCCTTTTTCACACACACACTAGAGAGTCATATATTTAGGATATGTTGGTTGAGAAAATGCTCAACAACAAAAAACCTACAAAAACTTCAGTAACACTTAAAAATAAGCTCATATTTCATTCATCATAGGAACAACTACATAGAGTTGTGAGATTTTAGTACATGGATATCCAAACTACATTATTTATTTACTTTCTAAGCAATCTTTGTTGGGCATATGGATTCTGATATTTCTTGCTATAACTCCATGTCACCCTGAGTCAAGAACCACTGATTTAGAGTGTACTATGTAAAGGTCCAGGCAAAAATATGTTGTGAGGCAAAACCCTGGGAATCACATACCTACATTCTAATACATAATAATCAGGACTTGTGTTTGTGTATTAGCCATTCAGTCATGTCCAACTCTTTGTGACCCCATAGACTGTAGCCCACAAAGCTCCTCTGTCCATGGAATTCTCCAGGCAAGAACACTGGAGTGGGTTGCCATTCCCTTCTCCAGGAATCAGGACCTAGCATCACCCTTTACTTCTTTTCATTTAATGTTTTCCGCTTCTGCTGCTAAGTCGCTTCAGTCGTGTCCGACTCTGTGCGACCCCGTAGACGGCAGCCCACCAGGCTCCTCCGTCCTTGGGATTCTCCAGGCAAGAACGCTGGAGTGGGTCGCCATTGCCTTCTCCAATGCATGAAAGTGAAAAGTGAAAAGTGAAAGTGAAGTCGCTCAGTCGTGTCCGACTAGTAGCGACTCCATGGACTGCAGCCTACCAGGCTCCTCCGCCCATGGGAGTTTCCAGGCAAGAGTACTGGAGTGGGTTGCAATTTAATGTTTAGGTCTCTTTTAAATACAAAGCAAATAACATGAATTCACCATCAAGGATTACTAAAAAGAGCACAAGTCAAACAACAGGAAATTCATTGCTACCTTTCTTGAATAGAAGCTTCAGCTAGGACTTTGTGCCTTTCATAATAATATAAAAAGTGTACTTTTAAATAATTTCTCAATTATGATTTGACTAAATCTAGTGACATCCTTGTAAGAAAACAATCTAGTGTTCCCAAGATCATCCTGTTTAATTCATGCAACTGTCACTGCACACTCCATGCTTTTGAGAAGAAGAAGATACTGGGGAAAGCAATTAGGGGCTTAGCTTTTCTCTAAAGCATACCATGAGAACTTAAGCAACTGACCTTTCATTTTCACTGTTTTATTCTGTAGCTCCAATTTTAACATGATTTCCTGTCCTGGATGTCCAGAAGAATTGTAGTAGTCTCCAAGCATTGTAAACACTGGACATTGTTCCATTGGCCAGAAAACTCTACAGGTAGACAAGGAGAAGAAAAGTAAAACTACAATAACATACTCTTGTGGTTCTTGAAGCTTCTTTGCAGAGGCTGTAATGCTGTCTATGCCAACTGTTCTTTATTTACTGTTTATCAATCAACATATTAGTTCATTGTACAAACACATTAAATACAGAGTGAAGTAAGCCAGAAAGAAAAACACCAATACAGTATACTAATGCATATATATGGAATTTAGAAAGATGGTAATGACAACCCTGTATGCGAGACAGCAAAAGAGACACAGATGTATAGAACAGTCTTTTGGACTCTGTGGGAGAGGGAGAGAGTGGGATGATTTGGGAGAATGGCATTGAAACATGTATAATATCATATAAGAAATGAATCACCAATCCAGGTTCAATGCAGGATGCAGGATGCTTTGGGCTGGCGCACTGGGATGACCCAGAGGGATGGTATGGGGAGGGAGGTGGGAGGGGGGTTCAGGATGGGGAACACGTGTACACCCGTGGCAGATGCATGTTGATGTATGGCAAAACCAATACAATATTGTAAAGTAAAAAATAATAATAATAATAAAAAAAAAATTTTTAAGAGTTTTCAAACAAACACAAAACACAGAAAAATGACACAAACAGATGAAATAGGAAGAGCTACATCTTCATCATAGAGTTCCATTTTGGAAGGCTTTAATAAAATGGTGGTGTGCAAAGGAGTATTTGAGTGTTTATTGTTGTTCACTAAGTGTTGTCTGACTCTTTGTGACCCCATGAACTGCAGCACACCTGGCTTCCCTCACTTTATCTCCAGGAGTTTGCTCAAATTCACAACCATTGAGTTGGTAATGCTATCCAACCATCTCATCCTCTGTCACCCTCTTCTCCTCCTGTCTTCAATCTTTCCCAGATAAGGGTCTTTTTTAATGAGTTGGCTCTTCCTATCAGGTGACCAAAGTATTGGAGCTTCAGCTTCAGCATCAGTCCTGCCAGTGAATATTCAGGGTTTATTTCCTTTAGGATTGACTGGTTTAAACTCCTTGCTGTGCAAGGAATTCTCAAGAGTCCTCTCCAGCACCACAGTTGGAAAGCATCAGTTCTTTGGCACTCAGCCTTCTTCATGGTCCAACTCTCACACTCATAAATGACTACTGGAAAAATCATTGATTTGGCAATATGGAATATTTTCAGCAAAGTGATGTCTCGGCTCTTTAATATGCTGTCTACGTTTGTCATAGCTTTTCTTTCAAGGAGCAAGGGGCTTTTAATTTCATGGCTGCAGTCACCATCTACAGTAATTTTGGAGCCCAAGAAAATAAAATATGTCACTGTTTCCAATTTTGCCCCATATAATTGTCATGAAGTGATGGGACTGAATGCCATAATCGTAGTTTTTTGAATGTTGAATTTTACTCCCGCTTCTTCACTCTTCTTTTACCTTCATCAAGAGATTTTTAGTTCCTCTTCACATTCTGCCCAGAGAAGGCAATGGCACCCCACTCCAGTACTCTTGCCTGGAAAATCCCATGGATGAAGGAGCCTGGTGGGCTGTATAGTCCATGGGGTCGCTAAGAGTCGGACACGACTGAGCGACTTCACTTTCACTTTTCACTTTCATGCATTGGAGAAGGAAATGGTAACCCACTCCAGTGTTCTTGCCTGGAGAATCCCAGGGACGGGGGAGCCTGGTGGGCTGCTGTTTTTGTGGTTGCACAGAGTCAGACACGACTGAAGCGACTTAGCAGCAGTAGCAGCAGCAGCATATTCTGCCATTAGGGTGGTATCATCTGCATATCTGAGGTTGCTGATACTTCTCCCAGCAAAATGATTCCAGCTTGTCTTTCATACAGCCTGGCATTTCACATGATGTACTTACTCTGCATAGAAGTTAAATAAGCAAGGTGACAGTATACAGCCTTCACATATTCCATGGCAACCCACTCCAGTGTTCTTGCCTGGAGAATCCCAGGGACGGGGGAGCCTGGTGGGCTGCCGTCTATGGGGTCGCACAGAGTCGGACACAACTGAAGCGACTTAGCAGCAGCAGCAGCTGTTCTTTGTCTGGTTCCAGCTGTTGCTTCTTGACCTGCATACAGGTTTCTCTGGAGACAGGTAAGTTGGTCTGGTATTCCCATCTCTAAGAATTTTCGAATTTGTTGTGATCCACACAAGTCAAAGGTTTTAGTGTAGTCAATGAAGAAGTAGATTTTTTTTGGAATTCCTTTGCTTTTTATATGATACAATGGATGTGGGTAATTGGATCTCTGTTTCCTCTGCCTTTTCTAAATCCAGCTTGAACATCTGGAAGTTCTTGGTTCACGTACTGTAGACGCATAGCTTGAGAAATTTTGAACATGACCTTGCTAGTATGTGGAATGAGTGCAACTGTATGGTAGTTTAAACATTCCTTGGCATTTTCCTTCTTTGGAAAACTGACCTTTTCCAGTCCTGTGGCCACTGCTCAGTTTTCCAAATTTGCTGACATGTTGAGTGCAGCACTTTAACAGCATCATAGTTTAGGATTTTGAATAGCTCAGCCGAATTCCATCACCTTGACTAGCTTTGTTCCTAGTAATGCTCCCTAAGGCCCACTTGACTTCAGACTCCAGGATGTCTGGCTCTGGGTGAGTGACCACACCACCATGGTTATCCCAGTCATTAAGATCTTTTTTGTCTAGTTCTTCTGTGTTCTTACCACCTCTTGTTAATCTCCTCTGCTTCTGTTAGGTCCATACCATTTCTGTCCTTTATTGTGCCCAACCTTGCATAAAATGTTCCCTTGATATCTCCCATTTTCTTGAAGAGATCTTTAGTCTTTCACATTCTGTTGCTTTCCTCTATTTCTTAGCATTGTTCATTTAAGGTAGCCTTCTTATCTCTCCTTCCTATTCTCTGGAATTCTGCATTCAGTTGCTTATATTTTTCCCATTCTCCTTTGCCTTTCACTTCTCTTCTTTTTTCAGCTATTAGTAAATCCACCTCAGATAACTACTTTGCCTTCTTGGATTTCTTTTTCTTGGGGATGGTTTTGGTCACCACCTCCTATACAATGTTAGGAATCTCCACCCATAGTTCCTCAGACATTTTGTCTACCAGATCTAAGCCCTCAAATCTATTCATCACCTGTATTGTGCAATCATAAGGGATTTGATTTAGGTCATGCCTAAAGGGCCTAGTGGTTTTCCCTACTTTCTTCAATTTAAGCCTGAATTTTGCAATAAGGAGCTCATGATCTGAGCCACAGTCAGCTCCAGACTTAGCCTATGAAAATCTTAGCTTTTTATCTTTCAACCATAAATGTGAGGAAACCCACCAAAAAAAATTAAATCCTTTATTGGCATGTACTGAAGAAGGTTTTAATATTTTTGTTCATATTTTTAACTGTTACAGGCCTAGTTACAAAGTGAAAAGACAGTGTGTTGGCATATAATTGTAGCTCACTGAGTGAAATATCTTGAACAGGTGTATACCTAGATGGAAAAGAAAAAAATGTTGGGAAAGATAAGCTGATTAGAATGGTGCAATCCTTTACCTGTCCTCCCAAACAGATTGCTATTTGTACACATCTAATCAGACTTCCCTGGTGGCTCAGACAGTTAACCGTCTGTCTACAATGTGGGAGACCCAGGTTCGATCCCTGGGTCGGGAAGTTCCCTGGAGAAGGAAATCACAATCCACTCCAGTACTATTGCCTGGAAAATCACATGGATAGAGGAGCCTGGTAGGCCACAGTCCATGGGGTCACAAAGAGTCAGACACAACTGAGCGATCTTCACCATAATCAGATTCAATACCTGACTTTGACTTTTAAAATTACTTGACTGCCTTGCATGAATGCATGCTAAGTCGCTTCAGTCATGTCCAACTCTGTGTGACGCTATGGACTATAGCCCACCAGGCTCCTCTATCCATGAGGATTCTCCAGGAAAAAATACTGGAGTTGCCATGCCCTCCTCCAGGGGAACTTCCCCCTTGACTTCCTTAAAAGTATATTATCATCCCCTCTTATCAGCAGCTTGAAAATACTGGACTATAAGGTGGACTCTCTCTAGGGTAGACACCCCTCTCATGTGTAATCCCTTGTGCAGTGCCCTCACTTGGAGGGGGGATGGTAAAACCTGCAAATTGCTTGTAATCAGTAAAATATGACAAAGGTGATTGATAGAATGTTATGCCCTCTTGTGAGCTGTTATAATATAGGGCAAAGGTGAAAGGACTGTTCAGATGTAATTAGTTGCCTAATTTACTTTTTTTTTTAACTTTACAATATTGTATTGGTTTAGCCATATATCAAAGGGAGATTATCCTAGTTGGAACTGACCTCAAAAGGTGTACCCTTTTAAAGAGAGGTTAGGCCTTCCCTGATATGGGAGATTTCAAGCACAGAAATTCTCTCTCCATTACAGCCTTTGAAGAAACAAGCTGCCATGAATATCATGGCATGAATTCCATGCCATAGGCTACTAGATTCTGTCAATGACCTGGATGAGCTTAGAAGCCGATCCTTCCTAGTTAAGCTTCGAGACAAGAATGCAGCCTGGCTGACACCTTGACTGCACACAGCCTTTTGAGATCCTGAACAAAGAATCCAGTTAAGGTCTGCCCAGACTCCTGACCTATTAACATGGTGAGATAATAAATGTGTGATATTTTAATGGGCTGGGTTAGAAACTCTTTGATGCAACAATAGAAAAGTAATACAGGAAAATACATTTATTGTCCTCAGTTATCTAAGGAAGTCCTAGCAGGAAATATGAATCCAATGACAAGTGTGGTCAAGTGGAAAGAGCACTAAATGAAGCATGAAGGCCACATTCAAATCCTGGTTCAGCTTGATCTGCAGCAAGCTCCTCAACCCCTTTGAGCCGGTAACCTTATCTGCCAAATGGTGGTTTAGTCTCTAAGTCCTGTCTGACTCTTGTGACCCCATGGACTGTAGCCCACCAGGCTCCTCTGTGTAATCCACTGGAGTGGGTTGTCATTTCCTTCTCCAGGGAATCTTCCCAACTCAGGAATCAAACTCCGGTCTACTGCTTTGCATGCAGATTCCTGCACGGCAGGCAGATTCTTTACCGACTGAGCTATGAGGGAACACCATCTGTCAAATCGGATTGGTGTAATCTGCCTAGCCCTTCTCACAACGTTCTGAGGGAAGAATTTGAAAACTGCAAAATAGTGAGCTCATATTATATGTCATTTACCATTCTCCAAGTAGTATTCTAATTTTCCTATGTGTATTAACTCATTTAATCTTCAAACAACCCTACAAAGTACATACTTTTTATGATCATTATCTCCATTTAATAGATGAAAGAAATGAGACAAACAGAGGTGAAAAATCTTGCCCAAGATCACACAATTGTTAGTAAGGACAAGTCTTTAAACCCAGGCAGTCTGGTTCCATGTTCTTTCCTCTTAATCATTGTACTGTGTTGCCTCTTGTAGCTTTAATAAGTATAGGAAATCCACTCTTTCTGAAGCAAGATGAACCTTGATATCAACATATTCTGAAAGAGATTCACTATCCTCATATGAGAGTTATCACTATAAGCCTTCTGCTTTGATGCATTATAGCAGATTTGTTATCTCAGTTTTTCTAACACAACCACTTTTTTTTTTTTTTTTCAAAATAAATTCTCCAGGAAACAACAATCCTCTTTTTCCTCCATAAAGCGCATTGGCCCCATCCACAATGCTCAGTCCCACTGCCTTATACACACCACCACCTCCTTCTACTGTTTCCCATCATTACTTAGCTGAGACCACATGAATATCTGCTTACAACAAACAGACTTAATTTCTCTTCAGATACAGATTTGCACAAAAACCAAGCATAAGGGGAACAGAAGCATTTTTAATTGAATTGCTTTTAGGTACACTGCATGATTTCCATTATGTCTACTGCCTGATTTTGCAAATCTCTGGGCATGTAGGATCAGTTCTTAATTTATCAGAAAAACACCAGAACTAGAAAAGCCCTTGCTTAGAGGATCACATGATACATTTCTCTGCCTTTGTAAAGATTATTTTTTACCTTTAAATCTTCCTGAAGTTAAAAAAAAAAAAGCTTACTTCCTTTAATCATACATTAATAGTATTTAAAAGTTCTTCCTGAAATTGAACTGAAATCTCCTCTGCTTCAATTTAAGCAAGCAAGGTTCTATTCAAGCTTCAGAAACAGCTAAAACGAATCTCTAAACCATTCCCTGATACCTGTAGGTTAAACTAATATTTTAGTCCTTCAGAATTCTCCATACACATAATTTTTGCATGTGTGTGTTCTCAGTTGCTCAGCTGTGTCCGATCCTTTGTGACCCTAGGCACTGTAGCCTGCCAGGCTCCTCTGTCCATGGGATTTTCTCAGGCAAGAATACTGGAGCAGGTTGCCATACTTGCCTCAAGGGGATCTTCCTAACCCAGGGATTGAACTCGTGTCTTCTGCATTGGCAAGCAGATTCTTTACCACTGAGCCACCTGGGAAGCCCCACACATACCTGTACTATACTGCTTATATAATGCTGGTGTTTATTTATACAACTGCCACCACCCCAACAAAGAATCCTTGAGGGCAGAGGCAACGTTCTAATTATTTTTGTGTACCTCACACCTAGCAAGAGTGACTAACACATGCTAGAAAGTTGAAAGAAAATTTAAATTAGTGAATGACTAAATGAAGTAGATTTCACACTGTTCCACCTGCGTGCGGGGAAAAGAACTGAACAGCTTCCTATTCACAAAATCTTTCCTACAAAGACCAATATTCAGATCAGATCAGTCACTCAGTCTGTCCGACTCTTTGCGACCCCATGAATCACAGCACGCCAGGCCTCCCTGTCCATCACCAACTCCCAGAGTTTACTCAGACTCACGTCCATCGAGTCGGTGATGCCATTGAGCCATCTCATCCTCTGTCGTCCCCTTCTCCTCCTGCCCCCAATCCCTCCCAGCATCAGAGTCTTTTCCAATGAGTCAACTCTTTAAATGAGGTGGCCAAAGTACTGGAGTTTCAGCTTTAGCATTATTCCTTCCAAAGAACACCCAAGGCTGATCTCCTTTAGAATGGACTGGTTGGATCTCTTTGCAGTCCAAGGGACTCTCAAGAGTCTTCTCCAACACCACAGTTCAAAAGCATCAATTCTTCGGCGCTCAGCTTTCTTCACAGTCCAACTCTCACATACATACATGACCACTGGAAAAACCATAGCTTAGACTAGATGGACCTTTGTTGGCAAGGTAATGTCTCTGCTTTTGAATATGCTATCTAGGTTGGTCATAACTTTTCTTCCAAAGAGTAAGCCTATTTTAATTTCATGGCTGCTGTCACCATCTGCAGTGATTTTGGAGCCCAAAAAATAAAGTCTGGCACTGTTTCCCCATCTCTTTCCCATGAAGTGATGGGACCAGATGCCATGATCTTAGTTTTCTGAATGTTGAGCTTTAAGCCAACTTTTTCACTCTCCTCTTTCACTTTCATCAAGAGGCTTTTTAGTTCCTCTTCACTTTCTGCCATAAGGGTGGTTTCATCTGCATATCTGAGGTTATTAATATTTCTCCCGGCAATCTTGATTCCAGCTTGTGCTTCTTCCAGCCAAGCATTTCTCATGATGTACTCTGCATAGAAGTTAAATAAGCAGGGTGATAATATACAGCCTTGATGTGTTCCTTTTCCTATTTGGAACCAGTCTGTTGTTCCGTGTTCAGTTCTAACTGTTGCTTCCTGACCTGCATATACGTTTCTCAAGAGGCAGGTCAGCTGGTCTGGGATTCCCATCTCTTTCAGAATTTTCCACAGTTTATTGTGATCCACACAGTCAAAGGCTTTGGCATAGTCAATAAAGCACAGATAGATGTTTTTCTGGAACTCTCTTACTTTTTTGATGATCCAGCGGATGTTGGCAATTTGATCTCTGGTTCCTCTGCCTTTTCTAAAACCAGCTTGAAAGTCTGAAAGTTCATGGTTCACATATTGCTGAAGCCTGGCTTGGAGAATTTTGAGCATTACTTTACTAGCATGTGAGATGAGTGCAATTGTTCAGTAGTTTGAGCATTCTTTGGCATTGCCTTTCTTTGGGATTGGAATGAAAACTGACCTTTTCCAGTCCTATGGTAATAACTTTAAGTAATAATAAATTTTATACACAACATTATTTTTTTTTTTTTTTTGAAGAAGGAATTCATAGGGCCTGGACCCCATCTTAGGCCTGTTCATGCTGATCATGCTCGGCCACCTCTCCAATGGGCTCTGGACTCTGTGCTTACTGCCTATAGAAACTACAATAGAAGGATAAGACCCCCTCTGGACAGGGGAATCTTGAAGATCACATCCAGGTTACTCATCGCCTAAGAGAAAACATACTCTAATCACACCTGCCTCCGGACAGGTCATCAATTCTTTCTGTATCTATCAGAGTGTAACTGTAGGCTTATTGATTATTAACTGTTTAAACACCTAACACTTGATAACACTTGAATAATGGGGTTATTGTGATTGTATTTACCCTTCCTTTGTTTTATGAAAGTCTCAAGGAAATTGGGGTGGTGGGTTTGTACATGTACACATGGGGTATAGAAGATTTTCACAAATGCTGGTTGGGGTCCTTGACTAAGAGGAGACTCTGCCTTGGGCCCGCCAGTGTAATAAACTGCACTCCACTATCTGCATTATCCTTCTGAGTGAGTTTGTTTCCCAGAACACGTGTCTGTAACATTTGGTACATTGGCCAGTAAACTTCTCACTTTGAGGAGAGAGGTCACATTTGAGGCTACCCCGAGGCTTTGTGGCTTGAATCTCCTAGAGAGGGGAAGGCGCCTCACCCCTCTGGAAGAATTCAGCCTTTCAATGCCTGGTTTCTTCACTTTGGCAGGTAGTGAACTTCAGCAAGGGAACTGAGCACTCAGGTGAAGAAAAACTCACCAGGCAGGGTAGAAGAGGGGGCCTGATCACCCCCCTGGGAGGGACTAGAAGGGGCACGGACCCACAGGGGCCTGGAATAGGCAGACAACAGTGATTGCTTGGTACACAGATCGGCGAGCATGCTACGGTTTAAGAAGGAAATTTGTGAAGGTCATTTAGGAGGTATGTCCACGCTGTCTCAGGGAGAATTACTACCAGCGATTGCCAGGGGATTTTTAGGATAAAAAACTGGTCCTTGTATGCTTGTATTCTGCCCTCCCCCAGGAGGTGTCCCGTCTGCTGTGAAATTTTTGACCCCCTCAAAATTGTTAGGCTAGAAGGAGGGGGATACATAAGTGAGTGTAAATTGGCTTTTCCGGAGATGGCCTGGGACATGGGATATTTAACCCATCTGTGTTTTCATACGCACCTGATCAAGCCCACCAAGGCAGAATGGACTTTAAGGGAGAAACAGTCTTGGACCACGTGGTGTTCTGGTTTGGCTGTGCTGACCGGCAGGTGAAGGCACGCCAATCCCCCTTCTCCCTCTGGGATCTGGCAGATAAGGCTCTTCTCATGCCAATTAAGAAGGAGACAGAATGGCAATTTAAGTGTCATTGAGTGGAAATATCAAAAGTACATAGGGTACTGAGAACTTCATAGAACAAAAAGAAAAAGTAGAAGAAGGTCCAAGAAGGTAAACAAGATGGGGGGGAAGTGAATCTAAGGCAACTGTATTGGAGTGCATGATTAAAATTTTTAAAAAGGATTAGGAGGAGACTATGGGGTAAAGATGAAGCCTAACCACCTCCACATACTCTGTGAGGTCAAATGGCCCCCTATGGGAGTAAGATACAGTAGTCACAGAAGAGCCAGGACACGCAGATCAATATCCATATATTGACACATGGCTAGGGTTAGCTCAAGACCCTCCTGCTTGGACAAGGTTCTGTATCCAGAAGGGAAAGGGAAAAATATTAATGGCACAAAAATTAACTGATGATAAAAAAGGAAATTCTACAGGATTTGGACGGGGATGACCTGACCCCTCCCCTATACTGGATAATGACGCGCCTGCCTCCCAGTGCTCCACCAGGACTGGAGGCCACCTTAATGCCCTATCCAGGGCCAGGTAAAGTTCCTGCAGCAGCCACTGCTCCTCCGCCAGCTCTCCTGGAGGTTGTAGAGCTGCCACCTCGGCAGGCTTCAATCCTGGTGACAGAAGCCTCTGGCCAACACTTCCAGGATCCAGCTCCAGCCGAACGGCCCAAGCTATACCCGCCTCTCCTGGTGAATACTGACAAGAAGGGGAGGGAAACGTTGGAAGTAGCAGAGACTGCGCTCTACCAGAGAGCTGGAGAGAACAACAACAACAAAAAAAAACAGACAAGAGGTTTGCAATGCTAGCTGCTACTCTGGAAAAGTCTATCTCAGGCCCTCCAGAAAACCTCCTCTGCCCCAGGGACAGGACAGTCCTTCAACCAGTCCCAGCAGAGGCCCTGGGCCCCATTACAGCCAAACCAGTGTGCCCTGTGCCGAGCTTTTGGCCACTGGAAAAATAAATGCCCTACGGCAAGGAAAGAAGAGAAAGCTCCCGCAGTTGTGGGGCTTGCTGTCTTGGAAATTAAATAGGGCTGCCAGGGCTCAGAGATATCAGGTCCCTGAGAGTCTATGGTAACCTTAAAAGTGGGGGACCAAAACATTGACTTCATGGTGGATACAGGAACAGAATTGTCGGTAGTAATAAAACCTGTGACACCACTGTCCAAAAAGACTACCGCTGTAACTGGGGTATCGGGAGAAGAGATGATTAAATCGTTTTGCCAGCCCAAAAAATGTCAGATGGGGGGCACCAAGTGATTCATGAATTCCTCTACATTCCTGACTGCCCAGTACCCCTGTTGGGAAGAGACATGCTCTCCAAACTAGGAGCACAAGGAGAGGCCCACCTTCCGGATGGACACTATGACTTATTTTCTCTCTCAGTACCACCCCAGGATGAGTGGAGTTTGCATGAGCCTCCGAAGGAAGAACCGGGTGGGCCAAAGAACATGAGAGAGAGCTAACTCAATTATTCCCTGAGGTCTGGGCGGAAGACAAACACCCCTCCCCCCAGGCTGGCTAAACATCAAGCCCCAGTGATAATAGAACTCAAACCAGACACCATCCCAGTTAGAAAGCACCAGTACCCTCTACTGATAGAGGCCTGGGCCGGCATACTGCCCCCCATCAATAGATTGAAACAAGCGGACATTCTAGTAGAGTGCCAGTTGGCTTGGAATACACCAATCCTGCCAGTCAAAAAGGAAGGACAGGACTATAGTCCTGTACAGGATCTCGGGGTAGTCAACCAGGCTACTGTGACTTTACATCCCACTGTTCCAAACCCCTATACCTTACTTAGCCTCCTCCCACCGAGGACTAAAGTTTATACTCACCTAGATCTCAAGGATGCCTTCTTCTGTGTACACCTCGCCCCAGCATCACAGCCCATCTTTGACTTTGAATGGGAAGATCCGGTCGGGGGCACCAAACAACAGCTCATCTGGACTCCCCCACAAGGGTTTAAGAACTCCCCAGCCATCTTTGGGGAAGCCTTGGCTTCTTACCTGAACTCATTCCATCCGGAAAAATATGGATGTTGGCTCCTACAATACGGGAATGATCTGCTGCTGGCTGCCAAGACCAATAAAAAATGCTGGAAAGGGACAAAAGCACTGCTCCAGCTGCTGATAGAAGCAGGTTACTGGGTGTCAAAAAAGAAGGCACAGATCTGCAAAGAAGAGGTAAGGTATTTGAGGTTTGTTTTAAAGAAGGACACAAGGTTCCAGACCCTAGTTGGGTCCTATATACTGATGGCACTAGCCTGATAAAACAAGGACAACAGCTGTCAGATTAGCCAAAGCAGAAGGGGCCATCAAGACTGAAAAGGGATAGTGAGAATTGCCAAGTGGCAAATTATTGGTACCAGAAGAACTGGCACACAATCTGGTAAGCCAAACACACCAAGCGACCCACCTAGGCCATGCTGCCTGCTCACAGATTAATGCTGCCTCTCGGGTATTCAGACAAAAACCTCCGGGTATTTAGCTGAAAGACACGCTGCCCTTTGAACACCTGGGAGTGGACTTCACTGAAATTACACCTCACCGACACTACCGTTACCTGTTGGTCATGGTACGTACGTTCTCGAGATAGGTAGAAGCTTTTCCTACCTGGACTAAAAATCATCAAAAGTAGCCCAGTGCCTGCTTAATGAAATAGCTCCCAGATTTGGATTTCCTACCAGCATTGGTTGAGACAATGACCCAGCTTTTGTTAGCTGATTTAGTGCAACAAGTAAACAAAACTTTAAACATCAAATGGAAACTGCACACTGCATATAGGCCCAGAGTTCTGAGATGGTAGAATGAACCAACCGGACATTAAAAAGACTCTTCAAGTAGATCATAAAGACTAACTGCTCCTGGGTGGACTTACTTCTGACAGCTCTGCTCAGACTCAGGATGACCCCACAGTCTCAAGGCTATTCTCCATATGAAATTGTGTATAGGAGACCCCCTCCCATAATAAAACAGGTGTCAGCAAATTTGCCTCAGGTAAGGGGAGGATAAGATTTCACAGCAGATGGAACTGGGTAAGGTAATAAATTGGGTAAGTAAGTTTGTACAAGAAACGGTGCTGTTCCCCCTTGGGGAACAAATTCATGAGTTTACACTTGGTGACCAAGTATGGGTCAAAGATTGGAAACATGATTTGCTAGCCCCTTGGTGAAAGGGCCTTTATGTTATTCTAACTACCCCTGCTGCAATTAAAGTTGCAGGTATTGTCCCTTGGATCCATTATACGAGGGTGAAGAGGACATACCATGCAGACCCAAAAAACGCTGAGTGGACTACACAGAGGGACCCTGCTGACCCTCGAGAGACTAAGACCATCCTTAAGAAGAAGGAAAAAAAGATCCTGGATGAGTGCCTTCAAGATGAAGCCACACAATCAACTCCTGCTGCTTGGCCTCATCAACGTGATTTTAAATTTAACTTGTGTTTCAACTCAGGACAATGTTTTCATCTCATGGGCACATTCCTATGCAAACTTCCACAACACTTCCAACTGCTGGGTATGTAGGGCTATGCCTCTGTCAGTGACGGATGGACTTCCTTGGTGGGTGTCACCACTCTTCCAAGGAGATTTTAAACCACTCTGCTCTTTTCCGGGATGACAAAAAGAGACTTTCCTCTCTCTTGTCAATCATAACCTCTCCTTGCTCTCTTGGTGTAAGACCTACAGTCAGTAGACTCGGGTCATGGGGTTACATTTGATATAAATGCCAGTGTAACAAAAGCCTAACCTACAACAACCTCCAGTAAATCTACCTTATTTACATGCTAGGTGGACAAGATCCATGTTCCAATGGTATGAGTATATAGCTGCCTTATTCATACACTCTATAGGGACAACAGATATCATGATTAATGTAGAGGCCTTGACTAATTTGACAAAACAGGCCCTCCTAGATAAAACAAAAGCCATTCAAGCTTTGAAGGAAAAACAAATCCAAATGAGAAAAGCGGTAATTCATAATAAAATGGCTTTGAACATACTCACAGCTGCTCAAGGAGGGACCTGTGCTATAATTAAGGTTGAATGTTGTGTATACATTCCTGACTTATCTGGCAATGTGTAGACTGCTTTAGATGACATGAAAAACCAGATAAAAACAATGTCAAATAAAAACATTCCGTCCTGGGTAAAGGGAGACTGGTAAAAAACTATTATAACTGTTGTTATAGTAATCTTAATCATACTGCTTTGTGGGCCCTGCTTATTACAATACCTTGTAAATTTTGTAACCTAGAGGTTGATAGCATTCTCTCATGTGGGTGGCCGGAGGCCTAAGGTGCAGTATATCTCAATAAATGATACTCGTTATGAAAACTAAGAACATCAAGAGTGGGAAATGAAGAAGGAATCCATAGGGCCTGGACCCCATCTTAGGCCTGTTCATGCTGATCATGCTCGGCCACCTCTCCAACGGACTCTGGACTCTGTGCCTACTGCCTATGGAAACTACAATAGAAGGATAAGACCCCCTCTGGACAGGGGAATCTTGAAGATCACATCCAGATTACTCAGCGCCTAAGAGAAAACATACTCTAATCACCCCTGCCTCCAGAAAGGTCATCAATTCTTTCTGTATCTATCGGAGTGTAACCGTAGGCTTATTGATTATTAACTGTTTAAACACCTAACACTTGATAACACTTGAATAATGGGGTTATTGTGATTGTATTTACCCTTCCTTTGTTTTATGAAAGTCTCAAGGAAATTGGGGTGGTGGGTTCGGACATGTACACATGGGGTATAGAAGATTTTCACAAATGCTGGTTGGGGTCCTTGACTAAGAGGAGACTCTGCCTTGGGCCCGCCAGTGTAATAAACTGCACTCCATCTGCATTATCCTTCTGAGTGAGTTTGTTTCCCAGAACGTGTGGCTATAACATTTTCACCACAGTACTATATTGCTTGTTCATATTTAGCTCAAGATCAACTATAACTCTTACATCTTTATCTATGATACTTGGGATTAACCACTCTTTTTCAACTCTGTATTTATGAAGTTAAGTTTTCATATCTCTGTGATAGTTCATCCTTTAATCATTTTTCCCTAATAATATACTTTTTTTTTCTAATTTATCAAGGTAATTCTAACATCAAGGTAGATGTTAGAGTTTATCAAGGTAACTCTCTAACATCAAAACCCTGAGTTACATGAATCCTAGAAATATAAAGATCAGCCAACATTCTGAATATTCTTCCTCTATACAGGAAGAAGATGGCTGTCTCTGTAGTAGTGTCAAAGATACATGAATTGAGTGTACTTGAAACAGTAATTTGAGTAGCTCTGTTATGACAAATGGAAGAGGGAGGCATCTTTCTCTACTAGTGAACATAGCACAGACTTCGAAGATACAAAGAGACAGGCCAAAGAAGCACCTAGACATATTTCAGTAAGTGAGCCTTATTAGTAAATTAGCTTTTATCTAACTTTCATACACATGTGCTAAATCACTTCAGTTGTGTCCAACTCTTTGCGACCCTACAGACCATGGCCTGCCAGGCTCCTCTGTCCATGGTATTCTCCAGGCAAGAATACTGGAGTGGCTTGTCATATCATTCTCCAGGGGATCTTCCCAATCCAGGGATTGAACCCATGTCTCTCAGGTCTCCTGCACTGGCAAGCAGGTCCTTTATTATCAGTGCCACTTGAGAAACCTCCTAACATTCATAAGCAGACATTATGCTAAGTCGCTTCAGTCATGTCCGACTCTGTGTGACCCAATAGACGGCAGCCCACCAGGCTCCCCCGTCCCTGGGATTCTCTAGGCAAGAACACTGGAGTGGGTTGCCATTTCCTTCTCCAATGCATAAAAGTGGAAAGTCAAAGTGAAGTCGCTCAGTCGTGTCCAACTCTTAGCGACCCCATGGACTGCAGCCTACCAGGCTCCTCCATCCATGGGATTTTCCAGGCAAGAGTACTGGAGTGGGGTGCCATTGCCTTCTCCAAGCAGACGTTAAAAGGACCTAAAATTGGAAAGCATGCCAAACCTTGGAATAATTCAAGAAAGAAGCTCAATGTACTATGTAGAGGAGAGTTGTGTTCTGAACTACAGCTGTTTATATATTGTATAAAAAGTGTTGTGCATTACAAGAAGGCCAAAAATAATGGCTTTGGGGCTCATGGTCAGGGACAGCTAAACAATAGCTCAGGATTTTAGTTCAGTTAAGTTCAGTTTAGTCACTCAGTCGTGTCCAAATCTTTGCGACCCCATGGACTGCAGCACACCAGGTTTTCCTGTCCATCACCAACTCCCAGAGCTTTTTCAAACTCATGTCTATCGAGTCAGTGATGCCATAAAACCATCTCATCCTCTGTCATCACCTTCTCCTCCTGCCTTCAGTCTTTCCCAGCATCAGGGTCTTTTCCAATGAGTCAGTTTTTCGCATCAGGTGACCAAAGTACTGGAGCTTCAACTTCAGCATCAATCCTTCCAATGAATATTCAGGACTGATTTCCTTTAGGATTGATTTCTTTGATCTCCTTGCAGTCCAAGGGACTCTCAAGAGTCTTCTCCAACATCACAGTTCAAAATCATCAATTCTTTGGTGCTCAACTTTCTTCATAGTCCAACTCTCACATCCATACATGACTACTGGAAAAAACCATAGCTTTGACTAGATGGACCTTTGTCAGCAAAGTAATGTCTCTGTTTTTTAATATGTTGTCTAGGTTGGTCATAACTTTTCTTCCAAGGAACAAGTGTCTTTTAATTTCAAGGATGTAGTCACCATCTGCAGTGATTTTGGAGGCCCCCAAAATAAAGTCTCTTACTGTTTCCATTGTTTCCCCATCTATTTGCCATAAAGTGATTGGACCAGATGCCATGATATTAGTTTTTTGAATGTTGAGTTTTAAGCCAAATTTTTCACTCTCCTCTTTCACTTTCTTCAAGAGGCTATTTAGTTCTTCACTTTCTGCCGTAAGGGTGGTGTCATCTGCATATCTGAGGTTATTGATATTTCTCCTGAAAATCTTGATATTTCTTCCAGGCTCTAAGTACTTGGATTAAAGTGAAATGGATTAATAAGTCTAGTTTTAAGTAGATAAAGGAGTGTCTATATTTTACTGCATCTAAGACTAGAAAGAGAAGGGAAAAGTTAGCATTTAAGAAGAGTTCAAATAGCTTGAGGTAAAGCTAACAGATATTGATGAGGAAGAGGAAAGAAAAAAGAAATACCAAGTCTCAGTTAGCACATATTGGGTTCTATTTTGCCAGGATTTGGTCTGCTTTCCCCTAGGAGAGTCTGCACAGAATTAACACTTGTTAAATGTGTGACTTAACATTAGAAGTAAAAGGCAGTTCAGAAAACCAGAGCTCCTAGTGTCCAAAAAGCATTCAGACTTAAAATAAGAAGTGTCCAATAAACACTCTTACATATGAGACAGAATAAAAACAGAAACTTGGCAACCATAAAATTGACTCTAGGAACTGAATCAAAATTAATCATTGCAAGGCCCTGTACTAGGCAAAATAGTAGTGGTGGTAATAAATTGATGAATTAAACCTACTCTTTGTCTTCAAATAGCCAAAAATATATTTGGACCCTTTATATAAAAATATCTAACCTTCTAAAGAATAAGAGTAGTGAAGAGTCTCTCTATTGTATATTGAAACATAGTCCAAAGGTATAATAATTTAAACAATGTGAGTCTAAAGTAAAAGCAGACAGACATATCAATAAAAAATAGGCAGCATATTAGTGGTCTCAGTTCTTTTGTCCTCTATATATAAAACCAGGAGTGAAAATGTTAGAACATGTGGTATTTTTATTTATTAGTTTTTCTGACAAACCTTCATACTATTTTCCACAGTGGTTGCACCAATATATATTCTCACCAACAGTGTATGTGTATTCCCTTTACCTCATATCCTCAGCAACAGTTGTTATTTGTATTGTTTTTAATGAAATCCATTCTAACAGGTGAGAAGTAATATCTCATTGTGGTTTTGATTTGCGTTTCTCTAATAAACAGTGATATTGAGGATCTTTTCATGTGCCTATCAGTCATGTGCATTTGCTCTTTGGAAAAAATGTCTATTCAGTTCTTATGCCTATTTTTAAATAGGTTGTTTGTTTTTGATGTTGAGTTCTATGAACTCTTTATATATATTTGGCTATTATAACCCCTTATCAGTCATATCATTTGCAATTATGTCCTCCCATTGATCAGACTGTATTTTTGTTTTGTCAATGGTTTCTTTTGTTGTGCAAAAGGTTTTAAGTTTAATTAGGATCCACTTGTTTATATTTGCATTTATTTCCTTTGTTGTAGAGATAGATTCAAAAAAATATTGCTATGATTTATGTCAGAGTGCTCTATGTTTTCCTTTAGGAGTTACATGATTTTCAGTCTTACACTTAGGTCTTTAATCTATTTTGTGTTTATATACAGTAGTGTTAGAGAATGTTCCAATCTCATTCTTTTCCATGGATATGCTCACTTTTTCCAGCACTATTTATTGAAAAGACTGTCTTTTCTATATTGTATAACCTTGTCTCCTTTTTCATGGATTAATTGACCATAAGCAGATGGGTTTATTTCTGGGCTCTCTATTCCCTTCCATTGATCTATATATGTATTTTTGTGCCAGGATTGTACTGTTTTGATTACTGTATCATTATAATGTAGTCTAAAATAAGGGAGCATGATTCCTCTGGCTCTGTTCTTCCTCAAAATTGGTTATTTTGAGGTTATTGGTTATTCAGAGTTTTTTGGTTTTTTTTTTTCCGTACAAATTTTAAAATTACTTTTTTGTTGTTCTTTGGAAAATGTCATTGGTGTTTTAATAGGGATTGCATTTAATTTGTAGATGTCTTGGAGAGTATGGTCAAAAAACAAAATAATTCTAAAATATATATGCATCCCAATGTTCATAGCAGCATCATTACATGAGAAATCAAAATGCAAACACATTTGCTTCCATAAGTATGTTCACTACAACACTGATAGCAATTATTTGGATGGAACCAAAATGTCTATCAGTGGGAAACCAATTGAATAAGCTATAATTCATTCTTACAAGAGAAAAATGCTCACTCATTCTTTAAATGAGGTAAAAGTGTATATGCCAACATAGAATGGTCCACAAGACTTATTTTTAAGTGGAGAAAGTACTCACAACAGGTTATACATAATATAACCCTGTTAGTATTAACAGGTGTTTGATTCAGTTCAGTTCAGTTCAGTCACTCAGTGTTGTCCAACTCTTTGCGACTGTGTGAATCACAGCAAGCCAAGCCTCCCTGTCCATCACCAACTCCCAGAGCTTGCTCAAACTCATGTCTATCGAGTCAGTGATGCCATCCAACCATCTCATCCTCTGTTATCCCCTTCTCCTCCTGTCCTCAATCCCTCCCAGCAACAGGGTCTTTTCCAGTTAGTCACCTCTTCGCATGAGTTGACCAAAGTATTGGAGTTTCAGCTTTAGCATCAGTCCTTCCAATGAACACCCAGGACTGATCTCCTTTAGGATGGACTTGTTGGACCTCCTTGCAGTCCAAGAGACTCTCAACAGTCTTCTCTAACACCACAGTTCAAAAGCATCAATTCTTCAGCGCTCAGCTTTCTTCACAGTCCAACCTTCATCTCCATACATGACTACTGGAAAAACAATAGCCTTGACTAGACGGACCTTTGTTGGCAAAGTAATGTCTCTGCTTTCCAATATGCTATCTAGGTTGGTCATAACTTTCCTTCCAAGGAGTAAGCATCTTTTAATTTCATGGCTGCAATCACCATCTGCACTGATTTTGGAGCCCCCAAAATAAAGTCTGACACTGTTTCCACTGTTTCCCCATCTATTTCCCATGAAGCAATGGGACCAGATGCCATGATCTTCGTTTTCTGAATGTTGAGCTTTAAGCCAACTTTTTCACTCTCCAATTTCACCTGCATCAAGAGGCTTTTTAGTTCCTCTTCACTTTCTGCCATAAGGGTGGTTTCATCTGCATATCTGAGGTTATTAATATTTCTCCCAGCAATCTTGATTCCAGCTTGTGCTTCTTCCAGCCCAGTGTTTCTCATGATGTACTCTGCATAGAATTTAAATAAGCAGGGTGACAATATACAGCCTTGATGAACTCCTTTTCCTGTTTGGAACCAGTCTGTTGTTCCGTGTTCAGTTCTAACTGTTGCTTCCTGACCTGTATATAGGTTTCTCAAGAGGCAGGTCAGCTGGTCTGGGACTCCCATCTCTTTCAGAATTTTTCAAAGTTTATTGTGATCCACACAGTCAAAGGTTTTGGCATACTCAATAAAGCAGAAATAGATATTTTTCGGGAACTCTCTTGCTTTTTCCATGATCCAGCGGATGTTGGCAATTTGATCTCTGGTTCCTTTGCCTTTTCTAAAAGCAGCTTGAACATCTGGAAGTTCACGATTCACATATTACTGAAGCCTGGCTTGGAGAATTTTGAGCATTATTTTACTAGCATGTGAGATGAGTACAATTGTGCAGTAGTTTGAGCATTCTTTGGCATTGCCTTTCTTTGGGATTGGAATGAAAGCTGACCTTTTCCAGTCCTGTGGCCACTGCTGAGTTTTCCAAATTTGCTGGCATATTGAGTGCAGCACTTTCACAGCATTATCTTTCAGGATTTGAAGTAGCTCACCTGGAATTCCATCACCTCCACTAGCTTTGTTCGTAGTGATGCTTTCTAAGGCCCACTTGACTTCACATTCCAGGATGTCTGGTTCTAGGTGAGTGATCACACCATCATGATTATCTGGGTCGTGAAGATCTTTTTTGTACAGTTCTTCTGTGTATTCTTGCCACCTCTTCTTAACATCTTCTGCTTCTGTTAGGTCCATACCATTTCTGTCCTTTATCAAGCCATCTTTGCATGAAATGTTCCCTTGGTATCTCTAATTTTCTTGAAGAGATCTCTAGTCTTTCCCATTCTGTTGTTTTCTTCTATTTCTTTTCATTGATTGCTGAGGAAGGCTTTCTTATCTCTCCTTGCTATTCTTAGGAACTCTGCATTCAGATGCTTATATCTTTCCTTTTCTCCTTTGCTTTTTGCTTCTCTTCTTTTCACAGCTATTTTAAGGCCTCCTCAGACAATCATTTTGCTCTTTTGCATTTCTGTTCCATGGGGATGGTCTTGATCCCTGTCTCCTGTACAATGTCACGAACCTCCGTCCATACTTCATCAGGCACTCTGTTTATCAGATCTCGTCCTTTAAATCTATTTCTCACTTCCACTGTATAATCATAAGGGATTTGATTTAGGTCGTACCTGAATGGTCTAGTGGCTTTCCCTACTTTCTTCAATTTAAGTCTGAATTTGGCAATAAGGAGTTCATGATCTGAGCCACAGTCAGCTTCCTGTCATGTTTTTGCTGACTGTATAGAGCTTCTCCATCTTTGGCTGCAAAGAATATAATCAATCTGATTTCGGTTTTGACCATCTGGTGATGTCCATGTGTAGAGTCTTCTCTTGTGTTGTTGGAAGAGGGTGTCTGCTATGACCAGTGCGTTCTCTTGGCAAAGCTCTATTAGCCTTTTCCCTGCTTCATTCTGTACTCCAAGGCCAAATTTGCCTGTTACTCCAGGTGTTTCTTGACTTCCTACTTTTGCATTCCAGTCCCCTATAATGAAAAGGACATCTTTTTTGGGTTTTAGTTCTAAAAGGTCTTGTGTGTCTTTGTAGAACCGTTCAGCTTCTTCAGTGTTACTGGTTGGGGCATAGACTTGGACTACTGTGATATTGAATGGTTTGCCTTGGAAATGAACAGAGATCATTCTCTCATTTTTGAGATTGCATCCACGTACTGCATTTTGGACTCTTTTGTTGACCATTATGGCTACTCCATTTCTTCTAAGGGATTACTGCCCGCAGTAGTAGATATAATGGTCATCTGAATTAAATTCACCCTTTCTCATCCATTTTAGTTCGCTGATTCCTAGAATGTCAACGTTCACTCTTGCCATCTCCTGTTTGACCACTTCCAATTTGCCTTGATTCATGGACCTGACATTCCAGGTTCCTATGCAATATAGCTCTTTACAACATTGGACCTTGCTTCTATCACCCGTCACACCCACAACTGGGTATTATTTTTGCTTTCCCTTCATTCTTTTTGGAGTTATCTTTCCACTGATCTCCAGTAGTATATTGGGCACCTACCAACCTGGGGAGTTCCTCTTTCAGTATCCTATCATTTTGCCTTTTCACACTGTTCATGGGGTTCTCAAGGCAAGAATACTGAAGTGGTTTGCCATTCCCTTCTCCAGTGGGCCACATTCTGTCAGACCTCTCCACCATGACCTGCCCTTCCTGGGTGGCCCCACATGGCATGGATTAGTTTCATTGAGTTAGACAAGGCTGTGATTCGTGTGATCAGACTGGCTAATTTTCTGTGATTATGGTTTTAGTGTGTCTGCCCTCTGATGCCCTCTAGCAACACCTACCATCTTACTTGGGTTTCTCTTACCTTGGACGTGGGGGTATCTCTTCACGGCTGCTCCAGCAAAGCACAGCAGCTGCTCCTTAAGTTGGTGAGGGGTATCTCCTCATGGCTGCCCCTCCTGACCTTGAAAGTGGAGTAGCTCCTCTCGGCCCTCCTGCACCCCTGCAGCCACTGCTCCTTGGACATGGGGTTGCTCCTCTCGGCGACCTCCCCTGACCTCGGGCGTGTGATAGCTCCTCTTGGCCGCTGCCCTGACCTTGGGTGTGTGGTAGCTCCTCTCAGCTGCCGCCCCTGACCTCAGATGTGGGGTAGCTCATCTCAGCTGCTGCCCCTGACCTCGGACCTGGGGTAGCTCCTCTAGGCCGCTCCTGTGCCGTCGTAGCTGGCACTCTTGGTTGCCACCCCTGACCCTGGGCGAGGGGTAGCTCCTCTCGGCCATGCTTCTGCCTGATCCATCGCAGCCAGCGTGCTTATGATTATGTGGTGTTTTATTATGCACAGTAAATTTTTGGAAGTATATACTGTCAACTACAAATTGGCACTTACCAAGAGCACTGCCAATGACTGAACAACAAAGGCATTTGCCATCTGCCTCCATGGAGATTGAACCCCAAGATGCATATAGCTGTTGACTTTCAACAATCCCTGAGGGAGTTTGGGGTGGATGAGGCAATCTGCTCCAGGGAATCTGGTGGGACAGGTCTTTAGACAGTTGGTTGTTTTTAGGAACATATTTTATGATCTCAATCCTTGAATCTCCTCATATCTAGAGAAGTGTTAAATCCCTTCATGGTTACATCAGACCTTCACGACTAACAAAAAACCTTTTGTAAATTGAGTGCTTCATGGTACTGAACTCTCCCTTCCCCAAAACCTTATGTATTGCCTCCCAGGCTGCAGTCCTCATTTTGCCCCAAATAAAACTTAACTCACAACTCTCAAATTGTACATTGTTTTTTAGTCGACAATACAACAAATTATTGTAGTCATTCCTCCCTGGGAGTAGAAATGAGAAATCCAGAACAGGGTTGGGAAACTTTTACTTTTTATTTCATACCTTTTGAAATAACTCACCAATGAAGGTTGGCTTGACCATGACAAAGTTGTAGAAAGAGTGAAGAGGAGAAAGACTGGGAAGAGCCACTATATTTGATGATTTCAGAGTCACTAGGAGGCTTGACTAGAATAAATTTTTAGAATGGTGGGAACATAAGACAGACTGCAGATAAAGAAAATCCCGGTAACAAGAGTAGGTTACTTTTGAAAATTCTGATAATAAAAAGAGGAAAAAACAGAATTGTTGCTAGTGATAATGACAAAGATAAATTAGGGACTCAGGCCAGGATTTTTATTATTGTAATTTTAAAGGGCTTATAGAGCTGAGCTTGTTTATAAGTCAAGTCTGTGGAAAGAGAGATATATTGATGAAGGTAAAAGTGAGCACTTTATTTATTTTTTTTATTTTATTTTTAAACTTTACAATGTATTAGTTTTGCCAAATATCGAAATGAATCCACCACAGGTATACATGTGTTCCCCATCCTGAACCTTCCTCCTTCCTCCCTCCCCATACCATCCCTCTGGGCCGTCCCAGTGCACCAGCCCCAAGCATCCAGTATCGTGCATTGAAACTGGACTGGCAATTCATTTCATACATGATATTATACATGTTTCAATGCCATTCTCCCAAATCTTCCCACCCTCTCCCTCTCCAACAGAGTCCATAAGAAGTGAGCACTTTAAAAGTCTCAGAACAAAGCCAAAACTAAGGGGGAAATAACCTTAAGCATTCTAAGGGAGCAGCTGAAAGAAGACACTGATAGACAGGCTCTCCCTTGAGAGCAATACGGAGAGAGCATGAACTCAGAGAACCATGGGGAACAACAGCTGACATCTGGGGCAGCAGACTATCAAATAGGATGAGCACAGAAAAGCACTTTCTTGACATGGACAAGAGAGGGATTTTTTAAGTGTAGGAAAGAAGCTTCATGAGGAAGAAAAATCAAAAGTGAACTCTAAAAAATCAAGAAGAGAGCTAGAGAAAAGGAAATTTAGGTACAGAAATTCAAATATATGTCATTAATCTTGGAGGTAAAGGAGAAAGGAGAAATATATGTATTGACAAAAGACACTTCATTTAAAGGAAATGAAATAAGGAGCAGAGAATCAAAGGCATACCAGGTTAGATTCCAAAATATGTTTTAATATTATTATTAATAACATTATTGATACATTTTGGAACTTTCCACAAAGTTTTCTTCAAGACTTCAAACATTTTCATTCTGTACTTCTACTTTCCCAAAAGCACTTTGAAGTTGGCCCCTGTGCACGTTCATGTAGTCTAGTTAACTGGGAGTCTTTGGCTTCATGTGCAAGGAACTTTAAGCTCATAAGGGTAAGCTCCATTTAAATGAACAAGTCTGCATTTTTCCATGCCTTATTCAAAGGGTTAGGGCAAGATAAACCCAAATGTACTATTTTAATAGAAACTATGTCTCCCTTGGACTCTCAAGACAACCCTCTACTGAAAACTCTATTGAGGCTACCCTCCTTGGCCTCTGCTTCTCAGATTCAAGATTTATCTTCCAATAACAGTTTTTACTTCTTTGACCTATTTCTCAACAAAGTGCATCCTTCTTTTCCATTTTCACATGCAGGGGCTTTATTTTCATGATAGACTGTATCTCTTCACAGTGTCATGCATGGCATGATCCTTGAGAAAGTCTAATGTGATATGACAGATTACACAGCCAGAAAAAGCCAAAAAGAAAATCTCAAAGTGACCTTTCTTAAAACACAGAAGACTACACAACTATTTCCTCAAACCTAAAAAATTTCATGAGATGAAAGAGGCTAATAGCCTTTGTATGGTAAAACTAGTCAAGTCATTTAGAAAAAAAAAATCTTGATGAGCCCATGCACTTTTTAATAATATATACAAACAAAATCCACTTTATTTAGATAGCTATTCAATAATTCAGTGTTTTCATTGAAAAGAAAAAATCTCATATGACTGTATTTTCCCAAATCCTCATCCTGTTCAAGAAACATTTTAGAGAGGAAGCTGAATATAAGAGTTAGGAATCCAGCATCACTCATTTTCTTACTAGTATGGGAATTAGTTATAAGAACATATTGTGAAACACTAATAATGAGGAAAATGTGTAAAAGACTATTAAAGAATGAAAAAATGCTTAGGTCAGTGCTGGACACATAACATTTGAATATGAATGTAAGAATTTACTTCTAATTTCACTACAAAAAATCATTAGAAATCAATGACTGAAAAATCACTGGAGTTCACAAAGGGCTGGAAATAGTTTATATTACCACCAGCAAGAATAGGAAGACTTTGTGATGCATGGATCATAGAATAAACTCCCCAAAGGGAACTGTCTTAGTATTGTAGCTAAACTAGTTCTATACCCACACTAGCAAAGCTGAAAATCAAGACTAAATGATGTGATTTCACGTAACATAATTGTATGTAGGAAATAATTCCAAGACTATTTAAAGGAGTAGAACATAGCCCAGCACTGGGCAGTATAAAATTCACATGAGTTTGCTCAAATCCATGTCCATTGAGTCAGTGATGCCATCCACACATCTCAGCTTCTGTCAACCCCTTCTTCCCCCACCCTCAATCTTTCCCAGAATCAGGGTCTTTTCCAGTGAGCTGGCTCTTCATATCAGATGGCCAAAGTACTGGAGCTTCAGCTTCAGCATCAGTCCTTCCAATGAATATTCAGGGTTGATTTTCTTTAGGATTGACTAGTTTGATCTCCATGCTGTCCAAAGGACTCTCAAGAATCTTTTCCAGCACCAAAATCTAACCAAAATTTGAAAGGATCAATTTTGAGGGGCTCACTCTTTTTATGGTATATCTCTCACATCTGTACAGAAATACTGACTTTGCCTATACTGACCTTTGTCAGCAAAGTGATGTCTCTGTTTTTTTTTTTGTTTTTTTTTCAAGATTAACTCAGAAGTTTTATTTTATTTATTTATTTATTTTGCCATACATTGCCATGAATCTGCCATGGATGTACATGTGTCCCCCAACCTGAACCCCCCTCCCAACTCCTTCCCTATCCCATCCCTCTGGGTTATCCCACTGCACCAGCACCGAGCACCCTGTCTCATGCATTGAACCTGGAATGGCAATTCATTTCACATATGATAATTTACATGTTTCAATGCCATTCTCCCAAATCATCCCACCCTCGCCCTCTCCCACAGAGTCCAAGAGACTATACATCTGTGTCTCTTTTGCTGTCTCATATACAGGGTTATCATTACCATCTTTCTAAATTCCATATATATGCATTAGTATACTGTATTGGTGTTTTCCTTTCTGGATTCACTTCACTCTGTATAATAGGCCCCAGTTTCATTCACCTCATTAGAACTGATTCAAATATGTTCTTTTTAATGGCCAAGTAATACTCCATTGTGTATATGTACCACAGCTTTCTTATCCACGCGTCTACTGATGGACATCTAGGTTGCTTCCATGTCCTGGCTATTACAAACAGTGCTGCGATGAACATTCGGGTACATATGTCTCTTTCAATTCTGGTTTCCTCGGTTTGTATGCCCAGCAGTGGGATTGCTGGGTCACATGGCAGTTCTATTTCCAGTTTTTTAAGGAATCTTCACACTGTTCTCCATAGTGGCTGTACTAGTTTGCATTCCCACCAACAGTGTAAGAGGATTCCCTTTTCTCCACATCCTCTCCAGAATTTATTGCTTGTAGACTTTTGGATAGTAGCCATTCTGACTGGCATGAAATGGTACCTCATTGTGGTTTTGATTTGCATTTCTCTGATAATGAGTGATGTTGAGCATCTTTTAATGTGTTTGTTAGCCATCTGTATGTCTTCTTTGGAGAAATGTCTGTTAGTTCTTCAGCCCAATTTTTGATTGGATCGTTTATTTTTCTGGAATTGAGCTGCAGGTGTTGCTTGTTTATTTTTGAGATTAATTCTTTGTCTGTTTTGATTTCTGTGTTTCTGATGGGTCTGTTAACATTTTCTATTTCTTCCTGGTTCAGTTTTGGAAAGTTGTACTTTTCTAAGAATTTGTCCATTTCTTCCAAATTGTCCATTTTATTGGCATATAGTTGCTGATAATAGTCTCTTATGATCCTTTGTATTTCTGTGTGGTCTGTTGTGATTTCTCCATTTTCATTTCTAATTTTGTTGCTTTGATTTTTCTCCCTTTGTTTCTTGAAGAGTCATGGCTAATGGCTTGTCAATTTTATTTATCTTCTCAAAGAACCAGCTTTTGGCTTTGCTGATTTTGGCTATGCTCTCCTTTCTTTCTTTTGCATTTACTTCTGCCCTTATTTGTATCATTTCTTTCCTTCTACTAACCCTGGGGTGCTCCATTTCTTCCTTTTCTAGTTGTTTTAGGTGTAGAGTAAGGTCATTTGTTTGACTTTTCTCTTGTTTCTTGAGGTAAGCTTGTATTGCTATTAACCTTCCCCTTAGCACTGCTTTTACCAAGTCCCATAGGTTTTGGGTTGCTGTGTTTCCATTTTCATTGTTTCTACAAATATTTTGATTTCTCTTTTGGTTTCTTTGGTGATTTGTTGGTTATTCAGTAGCGTGTTGTTCAGCCTCCATATGTTGGAATTTTTAATAGTTTTTCTCCTGTAATTGACATCTAATCTTAGTGGATAGTTGTCAGCAAAGATGATTGGAATGATTACAATTTTTTTGAATTTACCAAGGCTAGATTTATGGCCCAGGATGTGATCTATCCTGGAGAAGGTTCTGTGTGCACTTGAGAAAAAGTTGAAATTCATTGTTTTGGGGTGAAATGTCCTATATATATCAGTTAGGTCTAACTAGTGTATTGTATCATTTAAAGTTTGCGTTTCCTTGTTAATTTTCTATTTAGTTGATCTATCCATAGGTGTGAGTGGGGTATTAAAGTCTCCCACTATTATTGTGTTATTGTTAATTTATTACTTTCATACTTGTTAGCATTTGCCTTACATATTGTGGTGCTCCTATGTTGGGTGCATATTTATTTATAATTGTTATATCTTCTTGGATTGATCCTTTGATCATAATGTAGTGTCCATCTTTGTCTCTTTTCACAGCCTTTGTTTTAAAGTCTATTTTATCTGATATGAGTATTACTACTCCTGCTTTCTTTTGGTCTCTATTTGCAAGGAATATATTTTTCCAGCCCTTCACTTTCAGTCTGTATGTGTCCCTTGTTTCGAGGTGGGTCTCTTGTAGACAACATATATAGGGGTCTTGTTTTTTTATCCATTCAGCCAGTCTTTGTCTTTTGGTTGGGGCATTCAACCCATTCACATTTAAGGTAATTATTGATAAGTATGGTCCCATTGCCATTTACTTTGTTGTTGTGGGTTCGAGTTTATACACCCTTTCTGTGTTTCCTGTCTAGAGAAGATCCTTTAGCGTTTGTTGGAGAGCTGGTTTGGTGGTGCTGAATTCTCTCAGCTTTTGCTTGTCTGTAAAGCTTTTGATTTGTCCTTCTTTTTGAATGAGGTCCTTGCTGGGTATAGTAATCTGGGCTGTAAGTTCTTTTCTTTCATCACTTTAAGTATGTCCTGCCATTCCCTTCTGACCTGAAGAGTTTCTATCGAAAGAATAGCTGTCATCCTTATGGGAATCCCCTTGTGTGTTATTTGCTGCTTTTAATGTTTGTTTTTTGTGTTTGACCTTTGTTAATTTGATTGATATGTGTCTTGGGGTGTTTTGCCTTGGGTTTATCCTGTTTGAGACTCTCTGAATTTCTTGGACTTGGGTGTCTATTTCCTTCCCCATTTTAAGGAAGTTTTCAACTATTAGCTCCTCAAGTATTTTCTTATGGTCTTTCTTTTTGTCTTCTTCTTCTGGGACTCTTATGATTTGAATGTTGGGGTGTTTCACATCATCCCAAAGGTCTCGGAGGTTGTCCTCATTTCTTTTAATTCTTTTTTCTTTTTTCCTCTCTGCTTCATTTATTTCTACCATTCTATCTTCTACCTCACTTATCCTATCTTCTGCCTCTGTTATTCTACTGTTGTTTCCCTCCAGAGTGTTTTTTATCTCATTTATTGCATTATTCATTATATATTGACACTTTTTTATTTCTTCTAGGTCCTTGTTAAACCTTTCTTGCATCTTCTCGATCCTTGTCTCCAGGCTGTATATCTGAAACTCCATTTTGTTTTCAAGATTTTGGGTCATTTTCATCATCATTATTCAGAATTCTTTATCAGGTATATTCCCTATCTCTCCTTCTTTTGTTTGGTTTGGTGGGCATTTATCCTGTTTCTTTACTTCTGGGTATTTATCTGCCTCTTCATCTTGTTTATATTGCTGTGTTTGGGGTGGCCTTTCTGTATTCTGGCAGTTTGTGGTTCCTATTTATTGTGGAGGTTCCTCACTGTGGGTGGGGTTGGATGGGTGGCTTGTCAAGGTTTCCTAGTTAGGGAAGCTTGTGTTGGTGTTGTGGTGGGTGGAACTGGATTTCTTCTCTCTGGAGTGCAATGCAGTGTCCAATAATGAGTTTTGAGATGTCAGTGGCTTTGGTGTGACTTTGGGCAGCCTGTATATTGAATCTCAGGGCTATGTTCCTGTGTTGCTGGAGAATTTGCGTGATATGTCTTGCTTGGAACTTTTTGGCCCTTGGGTGGTGCTTGGTTTCAGTGTAGGTATGAAGGAGTTTGATGAGCTCCTGTTGATTAATGTCCCCTGGAGTCAGGAGTTCTCTGGTGTTCTCAGGATTTGGACTTAAGCCTCCTGCTTCTGGTTTTCAGTCTTATTTTTACAGTAGCCTCAAGACTTCTCCATCTATACAGCACTGATGATAAAATATCTAGGTTAATGATGAAAATTTTCTCCACAGTGAGGGACACCCAGAGAGGTACAAAGAGTTACATGCAGAAGCTAAGAGGGAGGAGGGAGATAGAGGTGACCAGGAAGAGAAGAGGGGAAATCAAAAGGGGAGAGAGCAAGCTAGCCAGTAATCACTATCCTTTGTGCTCTCCACAGTCTGGATCCCTCAGAGATGTTCACGGAGTTACACAGAGAAGGGAAGAGGGGGGAAGGAGACAGAAGTGGCCAGGAGGATAAAAGGGGGAATCAAAAGGAGAGCGACAGACCCAGCTAGTAATGAGTTCCCTAAGCGTTCTCCACAGCCTGAAAAACACAAAGAGATTCACAGAGTTGGGTACAGAAGAAAAGGGGGGAGGGATATAGAGGCGACCTGGTGGAGAAAAAGTAGAGTCAAAAGGAGGAGAGAGCAATCAAACCAGTGATCTCGCTCCCAAGTAAAAATGGGTACTGAAGACTGGGTTCTTAAAGGTACAAAGTTGATAACAAATACCAAAAAGCAAAGATTAAAAATCTAGAGTAGAGGTTAGATTCTCAAAAATACAATATTAAAAAAAAGTCACAAAAATTATAATATATATATATATATATGAAGTTTGCTTTAAAAATAGGTTATTTTTTTTGCAAGGTAATAGTAGGTTATAAAAATGAAAATTAAAGGTGTAATAGAGGACTTAAAATTTTTAAAAATTAATTTAACAATGATAATAGTAAAAATATATCTAGGACTTTCTCTGGAGCTGTTGTGGTTATGTGGGGTCAGTTCATTTTCAGATAATTCCTTTATCCGGGTTATACTTCTCAAGGTCTACAGGCCCCTTCCTATGTAGATGGTGCTAAGCTACAGGGTTTTAATCTATTGCACCTGTCACTTCCAAAGCAGCTCCCTTTGTTTATTTTAGCTTCTTCTGTTTGCTGGTCTCTTCAGTGTTTAATTTCTGCCGTGGCACAAGGAGGGCAGTGGTGGTCACTTTTTTTAGGCACACTTGTTCAGTCATGCTGTGGGGAGGGAGGAACACTGCCAACAAATATCACTGGTGTGTGTGGAGAGTGTGCACAGTGTTTCAGCCGCAATGGGTTTGCCCCCACTCACGGTGTGTGCACTTTCCCAGTCTACACTGCTCAGGCTCTAGGGTGCTCTGCCGGGAACTGTCTGATTCGGGCCCTGTGTTGCATGCATTCTCCAGGTCTAAGCCACTCAGGTTCAGGTTCTTGGGTACTCCACAAAGGCACACACTTGGTTGGGCCTGCGTTTTTTGCCCGTCCCAGGTCCGAGCAGCTCAGGTAACCAGGTGCTTGGCAAGCGCAGTCGCCCCTAGTTGAAGGCTGCATCTTATCACCTACCCTGTCCCAGCTGCTTGATTTTCTGGGTGTACAACAGGTGCGCCTTCTCAGGTGTGCCGTGTGTCTCTTCCAGGGAGCTGATCTCTGGCTGTGACCCTTCCGGCAGATGTTGACCATCCAGAATACCAAGAAGTCTTGGTTAGCAAAGAAGTCTGCTTGCAGTTTGGTAGACAATGCCTCTCTGGGGCTGTGATTGCCCCTTCTGGCTCTGGCTGCCCTCACCTGCCTGTCTCTGGCCGAGGATGGGCTGGTCTGCAGCCAGCTACCTCTGCTCAGTCCTTTGTTCTGTGAGCCAGCCTGGCAGTGTCTTAGGTTAGGGCTTTCGCGGGATAGCTATCCCACAGTCTGGGATGCTATCTCAAGCTAGTTCCCTCAGATTGCCCTCGCAGCATTCAGGCCCGGTTCTTACCCTAAGCAATGCAGCCCACACCTCCCTGTCGAGCCCCAGCTTGTTAGTGGGGATGTGAGCATCTGGGCTGCTGCTCCACTGGGAGTTGCTGTTAGGCAGGTAATTTGTGGGTTTTAATTATATATTTATTTTTCCTCCCAGTTATATTGCCCTCTGAGATTCCAAGGCTCACCACAGACCTGACAGAGAGAGTGTTTGCTGGTGTTTGGAAACTTCTCTCTTTTTTAAGACTCCCTTCCTGGGATGCATCTCCATCCCTACCTCTTTTGTCTCTCTTTTTATCTTTTATATTTTGTCCTACCTCCTTTCGAAGACAATGGGCTGCCTTTCTGGGTGCCTGATGTCCTCTGCCAGCATTCAGAAGTTGTTTTGTGGAATTTGCTCCACATTCAAATGTTCTTTTGATGAATTTGTGGGGGAGAAAGTGGTCTCCCCATCCTATTCCTCTTCCATCTTAGGACCACACCCCAGTCTCTGCTTCTTAATATGATGTCTAGATTTGTCATAGCTTTTCTTCCAAGAAGAAAGCATCTTTTAATTTCATGGCTGCAGTCACCATCTGTAGTGATTTTGGAGCCCAAGAAAATAAAATCTAGAAAAGCTAGGGAAATAAAAACAAATAAAATCCAAAGAAAAGGAAGAAAGAAATCATAAAGATCAGAGCAGACATAAATGAAACAGAGACAAAGAAAACAATAGAAAAGATCAATAAAATTAAAAGCTGGTTCTTTGAAAAGATAAATAATATTGATAAATCTTTAGCCAAACTCATTAAGAAAAAGATTTGCTCAAATCAATAAAATTAGGAATGAAAAAGGACAACTTACAATAGACACCACAGAAATCCAAAGGGTCATGAAAGACTACTATACTAGTTTGCCAAAACAATTATATGCCACCCCCCCCCAAAAAAAATGGACAACTTAGAAGAAATGGGCAAATTCTTAGGAAGGTAGGCTCTCCTAAGAGTAAATCAGGAAGAAATAGAAAATATGAACAGACTAATCACAAGTTGGAGAAAGAAATGGCAACCCACTCAAGTATTCTTGCCTGGAGAATCCCATGGACAGAAGAGCCTGGGGAGCTACAGTCCATGGGGTCACAAAAGAGTTGGACACAACTTAGCAGTTAAAAACAATCACAGGTACTGAAATTGAAACTGTGATTTAAAATCTTCCAACAAGCAAAAGTCCAGGATCAGATGGCATCACAGGCAAATTCGATCAAATTTTTAGAGAAGAGTTAACATCTATCCTTTAGAAGCTATTCCAAATACTGCAGGGTAAGGAAGACTCACACATATTCTACGAGGCCACTATCATCAAAACCAGACATCACAAAAAAGAAAATTATTGGCCATTAAAACCGATGAACATAAATGCACGGTCAACAAAAGAGTCCAAAATGCAGTACTTGGATGCAATCTCAAAAACGACAGAATGATCTCTGTTCGTTTCCAAGGCAAACCATTCAATATCATGGTAATCCAAGTCTGCCCCAACCAGTAACGCTGAAGAAACTGAAGTTGAATGTTTCTATGAAGACCTACAAGACCTTTTAGAACTAACACCCAAAAAAGATGTCCTTTTCATTATAGGGGACTGGAATGCAAAAGTAGGAAGTCAAGAAACACCTGGAGTAAAAGGCAAATTTGGCCTTGGAATACAGAATGAAGCAGGGAAAAGGCTAATAGAGCTTTGCCAAGAGAACGCACTGGTCATAGCAGACACCCTCTTCCAACAACACAAGAGAAGACTCTACACATGGACATCACCAAATGGTCAACACCGAAATCAGATTGATTATATTCTTTGCAGCCAAAGATGGAAAAGCTCTATAGAGTCAGCAAAAACACAACAGGGAGCTGACTGTGGCTCAGATCATGAACTCCTTATTGCCAAATTCAGACTTAAATTGAGGAAACGAAGGAAAACCACTAGATCATTCAGGTACGACCTAAATCAAATCCCTTATGATTATACAGTGGAAATGAGAAATAGATTTAAGGGACTAGATGTGATAGACAGAGTGCCTGATGAAGTATGGACGGAAGTTCGTGACATTGTACAGGAGACAGGGATCAAGACCATCCCCATGGAAAACAAATGCAAAAAAGAACAATGGCTGTCTGAGAAGGCCTTGCAAATAGCTGTGAAAAGAGGAGAAGTGAAAAGCAAAGGAGAAAAGGAAAGATATAAGCATCTGAATGCAGATTTCCAAAGAATAGCAAGAAGCAATAAGAAAGCCTTCCTCAACGATCAATGCAAAGAAAAAGAGGAAAACTACAGAATGGGAAAGACTAGAGATCTCTTCAAGAAAATTAGAGATACCAAGGGAACATTTCATGCAAGAATGGGCTCAATAAAGGACAGAAATGGTATGGACCTAACAGAAGCAGAAGATATTAAGAAGAGGTGGCAAGAATACACAGAAGAACTGTACAAAAAAGACCTTCACAACCAAGATAATCACGAAGGTGTGATCACTCACCTAGAGCCAGACATCCTGGAATGTGAAGTCAAGTAGGCCTTAGAAAGCATCACTACAAACAAAGCTAGTGGAGGTGACGGAAATCCAGTTGACCTATTTCAAATCCTGAAAGCTGATGCTGTGAAAGTGTTGCACTAAATATGCCAGCAAATTTGGAAAACTCAGCAGTGGCCACAGGACTGGAAAAGGTCAGCTTTCATTCCAATTCCAAAGAAAGGCAATGCCAAAGAATGCTCAAACTACTGCACAATTGTATTCATCTCACATGCTAGTAAAATAATGCTCAAAATTCTCCAAGCCAGGCTTCAGCAATACGTGAACCATGAAATTCCAGATGTTCAAGCTGGTTTTACAAAAGGTAGAGGAACCAGAGATCAAATTGCCAACGCCTGATGGATCATCAAAAAAGCAAGAGAGTTCCAGAAAAACATCTATTTCTGCTTTATTGACTATGCCAAAGCCTTTGACTGTGTGGATCACAATCAAATGTGGAAAATTCTTCAGGAGATGGGAATACCAGACCACCTGAGCTGCCTCTTGAGAAACCTATATGCAGGTCAGGAAGCAACACTTAGAATTGGACATGGAACAACAGAGTGGTTCCAAATAGGAAAAGGAGTACGTCAAGGCTGTATATTGTCACCCTGCTTATTTAACTTATATGCGGAGTACATCATGAGAAACGCTGGGCTGGAAGAAGCACAAGCTGGAATCAAGATTGCTGGGAGAAATATCAGTAACCTCAGATATGCAGATGACACCACCCTTATGGCAGAAAGTGAAGAGGAACTAGAAAGCCTCTTGATGAAAGTGAAAGAAGTGAGTGAAAAAGTTGGCTTAAAGCTCAACATTCAGAAAATGAAGATCATGGCATCTGGTCCCATCACTTCATTGGAAATAGATGGGGAAACAGTGGAAACAGTGTCACACTTTATTTTGGGGGGCTCCAAAATCAGTGCAGATGGTGATTGCAGCCATGAAATTAAAAGACGCTTACTCCTTCGAAGGAAAGTTATGACCAACCTAGACAGCATATTCAAAAGCAGAGACATTACTTTGCCAACAATGGTCCGTCTAGTCAAGGCTATGGTTTTTCCAGTGGTCATGTGTGGATGTGAGAGTTTTACTGTGAAGAAAGTTGAGTGCCGAAGAATTGATGCTTTTGAACTGTGGTGTCCAGACAACTGTGTTGTCTGTTTTGATCTCTCCATTTTCATTTCTGATTTTGTTGATTGATTCTTTTCCCTTTGTTCTGATGTGTCTGGCCTATTGGTTTTTCAATTTTATGTATCTTTTCAAAGAACCAGCTTTTGGTTTTGCTGATTTTTACTATGGTCTCTTTTGTTTCTTTTGCATTCATTTCTGCCCTAATTTTTAAAATTTCTTTCCTTCTACTAACCCTGGGGTTCTTCATTTCTTCCTTTTCTAGTTGCTTTAGGTGTAGAATTAGGTTATTTATTTGACTTTTTTCTTGTTTCTTGAGGTAAGCTCGCATTGCTCTGAACCTTCCCCTTAGCACTGCTTTTCCAGTGTCCCATAGGTTTTTGGTTGTTGTGTTTTCATTTTCACTGGTTTCTCTGCGTATTTTGATTTCTTTTTTTATTTCTTCTATGATTTGTTGGTTATTCAGAAACATGTTTTTCAGCCTCCATATTTTGGAATTTTTAATAGTCTTTTTCCTGTAATTGACATCTAATCTTACTGCATTGTGGTCAGAAAAGATGATTGGAATGATTTCAATTTTTTTGAAATTACCAAGGCTAGATTTATGGCCCAAGATGTGATCTATCCTTGAGAATGTTCCGTGTGCACTTGAGAAAAAATGAAATTTATTCTTTTGGGGTGAAATATCATATAGATATCAATTGGGTCTAACTGGTCCATTGTGTCATTTAAAGTTTGTGTTTCTTTGTTAATTTTCTGTGTAGTTAGTCTATCCATAGGTGTGAGTGAGGTATTAAAGTCTCCTACTCTTATTGTGTTATTGTTAATTTCCCCTTTCATACTTGTTAGCGTTTGCCTTACATATTGCAGTGTTCCTATGTTGGGTGTATACATATTTATAACTATTATATCTTCTTCTTGGATTGATCCTTTGATCATTATGTAGTGTCCATCTTTGTCTCTTTTCACAGCCTTTGTTTTAAAGTTTATTTTATCTGATATGACTACTGCTTTCTTTTAGTCTCTATTTGCGTGGAATATCTTTTTCCAGCCCTTCACTTTCAGTCCATATGTGTCCCTTTGTTTGAGGTGGGTCTCTTGTAAACAGCATATATAGGGGTCATGTTTTTGTATCCATTCAGCCAGTCTTTGTCTTTCGGTTGGGGCATTCAACCCATTTACATTTAAGGTAATTATTGATAAGTATGAGAGTCCCTTGGACTGCAAGGAAATCTAACCAGTCCATTCTGAAGGAGATCAGCCCTGGGATTTCTTTGGAAGGAATGATGCTAAAGCTGAAACTCCAGTACTTTGGCCACCTCATGCGAAGAGTTGACTCATTGGAAAAGGCTCTGATGCTGGGAGGGACTGGGGGCAGGAGGAGAAGGGGATGACAGAGATTGAGATGGCTGGATGGCATCACTGACTCAATGGACGTGAGTCTGAGTGAATTCCGGGAGTTGGTGATGGACAGGGAGGCCTGGCATGCTGTGATTCAAGGGTCACAAAGAGTCAGCACGACTGAGCGACTGAACTGAACTGAACTGAACTGATGGTCCCATTGCCATTTACTTTGTTGTTTTGGGTTCGAGTTTATACACGCTTTCTGTGTTTCCTATCTAGAGAATTTCCTTTAGCATTTGTAGAATAGCTGGTTTGGTGGTCCTGAATTCTCTGAGCTTTTGCTTGTGTGTAAAGCTTTTTATAAGAGTCGGACACGACTGAGCGACTTCATTTTCACTTTTCACTTTCATGCATTGGAGAAGGAAATGGCAACCCACTCCAGTATTCTTGCCTGGAGAATCCCAGGAACAGGGGAGCCAGGGGGCTGCCATCTATGGGGTCGCACAGAGTCGGACACAACTGAAGCGACTTAGCAGCAGCAGCAGCAAGCTTTTTATTTCTCCTTCATATTTGAATGAGATCCTTTCTGGGTACAGTAATCTGGGCTGTAGTTTTTTTTTTTCTTTCATCACTTTAAGTATGTCCTGCCATTCCCTTCTGGCCTGAAGAGTTTCTATTGAAAGATCAGCTGTTATCCTTATGGGAATCCCCTTGTGTGTTATTTGTTGTTTTTCCCTTGCTGCTTTTAATATTTGTTCTTTGTGTTTGATCTTTGTTAATTTGATTAATATTTGTGTTGGGATGTTTTGCCTTGGGTTTATCCTGTTAGGGACTCTCTGGGTTTCTTGGACTTGGATGTCTATTTCCTTCCCCATTTTAGGGAAGTTTTCAACTCTTATCCCCTCGAGTATTTTCTCATGGCCTTTCTTTTAGTCTTCATCTTCTGGGGCTCCTATGATTCGAATGTTGGGGCATTTCACATGGTCCCAGAGGTCCCTGAGTTTGTCCTCATTTATTTTATTTCCTTTTTCCTCTCTGCTTCATTTATTTCTACCATTCAGTTTTCTACCTCACTTATCCTATCATCTGCCTCTGTTATTTTACTGTTGGTTCCCTCCAGAGTGCTTTTCATCTCATTTATTGCATTATTCATTATTGATTGACTCTTTTATTTCTTCTAGCTCCTTGTAAATAAATAAATTTTTAAAAGAAATAAGTATTTCTCAAAAAAACTGAATAGCTACATGTAAAAACAAATGAAATTAGAATATTCTTTAAAACCTCAAAGCCTCAAAATGGATTAAAGTCCTATATGTTAGACCAGAAGTATAAACCTCTTAGAAGAAAGCATAGAATGCTCTTTGACCTAATTTGCAACAGTATCTTTTTTAATCTTCCTCCTAGAGTAATGGAAATCAAAGCAAAAAATAAATTAGACCTAATCAAACTCAAAAGCTTTTGAACAACAAGGAAACCATAAACAAAACAAAAGGACAATCCACAGAATAGGAGAAAATATTTGCAAATGAAACAACTGACAAGGTATTTATATCCAAAGTTTACAAACAGCTCATGCATCTCAATATCAGAACAAACAAACAACAAAAATGAGAAACAACCCAATTAAAAAATGGGAAAAAGACCTAAATAGACATTTCTCCAAACAGGACATACAGATGCTCAAGAGGCACTTGAAAAGATGCTCATCATCTCTAATCATTAGAAAAATGCAAATCAAAAGTAAAATGAGATATCACCTCACAACAGTCAGAATATCCGTAATCAAAAATCTACAAACAATAAATGCTAGAGGGAGTGTGCAGTAAAAGGAACCCTCCTACACTGTAAGTGGGACTGTAAATTGGTGTATCCACTATGGAGAACAGTTTAGAGCTTCCTTAAGAAACTAAAAATAGAGCTACCATCTGATCCAGCAATCCCACTCCTGTGCATGTTTCCAGAGAAAAATATGGCTTTAAACATTATGTGCACCCCAATGTTCACTGCACCTCTGTTTACAATAGCCAAGACATGGAAACAACTTAATGTTCATCAACAGAGGAATGGATAAATAAGACAAGGTATATATATAGATTGACTATTACCCAGCCAATAAAAATAATGAAATAATGCCATTTTCAGCAACATGAATGGAATTGGAGATTATCGTACTAAGTGAAATAAGTCAAGACAGAGAAAATCAAAGATCATATGTAGAATCTTTAAAAAATTATGCAAATGAACTTATCTATAAAACAGACAGACAGACTTACAGAACAAACTTATGGTTACCAGAAAGATGGGTGAGGAGAATAAACTGGTAGATTGTGATTGATATATAGACACTACTATATATAAAATAGATAATTAATAAGGACCTGCTGTATAACACAGGGAACTCTACCTGATACTCTGTAAAAGCCTATATGGGAAAATAATCTGAAAAATAATGGATATATCTATGCATAACTGAATAACTTGGCTATACAACTGAAACTAACACAACATTGTTAATCAACTATACTCCAATATAAAACAAAAATTAAAAAACTTGATGTACTACAAAGCTATATTAATCAAAATAATATGGTACTAGTATAAATATATAAACAAAGACCAATGAAACAGAATTAAGAGTCCAGAAACCAGCACTTCCATATATGGTGAATTAATATTTGACAATGAATTCAAGAATGCACTATAGGGAAAGGATTGCATCTTCAATAAGTACTGGAAATACTGGAACTTTATCTTACACCATTCACAAATATTTACTCAGAATGTGCTAAAGACATAAACATATGACCTGAAACTGTAACATTCCTAGAAGAAAACATATGGGCAAAACTCTTTGACATTGGTCTTGGCAATGATAATTTGGATATGACACCAAAAGTATAGACAACAAATACAAAAATCAAAAATCAAAAAATACATCAAAACAAAAAGCTTCTGCACAACAAAAAGAACAATCCACAAAATGAAAATGCAACCTGCCAAATAAGAGAAAATATAAACATTACAAATCATACATCTGATAATGGGGCAATATACTATATATATATATATATATATTTGTCTACACTGAATTGTATTTGCAGCATGTGGGATCTAGTTCTCTGACCAGGGATCAAATCCAGGCCACCTGCATTGAAATTGCAGAGTCCCAGCCACTGGACCACCAAGGAAGTCCCTACAAAATATATATTTTTTAAAACTCATATAACTCAGCAAAATAAAACAATCTAATTTTTTAATTGACATAGATACTAAATAAACATTTTTCCAAATATAATACAAATGGTAACAGGTATATGAAAAGATACTCAACATAACCAATCACCAGGAAAATGCAAATCAAAACCATAATGAGATATCACTTCACATCTGACCTGTTAGAGTACCTATCATCAAAATGAAAGGAGATAACAAGTGTTTGTGTGGATGTGAAGAAAAGGAACACTTATTAGCTATTGGTGGGAATGTAAATTGGTACAGTCCCTATAGAAAACTGTATAGAAGTTCCTCAAAAAATAAAAAATAGAACTACCATATGATTCAGTAATTCCAAAATAAATTTAATTAGACCCAAAGGATATATCTTTACTACCTAGGTCATTACGGCATTATTCACAAAAGCCAAGATATAGAAACATTTTTTGTGTTCATAAATGGGAATCCATCAAGAAGATGCAATATATGCATATACATAATGCAATATTATTTAGCTCCAAGAAAGAAGAAAATCCTTCTATTTCCAACAAAATGGATCAAGCTTCAGGGCATCATTCTAAGTTACACAGTCATACTAAGAAAGATAAATACTGATATCACTTTGATGTAGAATCTAAAAAAAGATGAACTCAGAGAAACAGAGAGTAGAATGTGAGTTACCAGGGTTTAAGTGATGGGGGAACTGGGGAGACACTGGCCAAAGCATGCAAATTTTGTTATAAGATAAATAAGTTTGGGAATCTAATGTTAAACATGATGATCATATTTAAGAATATGTGCATGTACATGTGCAAGTGTTCAGTTGCTCAGTCATGTCTAACTCTTTGCAACCCCGTAGGCTATGGCCTGCCAGGTTCCTCTATCCATGGAATTTTCCAGACAAGAATATAGGAGTGAGTTGCCATTTCCTACTCTAGGGGATCTTTCCAACCCAGGCATTAAACTTGCATCTCTTGGACCTCCTGCATTAACAGGATTATTCACCACTGCACCAGCTGGGAAGCCCTTATATTTAATAGTACTGTATTATATACTTGGAAGGAGTTCGTCAAGGCTGTATATTGTCACCATGTTTATTTAACTTATATGCAGAGTACATCATGAGAAACGCTGGACTGGAAGAAACACAAGCTGGAATCAAGATTGCCGGGAGAAATATCAATAACCTCAGATATGCAGATGAAACCACCCTTATGGCAGAAAGTGAAGAGGAACTAAAAAGCCTCTTGATGAAGGTGAAAGTGGAGAGTGAAAAGTTGGCTTAAAGCTCAACATTCAGAAAACGAAGATCATGGCATCCAGTCCCATCACTTCATGGGAAATAGATGGGGAAACAGTGGAAACGATGTCAGACTTTATTTTTCTGGGCTCCAAAATCACTGCAGATGGTGACTGCAGATGGTGACTGCAGCCATGAAATTAAAAGACACTTACTCCTTGGAAGGAAAGTTATGACCAACCTAGATAGCATATTGAAAAGCAGAGACATTACTTTGCCAACAAAGGTTCATCTAGTCAAGGCTGTGGTTTTTCCTGTGGTCATGTATGGATGTGAGAGTTGGACTGTGAAGAAGGCTGAGTGCTGAAGAATTGATGCTTTTGAACTGTGGTGTTGGAGAAGACTCTTGAGAGTCCCTTGGACTGCAAGGAGATCCAACCAGTCCATTCTGAAGGAGATCAGCCCTGGGATTTCTTTGGAAGGAATGATGCTAAAGCTGAAACTCCAGTACTTTGGCCACCTCATGCAAAGAGTTGACTCATTGGAAAAGACCCTGATGCTGGGAAGGATTGGGGGCAGGAGGAGAAGGGGACGACAGAGGATGAGATGGCTGGATGGCATCACTGACTCAATGGACATGAGTCTGGGTGAACTCCGTGAGTTGGTGATGGACAGGGAGGCCTGGTGTGCTGCGATTCATGGGGTCGCAAAGAGTCAGACATGACTGAGTGACTGATCTGATCTGATATACTTGGAAGTTCCTAAAAACATAGATCTTAAATGCTCTCACCACAAAAAAGAAATAGTAATTATATAAGATGATGGCAGTACAGGCTAAAGCTACAGTAATAATTATTTCACAATAATTAAGTGTATCAAAGCAATATATGTTTCACCATAAACTTATACACTGTTATATGTCAAATATATCTCAAGAACGCTGTTATAAAAAAAAGGCATCTGTAGGGTAGAGGGAGAAGGAAAAGGGAAATAGATGTTCTTAGGTTTCCATATTCTAACTGACATTGTAAAATATTGATTATTAATAGACTGGGAAATTTTAAAAGTGTATTTTGTAATTCCTAGGTACAAAGATGTATAGTTAAAATAATAATATATAAGTTAAAATGGACCACTGAAAACTATCAATATTTAAAAAGAAGACTGAAAATGAGATACAGTATAGACTTAAATGTAAACATATCAAAACATCAAATATAAATGATATAAAAACAGCAATTAAAGGAGAACTTATTTGAAAAGATGAAAAAGATATGATTCAATTAAATGTTCTCCACAATAATTTTAAATATATTGATATTGATATGTTAAAGAGAAAAGACATAGCATACAAAGTCAAAAGAAAGCAGATGTGCTTATATTAATATGAAAGTAGACTTTAGAATGAACAAAATTAAAAGATAAAAACAGACATCACATATTGATAAATGGGTCACTTCACCAAGAAGTTATCACAATTCAAAATACAACTTCAACACTCCTCTGTGATAGAACTAGAAGATATGTTTGGCAAAAATATATAACTGAATGACACAAACAATTGCACTGACAATTATATAATACTCCGTTCATCAATAGCAGAATACATAGTCAGTTAAACAGCATATGAAACATTCACCAGGATAGACCATATTTTGTTCTAAAACAAAACTTAGCAAATATTTAAAAACTGAAATCATACAAAGTATGTCTCCTCTGACCATCATGTAATTAAACTAGAAATCTGAAACAAATATGAAGTTAAAATCTCTAATCAATTCAAAATTAAACAATATACTGCTAAATTTGAACTTAGAATACAACATCAAACTTTGTGAGACTTGCTAAAGCAATGCTTTAAAAGAAAAATTATATTAAATGATCATACAAGAAAGGGAGGCCTGGCATGCTATAGTCTATGTGGTAGCAGAGAGTTGGACATGGTGACTGAACAGCAACAATCATTAGGAAAGAAAAAAAGTCAAAAATCAATAATCTAAGTTTCCACCTGAAGAAACTAGGAAAGGAGAAAAATAAACCCAAAACAAGAGCAAGGAAAGAAATAATCAAGAGAAGAGCTGAAATCAATAAACTCGATACAGAAAAACAACAGAAAATTGCAATTAATTCAAAATATGTTTCTTGGAAAGATCAATAAAATTGATAAACCTCAAGCAATACTGATGAAGAAAAAAGAGTAAAGGCATAAATTACCAATATCAGGAATGGAAGAAAAGGAATGTCACCATAGAATGCAAAGATATTAAAAAGAATAATACGGAAACAACTATTGTTTACAACTATTGTAAACTAATAATATTATAAACAGCTCTACACCAAAAAAACTAACAACTTATATCAAAAGAATCAACTGCTAGGCTATCATAAAATACTACAACTCACCCATAATGAAATAGATAATTTGACTAACCCTATACCCATTAAAGAAATAAAATTTGTAGCAAATTTAAAAAGCAAGAAATTTCTAGGCCCACATGTTGTCTCTAGTGAATTTTACTAAGCATTTAAAGAATAAATATCTTTGGTATTACACATTATATTTCAGAAAATAGACGTAAAGGAATTACTTCCCAGTTCAGTTTATAAGCCCCACATTATTCCAATGCTAAACCAAATGGAGAGAACACAGCAAAAAGAAAACTATAGATTAATATCCCTCACAAACCTAGATATAAAAATTCTCAATGAAATATTAGCAGAGGGAATCCATTATTATTTTTAAAAAAGTATAAGACATCAAAACCAAGTGGGTTTTATGCCAAGAATGCAAAGCTAAATCAAAATTTGAAAAATTAATCAATATAATCCAACATAGTAACTGTCTTAAGAAAAATTAGAGGTATATAAATTAAGGCAAGCAAGTTTTTTAGATAAAATAAAACACCCACTGATGATTAAAAAAAGCTCTCAGCATGATAAAGGGTATCTACTTCATGCTTATTAGAGAAACACTGAATATTTTCCCCCTATGTTTAGGAACACTAAAAATTATAAAATATTGCTTAGATAAGTTAAAGTTCTCAGTAAGTGGAATATATACCATGTTCATGAGTGGATGACACAACTTTGTTGAAGTATGAATTCTACTGAAATTATAGATGGATACAACACAATCACAATGAAAATTCTAGCAGTTTTGTTTATAGAACAAGACAAGCTGATTTTGACATTTTTATGGAAATGCAAAGCAATTAAGATATTCAAAGAAACTTTGAATAAGAACAAAAAAATATTTAAACTACTTGATTTTAAAACTTGGTATAAAGCTGCAATAATCAAGTCTGTGTTATATGTTATATCAGTGAAAAGATAGACAAGTAGTTCAGTGTAACAACATTAAGCTCACAAACAGTCCTGTACATAGGTTAAATAATTTTCCACAAAAGATCAAAGTAATTCAAAAAGTAAAGGATACTCTTTTAAACAAATTATACTTGAATGATCAGATGTGAAAGTGGCTCTGTTGTGTCCGACTCTTTGTGACCCCATGGACTATACAGTCCATGGAATTCTCCAGGCCAGAGTACTGGAGTGGGTAGACTTTCCCTTCTCCAAGGGATCTTCCCAACCCAGGGATCGAACCCAGGTCTCCCAGATTGCAGGCAGATTCTTTACAGCTGAGCCACCAGGGAAGCCCAAGAATACTGGAGTGGGTGGCTATCCTTTCTTCAGGAGATTTTCCTGACCCAGGAATCAAACCAAGATCCCTGCATTGCAGCAGCAGTCTTTACTAGCTGAGCTACCCAAGAAGCCCTATATACAAAAATCACTGATCCTCACCTCACACCATATACAAAATTTACTTAAATATAGCATGTACCCATATATAAACCTGAAACTATATATCCTCCAAAAGAAACTACAGAAGAAAATCTTTGAGACTTTGAATTAAACCAAAATTTCTCAAAAAAAATACAAAAAGGAAAAAAAAAAAGATAATATGGACGTTATCTAAGTTTAAAATATCTACTCTTCAACAGCCAGTGTTAAGAAAATGAAAAGACAAGCTATAGATTGGAAGAAAATATTTGCAAAACATGTATCTGGCAAAGGACTTTATTCAAAATTTATAAATATCTCTTACAATTTGAAAGAAGCCAAACAACATGATAAGAAAATGGACACAAGACCTGAATAAACATGTTCTCAAAAATATTTTAAAATGGCAAAAAAAGCACGTGAAAAGATTCTTAACGTTATTTAAGAACATTACAAATTAAAAATCTCTATGACATACCACAACATACTCAGTAGAAACACCAAAATGAAACAATGACAATACCAAGTGTTTGTTAGGGTCTGGCATAACTGGAATTCTCAAATTACCTGTGCTAGTGTAAAAATCATACAATTTCCAGAAATAATTAGTTTCTTATAACATTAAACATATGCTTATCCTTTGATCTCGCTATTCCATTCCAAGTTAAAAATCAAGAGAAATGAGAACACATGCACACACCAAAAATTATACATGAATGTTCATAGCAGCATTAGTCATAACAGCCAAAAAGTGGAAACAGTCCAATTGCTCATCAACTGGTAAATAGAGCAACATATTATATTATATTATATTATATTATATGTGAAAAGAAGAGAGTTTTAAAAGCAAAGGAGAAAAGGAAAGATATAAACATCTGAATGCAGAGTTCCAAAGAATAGCAAGAAGAGATAAGAAAGCCTTCTTCAGCAATCAATGCAAAGAAATAGAGGAAAACAACAGAATGGGAAAGACTAGGGATCTCTTCAAGAAAATCAGAGATACCAAAGGAACATTTCATGCAAAGATGAGCTCAATAAAGGACAGAAATGGTATGGACCTAACAGAAGCAGAAGATATTAAGAAGAGATGGCAAGAATACACAGAACAACTGTACAAAAAAGATCTTCACAACCCAGATAATCACGATGGTGTGATCACTCATCTAGAACCAGACATACTGGAATGCGAAGTCAAGTGGGCCTTAGAAAACATCACTACGAACAAAGCTAGTGGAGGTGATGGAATTCCAGCTGAGCTATTCCGAATCCTGAAAGATGATGCTGTGAAAGTGCTGCACTCAATATGCCAGCAAATTTGGAAAACTCAGCAGTGGCCACAGGACTGGAAAAGATCAGTGTTCATTCCAATCCCAAAGAAAGGCAATGCCAAAGAATGCTCAAACTACCACACAATTGCACTCATCTCACACGCTAGTAAAGTAATGCTCAAAATTCTCCAAGCCAGGCTTCAGCAATACGTGAACCATGAACTTCCTGATGTTCAAGCTGGTTTTAGAAAAGGCAGAGGAACCAGAGATCAAATTGCCAACATCCACTGGATCATGGAAAAAGCAAGAGAGTTCCAGAAAAACATCTATTTCTGCTTTATTGACTATGCCAAAGCCTTTGACTGTGTGGATCACAATAAACTATGGAAAATTCTTCAGGAGATGGGAATACCAGACCACCTGATCTACCTCTTGAGAAATTTGTATGCAGGTCAGGAAGCAACAGTTAGAACTGGACATGGAACAAAAGACTGGTTCCAAATAGGAAAAGGAGTTTATCAAGGCTGTATATTGTCACCCTGTTTATTTAACTTATATGCAGAGTACATCATGAGAAATGCTGGACTGGAAGAAACACAAACTGGAATCAAGATTGCTGGGAGAAATATCAATAACCTCAGATATGCAGATGAAACCACCCTTATGGCAGAAAGTGAAGAGGAACTAGAAAGCCTCTTGATGAAAGTGAAAGTGGAGAGTGAAAAAGTTGGCTTAAAGCTCAACATTCAGAAAACGAAGATCATGGCATCTGGTCCCATCACTTCATGGGAAATAGATGGGGAAACAGTGGAAACAGTGTCAGATTTTATTTTTCGGGATTCCAAAATCACTGCAGATGGTGACTGCAGCCATGAAATTAAAAGATGCTTACTCCTTCGAAGGAAAGTTATGACCAACCTAGATAGCATATTGAAAAGCAGAGACATTACTTTGCCAACAAAGGTCCATCTAGTCAAGGCTATGGTTTTTCCTGTGGTCATGTATGGATGTGAGAGTTGGACTGTGAAGAAGGCTGAGTGCCGAAGAATTGATGCTTTTGAACTGTGGTGTTGGAGAAGACTCTTGAGAGTCCCTTGGACTGCAAGGAGATCCAACCAGTCCATTCTGAAGGAGATCAGCCCTGGGATTTCTTTGGAAGGAATGATGCTAAAGCTGAAACTCCAGTACTTTGGCCACCTCATGCAAAGAGTTGACTCATTGGAAAAGACCCTGATGCTAGGAGGGATTGGGGGCAGGAGGAGAAGGGGACGACAGAGGATGAGATGGCTGGATGGCATCACTGACTCAATGGACGTGAGTCTGAGTGAACTCCAGGAGTTGGTGATGGACAGGGAGGCCTGGCGTGCTGCAATTCATGGGGTCGCAAAAAGTCGGACACGACTGAGCGACTGATCTGGTCTGATTATATTATATTAATCCAGTAGAAGAATGGCCTATTGATACAGGTAACAGTATAGATGAAAGAAATCACGCAAAAAAATTATATGTATATATACTGTATGATTCTATTTATATCCAATTTGAGAAGAAGCAAATTTACAGTGACAAAAAGCAGTGACCCATTTTGGGGATAAGGGATGTACTGCAAAGTGACACGATGGAACATGTTGAATTGATAAAAATTTCTACATTTTGATTATGGTATTAGTCATACATAGTATACTTTTGTCAAAATTCATCAAATTTTATACTTAAAATAGGTGAATTTTACTACTGTAAATTGTTACCTCAATAAAGCTGATTAAAGCAAGGAGATCCAACCAGTCTCTCCTAAAGGAAATCAGTCCTGAATATCCATTGGAAGGACTGATGTCAAAGCTGAAATTCCAATACTTTGGCCACCTGATGTGAAGAGCTGACTCATTTGAAAAGACCCTGATGCTGGGAAAGATTGAAGGCGGGAGGAGGAGGGGCCGACAGAGGATGAGATGGTTGGATGGCATCAATGGATATGAGTTTGAGTAAACTCTGGGACTTGGTGATGGACATGGAGGCCTGGCAGGCTACAGTCCATGGGGTAGCAGAGTTGGACACAACTAGGCAACTGAACTGAACTGAAAGCTGATTAAATAAAATTGATGTAATTTAACTTACCTTACTTGGCAACCCACTCCAGTACTCTTGCCCGGAAAATCCCATGGACGGAGGATCCTGGTAGGCTACACTTCATGGGGTCGCAAAGAGTCGGACACGACTGAGTGACTTCACTTTCTTCACCTTCACTTTCACTCTTTAGATAGTATAGCCACAGTAAAAGATGCTATATTTTATGAAGTCATGACATATCTAGGAAAAAATGAAATGTCAGTTTAATGACATACCTAGAAAAAGATGAGCTGAATCATTTTAGCATTTTGGAGCTTCTTCCAAGGTTTGAATGTATTGTGTTTTAGTCTCTAATTTGTTTTTCTTCACTGTGCAATTCAGGATCAACATCATTCCTGACATATCAGAAGTAAGTTCAATCAACTGGCCATCACTTTTTATTAATAGCTTGAGACTTAAATTACATGTCTTCTATGTCAATATTCATTTTAAGAAAAGAAAAAGTAATTCAATTTTAAGTTGTATGTACACTGATTTGATATTTGTAATAACACTTAAAGTTATTTTTATTGTATAAATCCCATGACAAGGTTCATATTAAAACTGGTCACTTTAGTAACTTCAGAGTGATGTTTTTAGTTTTACAGTTTTTAGCTTTCTTCTATAGCTTTCTTCTATAGCTTATTCTGAGCATTCCACTCCTTGGATAGAAATGCAGAGGTCCATAGTATATGTTTGGGATCATGTTAGGAGACTATCCCTGTATTAAGGATTCAGTGACAGCTGATATTTATATCACTAGTTGTTATGCTTGTTCCTTTGATACTCAGGAGTATCTTTGCAGTATTTTATCCAAATTTGATGTTAAATTTTGACTCCAAAAAAGGACATACCCTGGAAAAGTGTCCATTTTCCTAGGAATATATAAGTCCTAGAACAAACTCCACATTCACAGAGCTATTTTTCGTTTCCCTAAAGCCAATTCTGCATGGCATATGGGGGAAAGGGTATTGGCAACTGAAGAACAAAGTGACCTTTTGAATCCTCTCACTCCACTATATGAAAGGCGGTAATGGATAGTTGAAAAATTATGAACCTGGAGGGCAATAATTCAACAATTTATAACTGGACAATATTACTTGTGTTAATCTTTCTAAGCCTTAGTCTCTGCAAAATAGAGATAGGATGTATCTTGCAGTGTTATTGTGATTATTAATATTAGAGGATAAATATATGTTTGTATATATAAGGGTTTCCAAGGTGGCACTAGTGGTAAAAAAAAAAAAAAAAAAAACCCTACCTGCCAAGGCAGGAGACATAAGAGATGCAGTTTTGATCCCTGGGTTGGGAAGATCCCCTGCAGGAGGGCGTGGCAATCCACTCCAGGTTTCCTGCCTAGGGAATCCCATGAACAGAGGAGCCTGGTGGGTCCATAGAGTTGCAAAGAGTAGGACATGACTAAAGCAACTTAGCATGCACATGTATATGTAGCCTTCCACATTGCAAGTATCTAAAACATGGTAACTGTTATTATGATTATACTTGGCATACTTGAGAATGCAGTTTGTAACACTCTTCAGAGATAAAGGACTCATTTTCCTCTATTTTCAAACATAGAATTTGTGTTAATAAAGGGTAACTTGGGGCTCAAAAGTCTAAGCAAAACCTCAATTCTTTACTTTTTTCTGATGTCCAGTCTTCAGACCTCTCTACTCTGATGTTCAAAATTAAATGTCATGAAAGAGGCCTTGGTGTACCCAGGTTGGTCATCATCTCAAAAACATATCTGTAGCCATGAGATGTGGAATTCATTTTTGTAAGATGAAGCAAAATTTCAAACAAAACTACATTCTTCTCTGAGCTAATCTGCTCAGCCATCCCTAGCACTTTACTGTTGTCTCTCATTAAAGCCTGCCAACCATTTACCATTCAAGAGTAAAAATGGAAGATTACCCAAAGTTCTAGAAAGCAAAAATAAGCTGAATATAGAAACAACAACAACTCTCCGTTATTTGAAAGAATTCTCAGCAATGACTCAGGGAAGAATGGAGGATCAAGGCAAGGAGAGAGGGAGTGGAGGGAGAGAATGCAGTCATCAACAGGATTTTGAAAACATAACTTTTCCTCTAAAGCATAATCCCCCAAACCTGCTGCTATATTCTCTGAAGCAAATAATAAAACAGAATGCAAAGTAAATTCTTATCTTACTATTGAATCCATATGCAAAACAACTATTGATGCACTTCAGAAGAATGCATTCTTCATTTTCATCATTATTGCAGACTCATTCTGTGATTGCTCTCTCAATGGGTGACTGCAATAAGCCCAAAGGCACAGTTCACTCTTCTGAAAGAACTATTCAGAGTCACTTCCTAAATGCCCGCCTCAGAACTATCATTTTAAAAAACTCTAGGTTTTCCTTCATTCTACAAGTGCAACCCATACTTCTTAATGTTTGGAGAAAGAAGGAGGCAATAGAAAAAGACCAATAACTCAGTGACATTTCAAAGGAAGCTAAGGCAGTGGTCTCAGCTGGGATCTGGAGTGGTGGATTAAGTTTTCATTTCCCTTGAGAAGGTTGAGATCCACTTATGGGGGATTCATGATGTGGTCAGACCTAAGTGAGTGAGTGAGTGAGTGAAGTCGCTCAGTTGTGTCCGACTCTTTGTGACATTTCCTTCTCCAGGAGATCTTCCCGACCCAGGGATTGAACCCAGGTCTCCCTCATTGTAGGCATACGCTTTACCATCTGAGCCACCAGGGAAGATCAAAGTGAAAGTGAAGTCGTGTCCGACTCTCTGCGACCCCATGGACTGTAACACAACCAGGCTCCTCAGTCCATGGGATTTTCCAGGCAAGAATACTGGAGTAGGTTGCCATTTCCTTCTCCAGGAGATCTTCCCCACCCAGGGACTGAACCCAGGCCTCCCGCATTGTAGACAGACGCTTTACCGTCTGAGCCACAAGTGGGCAAGAGCTAAGTGGGCAAGGCTCAATTTGTGCATTCCATAAAGGGTTGCAACAGGCCAGAGAGATGGCAGGGGTATAGCTCTGTCACAGGCTAAAATGAAAAGTAATAGCAAGGGAAAGGCTGAGCATTCCACCATCCTTATTCTGCCTCCTCCTCCTATGAAAGGTGATTTTGACCAATGCTGCTGATTGTCAGTAAAGAAATCTGTTCTTTGCTCCTATCTCTGTCAGACTTACCCCAGAGATAGAGTGCAGAGGCTGAAAAGGAAAAGAGAAAGTTAAAGTTTGTTTGTTTGTTTACCTTATTGACTTGACTAATGTAGAAAGCAGAGATGTGCATAGCTAGCTACCTTCCAGGTTGTGCTGTTACCAACTCAAAATCTGTCACAAAGTGACCTGGAGGAAAAGACAAGACAGATGATCTGAGAGAGTGCCTCAGGCCCCTCCTATTAGCAGGCACTGATTACTAAGAACATTTTCATGAGCAGTGCAAGATTTTTGTTTTTGCACATGACCTTTAAATCTACCTGATAAGCTATTTGCACTGCCAAGCCTAGAAGTTTCAATAGACAGAGAGAAGATGAACATTAACCTTAATGGCTAAATTACTGAGTGTCACTCAAAAGGCCTTTCCCCTTGAAAGAAGGCTGTGCAGCAGCCACTTCCTTTAAAAACTTAACAAAAGGTCTCCATTGAAATCAAAACTGCCAAGTTTTCCACATTTGGGCACTTTAAAAGTTAACATGTTACCTTTAGCAATAGACATTCTTTTTTTAAAAAATCAATAACCTGGTCAAAAAATTAGAAGGAATTTTATTAAAGCTTTCTGAAAGAACTTGAAGAAAGTTTCTTAGGATAATGATATGTGTGTGTGTGTGTGTGTGTGTGTGTGTGTGTGTGTATGTATATGTATATCTCAGGGGAACACTATACATATCGGGTTGTGTGTGTATATATATATATATATACACACACACACATGTAGAGGCTTCCCTGGTGGCTCAGTAGGTAAAGAATCCACCCACAGTGCAGAAGACCTGGGTTCGATCCTTGGGTTGCAAAGATCCAGTGGAGGAGGGCATGGCAACCCTCTCCAGTATTCTTGCCTAGAGAATCCCAATGGACAGAGGAGCCTGGCAGGCTGCAGTTCATGGGTTGCAAACAGTCAGACATGACTGAGCAACTAAGCACAGTAGAACTTACACACACACACACACACACACACACACAAGAATATATATCTTATTCCAGAAAAGGCAAAAAACCCTGCATAAATAAAGGAAGCCATTTTAGTGTTTCCAGCCCTTCATTCATTTATGACTACCTACTTTATGCCAAGCACGATACTAAATCCTTGGGGTTAAATGGTGAGAAAAATTAGAAACATTTACCCTCCATCATTGGACTCACTATCTAGTGGAGGAAATAGATCTTAATCAAGAAATCACACAAATACAGAAAAAGAGGACTCATTACATTGTAATGTTTCCAGTGAATGCATTCTGGTAGAAGTTTGGAGAAAATGACTGCCCAGAAATAGCCATCCTCTCTAAACAGATAGGGCAGTGATACCTTCAGGTTTTATAGAACAAAAACTGGAAGCCCTTTCTTAGCCTCTAGGAAGTCCATTATCATGAAACAACAAGTTGTATTATGACCATTGGTCTCTGTTTGACCTTAGTGCCTAACACTTTTCTCACTCATTCCTTCATTCAGTCCACAATCATTTATTAGGTTTTTACTATGTGCCAGAAACTATGTTAGACCCTGGGTATAGAAAGATATGGCAACCCACTCCAGTAGTCTTACCTGGAAAATTCCATAGACAGAGGAGCCTGGTGGGCTACAGTCCATAGGGCCACAAAGAGTCAGACACAACTGAGTGTGCATGCACACACATACAAAGATAAATAAGACCAAGTTCCTTCCATCAATGAACTTACAGTCTACTGGGAAAGACAGACACAAGTAATTACAATACAGCACAGTAATTGCTCTACTAGAGAGAAGTATGAAGTGAGATGAGAATTCAGAAGAAAAAAAAAGCTGCTTTTCTAATACTTTCTGGGGCCTAATCCATCAGCAAAATCCTCACTACACAGGACTGACAGGAAAACACAGGCAGATCGTTTGTCCTGTCACTTGGCGTTGCAGCTGCGGTCAGAGACTTCCACTCAAGAAAGGTGGGCAAGCAGGTGAAGAGGAAACAGTGACATTAACAAACATAGCATGCCATTCTAAACTCAGGGCACAAGTGAATTTCATTCCTGGAAACTCATCCCTGAAACCTCATTGCAGAAAGTAAAAAGTCTCCCACTTCACCCTACCACCAAGCTAAGGATGGTTTTGTGTCTTTGAAGCAACTTCTCTACACGTCTGTCTCAAGTGCACTTACCTGCCACCCAGGGCCCTTCTTAGCCTTTTCCGTACTTTTTCCTTTTTAAATAATTGGAGACATAATTTATGTCAAACATATAATGAGAGCTACTGCTTTACCTAAGTCTACCCTTCAACAAAACACTTAACTCCAACTAGGGAGATGCAAGTATAAAGAAGTAAGCATTTTCAGGAAAAAATAATTAAATTAATATAAAATATATATACCATAACTCTCTTTTTCAGTCATCAATTACAGGAGAAGGAACAAAATTCTAATATCAGCTATTGAACTGACCATATTCCCTGTTGCAATAAGTAAGCAGTTCTAATAAAATAGTATCTGATTCTTATCTCTTTTAGGATTTAATATGTAGCAATGTGTTAATGCTCCAAACTGCCCTAGAATCCTGGGGGAATAAAGGAAACTCCTAGGATCTTTTAAAGGGAGCTCAAACCTAGTCTCTCTTGCTTAAAGGTGACGGTCCAAGAGTTTCTAATGCTAAAGGTACTACCAACAGAAATAGAATCATTTGGGGAAAATGACACCAGTTTTCAAAGAGAATACACACTGAGAGAATCTAGCAACACTTTTTCCATCACTATGTGGTATACATTGAGATTTACATGGATACATATGGCATCACACAAGACTATCATATGCCACATCTGAGCAAGTCACATAAACAGTCCAGGTATTCTTCATATACTACTTCAAACATGTAGTGTCTCATCACTCCAACCCGGTATAGTGCTGACTGAGGTCTCCTTAATTGCCATCCATTTTTTCTTTTACTCCTTTTGCAAGATAAAATAGACCTATTTCAGCATGGTAAAAAGAACCCAAATATCCCATTACTGCTTTTGCAAAGGTCACTCTCCTGCTTTGAGCTGGGGTTATTTTTAATCACAGGTTATATATCTTAAAGGCAAGGCCTTTGTTGAAACCTCCAGTTCATTTAAAAAAGTCTCTGGACATACTGAATAAATCACACTCAGAAGTTAAATGTAGTGATAGGCTCTCCTTACATGCAAGGCACTAGGGAGCCTGTCTCCAACTAGCCTTACTTCCAATGCAAATTAGGTCTTCACCCAGCCAAGATCAAGATGATAGTACTCATCTCAGTATACTACAGGCTAGGAAACTTCAACCCATTGAGGACCATGGAACTAGTTTTAATAAAATGTAGACCAAAAGGAGCTGAACTTCATGGGTCACTTAAAATCTCCTGGAAGCATTTCAGGAAGAGAAGCAGAGAGATAATGTCCTGGCTAAGTTCCAGGCTGAAGAACAAGGCAGAAGCTAGAATACACATTCATTTAAAAGGATAACTTCTATACTTCACTTGAAATATCTCACTCTAAGTTTATCTCAACTTTTGTTACAATGTCTCTGTCACAAAGACACCTGGATTCCTTTGGTAACTGAAACTAAGAAAGTCTTATGGATAAAATTCGTATTTGTTGTGACTCACTAAAGGTAATATATAAATAACTATTTATGGATTTTATTCTCAGGCTCTATCTTTTTGATTTACAATGTTGTTTATATTACTGTTTAAGGTTAAAGCTGTGTTATATACCTGGAAATTATATATAAATAGGCCAAATTTTGAATCAGATTAAATATTCAGAAGATGAAGTAGCTGTCAGCATTTTCATTTGCTTTATTTTGAATGCCAAAGAACAAATAGCTTTCTCCAGATCTCAAAATCCAGCGTAATGAATCAGCTTCCTCCTGTTCGAGCATATTTTCTATTTAATATGTTAATATGAATTTGTTTCTTAGTTTCAAAAAATTGACTTGGAAAGTTTGATATAAGAACTAAGATGCATAATTGCATTGTCTGTAATGAAGTAGCCCCTAAGCATTATCTTACCATCAGCAAGATTGAGTTCTGATAAATAAGCCCAGTTGTCAGTGAACAGTAACAAATGTTCTTGGCCTACCCATGTAACATTTCACATGGATTTAAGTACATTCTGCCATCCTATAATGACCTTTAATGAAGCCCTTGTAAGATTGAACCTCCTTTAAGGGATAAGTATAATAAAATTCTTTTCTACATTTTGAGGGAAGGCAATAAAAATTAGATTCCAGCATATAAAGTTCTGTACCAATAAGCTTCTGTTATGCATTATTACCATTATTAATGTAGTAATCACATCTAACCTACTCTTTGGACATTAATAAAAAAGTGTTTCTAAAAGATGATTTTAAAATGATTGGTAGAGGTAGGGGATTAAGAGGTACAAACTGCTATATATAAAATAAATAAGCTATAAGGATATATTGTACAGCAGAAGGAAATATAGCCACTATTTTGTAATAACTATAAGTGGAGTATAATTTATAAAAATTTTGAACTGATATTTGTACACATGAAACAAACATAATATTGTAAGTCAAGCATTGGACAATTTTAAATTTAAAAACTATAGGTCAAACTTTAAGATTAAAAAAACAAAATGATTGTTGTACTTTTATTAAATTTAATTTTATAAAATATCTATAGTCTTAAATTAAGGTATGTTTGGCTCAAAACTTTTCTACTGGAATAACAAGTAAAACGTCAAATTGAATAGCACTTGAAGTAAGAAAATTCAAAAACCTATCTTTTTTGCCTTATTTATATTTTAATTAATTTATTTATTTTAATTGAAGGACAATTGCTTTACAATATTGTGGTGGTTTTTGCCATACATCAACATGAATCAGCCACTGGTGCACATGTGTCTCCCCATCCTGAATGCCCCTCCCACCTCCCTCCCCACCCCATCTCTCTGGGTTGTCCCAGAGCACTGGATTTGTGTGCCATGCTTCATGCATCGAAATTGCACTATTCATCTATTTTACATATAGTAATATATATGCTTCTCCAAGCCAGGCTTCAGCAATATGTGAACCGTGAACTTCCCTGATGTTCAAGCTGGTTTTAGAAAAGGCAGAGGAACCAGAGATCAAATTGCCAACATCCGCTGGATCATGGAAAAAGCAAGAGAGTTCCAGAAAAACATCTATTTCTGCTTTATTGACTATGCCAAAGTCTTTGACTGTGTGCATCACAATAAACTGTGGAAAATTCTGAAAGAGATGGGAATACCAGACCACCTGATCTACCTCTTGAGAAATTTGTATGCAGGTCAGGAAGCAACAGTTAGAACTGGACATGGAACAACAGACTGGTTCCAAATAAGAAAAGGAGTACATCAAGGCTGTATATTTTCACCCTGCTTATTTAACTTATATGCAGAGTACATCATGAGAGATGCTGGACTGGAAGAAGCACAAGCTGGAGTCAAGATTGCCGGGAGAAATATCAATAACCTCAGATATGCAGATGACACCACCCTTATGGCAGAAAGTGAAGAGGAACTAAAGAGGAGAGTGAAAAAGTTGGCTTAAAGCTCAACATTCAGAAAACGAAGATCATGGCATCCGGTCCCATCACTTCATGGGAAATCGATGGGGAAACAATGGAAACAGTGTCAGATTTTATTTTGGGGGGCTCCAAAATCACTGCAGATGGTGACTGCACCCATGAAATTAAAAGACACTTACTCATTGGAAGGAAAGTTATGACCAACCTAGATAGCATATTCAAAAGCAGAGACATTACTTTGCCAACAAAGGTACATCTAGTCAAGGCTATGGTTTTTCCTGTGGTCATGTATGGATGTGAGAGTTGGACTGTGAAGAAGGCTGAGTGCTGAAGAATTGATGCTTTTGAACTGTGGTGTTGGAGAAGACTCTTGAGAGTCCCTTGGACTGCAAGGAGATCCAACCAGTCCATTCTGAAGGAGATCAGCCCTGGGATTTCTTTGGAAGGAATGATGCTAAAGCTGAAACTCCAGTACTTTGGCCACCTCATGCGAAGAGTTGACTCATTGGAAAAGACCCTGATGCTGGGAGGGATTGGGGGCAGGAGGAGAAGGGGACAACAGAGGATGAGATGGCTGGATGGCATCACTGACTCGATGGACGTAAGTCTGGGTGAACTCCGGGAGTTGGTGATGGACAGGGAGGCCTGGCATGCAGCGATTCATGAGGTCGCAAAGAGTCGGACACGACTGAGCGACTGAACTGAATATACATGCTTCAATGCTATTCTCTCAAATCATCCCACCCTTGCCTTCTCCCACATAGTTCAAAAGTCTGTCCTTTATATCAGTGTCTCTTTTGCTGCTTTGCATATAGGGCTGTCATTACCATCTTTCTAAATTCCATATATATGTGTTAATATACTGTATTGGTGTTTCTCTTTCTGACTTACTTCATTCTGTATAATAGGCTCCAGTTTAATCCACCTCATTAGAACTGACTCAAATGTGTTCTTATTTTATAGCTGAGTAATAGTCCATTGTGTATATTTACCACAACTTCCTTATCCATTTGTCTGCCGATGGACATCTAGGCTGCTTCTATGTCCTAGCTACTGTAAACAGTGCTGCAATGAACATTGGGGTACAAGTGTCTCTTTCAATCCTGGTTTCCTCTGTGTGTATGCCCAAGAGTGGGATTTCTGGGTCATATGGCAGTCCTATTTCCAGTGTTTTAAGGAAAAAAACTGTTCTCCATAGTGGCTGTACCAGTTTACATTCCCACCAGCAGGGTAGGAGGGTTCCCTTTTCTCTATACCCTCTCCAGGATTGATTGTTTTTAGACTTTCTGATGGCAGACATGCTAACCAGCATGAGATGATACCTCATTGTGGTTTTGATTTGCATTTCTCTAAAAATGAGTGATATTAAGCATCTTTTCATGTGTTTATCATCCATCTGTATGTCTTCTTTGGAGAAAGGTCTGTTTTGTTCTTTGGCCCACTTTTTGATTGGATTGTTTGCTTTTCTGATATTGGGATGCATGAGCTGCTTGTATATTTTGAAGTTTAATTATTTGCCAGTTGTTTCATTTTCTATTATTTTCTCCCATTTTGAAGGCTGTCTTTTCACCTTGCTTATAGTTTCCTTCATTGTGCAGAAGCTTTTAAGTTTAATTAGGTCACAATTGTTTATTTTTGTTTTTATTTCCATTAATCTGTGAGGTGGGTCATAGAGGATCTTTCTGTGATGTATGTCAGAGAATGTTCTGCCTATGTTTTCCTCTAAGAGTTTTATAGTTTCTGGTCTTACATTTAGATCTTTAATCCATTTTGAGTTTATTTTTGTGTATGGTTTTAGAAAGTGTTCTAGTTTCATTCTTTCACATGTATTTGACCAGTTTTCCCAGCACCATTTGTTAAATAGATTGTCTTATCTCCATTGTATATTCTTGCCTACTCTGTCAAAGATAAGTTATCCATAGATGCATGGATTTATATCTGGGCTTTCTATTTTGTTCCATTGATGTATATTTCTGTCTTTGTGCCAGAACCATACTATTTTAATGACTGTAGCTTTGTAGTATAGTCTGAAGTCAGGCAGGTGGATTCCTCCAGTTCCATTCCTCTTTCTCAAGATTGCTTTGGCTATTCAAGGTTTTTTGTATTTCCATACAAATTGTGAAATTATTTATTCTAGTTCTGTGAAAAATACCATTGGTAGCTTGATAGGGATTGCATTGAATCTATAGATTCCTTTGGGTAGTATACTCATTTTCACTATATTGATTCTTCCAATCCATGAACACGGTATATTTCTTTATCTATTTGTGTCCTCTTTGATTTCTTTCATCGGTGTTTTATAATTTTCTATATATAGGCCTTTTGTTTCTTTAGGTAAATTTATTCCTAAGTATTTTATTCTTTTCATTGCAATGGTGAATGGGATTGTTTCTTTAATTTTTCTTTCTGTTTTTTCATTGTTAGTGTGTAGGAATGCAAGGGATTTCTGTGTATTAATTTTATATCCTGCAACTTTACTCTACTCATTGATTAGCTCTAGTAATTTTCTGGTGGAGTCTTTAGGGTTTTCTTTGTAGAGGATCATGTCATCTACAAACAGTGAGAGTTTTACTTCTTTTCCAATCTGGATTCCTTTTAAGGAAATTCACATAACTTTTTAAGGACACATTTTAGCAGATCAGATGCTGTATCTATATCGCTTTCTTAACATTCTCAGCTTTTTAAATTCTTTATTGGCATATGTGCGTTAGTCACTCATTTGTGTCCAGCTCTTTGTGACCCCATGGACTGTAGCCCACCAGGCTCCTCTGTCCACAGAATTTTCCAGGCAAGGATACTGGAGTGGGTTAACATTTCCTTCTCCTCCCAACCCAGGGATCGAACCTGGGTCTCCTGCAATGCGGGCAGATGTTTTACCATCTGAGCTACTATATGCTGCTGCCGCTGCTAAGTTGCTTCAATCTGTCCGACTGTGTGCGACCCCATAGACGGCAGCTCACCAGGCTCCCCCGTCCCTGGGATTCTCCAGGCAAGAACACTGGAGTGGGTTGCCATTTCCTTCTCCAATGCATGAAAGTGAAAAGTGAAAGTGAAGTCGCTCAGTCGTGTCCGACTCCTAGCGACCCCATGGACTGCAGCCTACCAGGCTCCTCTGTCCACGGGATTCTCCAGGCAAGAGTACTGGAGTGGGGTGCCATTGATTCAAAATGTTGTATTAGTCCCAGGTGCACAGCAAAGTAAATCAGTTATACATGTATATATATCCATCCTTTTTTAGACTCTTTTCCCATATAGACAATTACAGAGTATTGAGTAGAGTTCCCTGTGCTACAAAATAAATCTTTATTAGCTATTTATTTTATACATAGTTGTGTGTATATGTCAATCCCAATCTCCAAATTTATCCCTCCCCCTTCCTCATCACTTAGTAACCATGATTTTTTTGCTACATCTGTAACTCTGTTTCTGTTTTGTAGATAAGTTCGTTTGTAGCCATTTTTCAGATTCCACATAAAGTGATATTATATGGTATTTTTCTTTCTCTGTCTGATTAACCTCACTCAGTATGAGAATCTCTAGGCCCATCCATGTTGCTGAAAAATGGCATTACTTAATTCTTTTTATGGATGAGTAATATTCCATTGTATACATGTACCATGTCTTATTATCCATTCCTCTCTTGATGAACATTTAGGTTGCTTACATGCCCTGGTTATTGTAAATACTGCTGCAATGAATATTGTGGTATATGTATCTCTTTGAATTAAGCTTTTCTCAGGATATACCCAGGAGTGGGATTGCTGGATCATATTGTGACTCTATTTTTAGTTATTTAAGGAACCTACATGCTGTTCTCCATAGTGGCTTTACCAGTTTACATTCCCACCAACAATGTAGGGGAGTTCCCTTTTCTGCACACACTCTCCAGCATTTATTGGTTGTAGATTTTTTGATGATGGACATTGTGACCAATGTGAGGTGATACCTCATTGTAGTTTTGGTTTCCTTTCTCTAATAATTAGTGATGGTGAAAATCTTTTCATATGCATTTTAACCATCTGTATGTCTTCTTTGAAGAAATGGCTTTTTAGACCTTACATCCATTTTTTTTTTTTTTTTTTTTTTTTGCGTTGCTTGATTTTTAATATTTAGCTGCATGAGTTCTTTGTATATTTTGGAGCTTAATCCCTTGCTGGTTGATGCTTTTCCAAATATTTTCTCCCATCGTGAGGGTTGTCATTTTGTCTTATTTATGGTATCCTTTGTTGCGCAAAAGCTCTTAAGTTTAATTAGGTCCCATTTGTTTATTTTTGTTTTTATTTTCATTACTCTAAGAAGTGGATCAAAAAGATACTTCATGATTTATGTCAAAGAGTATTCTGCCTCTTTTCCTCTAAGCATTTTATAGTATCCAGCCTTGCATTTAGGTCTTTAATCCATTTTGAGTTTATTTTTGTGTATGGTGTTAGAGAGTGTTCTCATTTCATTCTTTTACATGTAGCAGTCCAATTTACCCAAGGCTGCCTGAGGAGGCCTTACAAATAGCTGTGAAAAGAAGAGAAGTGAAAAGCAAAGGAGAAAAGGGAAGATATAAACATCTGAATGCAGAGTTCCAAAGAATAGCAAGAAGAGATAAGAAAGCCTTCCTCAGCAATCAATGCAAAGAAATAGAGGAAAACAACAGAATGGGAAAGACTAGAGATCTCTTCAAGAAAATTAGAGATATCAAGGGAACATTTCCTGCAAAGATGGGCTCGATAAAGGACAGAAATGGTATGGACCTAACAGAAGCAGAAGATATTAAGAAGAGGTGGCAAAAATACACAGAAGAACTGTACAAAAAAGATCTTCATGACCCAGATAATTATGATGGTGTGATCACTCACCTAGAACCAGACATCCTGGAATGTGAAGTCAAGTGGGCCTTAGAAAGCATCACTACGAACAAAGCTAGTGGAGGTGATGGAATTCCAGGTGAGCTATTTCAAATCCTGAAAGATTATGCTGTGAAAGTGCTGCACTCAATATGCCAGCAAATGTGGAAAACTCAGCAGTGGCCACAGGACTGGAAAAGGTCAGTGTTGATTCCAATCCCAAAGAAAGGCAATGTCAAAGAGTGCTCAGAATACCGCACAATTGCACTCATCTCACACACTAGTAAAGTAATGCTCAAAATTCTCCAAACCAGGCTTCAGCAATATGTGAACCGTGAACTTCCAGATGTTCAAGCTGGTTTTAGAAAAGGCAGAGGAACCAGAGATTAAGTTGCCAACATCCTCTGGATCATGGAAAAAGCAAGAGAGTTCCAGAAGAAAAAAACATCTATTTCTGCTTTATTGACTATGCCAAAGCCTTTGACTGTGTGGATAACAATAAACTGTGGAAAATTCTGAAAGAGATGGGAATACCAGACCACCTGACCTGCCTCTTGAGAAACGTGTATGTAGGTCAGGAAGCAACAGTTAGAACTGGACATGGAACAACAGACTGGTTCCAAATAGGAAAAGGAGTACATCAAGGCTGTATATTTTCACTCCGCTTATTTAACTTATATGCAGAGCACATCATGAGAAACGCTGGGCTGGAAGAAGCACAAGCTGGAATCAAGATTGCTGGGAGAAATATCAATAACCTCAGATATGCAGACGACATCACCCTTATGGCAGAAAGTGAAGAGGAACTAAAAAGCCTCTTGATGAAGGTGAAAGAGGAGAGTGAAAAAGTTGGCTTAAAACTCAACATTCAGAAAATGAACATCATGGCATCTGGTCCCATCACTTCATGGGAAATAGATGGGGAAACAGTGGAAACAGTGTCAGACTTTCTTTTTTTGGGCTCTAAAATCACTGCAGATGGTGACTGCAGCCATGAAATTAAAAGACGCTTACTCCTTGGAAGAAAAGTTATGACCAACCTAAATAGCATATTGAAAAGCACAGACATTACTTTGCCAAGAAATGTCCCTCTAGTCAAGGCTATGGTTTTTCCTGTGGTCATGTATGGATGTGAGAGTTGGACTGTGAAGAAAGCTGAGTGCCGAAGAATTGATGCTTTTGAACTGTGGTGTTGGAGAAGACTCTTGAGAGTCCCTTGGACTGCAAGGAGATCCAACCAGTCCATTCTGAAGGAGATTAGCCCTGGGATTTCTTTGGAAGGAATGATGCTAAAGCTGAGACTCCAGTACTTTGGCCACCTCACATGAAGAGTTGACTCATTGGAAAAGACTCTGATGTTGGGAGGGATTGGGGGCAGGAGGAGAAGGGGACGACAGAGGATGAGATGGCTGGATGGCATCACTGACTCGATGGATGTGAGTCTGAGTGAACTCTGGGAGTTGGTGATGAACAGGGAGGCCTGGTGTGCTGCCATTTATGGGGTTGCAAAGAGTCGGACACGACTGAGTGACTGAACTGAACTGAACTTATTGAAGAGACTGTCTTTTTTCCATTGTATATTTTTGCCTATTGTCATAGATTAGTCGACTGTAGGTGTGTAGGTTTATATCTGCACTTTCTGTCCTGTTCCATTGGTCTATATTTCTGTTTTTGTGCCTGTAACATAATGCTCTGATTACTATAGCTATATAGGATAGTCTGAAGGCAGGGAGTCTGATTCCTCCAGCTCTGTTTTCCTTTTTCGAGACTGCTTTGTTTATTTGTGGTCTTTTGTGTTTCCATACAAATTGTACAAAATCTTTTTCTAGCTCTGTGAAAAATAATCATTGATAATTTGATAAGGATTGGATTGAATCTGTAGATTGCTTTCAGTAGTATAGTCATTCTGACAATACTGATTCTTCCAATCCCAGAACATAGATCTCCATCTATTTATGCCAGCTTTTATTTCTTTTATCAATATCTTATAGTTTTCTGAGTACAGGTCTTTTGCCTCCTTAGGGAGGTTTATTCCTAGGTATTTTATTCTTTTTGATGTGATGGTAAACTGCATTATTTCTTTCATTTTTACTGTATAAAAATGCAACCGATTTTTCTGTATTAATTTTGTATCATACAACTTTACCAAATTCATTGCTGAGCTCTAGTAGCTTTATGGTAGTTGCTGGAGGATTTTCTATATATATGTTATTATGTCATCTACAAACAGTGACAGTTTTCCTTCTACTTTTCAAATTTGGATTCCTTTTATTTCTTTTCCCTCTCTGATTGCCGTGACAAGGACTTCCAAAATATGTTGAATAAAATCGGCAAGAGTGGACATCCTTGTCTTGTTCCTAATCTTAGAGAAAATGCTTTCAGCTTCTTCAACATTGAGAATGATGCCTGCTGTGGCTTTTTTGTATGTGGACTTTATTAATATTATGTTGAGAAAGGTTCCCGCTATCCCCCTTTCTGGAAAGTTTTTATCATCAATGTGTGTTGAATTTTATCAACAGCTTTTTTTTTTTTGATGCAAGCAATAGTTTATTAAAATATTACACACACTTTCACATATACATCTTTATCATCAATCTTCTGTGAATGTTTATTTTCCTTTATGTTTTCTGATTTTAGTAAAAATAAACTGACAAAGTTGTTGGAGAACAGAGAAAAATTATGTCAACTACTCTCCAATTTCCTCTTTGTGTTGGCAGATCATTTTGGTTGGCAGAAGCCCAAAAGTTTTGAAAAGTCATTGTTTTTTTCTGGGATTTTTCACTTATTTCTTCACATATCCAGTTCTGGTCCGGTATACTAAAGAAGTCTAATTCTAGTCTGGAGAATTGTTCTACACATTTTTTTTTTTTTTTTGCATCTATTGAGATGATCATATGGCTTTCATTCTTCAATTTGTTGATGTGGTGTATCATACTGACTGCTTTGCTAATATTAGAAAATCCTTGCATCACTGGGATAAATACCATTTGATCAAGGTGTTTGATCCTTTTAATGTGTTGTTGGATTCTGTTTGCTAGTATTTTGTTGATTTTTGCATCAATCTTCATCAGTTATATTGGCTATAATTTTCTTTTTTTTTTTTATTTCTTTAACTATTTTGGTATTAGGATGACACTGGCCTTGTAAAATGGGAGAGTTCCTCGTAGTTTGGGAGTGTTCCTTTCCTGAAACTTTTTGGAATTCTTTCAGAGGGATAGGTATAAACTCCTCTAAATGTTTGATAGTTTGCCTATGAAGTCATCTGGTCCTAGACTTTTGTTTCTTGGAAGATTTTTTAAAATTTATTTCCTTATTTGAATTGGAGGATAATTACTTTACAATGTTGTGACGGTTTTTGCCATACATCAGCATGAATCAGCCATAGGTATACCCCCATGTGTGCCCCCAGTCCTGAAACCCTCTCCCATCTCCTTCCCGACCCTATCCCTCTAGGTTGTCACACAGCACCAGCTTTGGGTGTCCTGCTTCTTGCATCAAACTCATACTAGTCCATTGACAGATGAATGGATAAGGAAGATCTGGTACATATAAACAATGGAATATTACTCAGCTATTAAAAGGAATGCATTTGAGTCAGTTCTAATGAGGTGGATGAACCTAGAGCCTATCATACAGAGTGAAGTAAGTCAGAAGGAGAAAGACAAATACTGTCTATTAATGTACATATATGGCATCTTGGAAGATTTTTAATCACAGTTCAATTTCAGTATTTGTAATTGGTCTGTTCATATTTTCTATTTCTTCCTGGTTAAATCTTGAAAGGTTATATTTTTCTAAGAAATTGTTCATTTCTCCTAGGTTGTCCATCTTATTGGTGTATAGTTGCTCATAGTAGTCTTTTATGAGTCTGTATTTCTGTCATATGTGTTGTAAGTTCTCCTTTTCCATTCCTAATTTTATTGATTTGAGTCCTTTCCCTTTTTTATCTTGATGAGTCTGGATGAAGTTAGATCAGTTTATCTTCTCAAAGACCCAGATTTTAGTTTAATTGATCTTTGCTCTTATTTTCTTTGTCTCAACTTCATTTATTTCTGCTCCTTATGATTTCTTTCCTTCTATTAACTTTGGATTTTGTTTGCTCTTTCTCTGTTTGCCTTAGATACAAAGTTAGGTTGTTATTTGAGATTTTTCTTATTTCTTGAGGTAAGATTGTTTTGCTATTAACTTCCCTCTTAGAACTGCTTTTGCTGTGTCCCATAAGTTTTTGATTGTCTTGTTTTCATTATCATTTGTCTTTAGCTATTTTTTTAAATTTCCCCTTTGATTTCTTCAGTGATCCATTGGTTATTTAGTAACATATTGTTTAGCATCCATGTGTTTGTGCTTTCTACAGATTTTTTTCCTGTAATTGATTTCTAATCTCATAGCATTATGGTCAGAAAGGTTGCTTGATATGATTTTAATCTTCTTAAATTTACCAAGGCTTCATTTCTTACCTAATATGTGATCTATCCAGGAGAATGCTCCATGTGCACTTGAGAGGAAACTGTATTCTGCTAGTTTCAGATGGAATGTCCTATACATATCAATGTAGTCTATCTGCTCTAATGTGTCATTTAAGGCTGTGTTTCCTTATTAATTTTCTGCCTGTACAATCTGTCCATTGGTGTAAGTGGGGTATCAAAGTCCCCCACTATTATTGTGCTACTGTCAATTTCCCCTTTTATGACTGTTAGCATTTGCCTTATATATTGTTGCTGTTGTTCAGTCTCTAAGTTGTGTCCAACTCTTTGTGACCCCATGGACTGCTGTAGCTTCAGCAACAGTCATTCCCGAATAAATATTCAGTGTTGATTTCCTTTAGGGTTGACTGGTTTGATCTCCTTGCTGTCCAAGGGGCTCTCAAGAATATTCTCCAGCACCACAATTTGAAAGCATCAATTCTTGGCACTCAACATTCTTTATGGTACAACTCTCACATCCATATATGACTACTGGAAAAGCCATAGCTTTGACTGGATGGACCTTTGTCAGCAAAGTGATGTCTCTGCTTTTTAATATGCTGTCTAGGTTAGTCATCGCTTTCCTTCCAAGGAGCAAGCGTCTTTTAATTTCATGGCTGCAATCACTGTCAACAGTGATTTTGGAGCCCAAGAAAATAAAATCTGTTACTGCTTCCATTGTTTCTCCATATTTTTGCCATGAAGTTATGGGACTGGATGTCATGATCTTTTTTTTTTTTTTTTTTGAATTTTAAGTTTTAAGCCAGGTTTTTCACTTTCCTCTTTCACTCTCATCAAGAGGCTCTTTAGTGCCTCCTCACTTTCTGCCATTAGAGTGGTATCATCTGAATATCTGAGGTTATTGATATTTCTCCCAGCAGTTTTGATCCTGGCTTGTGATTCATCCAGCTTGGCAGCTCACATGATGTACACTGCATAAAAGTTAAATAAGCAGGGTTACAATGTACAGCCTTATCATACTCCTTTCCCAATTTTAAACCAGTCAATTGTTCCATGTTTGGTTCTAATAGTTGCTTCTTGGCCAACATACAGATTTTTCAAGAGATAGGTAAGGTGGTCTGGTATTCCTAGCTCCTTAAGAATTTTCCAGTTTGTTGTGATCCACATGAAGGTTTTGCTCATTTTCAATTCGGGTAATTTATGTTTGTGTCTGTGTTTTGCTATTGAGTTGTATGAGTTGCTTGTATGTTCTGTATATTAATCACTTGTCAGATATGCAATTTGCAAGTATTTTCTCCCATTTCAAGGTTTCTCCTCAAAAATCTGCTAATGGTCTTATCGGGTTTCCCTTGAACACCATAAGTTGCTCTTTTCTCACTGTTTTTCAGATACTCTCTGACTTTTGACAATTTAACTATAGTGTTTCTCTGTATGAGTCTCTTTAGATTCATCTTGTTTCATATTCTTTGCGCTTCTTGGATTGGATATTTGTTTCCCCAAGTTAAAGAAGTTTCCAGCCATTATTTCTTTGAATATGCTTTCTTCCTCTTTCTCTCTCACTCTTCTCTTTCTGGGACCCTTGTAATGTGTATATGAGTTCACTTCATGGTATCCCAAAGTCTGTTAAGCTATCCTCAACCCTTTTCATTCTTTTTAGTGTTTTGTTCCTGTGCTTAAATGAATTCCACTGCTCTGTCTCCCATGTTCTATAGTCCTATGGCACTCATGAGCACAGCCCCATTGGCTTTCAGAGCTAGATCTTTGGGGGGCCCATCAGTCATATGTGAGCCTTAAAACTAGGGGCACTAGATGTGTGGTCTAAAGCTTCTGCTTCTCAGGAAGAAGCTGGGAGTTGAGGATTCCTTCTAAATTGTATGGTGCTGTGCTGGGAGTGGGGTTTAGGGTAAGAGTGTGTCTCAACATTTTTATTTCAATGTGGATTTTTTTTTTTTTTTTTGCCCTATGTGTAGGTGTCACTCGGCTAGTTTTTAGATTTCTTTCAGAGAAAACTGTTGCATGTGTAATTGTGTATTTGGTGTGTTTTGTTTTATTTTTTGACTGTCAAAACAGCAAAGCCCCAGTGATAGGGTTACAATGGTCAAAATGAGACACCCAGAAGAGAGTGTAGATCCTCTCTATCCTTGGTTTTGAATGATAGTCTTCCTGTATACAAAATTCTACCACAGAAATAATAGCACAAATACTTGAATTATTCATTAAGCCTTTTTTTTAAAGGAAGCTTGGCCATTTAATGGATAACTGTGCACTAGAAATATTAAATACTCAAGTATTTAAGGGATTGTTGGACACTGACTTTCAGTCAATGGTAATCTCTGGTGACCCATCAGTTAAAGTGGACCATGATGCAGACCAAGGTCAATACCCTTTCAATGATAAATAGGGTGTTGACCTCAGTCTGCATCAGGGGCTATTTAGTGAAATTTTAATGCTACCTTGAGTTTATTTCTTTAGTTCCTGAGTTAAATAGATACCCTTACCAACTGGTATGATTTTCCATTTATATTCCATTGAGCAATACAGTAAGAACTAATTTATGAGGAAATAAAATTTTAAATTTTGTTTTATTTTTTGAAGGACAATGCAGCAAACCCCAATGATATGGTTACAATGGAATACATACAGTAAGAGAGTATAGGTTGTCACTATTCAAAGAAGATGTCAGTGCATACATATACAAATGAATATAATATGTAAAGGCACTTCACCAAATGCTTTGATTTCCCATTTCATTTTTTTCTGAATCTTCTTCTACTTTATTATTTGGGACTGTCAGGAGGAATCAATATTTCAGGGTATAGTACTCAGTATTCAATGCTCTCTGATTAAACAGACATAACACTAGATACTATCAAGCTCTAGGATTGCAGAGATGAATAGTGCACAGTTTATATGCCCAAGCAATTCATCATCTAGCCATGGATATAGACATGAAAACAGATAATTATAATAATAGGTATATTAGTATAAGTAGTGTCACAGTGACAGGCAAACCCTGACTTGGGACTAGGGCACCAGAGAAACTTTCAGGATAAGTCTTTCATATTGAGTTGAGATCTAGATAGACTCACAGATGGATAAACATTCCAAGCAAAAGGATCAGAGCATGTAAAAGTACAGGGGCATGTACAGGGCCTTCTAGGAATACACGTAGTTTGTCATTGCTGGGATAGAAGATACAAGAGTAGTGACTAAAGGAGATTGGTAGGTAAGGAGTAGATTAAAATGGACATTATATGCCATATCAGTAAGATTCCAGGCAGCTACTGATGGAATACTCAAATTGGGTAATTTAAGAAGAGTTCAACAAAGGAACTACTTACAAAGGTGTTGTATAGGATTTAAGGCAAGCAACAAAGGGTATAGAACTCTGGTTCAAATAACAGTAGATGGTTACTACCATGAAGCTTTGAAGGGGCAAAGTATGGAGCAGGCCTAGGAGGAGCTGCAATATTCAGTAAAAGGATGAAGCCAACCCAGGAAACCTGGAAGGGAAGGAGCCAGGAAAATAAATATCACTACCACACTCAGTACTCTCTCCAATCTCCTTCTGAAGCCTTGCATTGACCAAATCCAGCTGGAAGCCAGAAGACAAGAATAACAAGAAAGTATTCATGCAATCGATATGGGGTTAGCCTCCCCAGGTATAGGGCATGAGAGAAAGGTGGACCATAAATCTGCAGGACTAAATGAAAATTTTCCGGCACATATGACATGTTAAGAAAGTTAAGCTGTATTTTGTGACGGGGAGACACAGTGATTTTTTTTGAAAGAAGTGAGACTCTGATTTCTGCTTTAGTCAAATAACTCTGGTAACAACATGGAAAAATATTTTTAAAATACTTAAGGAAAATAATACTTACAGATAATTAATTAATTAAAATGAAATTGAAAATTGCCCAATCCTGTCTGACTCTTTGCAACCCTGTGGACTATATGGTCCATGAAATTCTCCAGCCCAGAATACTGGATTGGGTAGCCATTCCCTTCTCTAGGAAATCTTCCCAACCCAAGGATCGAACCCAGGTCTCCTGCATTGCAGGTGGATTCTTTACCAGTTGAGCCACAAGGGAAGCCCTAAGTAATTAAAGTAATGGAACAAATAACTAAGTAATCTCTGGGATAGAAAATCTTTGTCCTGTGAGGATATTCATAAGTATCGATATTTAGACCTGTGCTTGAATCACATGTGTGATCAAGCTACAGAATATAGCTAGGCTCAGAGATATGATGGGTACGTGAAGAAATGATATTCCCTTTGATCTGACTCTCTGAAGATGATGTTCTAAAGGAGCTTCCCACCTCATATGATTTTTATTTAGAGATACATATTTTGTTCTGTATATTCGTAGATAGGAATATAATTCAGTTTTCTGAGAGCCATGCCAATCTGATAGGAGCTGAAATAATCAGGGACTAAACTGTGAATGATCTCATGTTTTAGACAAATATTGATTAGAGCAATAAAGAAGTGAAGGGACGTCACTCAGTCGTGTCCGACTCTTTGCGACCCCATGGACTGTAGCCTACCAGGCTCCTCCAAGCATGGGATTTTCCAGGAAAGAATACTGGAGTGGGTTGCCATTTCCTTCTCCAAGAGATCTTCCCGACCCAGGGATTGAACCCGGATCTCCTGCATTGTAGGCAGACGCTTTACCGTCTGAGCCACCAGGGAAGAGCAATAAATATAATCTAAAAATGTTTTGTGAGGCAGCACCTTAGGGAACCTTTGATATAAAGCAGTTCATTCATTGTTTATTCTACAAATATTTATCAAATACCCACTATGAGTTAGGTACTGTGCTAGGTGCTAAAAAGAAAATGGAGAACAAAACATACAGGATCTTTCATTCTTGTACGACTTAAAAACTAGTGAGTGAGAAAGATCATGGAACCATAAACAAATATATAACATGCTGCTGCTGCTGCTGCTGCTAAGTCACTTCAATCGTGTCCGACTCTGTGCGACCACACAGACGGCAGCCCACCAGGCTCCCCCGTCCCTGGGATTCTCCAGGCAAGAACACTGGAGTGGGCTGCCATTTCCTTCTCCGATGCATGAAAGTGAAAAGTGAAAGTGAAGTTGCTCGGTCGTGTCCGACTCTTAGCGACTCCATGGACTGCAGCCTACCAGGCTCCTCTGTCCATGAGATTTTCCAGGCAAGAGTACTGGAGTGGGTTGCCATTGCCTTCTCTGAATTTATAACATCAGATCAGATCAGATCAGTCGCTCAGTCGTGTCCGACTTTTTGCGACCCCATGAATCGCAGCACACCAGGCCTCCCCGTCCATCACCAACTCCCGGAGTTCACTCAGACTCACATCCATCGAGTCAGTGATGATCCGCTATCTCATCCTCTGTCGTCCCCTTCTCCTTCTGCCCCCAATCCCTCCCAGCATCAGGGTCTTTTCCAATGAGTCAACTCTTCGCATGAGGTGGCCAAAGTACTGGAGTTTCAGCTTTAGCATCATTCCTTCCAAAGAAATCCCAGGGCTGATTTCCTTCAGAATGGACTGGTTGGATCTCCTTGCAGTCCAAGGGACTCTCAAGAGTCTTCTCCAACACCACAGTTCAAAAGCATCAATTCTTCGGCACTCAGCCTTCTTCACAGTCCAACTCTCACATCCATACATGACCACAGGAAAAACCATAGCCTTGACTAGACGAACCTTTGTTGGCAAAGTAATGTCTCTGCTTTTGAATAAGCTATCTAGGTTCATCATAACCTTCCTTCCAAGGAGTAAGCGTCTTTTAATTTCATGGCTGCATTCACTACCTGTAGTGATTTTGGAGCCCAGAAAAATAGTCTGACACTGTTTCCACTGTTTCCCCATTTATTTCCCATAACATAGTATCTGATCATTCTAAGTGTTATATGTAAACATATCTTATTAGACATGGGTGATCATCACTTTGTCCATGACAAGCCACCATTCACATACATTCCAAATACATTGTTACCACTGTATAAAGCACCTATGTCATAGGTACCCAGAATATTAAGAGAATAATAATTGCTCCAGGATAGAATATATGTTCAGACTAGCATGACTTAGCAACTGAACACAGTACAGCACATAATTAGAAAAAGTATGGTTTAGGGAACTAATACAATTATGAAACCAGGTGATTCTTAGGGCAACTAGCATTCCAAAAAGACCAGACATCCCCATCAATACACTTAGTGCCTCCACACCCACGTGAGTGGAGTATTGTTCCCAACTTTTGACTCATGACCACATAGCAATCTTATCTTCCAAAAACTGGTATAAAAGTGGGGTTTTTGTCAACATGAATGTGGGTTTATGTTATTGCTGGCACTTTTTAAACCACCCACAAAAATTGTTTCAAAAGCCTTTCAAATATTTTAGAAAAATAAAATATGTTGGGTTTGGAAGACAATTCGATATCAACTTTTTATTGAAAACACAAAGCACAAATGTATTTTTAAACCTTCATTGAGACCCCATGTTAAACAATCCAAAGACATCAAGGTAAGTATGAATCCCAGAAGTCATGGAGCAGCTGAGGAGGCCTTTTTACAAATCACAATAATGCCACATGTAAATGTTTTTTTTTTTCCCCCTTTGTTATCTAAGCCTGCCAGTTTGTTGCCAACAACTGTTCAGTAGCCAGTCAGTAATAATGGGAAGCCCTTGATTAATTCAGTTTTAAGAGAGCTAGGATGAAAAATGAACATTTGAATCTTGAAAACAAGCCTCAACAGAGATGCCTGACCATGTCTATAACACCTCCCACCTCCACAACCTTGGGCCTCAAGAAGCCCCAAACTAACTTAACATGTTATCTTCAGATTCAGGTAAAGCAACGGACACTCATCAAGCTAAGTCACCTTTGGACTTACAGGTTTCAAATGTCAATATCGCTATCCATACAATGGAACAATTAATCCTGAGATTTCAGATTCTCATTCAACTGATTTAAACAACTTTAGACACTACTTACTATGCATTTTAGTCATTATAATTGCTAAGTACCAAGTACATCAATATCTCTTAGCCTGACTCATTAGCATTATATCAAATCAATATTTTATTTCCAGTTTCTGGGTTGGACTTCTACTCCAGAGAAAATTATTTGATATCAGGACTAACATCTGAAATGAACATTAAAGTTACCATAAGGAATATGGTTTGCACAGAGTGGAGAATTAAGCTGTTAAAAGAAATTCAGAAATATGACAGATGGGTTTTATTTTTCAACCATGCAAAAAGCCATCAAATAGTTCTCATCAAACAGAAACTGGATCTTTCCTCTAGTGCTGAAGTCATCAATGAAATCATGTTTCCCTGCCAGCACTATAGGCTCAGCTTGGCTTGCCTCTCTCATCTCCTTACCCAGTTCTGAAATCCTTTCTCAATGCCTCTAGATGTATAAGGGAAATACATCCTGGACTGGGATCAAGGCTAAGGAAAGGAAAGGAAGCAGGTATTTTTCAATGTACTGAAAAGAATAAACAACCACAAAAGAACCCCAGACTTTCCTGACCTGAAAGCTTCCGTGCTAATAGTCCAACCCATTTCCAAACACAGTCAGCTCCGTCCTCACCCTCTTGGTGTATAAATCCCATTCACCAAAGTTCAAAAGAAAGTTCGTGAAAAGGGCATTTTGCAATAATGGGCAACTCATCCAGGCCCAGCCCTCAGGGAATTCACCATCAAAATACACTGCTGTGGTTAACAATGCTACAGACATAAGGATCACATTGTGCTAAAAACATACAACAGAAAACAGTTGGCAATTATTAAGCTCTTTATGTGTGCTAAACACTATGTTAAGTGATTAATCATTAATCACATTATTCTAATTCTTATAACAATCCGACCAGATAAATACTATTGATGTTCTCATTTTACAGATTAGAAAAATGAGGCATAGAAATGTAAAGTAATTTGCCCAGTTTCACACAGCTAGGAAACAGTAGAACTAGGATTTGATCTGAGGGACTCTGCTTCTAAATACACATTCTTTCCCCCTCCCCATGCTACATTTTTATTCACCATGATATAGCATCGCACTACTCACATACAGAGGTATCAAGATGATACAGCATAAACACTAATAGGTAAACTTACAGCTCCTTTCCCACTGAAATTAAGGGAAACTGATGCAATGCTTCATTCCTACCTTGTCCTCTTTTCTCTTTCCAGATGATGTTTTACACTTTTCAGTTTCCTCTTGTTATCTCAACTCCCTGTCTTCTGACAGAAACTTCTTTCTGCTTTCTGTTCCAGAACTTGAACCATTATATTGGGCCTTCTTAATGTCTCAATGTCCTGATGCCATCAACGTGTTTTATAAAAATTGATTAACACTTCCTGTGTTTATATGTGTTTTCTAAAATTAGCTCCCCTCATTGCCTCTTGTATTTCTTCTTGCTACCTAGCACTGTATAACTTTTCTTACAAATGATTGCATGAACATATTATCCATAATCTTTTCCAAATTCAGCCATGCAGGTCCGGTGACAGTCTCTCACAGGGCACTGAAATAGGCATTTATGCACTCGAGCACTTGTTTCAGGTATCTAAATATAAACATTAGCATTCTATATTCTGAACCACTTCTCAGTTTGTATAGAGTGCTTAATCAATAAGAGTTGTATTGTGCTTGATTTTTCCCTTAGTGGTTGGTGAATACATTATAGAGGAAATTTCTTGGTTGAATTACTAAAGGAGTTTAAAGTCAAAAGTTGAATTCATATGTTTGTACAGCTGAATAACCCTCTTCTGGGCAGGCAGCTAGAGATGATGAGCAAAGGTCTTCCTATTTAAAACTTATATTTGTAAGCTTCATTTATGGAGCTGTTCATAAGATCTGCTTCTAGGTGTCAACTTCCCAGGATATATAAAAGCCATGCTTACAGTGTATCATAGTGGTTAGGGGCACAAGCTTCGGCAACGAATTTGAATTTTAATCCCAGCTCCACCACTTATTGACCTTAGACAAGTCACTTCACTTCCCAGACCTCAGTTTTCTCATCTATGCATGGAGATAGTATATACCCCATAAGTTCACCGTGGGCTTTAAATAAGATATTATATGAAAAGAACATGCAATAGTAAGCAGCCGCCATAGAGCTCACCAATTCTACAAAGGCATTCTACCTTAAAAATTCTGGAACGGGGGCATAGATAAGGCAGAAAACAAGTTTTAGGCCATCATTAGCTTCAAAGACAATCTTAGGACTCTCCTAAATAAGATGAAGGGAAAAACTAAAACCACTTCATTTGCAGTGTAGTCCAGTCCCATTCTGGTTGATGTCAGAACAGATAAGCACACAGTTTTGGCATTTGTAATAAAAAGCAGGAGGAGGAAATTATAAGAGAGTTATCATGCACAACAAATGCTCTTAATTTCCCTTGTAATGAAACAGAATGAAAGTGGATCATTGAAATCTTTCACTGGGAAATCAAGTAGCTCTCATATTAACACATGTGAAACAATGATGACTTTGGCATGATTTTAGAATGAGACTGTGAGTGGCAAAATGCAAACGCCAAGGGAAATCAGTTGCCTTATTTTTTCATTATTAATGTTTTCCTTTTGTCTACTGAATTATGGAGTTACATTATTTAAATTCAATATTTGTATGTAATCTTGCCTGTGCTTGGCATTCTTCAATAAAAATAGTTCAGCAGAATAAAAATGAAATCTAGTAATTATGGCTGTAGCTACAATATTTGTTAAGACTCAAAAGCAGACAACAGAAATGGTTGTTTAATCACTGAAATTCAAAGAACAAAAAGCATCTCCCTGTTACCCTTTTGTTGAACCTGGCCCAGTGAAAGAGAATTACAGCTGAATGAACGAATGTAGATGTGTGCCTATTTTTAAAATATTTTTAAAGGTGCAAAACAGATTGTCCAAAGCAAGTTTGGTGCTGATGAACTTTCTTCATTGGTAAATACTGCCTATCAGCCTCAAGTTGCCAACATACAAGACAGGTGAAAATATGATTGTAAGAGGTGTGATGACAGTTCCTTCACTACACTTTATTAATTCCAAGATAGAGTTGTACAGGCGTTAAATACTTTTTTGTGCCTTTTACTAAAAGATTTCAGGATATTTTGAGCTGGTGCACCAAAGAGGTGATAAAGAAATATATCTGTGTTTTACTACAGTATAATGCGATTGGCAGTCTTATGCCACCATGTGTAGAGATCACTCATTATTTATTAAATCTTTCAGTGAATATTTATTGAGGGCCTACTATGTGCTGGGGAATCAGCAGCAAACTTCAGTGATGTGATCCACTCATAGAACTTTAAGTCTAGTAAACATGAACAGTAAGCAAATAAATATAGTAATCCAAGTTGAGAATAAAAATATAGCAGGGGCCTATTGTTACCAACTTCCTAAGGGAGATGAAATGTTCCTATGTAGAAGACAAGAAGAATAAAAGAAAAGCAGGCCCCAGCAAGGGCCGCAAAAGAAATTTATAATTATTGATAAACTGGATGCTGTAAGGCATGAGACGCTTGAAACAAGTCCAGAGAGAACAGTTCGTAATCTTGAAAACAAGATATGATACTGGGGTCGGAAAACCAACCCCAGACTGTTTCTCAACTGGCGTCTCAGAGTCACATGTTTTACGTATCTGGTGAAAAATCTATAGATAAGAATATTAGTCTTAGTTACTGATTTGTTATTGATTACTGTTTCTTAGTTACTCAGTGGTTAATGATCATTTTGTTCTTTGGTCCTGAAGGCCACCCGCATATTCTTTCCTTCACGGCTGAAAGTATAATAGACTGGCTAGGATTCAGTTTTGGCACCTTCACCTTGGAGTGGTGTTGGTCCCCTGATCCTCGTTTTTCACCGAAGTTTTGTGTCTTGTTTCTCATTCTCTTGCCATATCATGCTTTCAGAAACCCTGCTTGTCGAGCCAGTCTTGACATTCCTAGAAAGAACTGAGTCCACTGGGGAAATTTTACAGTTTGACCACTTCAAGGATGAACTGACCACCCTGAGGCATGAAGATTAATGGCCCTGGTAAGTTTAGCCCCACTACTGTACCTGCTCATGGCATTTACTTTACCTAAGGAAAACTTAACAAAAGGGAAAAAAAAAAAAAAAAAACATGTTGACATTCTGGGTAACATAAATGCCCTCATTTATTTCATGTGACACATGGAAAATGATTGGCTTTGAACTTTTTTCCAGGATGATTGCTGTTTAATTTCACAAAATATTCTCTTATTCCCACATCATAGGAAAGCATAAATAAAGGTACCCCTCTGCTATCCCTCTATCATTAATCATGCTCCTTCTTGCCTCCCCCAATCCCTCCTCTCTTTTCAAAATGGAAACACTCTAGAGTGTTTAAATCTTCTCTCTTCTAGATATTTCTCATTTTGCCAATCATTTCCATTGCTGGGCTTTGTTTTTAATATTTTCTCTTTCTTTTGAAGGGATGCTGAACATGAAATAAAGCATCCTGAGCTGTTACCTCACCTTCTGCACCACAGAAGTCTTTATTGCACTGCTGACAAGATTCCAAGAAAATGTTAGAGTGTAATCATTCATGTTATCAAACAGTCCCAGATCTGGCTAGAACAGCACAAAGGAACAGAGGATGTCTTAGGTGGGTAATGCATCTGCTATAAGGAGTGGAGCCACTGAAAGATCTTGCCCTTGCTGCATCTGCTTATATTGCCAAGAACAGCCTTGCTTTCAAAAGGGCTGTTTATTGTGGTAGTGGTTTGTTTGAGTCTTAGAGCAGCAAATGATCAAATATGACAAATCCATGATGTTATATAAAATCATAGTCATTTATCAAATTAGGGCACACTTCCTGGCACTCACAATAGGGTCACTGCCCCAATCAACCCCTGCTCTGATCTCCTCTGAACTCTGTCAGAAAACAGGGACCATGTTGTTTATTACCATCATTCCAGGAAGGTGCAGCTTTCTCTCATTTTCTACATTGCAACCCTCTCTGAAACGACTTTGTTGCTTCTATCCTTTATACTGTACCAAATCAATAGCTTCTTTTTGGAGGAAACTGCAGTGACTTTGGGGGAGGAGTAGTGGCACTGTGCCATAAGAAAGAGCCAAAGTATGCTCCTTGACTGACTCTTGGGGTACAGAAAAGAGCATAGTATCAGGGAGAAGCCAGGAAATGGGGTTATAAATGCATACTCTTCCCTACACTTTTCAAAATGATTTGAAAATTGTACTGAGAGTAATGCCTAATTTCCACATGGCTGAGTTCTGAACTGATAAGCCCTATATTGTTTTTGTGAAGTTTTTTTGTTTTTTGTTTGTTTGTTTTTACCTTTGATTGTTGTGGGCATTTAAAAAGGAATTTAAAACAAAGAAATACTCTTCAGAATGTGTCTGGCAATAGGTCTGGATCTCTCAGTGATGGGACAGGTACAAAAGGAAGGTGTTATTCAGTGGGATTTCAAAACTGCAGAGCAATTTCTGGCATTTCAGCAAGGAGCTATTAAGCTGCAATTAAGTGCTCAGTAAGATGGCCTTTTAATAGTGTGCTTTTAGGAAATTCCTTTGTTTTTTTTTTTCCTTCACCGACATAAGAAAATGGGGAAAATCCCCAGCACCATTGCTCAGCAGTATACCAAATTCCTATATAGTTGAGTGATACTGAATATAAGTTGAAATCATAATTCTTACATAAACCATCCATTGGGATTTATGGATATCATGAAAATACAAAAACTAGAAATTCTACAACCCTGCTTTAACAGTATCATTGATTATAGAGAGAACACTGTTTGCAATATACTGGTAAATGCATCTGAGCGTGCCTGCTCAGTCATGTCCGATTCTTTGCAACACCATGGGCTATAGCCTGCCAGGTTCTTCTGTCCTTGGGATTTTCCAGGCGAGAATATTGGAGTGGGTTGCCATACCCTTCTCTAGGTAAATATGTCTATTTGCTTCTATATTGATATTCCAAATAATTATAGACATCTGTCCTAGCAAGCAAGCCAAATGGGCAGCAACTCTTTTTGTGTAATCAGGTTCTGTTGAGTGTATCCTAATAATCAGTTAAAGAAAGACATGTTTCTCATTTCAATTCACATAATATTCATCAAAATCTGAATTTGGTGGTATAAGGAAGCCCTGCACATAGATATGGAAGAGGATTATTTATGGGCTTTCCAGAAATGTGTACACTTTTATAAAAGTTAAACAGAAGGCCAATGTAAGAACACAAGAAACAGGGATGATCTAAATGGTCATTTGAGAAGTTGCTCCTTTCAATCAAAAAGCCAACATTGATGAAAAAGAATATGGAGGGAGGTATGCCTGGTTGATTGCTACACAAGCACTCAACGAACAGTAGCAGCAGGCTTCACAGGAAATAGAAATTAAGGGATTAATAACCTTGTCCTACCACACATGGATCTAAAATGCAAACAGCTTCTGGAAAAATAATTAAGGCTTGGAGTTGCTCATGATGTCACCAAAGGGGTGACTTGGGTAAACAATTCCCCAAGACATTCCAAATAAAATTAGAATAAGAAGAAAATCTCATATTACTGGAACAAAAATGTCTTTGGAAGATTTGGAAAATTTAAAAAAATGATATGCAACATAAAATTAAACCAGTCAATCCTAATGGAAATCAACCCTGAATATTTGCTGGAAGGACTGATGCTGAAGTTTCAATACTTTGGCCACCTGATGCAAAGAACTGACTCATTGGGAAAGACCCTGATGCCAGGAAAGATTGAAGGCAGAAGGAGAAGAGGGTGACAAAGGGTGAGATGGTTGGATGGCATCACCAATTCAATGGACATGAGTTTGAGCAAACTCCAGGAGATAGTGAAGGACAGGGAAGCCTGGCGTGCTATAGTCCATGGGGTCACAAAGAGTTGGACATGACTGAGTGACTGAACAACAAATACAAAGCTAAAGGTTTATCTTTACAACTGTAGCTATAGCTTTTCCATAAACAATATTTTAAGGGATCCACACAATTTCACTAGATGTTAGCACTGATGGTCAAAACCAATATGTGAACACTTACTTCTCAAGGCAACCCTTGGTGAAATGAAGCTGGCAGCGCATCCAAAGCTTGGTAATCTACTATCCCAAACCCTACTGCAGTGTAAAAGATCAGTTAGCTCCAAATATGTGCAAAGTGGGAGACCATCTCTGCAGAACCTTAATGTTTGATTATCAAACTCCCATTAGACTAAAGAAACTGTTCTGGGAAGATGCTATGCAGTTATACTGTTAGTAATGCTAATGTGTGTTAGTCATTCAGTCATGTCTGAGTCTTTTTGTGACCCCACGAACTGTAGCCCTCCAGGCTTCTCTGTCTATGGAATTCTTCAAACAAGAATACTGGAGTGGATTGCCATTCCATTCTCCAGAGGATCTTCCTGACCCAGGAATTGAACCCTGGTCTCCTACATTGCAGGCAGATTCTTTACCATTTGAGCTACAGGGAAGTCCTAATTGAATGCTAAACTGGGACACAAATGGGATTTTTAGTACAAGTTGCCTTTGTGAGTGGCAGTCTAGTAGGCCAAGAGTCACCCTTAAAGACTCATTTAGGATTTTATTTTTCTGATGAGTGCAATATACTCAACTCATGAGTATCCTTGTTCACATAAAATTAATCATTCTCTTGCATTTAAATATTTTTTTCCAAACAATTCTCCCCGAACTGATGTCTTTAAGCTGACTGGAGTTATACCAAGTACTGAAAGCCAGTAGTACCATCTTTCTATGGAATTGCTTGAACTAGTGAACTCCAACTCAGAGAATCCTTATGTTCCTAAATATGGAGTCTTATCACCAGACATTTGAAGACCAAACCTATGAACCATCAGTTAACATAATTTGACTTACCAAGCCAAAGACAGCAGTGCTTAAGGTAAAGGTTATCCCTCAAGTAACCTAAATATATATATATATATATATATACACACACATACACACACACACACACACACACATATATATTTAGCACATTTTCTGGCTTGAGTTCACTCAGGAGCAGATCCCGAGATAAAATTCAAATACAATAAGTTTGGGGGGAGCTAATTCCAGGAAATACTCAGAAGAATGGGAAACTGAGGCAGGGAAGGAAAAGAAACCAGTAACGAGTGGCAATAGATGGTCAGTCTTGGTGTAGAACTCTGGAGAAAATTTCCTCTCCTGAGAGACAAGGAAGCTGGAATATTTATCCATGATATTCCCATCAGACATTGGTTAAGGTCTGCTTCTAGGGCCATTAATTCTCTGGCATTTGAGGCTTGTCCTGTATACAGAGCAAGCACTCCCACAAGCAAAAAGCAGACATAAAATTTTAAAACGAACAAAATAAAACCCCTCAAGCAGAGAGTCAAAAGTGTTAGCAGTAAGCAACTTCCATGATGTAGAACTGAGTGTCAAGAAGCATAGGTACTGAGGGGACATATGTATACCTATGGCTAATTCAAGTTGATACATGGCAGAAGCCAATGCAGTATTGTAAAGCAATTATTCAATTAAAAATAAATAAAATTTAAAAAAGAAACATGGGTAATGTACTACCATCATTTGTTACATTCTGATTTATTAACCAGGGTGTTGTCCATTGAACAGCAACATCAGAACACCTAGGGATCTTCTTAGAAATGCAGAATTTCAGGTTATACCTAAGATCTATGTGTATTAAAATTTGAGAAGAGTTCTGGTATAACAGATGAGAGAGAGAGGAAGAGTAGACAGATGGAAACCTCTCAAAATACAATCAAGGATGTGTGCGTGCGAAGTCGCTTCAATCATGTCTGACTCTGTGTGACTCTATGGACCATGGGAATTAATTATAGTTCCTTATCTTATAGGGTTGGGAATTATATAGGTGAAAATATATAAGTATATATGTGCGGCACATATATACTTGACATATGTTAGATTTCATGTTTATAATGATTTTATGGATTCCTCATAGAGGTAACAGTGCATTATAATACAGTTAAAATGTGTGGCAATTTGTAATTCAAGTTGCAATTCAGATTTCAGTAGGGTGTCTTCCTTGTCAACATGATAATAAAATTCTCAGATGAGTGACTGGCTACCTGGGTAACAGATTTTATTCAATTGAAGCTTCTTACTTTGTGACCTTGGCCTTCTTAACTCAGTATGCATTCCAGATATGAATTTCCAGCCCTCAATCTCTCTTGTGCATGTGTGCCTGTTAAGTGACTTCCAACCTTTTGCAACGCTATGGCCTCTAGCCTGCTAGGCTCCTCTGTCCATGGGATTCTCCAGGCAAAAATATTGGAGTGGGTTGCCATGCCCTCTTCCAGGGGATCTTCCCGACCCAGGGAAGCAGGTTCTCTACCACTAGCACCACTGAGGAAGTCCAGTCTCTCATAGACTGTGTTAAAATATCTATGGTGGAATAGTGCTTTCTCTCCTACCTCTACCTTTCTTGTATGTATGTGGAAGTCCTAGCACTGACAATTACTTCTGGATGGCCTGCAGCATGGGCCTCTGAGGGACTGTTTTAGGGATTTAAAAAGCTTAACAATGTCCATCACTGCTTTTGATTTTATAGTCCAGTCAACATTTTCTCATTAGGATACATTTTCTAGTATCTTTAAGGAGAAAATGGATCAAATTTGGATCAGAATAACTATCGCTGTGGAAACAGTAGTATATTGAGAAGCACCCACTATAATGGTCTTGAATGGTTTTGTGCTTGGAGATTCTCAAGTTTCTAAAGCTCAAGGCAGCCTTTATGTCATGACCTTATACCCTTCAGGTATTAAGGCCACAGGAGTCTTGTCTTACAAGTGTCTGGGTTGGGAGAGCCCTTTCTTGACTTGTTGATATTTGTCTTTGAAACTTTATATTTGTTGGCTCTGACAAAGCATATTAGTAGATAACTGTGGATTCTTTTGTTAGAATTCCAGATGACTTTTGTTTGTTTCAGCTAAAAATAGCACCTTAATATCCTTGATTCTGGGTTTCCCAGGTGGCACCAGTGGTAAAGAACGTGTCTGCCAGTGCAGGAGACATAAGATACCCAAGTTTGATCCCTGGGTTGAGAAGACCCCTTGGAGAAGGGCATGGCAAGCCAATCCAGTATTCTTTCCTGGAGAATCCCATGGACAGAGGAGCCTGGCAGGCTAGAAGCCATAGGGTCGGAAAAAGTTGGAAGTGACTTAATAGGCACACATGCACAAGAGAGATTGAGGGCTGGAAATTCATATCTGGAATGCATACTGAGTTAAGAAGGCCAAGGTCACAAAGCAAGAAGCTTCAATTGAATAAAATCTGTTACCCAGGTAGCCAGTCATGCATTTGAGAATTTTATTATGTTGACAAGGAAAACACCCTACTGAAATCTGAATTGCAACTTCAATTACAAATTTCCACACACTTTAACTGTATTATAATGCACTGTTACCTCTATGAGGAATCCATAAAATCATTATAAACATGAAATCTAACATATGTCAAGTATATATGTGCTGCACATATATACTTATATATTTTCACCTATATAATTCCCAACCCTATAAGATAAGGAACTATAATTAATTCCCATTTACAGATGAGGAAACTGTGACTAAGGGAAGATAGATAACTCACTTGCACAAGACCATGCAACTAGAAAGTTGCAGAACTGGGATTTGAACAGAGACGTATGGTGACTCTAGAATCCACACTCTGACAACCAAGGCTCTTCTCTATCATTACACGATACTCGATTCCTTCCTATCACACCAGACATATTCAAAAAAGTAGTCTAACAGAAGTCAAAAGAGGATTAAAAATTATTGGACTACCATCTAAGTTAGAACTGGAGGATTTTCTTCTCTGCTCATTAAGTTTACTTTTTAATGTTGAAAGGAGATGATGTTTCTTCAGTGCACCCTCACCTTTGGATATTATTATATCCAAAGCATTATTTATATTAAAGCTAATCTTATAAAATGTAGGAGATCGGTCAGTGCTTCCTGTTGAAGACTTATGATTTCCTTAAGGATGATGTCAGTTGAAATCTGGCCTTGTGTTTAGTTGAAAAAGATCTAGATTTTCATAATAATACAGGGAAAATCAGAGAAGGCAATGGCACCCCACTCCAGTACTCTTGCCTGGAAAATCCCATGGATGGAGGAGCCTGGTAGGCTGCAGTCCATGGGGTCACGAAGAGTCGGACACAACTGAGCGACTTCACTTTCACTTTTCACTTTCATGCATTGGAGAAGGAAATGGCAACTCACTCCAGTGTTCTTGCCTGGAGAATCCCAGGGACAGCGGAGCCTGGTGGGCTGCTGTCTATGGGGTCACGCAGAGTCGGACACGACTGAAGCGACTTAGCAGCAGTAGCAGTAGCACAGGGAAAATATTGAAGACATGAAGACAGCATGAGTCTTAGGTTTGGTGTCTTATTCTAGTCTTATGTTAAGCTGTAAGAAAAAAGAAAGAAATACAGAGAGGAATAAGGGCTCTGAGGAAAGAGCAGTAGTGCAATCAAGATCCCATCATGGAGAAGGGGTCAAGATAGGTTGACATGAAGGAAACTACCAGTGTAAAAACAGACATTTAGAAAATGTTTTAAAGACTTCTACATAGAGGGACATTAGCAAGAAAATGCAGGTTTTTTTTTAAAAAAAAAGATGCTTTACCTTTTGCTTCACAACTTTGCTAACTCAGAATATAGTCAAGAAAGTTTACTCTGCAACAAAAGGAACCAGAAAAAGTATGGAAAAGAGCTAGCTAAAGACTATAAGAAAGGGAGAGTGAGGGTGGTGAGAGGGGAAAGGAAGAGAGTAAAGGGGGAAAGAGGAATTGAAAATAAGAAAAGATGGAGATAAAATAGAACACATTCAATTTTTTAGCTTGCAATAGAGTTGTCCAAAAAACAAGCCTAGCTATGCGTGATTGAGTAGAACATCAATTTATCAAAGTAAATGTTTTCTTTTCAATTATTATATGCAAAGTATTTTGTATTTTTTAAAATCAAAAAGATTAAATTAAGAGAAGAGTGTTTAAAGTTGCTGCAGAAAAAGAGTGAAACTCCCCAGAGACCTGATGAAATGGGAACATTTGTGCGAATTGGGATGGAGCTTAGAACTGAGTAAAGACAGAGAAAACAATATAGTAGCTCTCTCTGAAGGGTCAAAAGATACAGAACGCATATATATGGAATTTAGAAAGATGGTAACAATAACCCTGTGTACGAGACAGCAAAAGAGACACTGATGTATAGAACAGTCTTATGGACTCTATGGGAGAGGGAGAGGGTGGGAAGATTTGGGAGAATGGCATTGAAACATGTAAAATATCATGTATGAAACGAGATGCCAGTCCAGGTTCGATGCACGATACTGGATGCTTGGGGCTAGTGCACTGGGACGACCCAGAGGGATGGTATGGGGAGGGAGGAGGGTTCAGGATGGGGAACACATGTATACCTGTGGCAGATTCATTTTGATATTTGGCAAAACTAATACAATTATGTGAAGTTTAAAAATAAAATAAAATTTAAAAAAAAAGACACAGAAAGCATTACTATGGAAATTTGACCTAGAAGTACAGGTTGATTCAAACTGGCATTTAATGCCCAAATACACAATACAGCACTCAATATTGTCTGCTTTTGCTTTGATGATGATAAAGGGTCAAATCTGTCAATCCAAATCGAAACCTGCCTAAGCCTCATGATGACAGCAGGACCAAATGTCAGAAGCAAACACGCTGAATCAGTCCATCAGCCTCTGAGGTTCCCACCACACCTGAACATTTCATGATGACTCTGCTTAAAGGGAACTTTGTAACAAGGGCTCTGGCTCATCAGATATGAACCAAGGTAACCCAGAAGACACCTCTGAGTAAAAACATCACAAAGTCCTCCATGCTGTTCTCCATCTGGCACATTTATCATCTTCTTCAAAGGCCAATATAATGGGAAGTATGTTATTATACCTGAATGCATTTCTGAGATCAAATTTCAGAAGTACCAGTATCTGAAAGATTTTCCCTACTGTTCACTCAATCTACCTGAGAAGAAAAGAAGAAACAACTTGCAAGTAACATCCAAAAAGGAAAATTTAGGGGAAACATGCTATTCAAAGTGTGAAGAGGGACCTCGTCTCCCTCAATCTGAGGACTCCTGTGGACATCTGTCACAGTCTCATCTGAGAATACACTGAGGAAACTAGGGAGTAAAATCCTTAGAGGATACCTTAAGGAATCCTGCTGCTTACTAGAGAAAAAATAAAGCATTAACTCAGGAACCAGCCGACAAACACCCAGGGCATTGGTTGGGAGAGAATAGAAAGAGAAACCAACTAAGAGGTGGTTTAAATGGTATTCGTTGCCCCCCTTCAAGTCCAAAGTTCTCCGAAACATTAAGGGCTTCAGATGTATCTGCCAAATGGAACTACATAGTGCCTGAGTGCAGGCAAAGCCTGAATTCTAGCAATTTCTATCAATAGAAAACATTACGGTGAGGAGCAGCCATGAGGTCAATCAGCCAAGCAACCCTGCAAGACAGCACTTGTTCTATGGATGATCTGTACAGAAAACAAAATCCCCCAACTAAGAGCTAGCTTAGAGTCCTTTAAAAAATATATATCCACTCACAATAACTTTGAGTCAGAGTCATTTGTCTACAAATGAGATGATTATATATTATAGATACTTCATTTGTCTGACCTAAATGACAATAGACAGAAGATATTAAAAAAAGAAAGAAATCCTGAGAAAGAGACCAAATCAATGCCCCTTCTTAGAAAAGAAGAAAATGACCTTTAAGTATAGCTAGCTACAAAGAAACCTCTAGAGTAGACAATCCATTCCAGCATTCTCTACACATATCTCAGCATCAAAACTATACAGTCTAAAAAAAAAAAAAAAAAAACTATACAGCTTTGTTAATTGCCCAGGACAGTGTTTTCAAAAATAGCTTGATCCTGCCAGTGCCTAAATCCATGGCTGAGTGTAAAATCCATAGTGAGCTCTAAAAATGGAAAATTTTTCCTTCACAGCACAGGGAAATATTGACAGATTCAACAAAAGAAGGAACATGATACTTTTGAAGGTGATAAATAGTTACAGGAAAGATGACACTATTTTATGTCCATCAAATATAAATGCTTACCATATAAGCACCTAAATTTGCAGTATCCTTGACTATAAATAAGTAAAGAAAATAAATATAAATAGTAAGTCAATTGTGTTCTAATGATCAAAATCACTGATGGTGCAAACCTCTCAAAGTGCTTAATCAGAAGTAATGGAAATAGATCCAGATAACAGTCCTATTGAGTTGACCAGTGGTTTCCTTTAGCAAATAAATAAGTTTATTTAAGTTATCATTTATCACTACTGCACAGCCTGGATTCCTGGAAATTCTCTTGGGAATTTCAAGGGGCCTGTACATCATCAGCCAATTAGAAAGTGATAGCCAATTAAAGGGAGTTCAATCAATAACTTTGCTTTAAATTTGACCACAGAACCCTTGTCTACTCCCTCCTTTGCAAATGGGAGTGATTGAACTCCATTATCCCATAGGACCAGCATAAGGAACCATTGCAAATCATGCCTCTTACATTCTACATCAGTAGTTGCGAGGATAATGATTGTGTTGGTTTATAGCATGAACATTGAACCTAGTGTTTTTCCAAGGAGGCTCTCACAAACCACCAAATCATTTCCCTGCCTCACTCTCACTTAATTTTGAAGTTTCTGCCCTGGGCATTAGAGTGGCTAAAATATTTTAACAATTAATTACCCTAACCTCACAATGCTGCCTTCCACTCTCTTACAGAAGACTTTCCTCACTCAGGGATCAGGATATATATATATTTCTCCCTCTCTTCATTGCTGTCTTCTCTTGGCCCCAATACCACTCACCCACATTCTTTGGTACCACACTCTCAGTGGGTCTCTCTACCTCAACTCCATTCATTAACCTGTGTGTCTTAATCATGCTGCAAGCCCAACACTGCTGCTAACTGTTCTCTGACATCTGTTACTGCAAGGACTTTCTCCTGAATCCCATTTTAGAAACTTACTCCCAGGGCCACATGGTGGACTTCATCTCGCACCATAACTGCTCCACTTCAGAATCCTTAAATGCCAATAGCTCTTTCTTTGAGTACTACTTTTAATTTGATAAACTCACTCCATTACTCTCACTTCTGTTCTTCATCTTCACTGAGTTCCCCAGTCCTCTGGGGAGATTTCTTATTCTAATCAGCTTATTGATCCATTTCTGGATCACTTTTTTCCTGTCCCAGCCTCAAGTCTGTGATTCAGTCATTAAATACTATTTTGCTAATACCTTTAAATCCATTGCCTCCTTTGGCAATACTACCGAAATTGTCTTGCAAATCTTTACCTTTTAATCAATCCAATCACCTGCCTTCTCTATTCCTGTTTACCGGGTCCAAGCTCACTCTGCTTGCTGGAAAATTAACCAAGAGACAAGGTGGTAAAGCTTGGAATATGAATCAAAAAGCTGGTTGACCAAGAAGATGGCAGACTAATGTCTCAAAATAACCATCTTATCTGGGTCTGGATTCAAGTTCTTTTATAGAACAGAGATGCAGGAAAGGTGAGGAAACAAAGTGAAAAGGCCATTAATCTTATAAATATCCCCTAAAATGGCAAGCCTCAGGCAGGGGATGTGTTAAGTTTTTCTTTCCTGTTTTCCACAGGTAAACATGGTCCTGTACAAAGGCACTTTAGTTTAAGCGTCAGGCAGAGGGGCAGGGTTCTCTGAGGCAAGCCATTAGGTATGATTATAATAACAAAAGCAATGAAAAGCAAATCAAAGAAATAATTCCAACATGGGGTCAGAATTGGCTCTTCCCTGCAACATTCCTACATTTGGACCACTGATCATAGCCAAATTTTTAAAAAATCAAGCAAATGTTTTTGATACTCTGAAACATCAGTCTCCAAATTAAGCTAGGCCGTAGAAAAGAATCACCTCCCCACAGGTACTCAACAATCCTTCCAAATGTCTCTGGTCTACAATTCTACTCTACTTTTCCTCTCTTATTTAACCCTTCATTCTGTTACAATTTGACTTTGTCTCCAGAAACAGCTATTGTCTATTTCACTCATCATACTTAAAGGCAAGAAATAAGGTTGCTTTGTCCCTCAGAGTATAACAGTAATTTCATTGGGCATCACTGCCATTTTACTGAGCAGTATATACAGACCAAGAGAAGAAAGATGACTTTAGCAGGATATGTGAACCTTCCATGAGCTTCAGTACACATACCAAGGATTCAGAATAACACATTCAAGATGGTAAAATGAGGAGAACAAAAACACTGAAAAGGGAGTTACACTTCTTAGTTTGTGCTTCAAAAGCCTGCTGCTGCTGCTAAGTCGCATCAGTCATGTCCGACTCTGTGCAACCCCTAGACGGCAGCCCACCAGGCTCCCCCATCCCTGGGATTCTCCAGGCAAGAACACTGGAGTGGGTTACCATTTCCTTCTCCAATGCATGAAAGTGAAAAGTGAAAGTGAAGTTGCTCATTCGTGTCCGACTCTTAGCGACCCCATGGACTATACAGCCCACCAGGCTCCTCTGTCCATGGAATTTTCCAGGCAAGAGTACTGGAGTGGGGTGCCATTGCCTTCTCCGTTCAAAAACCTAGTGGGAGCTAAAACAATACAATCATGGTATGGATACTGAGCCTTAATGAATCAGAGTTATATGGGTCTTATCTACTTGGAAGTCAATTTTACTTCACTTACTCATGTTACCAAGATCCAAGTAAAGGAACATGATCTCCAGGCTTCCCTTCATTATTGTGTTACAAGAGAATTATCTCACTCCATCCATTCACTGATCAAGAATCGAGAAAATGTCCTAAAATAGTTTGCATGAAAGTCCACTTGCCTTCTGCTGTGTCAGTCTTCAGCACTCTAAACTTATAGCAGCAAGCACCTATTCCATATGTAATTGATAACAACCCTGATAGTCAGGAAATCATGCCTGGGAATGATATGATATAAGCTTTCTTTCCAAATCTATGCCAAATCAGCTACTAGCTGCATCTCAGTGGTACAGGGAGGCACTTTGTAAAACTAGCTCAGAACTTTCCTCTTTTGCTCTTGGGGAATTTGTCATTCAGTGTTTCATTGTTTCAATTCAGCATACCATCCATTTAAGAGTCAATGGCTAGAGGCGGAGGTCCTAAGGTGGCAGAGGAATAGGATGGGGAGACGACTTTTTCCCCCACAAATTCATTGAAAGATCATTTGAACGTTGAGAAAATACCACAAAACAACTTCTGAATGCTGGCAGAGAACACCAGGCACCCAGAAAGGCAGCCCATTGTCTTCGAAAGGAGGTAGGACAAAATATAAGAGATAAAAAGAGAGACAAAAGAGTTAGGAACAGAGACCCACCTGAAGAGAGAGTTGTAAAAGAGGAGAACTTTCCAAACATCAGGAAACCCTCTCACCAGTGGGTCTGTGGGGAGTTTTGGAATCTCAGGGTAAAATAAACGGAAGGGAAAAAATAAATAAAACCCACAGATAAACATGCCTAATCACAACTCCCAGCAAAGAAGTAGCCCAGATGCTCAGGACCACCACCAGCAAGCGGGGACTGAAAAGGGAGGTGCGGGCTGCATTGCTTAGGGTAAGGACCTGGCCTGAATGCCCTGAGGGCAATCTGAGGGAGCTAACTTGAGATAGAAACACAAATTGTGGGATGGCCAGAGAAAGAGAAAAAGAAAAGGAGGAAACAGAGAGAGAGAGAGAGAACTTTCCCACAAAAAGTGAACAAAGGACTGAGCTAATACCAGAGGAGAGCTAGCTGGCAGCAGACTGGCCCATCTCCCACCAGGGGCAGAGAGGCAGGTGGGTGACAGCCAGAGCCAGAAAGCAAGGGGCAAACTCAGCCCCAGAGATGGCATCCTCTATCAAATATGAGCAGGCTCCCAGTTGCTAACCAAGTCTTCCTGGGATCCTGGACCGTTGACATCCACCTGGAGGGTGGCAGCCAGAGACCAGTTTCACAAAGACACATGGCACACCTGCGATGGTGTTCCCGCTATGCACCCGGGAAACCAAGGGCCAGGACCAGGGAAGTGATAAGAGTCACCATCCCACCTAGGGGGAGTGCGTTCACCAAGCACCTGATAGCCTGAGCTGCTCGGACCTGGGAATGGCACAAAACACAGGCCCAACCGACTCTGTGCCTTTGTGGACTACCCGAGAACCTGAACCTGAGCAGCTTAGACCTGGGAAGTACACGCAACCCAGGGCCTGCTTTAGACAGTTCCTTTACAGAGCAACCTAGAGCCTGAGCAGTGTACACCAGGAAAGCACACACACCATGAGTGGGGGCAAACCCAGTATGGCTCAGACACTGAAAGCACTCCCCACACACACCAGTGGCATTTGTTTGCAGAGCTCCTACCTCCCCACAGCACAACTGAACAAGTGAGCCTAAATAAGTGACCACCTTTGTCCCCTTGTGTCAGGGCAGAAGTCAGATACTGAAGAGACTTGCAAACAGAGAAAGCCAAAATAAACAAAGAAGGGGGAACCACTTTAAAAGAGAGAGGTGCAATAGATTAAAACCCTATAGTGAGCATTGACTACATTGGAAGGGACCTGTAGACCTTGAGAAGAAGTATAAGCTCAAACAAGGAACTATCTGAAACTGACATGACCCCACACTGCCCTCAACAGGTCCAGAGAAATTCCTAGGTATATTTTACTATTACCATTTTTTAATTTTTTTGAAAAAATTTTAAGTTCTATATTACTCCTTCAATTTTCATTTTTATAACCTACTATTACCTCACAAAAAGAATATAGTTTTAAAGCAAATTTCATATATATATATTTTTTTAGTTTTTGTGATTTTGCTTTGTTTTTTCATATTGTATTTTTGAGAGTCTAATCTCTACTCTAGATTTTTAATCTTTGCTTTTTGGTATTTGTTATCGATTTTGTACCTTTAAGAACCCAATCTTCAGTACCCATTTTTACGTAGGAGTGTGATTACTGGACTGACTGCTCTCTCCCCTTTTCACTCTCCTTTTTCTCCCCCAGGTCACCTCTATCTCCACCCTCCCCCTTCTCTTCTCTAGCTAACTCTGTGAATCTCTTTGGGTGTTCTGGGCTGTGGACAACACTTAGGGAACTGAATACTGGCTAGATCTGTCTCTCTCCTTTTGACTCCCCCTCTTCTCCTCCTGGTCACCTCTATCTACTTTCTCCCTCTTCTCTTCTCCATGTAACTCTGTGAATATCTCTGGGTGTCCCTCAGTGTGGAGAATGTTTTCATCATTAACCTAGATGTCTTATCATCAGTGTTGTATGGATGGAGAAGTCCTGAGGCTACTGTAAGAATAAGACTGAAAGCCAGAGATAGTAGCTTAAATCTAAAACTTGAGAACACCAGAAAATTCGTGACTCCATGGACCATTAATTGACAACACCTCATCCAAAAGCCTCCAAACCTACAACGAAATCATGCTCCAACCAAGCGCCAACAAGTTTCAGAGCAAGCCATACTGAGCTAATTCTCCAACAACACAGGAACATAACCCTGAGAACAAAATTACAGGCCAGCAAAAGTCACATCAAACCCACAGACACCTCAAAACACACTACTGGGCAATTCATTGCAATCCAGAGAGAAGAGATCCAGCTCCACCCACCAGAACACTGACGGAAGATTCCCTAACCAGGAAACCTTGACAGGCCACTCATCCAACCACACCCACAGGGAGGAAACTCCACAATAAAGAGGAACCACAAACTTCCAGCATTCAGAAAGGCCACCCCAAACGCAGCAACCTAAACAAGATGAAAAAACAGAGAAATATTAAGCACGTAAAGGAACATGATAAAAGTCCACCAAACCAAACAAAAGAGGAGGAGTTAGGGAGTCTACCTGAAAAAGAATTCAGAATGATGATAATCAAAATGATCCGAAATCTTGAAAACAAAATGGAGTTACAGATAAATAGTCTGGAGACAAGGATTGAGAAGATGCAAGAAATGTTTAACAAGGACCTTGAAGAAATAAAAAAGAGTCAATCAATAATGCATAATGCAATAACTGAGATCAAAAACACTCTGGAGGGAAACAACAGTAGAATAACTGAGGTAGAAGATAGGCTAAGTGAGGTGGAAGATAGAATGCTGAAAATAAATGAAACAGAGAGGAAAAAAAGAAAAAAACAATTAAAAGAAATGAGGACAACCTCAGGAACCTCTTGGACAATGTTAAAGGCCCCAACATTTGAACCATAGGAGTCCCAGAAGAAGAAGACAAAAAGAAAGGCCATGAGAAAATACTTGAGGAATTAATAGCTGAAAACTCCCCTAAAATTGAGAAGGAAATACCAACAAAGTCCAAGAAACCCAGTCCCAAACAGGACAAATCAAAGGCAAAACACCCCAAGACACATATTAATCAAATTAACAAAGATCAAACACAAAGAACAAATATTAAAAGCAGCAAGGGAAAAATAACAAATAACTCACAAGGGGATCCCCATAAGTATAACAGCTAATCTCTCAATAGAAACTCTACAAGCCAGAGGGAAGGGAAGAACAGATCAGATCAGATCAGTCGCTCAGTCGTGTCCGACTCTTTGCGACCCCATGAATCGCAGCACGCCAGGCCTCCTTGTCCATCACCAGCTCACAGAGTTCACTCAGACTCATGTCCATCGAGTCAGTGATGCCATCCAGCCATTTCATCCTCTGTCGTCCCCTTCTCTTCCTGCCCCCAATCCCTCCCAGCATCAGGGTCTTTTCCAATGAGTCAACTCTTCGCATGAGGTGGCCAAAGTACTGGAGTTTCAGCTTTAGCATCATTCCTTCCAAAGAAATCCCAGGGCTGATCTCCTTCAGAAGGGACTGGTTGGATCTCCTTGCAGTCCAAGGGGCTCTCAAGACTCTTCTCCAACACCACAGTTCAAAAGCATCAATTCTTTGGCACTCAGCCTTCTTCACAGTCCAACTCTCACATCCATACATGACCACAGGAAAGACCACAGCCTTGACTAGACGGACCTTTGTTGGCAAAGTAATGTCTCTGCTTTTCAATATGCTATTTAGGTTGGTCATAACTTTCCTTCCAAGGAGTAAGCGTCTTTTAATTTCATGGCTGCAGTCACCAACTGTAGTAATTTTGGAGCCCATAAAAATAAAGTCTGGCACTGTTTCCCCATCTATTTCCCATGAAGTGGTGGGACCAGATGTCATGATCTTCGTTTTCTGAATGTTGAGCTTTAAGCCAACTTTTTCACTCTCCACTTTCACTTTCATCAAGAGGCTTTTTAGTTCCTCTTCACTTTCTGCCATAGGATGGTGTAATCTGCATATCTGAAGTTACTGATATTTCTCCTGGCAATCTTGATTCCAGTTTGTGTTTCTTCCAGTCCAGCATTTCTCATCATGTACTATGCATATAAGTTAAATAAACAGGGTGAAAATATACAGCCTTGACGAACTCCTTTTCCTATTTGGAACCAGTCTGTTGTTCCATGTCCAGTTCTAACTGTTGCTTCCTGAGCTGCATACAAATTTCTCAAGAGGCAGATCAGGTGGTCTGGTGTTCCCATCTCTTTCAGAATTTTCCACAGTTTATTGTGATCCACACAGTCAAAGGCTTTGGCATAGTCAATAAAGCAGAAATAGATGTTTTTTCTGGAACTCTCTTGCTTTTTCTGTGATCCAGAGGATGTTGGTAACTTAATCTCTGGTTCCTCTGCCTTTTCTAAAACCAGCTTGAACATCTGGAAGTTCACAGTTTACATACTGCTGAAGCGTGGTTTGGAGAATTTTGAGCATTACTTTCCTAGCATGTGAGATGAGTGCAATTGTGCGGTAGTTTGAGCATTCTTTGGCATTGCCTTTCTTTGGGATTGGAATGAACACTGACCTTTTCCAGTCCTGTGGCCACTGCTGAGTTTTCCACATTTGCTGGCATATTGAGTGCAGCACTTTCACAGCATCATCTTTCAGGATTTGGAATAGCTCAACTGGAATTCCATTACCTCCACCAGCCTTGTTCATAGTGATGCTTTCTAAGGCCCACTTGACTTCACATTCCAGGATGTCTGGCTCTAGGTGAATGATCACACCATCGTGATTATCTGGGTCGTGAAGATCTTTTTTGTACAGTTCTTCGGTATATTCTTGCCATCTCTTCTTGATATCTTCTGCTTCTGTTAGGTCCATACCATTTCTGTCCTTTATTGATCCCATCTTTGCATGAAATGTTCCTTTGGTATCTCTGATTTTCTTGAAGAGATCTCTAGTCTTTCCCATTCTGTTGTTTTCCTCTAATTTTTTGCATTGATCGCTGAAGAAGGCTTTCTTATCTCTTCTTGCTATTCTTTGGAACTCTGCATTCAGATGCTTATATCTTTCCTTTTCTCCTTTGCTTTTCACTTCTCTTCTTTTCACAGCTATTTGTAAGGCCTCCCCAGACAGCCATTTTGCTTTTTTGCATTTCTTTTCTATGGGAATGGTCTTGATCCCTGTCTCCTGTACAATGTCACGAACCTCATTCCATAGTTCATCAGGCACTCTATCTATCTAATCTAGGCCCTTAAATCTATTTCTCACTTCCACTATATAATCATAAGGGATTTGATTTAGGTAATACCTGAATGGTCTAGTGGTTTTCTCTACTTTCTTCATTTTAAGTCTGAATTTGGCAATAAGGAGTTCATGGTATGAGCCACAGTCAGCTCCTCATCTTGTTTTTGCTGACTGTATAGAGCTTCTCCATCTTTGGCTGCAAAGAATATAATCAATCTGATTTCGGTGTTGACCATCTGGTGATGCCGTTGTATAGAGTCTTCTCTATGAAGACTCAACACAAGAAGACGCAAGTCTTCTTGTGTTGTTGGAATATGAAGGAGAAATCAAAAATTTTACAGACAAGCAAGAGCTAATAGAATTCAGCACCACCAAACCAACTCTTCAGCAAGTGCTAAAGAATCTTCTCTAGACAGGAAACACAGAAAGGGTGTATAAACTCGAACGCAAAACAACAAAGTAAATGGCAATGGGATCATACTTATTAATAATTACCTTAAATGTAAATGGATTGAATGCCCCAACCAAAAGACAAAGACTGGCTGAATGGATACAAAAACAAGACCCTTATATATGCTGTCTACAAAACCCACCTCAAACCTAGGGACACATACAGACTGAAAGTGAAGGGCTGGAAAAAAATATTTCATGCAAATGGAGACCAAAAGAAAGCAGGAGTAGCAATACTCATATCAGATAAAATAGACTTTGAAATAAAAGCCGTGAAAAGAGACAAAGAAGGACACTACATAATGATCAAAGGATCAATCCAAGATAAAGATATAACACTTATAAATAGATATGCACCCAAAATAGGAGCACTGCAATATGTAAGGCAAATGAAAGGGGAAATTAACACTAACAAAATAATAGTGGGAAACTTTAATATCCCATTCACACCTATGGATAGATCAACTAAACAGAAAGTTAACAAGGAAACACAAACTTTAAATGATACAATGGACCAGTTAGACATAATTTATAGGACATTTCACCCTAAAACAATGAATTTCACGTTTTTCTCAAGTGCACATGGAACCTTCTCCAGGATAGACCACATCCTAGGCCATAAATCTAGCCTTGGTAAATTCAAAATAATTGAAGTCATCTCAAGCATCTTTTCTGATCACAATGCAGTAAGATTAAATGTCAACTACAGGGGGAAAAATATTAAGAATACAAACATATGGAAGCTAAAAAACACACTTTTGAAAAACCAACAAATCGCAGAATAAATCAAAAATGAAATCAAAACATGGATAGAAACAAATGAAAATTAAAACACAACAACCCAAAACCAATAGGACTCAATAAAAACAGTGCTAAGAGGAAGGATCATAGCAATACAATCCTAGCTCAAGAAACAGGAGAGAAGTCAAATAAATAACCTATCTCTTCACCTAAAGCAACTAGAAAAAGAAGAAATGATGCACCCCAGGGATAGTAGAAGAAAAGAAATCATAAAAATTAGGACAGAAATACGTGCAAAAGAAACTAAGGGGACCATAGCCAAAATCAGCAAAGCTAAAAGCTGGTCCTTTGAGTAGATAAATAAAATAGAAAAACCAACAGTCAGACTCATCAAGACACAAAAGGAGCAGAAGCAAATCAACAAAATTAGAAATGAAAATGGAGAAATCACAACAGACAACAACACAGAAATACAAAGGATCATAAGAGACTGCTATCAGCAACTATATGTCAATGAAATGGACAACTTTGAAAAAGTGGACAAATTCTTAGAAAAGCATAACTTTACAAAACTGAACCAAGAAGAAATAGAAAATCTTAACAGACCCATCAATAGCATGGAAATCGAAACTGTAATCAGAAATCTTCCAACAAACAAAGGACCATGACCAGACAGTTTCACAGATGAATTCTACCAAAAATTTAGAGAAGACTTAACACCTATCCTACTCAAACTCTTCCAGAAAACTGCAGAGGAAGGTAAACTTTCAAACTCATTCTATGAGGCCACCATCACCCTAATACCAAAGTAGATAAAGATGTCACAAAAAAAAAAGAAAACTACAGGGCAATATCACTGATGAACATAGACTGAAAAATCCTTAACAAAATTCTAGAAAACAGAATCCAAAGATTAAAAAGATCATACATCATGACCAAGTGGGCTTTACCTCAGGGATGCAAGGATTCTTCAATATCGCAAATCAACCAATGTAATACACCACATTAGCAAATTGAAAGATAAATCCATATTATTCCAATGGATGCAGAGAAAGCCTTTTTGACAAAATTCAACATCCATTTAAGATTAAAAACCCCCCAGAAACCAGGAATAGAAGTAACATACCTCAACATAATAAAAGCCATATATGACAAACCCATAGCAAACATTATCCTCAATGGTGAAAAATTGAAAGCATTTCCCCTAAAATCAGGAACAAGACAAGGGTGTCCACTCTCACCACTACTATTCAACATAGTTTTGGAAGTTTTAGCCACGGCAATCAGAGAAGAAAAAGAAATAAAAGGAAACCAGATTGGAACAGAAGTAAAACTCTCACTGTTTTCAGATGACATGATCGTCTACATAGAAAACCCTAAAGACTCCACCAGAAAATTACTAGAGCTAATCAATGAATACAGTAAAGTTGCAGGATATAAAATTAACACACAGAAATCCCTTGCATTCCTACACACTAACAATGAGAAAACAGAAAGAAAAATTAAGGAAATAATTCCATTCACCACTGCAATGAGAAGAATAAAATATTTAGGAATAAATCTACCTAAAGAAACAAAAGATCTATATATAGAAAACTATAAAACACTGGTGAAAGACATCAAAGGTGACAAACAGATGGAGAAATATACCATGTTCATGGACTGGAAGAATCAATATAATGAAAATGAGTACACTACTCAAAGCAACCTATAGACTCAATGCAATCCCTAAGAAGCTACCAATGGTATTTTTCAGAGAATTAGAACAAACAATTTCACAATTTGTATGGAAATTAAAAAAAAAAAAAAACTCGAATAGCCAAAGTAATCTTGAGAAAGAAGAATGGAACTGAAGGAATCAACCTGCCTGACTTCAGGCTATACTACAAAGCTATAGTCATCAAGACAGTATGGTACTGGCACAAAGAGAAATATAGATTAATGGAACAAAATAGAAAGTCAAGAGATAAATCCATGCACCTATGGACACCTTGTCTTTGACAAAGGAGGCAAGAATATACAATGGAGAAAAGACAATCCCTTTAACTAGAACACTTTCTAACACCATAAATAAAAATAAGCTCAAAATGGCTTAAAGATCTAAATTCAAGACCAGAAACTATAAAATTCCTAGAGGAAAACATAGGTAAAACACTCTCTGACGTAAATCATAGCAGGATCCTCTATGACTCACCTACCAGAGTAATGGAAATAAAAGTAAAAATAAACAGATGGGACCTAATTAAATTTAAAAGCTTTTACACAACTAAGGAAACTATAAGCAAAGTGAAAAGGCAGCCTTCAGAATGGGAGAAAATAATAGCAAATGAAGCAACTGACAAAGAATTAATCTCAAAAATACACAAGCAACTCCTGCAGCTCAATTCCAGAAAAATAAACGACCTAATCAAAATATGGGCCAAAGAACAAAACTGACATTTCTCCAAAGAAGACATACAGATAGCTAACAAACACATGAAAAGATACTCAACATCACTCATTATCAGTTCAGTTCAGTTCAGTTCAGTCGCTCAGTCATGTCCGACTCTTTGAGACCCCATGAATCACAGCACGCCAGGCCTCCCTGTCCATCACCAAGTCCCAAAGTTCACTCAGACTCACATCCATCAAGTCAGTGATGCCATCCAGCCATCTCATCCTCTGTCGTCCCTTTCTCCTCCTGCCCCCAATCCCTCCCAGCATCAGAGTCTTTTCCAGTGAGTCAACTCTTTGCATCAGGTGGCCAAAGTACTGGAGTCTCAGCTTTAGCATCATTCCTTCCAAAGAAATCCCAGGGCTGATCTCCTTCAGAATGGACTGGTTGGATCTCCTTGCAGTCCAAGGGACTCTCAAGAGTCTTCTCCAACACCACAGTTCAAAAGCATCAATTCTTCAGCACTCAGCTTTCTTCACAGTCCAACTCTCACATCCATGCATGACCACAGGAAAAACCATAGCCTTGACTAGACAGACCTTTGTTGGCAAAGTAATGTCTCTGCTTTTGAATATGCTATCTAGGTTGGTCATAACTTTCCTTCCAAGGAGTAAGCATCTTTTAATTTCATGACTGCAGTCACCATCTGCAGTGATTTTGGAGTCCAAAAAATCAAGTCTGACACTGTTTCCACTGTTCCCCCATCTATTTCCCATGAAGGGATGGGACCAGATGCCATGATCTTCGTTTTCTGAATGTTGAGCTTTAAGCCAACTTTTTCACTCTCCTCTTTCACTTTCATCAAGAGGCTTTTTAGTTGCTCTTCATTTTCTGCCATAAGGGTGGTGTCATCTGCATATCTGAGGTTATTAATATTTCTCCCCGCAATCTTGATTCCAGCTTGTGCTTCTTCCAGCCCAGCGTTTCTCATGATGTACCCTGCATATAAGTTAAATAAGCAGGGTGACAAGATACAGCCTTGACATACTCCTTTTCCTATTTGGAACCAGTCTGTTGTTCCATATCCAATTCTAACTGTTGCTCTCTTCATTTGCATAATGCAAATCAAAACCACAATGAGGTACCACATCACACCAGTCAGAATAGCTGCTATCAAAAAGTCTACAAACAATAAATGCTGAAGACAGTGGGGAGTAAAGCGAACCCTCTTACACTGTTGGAGGGAATGCAAACTAGTACAGTCACTATGGAGAATAGTGTGGAGATTCCTTAAAAAACTGGAAATAGAACTGACATATGACCCAGCAATCCCAGTGCTGGGCATACACACTGAGGAACCCAGAATTGAAAGAGACACATGTACTCCAATGTTCATTGCAGCACTGTTTATAATAGCCAGGACATGGAAGTAACCCAGATGTCTATTAGCAGACGAATGGATTAGAAAGATGTGGTACATATACACAATGGAATGTTACTCATCTATTAAAAAGAATGCATTTGAATCAGTTCTAATGAGGTGGATGATACTGGAGCCTATTATACAGCGTGGAGTAAGTCAGAAAGAAAAACACCAATATAGTATATTAATGCATATATATGGAATTTAGAAAGAGGATAACGCTGACCATGTGAGACAGCAAAAGAGACACATATGTAAACAATAGACTTTTGGACTCTGTGGGAGAAGGCGAGGGTAGGATGATTTGAGAGAATAGCATTGAAACATGTATATTATCATATGTGAAATAGATTGCCAGTCCAGGTTGGATGCAGGAGATAGGGTGCTCAGGGCTGGTTCACTGGGATGACCCTGAGGGATGGGATGGGGAGGGAGCTGGGAAGGGGATTCAGGATGGGGAACAACACATGTACATCCATGGCTGATTCATGTCAATGTATGGCAAAAACCACTACAGTATTGTGAAGTAATTAGCCTCCAATTATAATTTTTTTAAAAAAAGAGTCAATGGGCACAGGTACACTATCTTTAGGCAGGGTAAATTAAGTCCATTTATAAGCTCTTGAGCCAATGAATTTCCCCAGTAGGTTGCCACAGAATTGTTGAGCTCAAGTCTGTGTAATTGTGATACATAGAGACAATTCTTTACTGAAACACAGGAGTTCAGTGCAAAGTTCACTCAGGCACAGGTGCTGAGGTGATACTTGAAGGACTGGATGGAGTATAAGTAAAATTCCTACACAGAAAAATGCTCGTCTAAAACTCTGAGTCATCCAAAGTTGGGAGAGTTTCAAAGGAAGCCCAGAGGGTGAGGAATAAAGAATAACAAACTTAATTAGGAGGACTATTACCACTGGAAGCTTCAGGCAGGCAGGAACCCCAGTTAAACAGACTCCCAGACATAAATCACCAGTGCTTACCAGCTACATAGGTGAATTGGCAAGCTTTACAAAGGACATGGTTGGCTTCCCAAGTCACACCACTTGAGACTTGGGAATGGAAGAAAACGAGAAGGCACAGTAGCAGCTGAGATAGCCAAACTGCTAAAGCAATGGCCCCCAGGAGATTCAGCTATGCAGAGCTGGAAGTAAGCAATAGTTAAATCATTCTCTAGTGGGGGGTTGTGCCTCCCTATGTAATAGACTTATAACTGTACATATTTTTATAAATTTTCAGTTAAGCAATTGGATTTTTTTTCCTCCCTAATTTGGTGCTTCCAGTGCTAGTTCCTCCCCTGGAAATTCCTCTCCCCTTTGATGGCCTGCAGGGTCTGTGATCTTAGAAGCCACCTGGAGGCAGACAGAGCTCTAGTTTAGGATTCCAGGCATGCTCTTCTAGGTGATTACTTTCAGAGGTATTTACAGCTTTTCTCTGATTGATTCTTCTTGGGAGGTGAGGGTTACGTCCTGCCCTCAGGGCCTTCCTTTTAACTTGGCTGAAGGATAGACTCCTTTGAGCAGGCCTGCATTTGCTTTTATGTCACTAATGGCAGGACTGAATTTCCTTGTGCTCTGAGTCTTCTGGGAAGGGATGTTTGGCCTTCTCTCCTCTTCCCCTATCCTCCCTTCCTAATCCAAGCTTCCTACACAGGTTCTCTTTTTTTATTAGCTTTTCTAACCTCAAGTCCCACATCCTCAATAAAGGCTTCAGCTGGCATACACTTCCCCTTTTCCTGAGCAGTTATGAAGCTTAGGGAAGTATTGTAACACAGAAAAAATAAATAAATAAAACAAACTCTTGGAGTTATACAAGCTTGGATATGAATGCCAGCTCCAGAATCTACTACCAAGGTAACTCTGAAAAAGTTACTTCATCTCTCTAAGGTTCAACTCCCTCAACTGTAAAGTGAATATCACCATAGTTTCTACTTTATGAAGATTTATAAGGATTAAATAATAAAAATAATAACAACCACAACTTCTATTTGACTTAAAATGGGCCAAACTCTTTTTAAACTATGTTGCATATATTATTCATTTACCTTTGAGGCACAGAGATGTTAAGTAACTTGCCCAAGGTCACACAGCTGGTGGGTGAAGAAAGGAATTGAATCTAGGCAGTCCATGACCTTAACCTCTATACCACAGTAACAGGCTATATGCAAATGATTTTAACAGGGATATAGCAAATATCCCTGATCAAGAGGGGTGATGGGACCTTTGTTTTTCCACAGGAAAGAGCATAGTACATACTATAAAATGAATACAGGTGGTCCTCAACTTAAGATGGTTCCACTCACAATTTTTAAACTTTATAATGGCACAAAAGCTAGATATGCATTCAGTAGAAATCATACTTTGAATTTTGATCTTTCCCTAGGCTAGCAATATGCTGTATGATACTCTCTCAAGATGCAGGGCAGCAGCAGCAAGCCACAGCCCCCACTCAGCTATGTGATCACAGCTAAACAACCAATACACTTAGATTCTGTGTCCATGCAATCATTCTGTTTTTCACTTTCTGTATAATATTCAATAAATTACTTGAGAAATTCAGTGTTTTACTATAAGACAGACTTTTTGTTAGATGGTTTTGCCCAACTATAGGCTAATGTAAGTGTCCTGAGCATGTGTAAGGCAGGCTAGACTAAGCTATTATGTTCACTAGGTTAGGTGTACTACTAAATGCACTTCTGATTTACAGTATTTTCAACTTACAGTAAGTTTATTGGGACAAAACCTCGTGGTAAGTAGAGGAAGATCTGTAGAGAACTGACAGCAGGAATCAAAATCTCAGATGTGTTACTTATTATCTGTGTAACCAAGACAAAATCACTCTACTGCTCTAAACTTGTTTACTTATCTGTAAAACGGAAATAATCATAGCACCAATCTCTTGTGATTATTTTGAGCCATCAATGGCATATAGTAGATACTCAGCAAATTCTAACTTACTTCCTAATTGTTTGCATCCATCATTTGACATTAACCTACACTGCCTCATATTGCTGATTCTCTCTTCATTTGTGAGTCCTGTCTTACTCAGTTTATAAGCTTTGAGGACTAAGACAATATCCTAAGCCTCTTGATAACCTTTTAGCATAATGCTGTGCCCCACACAAAATTCTCATTAAATGGATTCTTAACTTTGTTGCACACGTGCTTAGCCAAGCACTATGTTAGGTGCTCAAATGCATTACCAATTTAAAATCTCATAAATTATAAAATTTTCTGTTTTTTGATAGATTTTGTTTTCTGGAATAAAATTTCCACTGAGAAACTCAACGTGTCATTTTCATTGGGACTAATTTCAGAGCGTGAGGATAATTTCAGAATCTCTCAAGCCCTTTTGTTGGCTGATAGAAATGAACCTTCCATCATCCTCCTTTCTAAAATCCCTTCACCTGGTGACATTTTGTAAACAATTGATAGTGTTCACGCAGGTGGGAGTCAGGTTCTTCCTCTAGGGCTCAGCTATGTGAATCACCTTAAGATTCTTTTTCCTGGGACTTTTACTCTCAGCTACCTTTTCTCACTCTTTTGTCTTATTCATCTTTTTCAAACCTCAGATAACACGGAAGGAAGAGCTGTGTAACAATACTGATTCTTAGCTTATTTAGGACCAATGAAGAAAAATAGAAAACTGAGTGTAAAGAAATTAACCCTGGAGCTTTATTTCGATAGGCCAAAGAGTCATAATGCAGTCATGCTGAACCATGATTCTGTGCTCATTATTTTCATGATTGTGGCTTTATAGTTGCTTCTGATGAAAAGGAGGGGGATGAACATTCAACATATAAACATAAATAACCAACAAAACCTGACTGTGTGGGAAATGCACTGTACTAAAGGATTTACTTTCCCAGACAAAAGACTGAAAATAACTGGGTTTGCTGCTATTGAATTCAAAGCAACTAAACTCAGCTTCTTTCTGTAGTTCAAGTTTCCAGCAAATGATTTACAGTATAAATGTACCAATGGTTTTCACATAACAAATGGTTGTGTATTGTACATAGGATATAAATTAAGGATACTCGAGGGCGGTCCTAAGGTGGCGGAGAAATAGGACGGAGAGACTACTTTCTCTCCCACAAATTCATCAAAAGATCATTTGAACGCTGAGCACATTCCACAAAACAATTTCTGAACGCTGGCAGAGGACACCAGGCACCCAGAAAGGTAGCCCATTGTCTTTGAAAGGAGGTAGGACAAAATATAAAACATAAAAAGAGAGGCAAAAGAGTTAGGGATGGAGACCCATCATGGGGAGAGAGTCATGAAAGAGAAGAAGTTTCCAAACACAAGGAAACCCTCTCACCAGCGGGTCTGTGGAGGGTTTTGGAATCTCAGAGGGCAACATAACTGGGAGGAAAAATAAATAAATAAATAAAAACTCACAGATTACATGCCTAACAGCAACGCCCAGAAGAAAAGTAGCCCAGACACTAGCATCCGCCACCAACAAGCAGGGCCTGAACAGGGGGACGCGGGCTACATTGCTTAGGGTAAGGACAGGGCCTGAATGCCCTGAGGACAGTCTAAGGGAGCTAACATGAGACAGCAACCCAAACTGTAGGATAGCCAGAGAAAGAGGGGGAAAAAAAGAGAGAGAGAGAGAGAACTTCCCCATGAAAAGCTCTAACCTAAGGCACTGGCAGCCCGCTCACAGAACAAAGGACTGAGCAAATACCAGAGGAGAGCTAGCCAGCAGCGGACCAGCCCATCCCCCGCCGGAAGCAGAGAGGCAGGCGGGCGACAGCCAGAACAAGAAGGCAAGGGGCAAACTCGGCCCCAGAGACAGCATCCTCTACCAAACTGAAAGCAGGCTCCCAGTTGCTAACCAAGTCCTCCTGGTATCCTGGACGGTTGACATTCACCTGGAGGGTCACAGCCAGAGATCAGCTTCACAGAGAAGACACATGGCACACCTGAGACAGCACTCCTGCTGCACACCCAAGAAACTGAGCAGCTGGGATGGGGGAGGTGATAAGAGGCACTGTCCCACCTGGGGAGAGTGCAATTGCCAAGCACCTGGTCGCCTGAGCTGCTTGGACATGGGAAGGGCACAAAACACAGGCCCAACCGAGTCTGTGCCTTTGCGGAGTACCCAAGAACCTGAACCTGAGCAGCATAGACCTAGACCTGGGAAGTGCACGCAATCCAGGGCCCACTTTAGACAGTTCCCCTACAGAGCAACCTGGAGCCTGAGCAGTGTAAACCAGGAAACCACACGTGCTCTGAGCAGAGACAAACCCAGTGTGGATGAGACACTGCAAGCACTCCCCACACAGGCCAGTGATATTTGTTTGCAGTGTTCCTCCCTCCCCACAGCACAACTGAACAAGTGAGCCTAAATAAGTGACCACCTTTGCCCCCTTGACTCAGGGGAGAAATGAGACACAGGAAGACACTTGTAAACAGAAGAAGCTAAAAAAAAAAAAACAAAAACAAAGGGAACAGCTTTGGAAGTAACAGGTGCAACAGGTTAAAACCCTGATCTTTCGACAGAAACTATTCAGGCCAGAAGGGAATGGCAGGACATACTTAAAGTGATGAAAGATAAGAACCTACAGCCCAGATTACTATATCCAGCAAGGATCTCATTCAAATATGAAGGACAAATCAAAAGCTTTACAGACAAGCAAAAGCTGACAGAATTCAGCACCACCAAACCAGCTCTCCAACAAATGCTAAAGGATCTTCTCTAGACAGGAAACACAGAAAGGGTGTATAAACACGAACCCAAAACAATAAAGTAAATGGCAATGGGATCATACTTATCAATAATTACCTTAAATGTAAATGGGTTGAACACCCCAACCAAAAGACAAAGACTGACTAAATGGATACAAAAACAAGACCCCTATATATGTTGTCTACAAGAGACCCACCTCGAAACAAGGGACACATACAGACTGAAAGTGAAGGGCTGGAAAAATATATTCCTTGCAAATAGAGACCAAAAGAAAGCAGGAGTAGAAATACTCATATCAGATAAAATAGACTTTAAAACAAAGGCTGTGAAAAGAGACAAAGAAGGACACTGCATAATGATCAAAGGATCAATCTAAGAAGAAGATATAACAATTAAAAATATATATGCACCCAACATAGGAGCACCACAATATGTAAGACAAATGCTAATAAGTGTGAAAGAAGAAATTAACAATAACACAATAATAGTGGGAGACTTTAATACCCCACTCACACCTATGGATAGATCAACTAAATAGAAAATTAACAAGGAAACACAAACTTTAAATGATGCAATAGACCAGTTAGACCTAACTGATATCTATAGGACATTTCACCCCAAAACAATGAATTTCAACTTTTTTCTCAACTGCACATGGAAGCTTCTCCAGGATAGATCACATCCTGGGCCATAAATCTAGCCTTGGTAAATTCATAAAAATTGAAATCATTCCAATCATCTTTTCTGACCATAATGCAGTAAGATGAGATGTTAATAGAAAAACTATTAAAAATGCCAACTTATGGAGGCTGAACAACACACTGGTGAATAACCAACAAATCATTGAAGAAACCAAAAAAGAAAAAAAATATGCATAGAAATGAATGAAAATGAAAACACAACAACCCAAAACCTATGGTACACTGTAAAGGCAGTGCTAAGGGGAAGGTTCACAGCAATACAGCCTTACCTCAAGAAACAACAAAAAAGTCAAATAAATAACCTAACTCTACACCTAAAGAAACTAGAAAAGGAAGAAATGAAGAACCCCAGGGTTAGTAGAAGGAAAGAAATCTTAAAAATTAGGGCAAAAATAAATGCAAAAGAAACAAAAGAGACCATAGCAAAAATCAACAAAGCCAAAAGCTGGTTCTTTGAGAAGTGAAATAAAATTGACAAGCTTTTAGCCAGACTCATCAAGAAACAAAGGGAGAAGAATCAAATCAACAAAACTAGAAATGAAAATGGAGAGATCACAACAGACAACATAGAAATACAAAGGATCATAAGAGACTACTCAGAAAAAGCAATGGCACCACACTCCAGTACTTTGCCTGGAAAATCGCATGGACGGAGTAGCCTGGTAGGCTGCAGTCCATGGGGTGGCTAAGAGTCGGACACGACTGAGCGACTTCACTTTCACTTTTCACTTTCATGCATTGGAGAAGGAAATGGCAACCCACTCCAGTGTTCTTGCCTGGAGAATCCCAGGGACGGGGGAGCCTGGTGACTGCCGTCTATGGGGTCGCAGAGTCGGACACGACTGAAGTGACTTAGCAGCAGCAGCAGTAGCAAGAGACTACTATCAGAAACTATATGCCAATAAAATGGGCAACTTGGAAGAAATGGACAAATTCTTAGAAAAGTACAACTTACCAAAACTGAACCAGGAAGAAATGGAAAATCTTAAAAGACCCATCACAAGCACGGAAATTGAAATTGTAATCAAAATCTTCCAGCAAACAAAAGGCCAGGACCAAATGGCTTCACAGCTGAATTCTAACAAAAATTTAGAGAAGAGCTAACACTTACTACACGCAAACTCTTCCAGGAAATTGCAGAGGAATGTAAACTTCCAATCTCATTCTATGAGGTTACCATCACCCTAATACCAAAATCACACAGTTCAGTCCAGTCGCTCAGTCGTGTCCGACTCTTTGCGACCCCATGAAGTGCAGCACGCCAGGCCTCTCTGTACATCACCAACTCCCGGAGTTCACACAAACTCATGTTCATTGAGTAAGTGATGCCACTGAGCCATCTCATCCTCTGTTGTCCCCTTCTCCTCCTGCCCCCAATCCCTCCCAGCATCAGAGTCTTTTCCAATGAGTCAACTCTTCGCATAAGGTGCCAAAGTATTGGAGTTTCAGCTTTAGCATCATTCCTTCCAAAGAAATCCCAGGGCTGATTTCCTTCAGAACGGACTGGTTGGATCTCCTTGCAGTCCAAGGGACTCTCAAGAGTCTTCTCCAACACCACAGTTCAAAAGCATCAATTCTTCAGCGCTCAGCTCTCTTCATAGTCCAAGTCTCACATCCATACATGACTACTGGAAAAACCATAGCCTGGACTAGACAGACCTTTGTTGGCAAAGTAATGTCTCTGCTTTTGAATATGCTATCTAGATTGGTTATGAATTTCCTTCCAAGGAGTAAGCATCTTTTAATTTCATGGCTGCAGTCACCATCTGCAGTGATTTTTGGAGCCCAAAAAAATAAAGTCTGACACTGTTTCCACTGTTTCCCCATCTATTTCCCATGAAGTGATGGGACCAGATGCCATTATCTTCGTTTTCTGAATATTGAGCTTTAAGCCAACTTTTTCGCTCTCCTCTTTCACTTTCATCAAGAGGCTCTTTAGTACTTCTTCATTTTCTGCCATAAGGGTGGGGTCATCTGCATATCTGAGGTTATTGATATTTCTCCTGGCAATCTTGATTCCAGTTTGTGCTTCTTCCAGCCCAGCGTTTCTCATGATGTACTCTGCATATAAGTTAAATAAGCAAGGTGACAATATACAGCCCTGACGTACTCCTTTTCCTATTTGGAACCAGTCTGTTGTTCCATGTCCAGTTCTAACTGTTGCTTCCTGACCTGCATACACGTTTCTCAAGAGGCAGATCAGGTGGTCTGGTATTCCCATCTCTTTCAGAATTTTCCACAGTTTATTGTGATTCACACAGTCAAAGGCTTTGGCATAGTCAATAAAGCAGAAATAGATGTTTTTCTGGAGCTCTCTTGCTTTTTCCATGATCCAGCGGATGTTGGCAATTTGGTCTCTGGTTCCTCTGACTTTTCTAAAAGCAGCTTGAACATCTGGAAATTCATGGTTCACGTATTGTTGAAGCCTGGCTTGGAGAATTTTAAGAATTAATTTCCTAGCATGTGAGATGACTGCAATTGTGTGGTACTTTGGGCATTCTTTGGCATTGCCTTTCTTTGGAATTGGAATGAAAACTGACCTTTTCCAGTCATGTGACCACGGCTGAGTTTTCCAAATTTACTGGCATATTGAGTGCAGCACTTTCACAGCATCATATTTCAGGATTTGAAATAGCTCAACTGAAATTCCATCACCTCCACTAGCTTTCTTCATAGTGATGCTTTCTAAGGCCCACTTGACTTCACATTCCAGGATGTCTGGCTTTAGGTGTGTGATCACACTATCGTGATTATCTTGGTCATGAAGATCTTTTTTTTACAGTTCTGTGTATTCTTGCCACCTCGTCTCAATATCTTCTGCCTCTGTTAGGTCCATACCATTTCTGTACTTTATTGAAACCATCTTTACATTAAATGTTCCTTTGGTATCTCTAACTCTCTTGAAGAGATCTCTAGTCTTTCCCATTCTATTGTTTTCCTCTATTTCTTTGCATTGATTGCTGAGGAAGGCTTTCTTATCTCTCCTTGCTATTTTTTAGGAACTCTGCATTCCGATGCTCATATGTTTCCTTTTCTCCTTTGCTTTTCGCTTCTCTTCTTTTCACAGCTATTTGTAAGGCCTCCCCAGACAGCCATTTTGCTTTTTTGCATTTCTCCATGGGGATGGTCTTGATCCCCATCTCCTGTACAATGTCATGAACCTCCATCCATAGTTCATCAGGCACTCTATCTATCAGATCTAGTCCCTTAAATATGTTTGTCACTTCCACTCTATAATCATAAGGAATTTGATTTAGGTCATACCTGAATGGTCTAGTGGTTTTCCCTACTTTCTTCAGTTTATGTCTAAAATTGACAATAAGGAGTTCATGATCTGAGCCACAGTCAGCTTCTGGTTTTGTTTTTGCTGACTGTATAGAGCTTCTCCATCTTTGGCTACAAAGAATATAATCAGTCTGATTTCGGTGTTGACCATCTGGTGATGTCCATGTGTAGAGTCTTCTCTTGTTTTGTCGGAAGAGGGTGTTTGCTATGACCAGTGTGTTCTCTGGGCAAAACTCTATTAGCATTTGCCCTGCTTCATTCCGTATCCTAAGGCCAAATTTGCCTGTTACCCCAGGTGTTTCTTGACTTCATACTTTTGCATTCCAGTCCCCTATAATGAAAAAGACATCTTTTTGGGGGGTTAGTTCTAAAAGGTCTTGGAGGTCTTCATAGAACTGTTCAACTTCAGCTTCTTCAGCATTACTGGTTGGGGCATAGCCCAGGAGGGCGGAGAGGAGCTACTCCACATTCAAGGTCAGGAGGGACGGCTGTGAGGAGATACCCCTCATCCAAGGTAAGGAGCAGCAGCTGCACTTTGCTGGTGCAGCCATGAAGAGATATCCCACGTCCAAGGTAAGAGAAACCCAAGTAAGATGGTAGGTGTTGCGAGAGGCATCAGAGGGCAAATGCACAAACCATAATCACAGAAAACTAGTCAGTCTAATCACACAGACCAGAGCCTTGTCTAACTCAGTAAAACTAAGCCATGTCCTGTGGGGCCACCCAAGACAGGCAGGTCAGGGTGGAGAGGTCTGACAGAATGTGGTCCACTGGAGAAGGGAATGGCAAACCACTTCAGTATTCTTGCCCTGAGAACCCCATGAACGGTATGAAAAGGCAAAATGATAGGATACTGGGAGAGGAACTCCCCAGGTCAGTAGGTGCCCAATATGCTACTGGAGATCAGTGGAGAAATAACTCCAGAAAGAATGAAGGGATAGAGCCAAAGCAAAAACAATACCCAGTTGTGGATGTGAATGGTGATAGAAGCAAGGTCCAATTCTATAAAGAGCAATACTGGATAGGAACCTGGAATGTTAGGTCCATGAATCAAGGCAAATTGGAAATGGTCAAACGGGAGATGGCAAGAGTGAACGTTGACATTCTAGGAGTCAGCGAACTAAAATGGACTGGAATGGGTGAATTTAACTCAGATGACCATTATATCTACTACTGTGGGCAGGAATCCCTTAGAAGAAATGGAGTAGCCATCATGGTCAACAAAGAAGTCCAAAATGCAGTACTTGGATGCAATCTCAAAAATCAGACAAAGATGCCACACAGAAAAAGAAAACTACAGGCCAATATCACTAATGAACATAGATGCAAAAATCCTTAACAAAATTCTAGCAAACAGAATCCAACAACATATTAAAATGATCATACATCATGACCAAGTGGGCTTTATCCCAGGGATGCAAGGATTCTTCAATATCCACAAATCATTCAATGTAACACACAACATTAACAAATTGGAAAATAAAAACCATATGATTATTTCAATAGATGCAGAGAAAGCCTTTGACAAAATTCAACATCCATTTATGATAAAAAAAAAAAACCCTCCAAAAAGCAGGCATAGAAGTAACATACCTCAACATAATAAAAGCTATATGTGACAAACCCACAGCAAACATTATCCTCAATGGTGAAACACTGATAACATATCTTCTAATGTCAAGAACAAGACAAGGGTGCCCACTCTCAGCACTACTATCCAACATAGTTTTGGAAGTTTTGGCCACAGCAATTAGAGCAGAAAAAGAAATAAAAGGAATCCGGATTGGAAAATAAGAAGTCAAACTCTCACTGTTTGCAGATAACATGATCCTCTACATAGAAAACCCTAAAGACTCCACCAGAAAATTACTAGAGCTAATTAATGAATATAGTAAAGTTGCAGGATATAAAATCAACACACAGAAACCCCTTGCATTCCTGTACACTAACAATGAGAAAACAGAAAGAGAAATTAAGGAAACAAGCCCATTCACCATTGCAATGAAAAGAATAAAATACTTAGGAATATGTCTACCTAAAGAAACAAAAGACTTATATATAGAAAACTATAAAACACTGATGAAAGAAATCAAATAGGACACAAATAGATGGAGAAATATACCGTGTTCATGGATTGGAAGAATCAATATAGTGATAATAAGTATACAACCCAAAGCCATCTATAGATTGAATGCAATCCCTATCAAGCTACCAATGGTATTTTTCACAGAACTAGAATAAATAATTTCATAGTGTATGGAAATACAGACCTCGGATAGCAAAGCAATCTTGAGAAACAAGAATGGAACTGGAGGAATCAACCTGTCTGACTTCAGGCTCTACTACAAACCCACAGTCATCAAGACAGTATGGTAGTGCCACAATGACAGAAACATAGATCAATGGAACAAGATAGAAATCCCAGAGATAAATCCATGCACCTATGATCACCTTTTCTTCAACAAAGGAAGCAAGAATATACAATGGAGAAAAGGCAATCTCTTTAACAAGTGGTGCTGGAAAAACTGGTCAATGACTTGTAAAAAAAAATGAAACTAGAACACTTTCTAACACCATACACAAAAATAAACTCAAAATGGATTAAAGATCTAAACATAAAACCAGAAACTATAAAACTCCTAGAGGAAGACATAGGCAAAACACTCTCCAACATAAATCACAGCAGGATCCTCTATGACCCACCTCCCAGAATACTGGAAATAAAAGCAAAAGTAAACAAATGAGACCTAATTAAAATTTAAAACTTTTGCACAACAAAGGAAACTGTAAGCAAGGTGAAAAGACAGCCTTCAGAATGGGAGAAAATAATAGCAAATGAAGCAACTGACAAAGAATTAACCTCAAAAATATACAAGCAACTCCTGCAGCTCAATTCCAGAAAAATAAACGACCCAATCAAAAAATGGGCCAAAGAACTAAACAGACAGTTCTCCAAAGAAGACATACAGATGGCTAACAAACACATGAAAAGATGCTCAACATCACTCATTATCAGAGAAATGCAAATCAAAACCACAATGAGGTACCACCTCACGCCAGTCAGAATGGCTACTATCCAAAAGTCTACAAGCAATAAATGTTAGAGAGGGTGTGGAGAAAAGGGTACCCTCTTACACTGTTGGTGGGAATGTAAATTAATACAGCCACTATGGAGAACAGTGTGGAGATTCCTTAAAAACCTGGAAATAGAACTGCCATATGACCCAGCAATCCCACTGCTGGGCATACACACTGAGGAAACCAGAATTGAAAGAGACAAGTGTACCCCCAATGTTCATCATAGCACTTTTTATAATAGCCAGGACATGGAAGCAACCTAGATGTCCATCAGCAGACGAATGGATAAGAAAGCTGTGGTACATATACATAATGGAATATTACACAGCCATTAAAAAGAATGCATTTGAATCAGTTCTAATGAGGTAGATGAAACTGGAGCCTATTATATGGAGTGAAGTAAGCCAGAAAGAAAAACACCAATACAGTATACTAACACATATATAAGGAATTTATAAAGATGGTAATGATAACCCAGTATGTGAGACAGTGAAAGAGACACAGATGTATAAAGCAGTCTTTTGGACACTGTGGGAGAGGGCGAGGGTGGGATGATTTGGGAGAATAGCATTGAAACATGTAAATTATCATATGTGAAACGAGCTGCCAGTCCAGGTTCGATGCATGATACAGGGTGCTCGGGGCTAATGCACTGGGATGACCCAGAGGGATGGTAAGGGGAGGGAGGTGGGAGGGGGGTTCAGGATGGGGAACACATGTACACCCTTGGCGGATTCATGTCAATGTATGGCAAAACCAATACAATATTGTAAAGTAATTAACCTCCAATTAAAATAAATAAATTTATTTTAAAAATTAAAAAAAAGAGGAGCCAAGATGGCGGAGGAGTAGGACGGGGAGAACACTTTCTCCCCCACAAATTCATCAAAAGAGCATTTAAACATCGAGTAAATTCCACAAAACAACTTCTGAATGCTGGCAGAGGACATCAGGCACCCAGAAAAGCAACCCAACTCTTCGAAAGGAGGTAGGAAAAAATATTAAAGACAAAAAAAAAAGAGACAAAAGAGGGAGGGACAGAGTTCCGTCCCGGGAAGGGAATCTTAAAAAGAGAGAAGTTTCCAAACACCAGGAAACCTTCTCAATGCTGAATCTGTGCCGAGCTTTGGAAGCACAGAGGGCAACATAACAGGGAGAAAAAATAAATAAACAATTAAAACTCGCAGATTGCGAGCCCTACGGTAACTCCCCGAGCGGAGAAGCAGCGCAGACGCCTGCATCCGCCATTAGCAAGCGGGGGCTGGGCAGGGAGGCACGGCGTGGGCTGCATCGCTGAGAGTAAGAATCTGGCCTGAATACCCTGAGCGCTATCTGAGCGAAATAATTTGGGATAGCAAACCAGACTGTGGGATATCTACCACGCGAAAAGCCAGCCCTAACCTAAGACCGCCAGGCCCGCACACAGAACAAAGGACTGAACAGAGATAGCCGGCTGCAGACCTTCCCCCTCCGGTGACAGGCAGCCAGAGCCAGAAGGGGGCAATCACAGCCCCAGAGAGACATTATCTATAAAACTGTAAGCAGGCTTCTTTGCTAACTAAAACTTCTTGGGGGTCTGGACGGTCAACATCTGCCTGAGAAGGTGCGCCGGTTTTACACCCAGATAACCGAGTGGCGGGGAGGCGATAAGTCGCAGCATTGGCGCTCGCCAAACACCTCATCACCTGAGCTGCTCGGACCTGGGAAGAGCACAAAACGCAGGCCCAACTGAGTCTGCGCCTCTGAGGACTACCCGAGTGCCTGAACCTGAGCGGCTTGGACCTGGAAGGTGCGTGCAGCCCAGGGCCAGCCTCGGATTGTTCCCGGCGGAACAACCTAGAGTCCGAGCAGTGTGGACAGGGAGGCTACACGCGCCGTGAGCGGGGGCAGACCCAGGGTGGCTGAGGCACTGCGAGCCCACGCCAGTGTTATTTGTTTGCAGCATCCCTCCCTCCCCCTCCCCACTGCGACTGAACAAGTAAGCCTAAAAAAAAAAAAAAAAAAGTGTCCTCCACCGTGCCCTTTGTGTCAGGGCGGAAACCAGATACTGAAGAGACTAGCAAACAGAAGAAGATATAACAGAGGGAAACGCCTTGGAAGCTACAGGCAATAGATCAAAACCTTGTGGTTACTACGGACTACATAGGAAGGGGCCTATAGATCTTGAGAAATATAAGTCTGACCAAGGAACTAGCCAAAAATGAACTGAACCCACAACACCCACAACAAAATCAAGAAAGTCCTAGATATATTTTTATTATTTTTACGATCATTCTTTTTTTTTAATTAAAAAAAAGAATTTAAGTCCTCTATTGTTCCTTTAATTTTCACTTTTATAACCTATTACTTTGCAAAAAAAAAAAAAAAAAAGACCCTATTTTTTTTTCTTCTTCAGCAAACTTCATATATATATATTTTATAATTTTTTGACCTTGTTTTTTTTTTTTGTTTTTGTTTTTTTCTTCTTTTCTTTAACATTGTATTTTGAAATTCCAAACTCTACTCTAGATTTTTAATTTTCGCTTTTTGGCATATGTTATCAATTTTGTACCTATAGTTTTTTTTTATATAATTTCTGTGACTTTTTTTTCTTCTTCTTCTCTGTTTCTTTCTCTTTTTTCTTTTATATAACATTGTATATTTGAAATTCCAAACTCTACTCTAGATTTTTAATTTATGCTTTTTGGTATTAGTTATCAATTTTGTACCTGTACTTTCTTTATAATTTTCACGACCTTGTTTGTTTTTTTTGTTTGTTCTTTTTTTTTCTCTCTTTCTTTTCCTTCTTCTTTTCTTTAACATCGTATTTTTGAAATTCCAAACTCTACTCTAGATTTTTAATTTTTGCTTTTATGTATTTGTTACCAATTTTGTACCTTTAAGGACCCAATCTTCAGGACTCATTTTTCACTAGGGAGCGAGATTACTGGCTTGACTGGTTTCTCTTCCTTTGGACTCTCCTTTTTCTCCACCAGGTCGCCTGTGTCTCCTCCCTAACCCCTCTCTACTCTACCCAGCTCTGTGAATTTCTGTGTGTTCCAGACAGTAGAGAACACTTAGGGAACTGATTACTGGCTGGATCTGTCTCCCTCCTTTTCATTCCCCCCTTTTATCCTTCTGGCCACCTCTGTCACCTTCCTCCTTCTTCTCTTCTCTGTATAACTCCGTGAACATCTCTGAGTGGTCCAGTTGTGGAGTGCACATAAGGAAGTGACTACTAGCTAGCCCACTCTCTCCACTATTGATTCACCTCATCTCATTTGGGTCACCTCTAACTCCCTCCTCCCTCTTCTCTTCTCCATGTAACCCTGTGAACCTCTTTGAGTGACCCTCACCGTAGAGAAACTTTTCATCTTTAATGTAGATGTTTTATCAATGGTGCTGTATAGAAGGAGAAGTTTTGAAACTACTGTAAAAATAAGACCGATAACCAGAAGCAGGAGACTTAAGTCCAAACCCTGACTCCAGGGAACTCCTGACTCCAAGGAACATTAATTGACAGGAGCTCATCAAATGCCTCCATACCGACACTGAAACCAAGCACCACACAAGGGCCAATAAGTTCCAGGGCAAGACATACCAAGCAAATTCTCCAGCAACAAAGGAACACAGCCCTGAGCTTCAAGATACAGGCTGCCCAAAGTCACCCCAAAACTATAGACATCTCATAACTCATTACTGGACATTTCATTGCACTCCAGAGAGAAGAAATACAGCTCCACCCACCAGAACACCGACACAAGCTTCCCTAACCAGGAAACCTTGACAAGCCACCTATACACACCCACACACAGTGAGGAAACGCCACAATAAAGAGAACTCCACAAACTGCCAGAATACAGAAAGGACACCCCAAACTCAGCAATTTAAACAAGATGAAGAGACAGAGGAATACTCAGCAGATAAAGGAACAGGATAAATGGCCACCAAATCAAACAAAAAGAGGAAGAGATAGGAATCTACCTGATAAAGAATTCGAATAATGATAGTGAAATTGATCCAAAATCTTGAAACTAAAATGGAATCACAGATAAATAGCCTGGAGACAAGGATTGAGAAGATGCAAGAAAGGTTTAACAAGGACCTAGAAGAAATAAAAAAAGAGTCAATATATAATGAATAATGCAATAAATGAAATTAAAAACACTCTGGAGGCAACAAATAGTAGAATAACAGAGGCAGAAGATAGGATTAGTGAATTAGAAGATAGAATGGTAGAAATAAATGAATCAGAGAGGATAAAAGAAAAACGAATTAAAAGAAATGAGGACAATCTCAGAGACCTCCAGGACAATATTAAACGCTACAACATTCGAATCATAGGGGTTCCAGAAGAAGAAGACAAAAGAAAGACCATGAGAAAATACTTGAAGAGATAATAGGGGAAAACTTCCTAAAATGGGGAAGGAAATAATCACCCAAGTCCAAGAAACCCAGAGAGTCCCAAACAGGATAAACCCAAGGAGAAACACCCCAAGACACATATTAATCAAATTAACAAAGATCAAACACAAAGAACAAATATTAAAAGCAGCAAGGGAAAAACAACAAATAACACACAAGGGAATTCCCATAAGGATAACAGCTGATCTTTCAATAGAAACTCTTCAAGCCAGGAGGGAATGGCAAGACATACTTAAAATGATGAAAGAAAATAACCTACAGCCCAGATTATTGTACCCAGCAAGGATCTCATTCAAGTATGAAGGAGAAATCAAAAGCTTTTCAGACAAGCAAAAGCTGAGAGAATTCTGCACCACCAAACCAGCTCTCCAACAAATACTAAAGGATATTCTCTAGACAGGAAACACAAAAACGGTGTATAAACTCGAACCCAAAACAATAAAGTAAATGGCAACGTGATCATACTTATCAATAATTACCTTAAACGTAAATGGGTTGAATGCCCCAACCAAAAGACAAAGACTGGCTGAATGGATACAAAAACAAGACCCCTACATATGTTGTCTACAAGAGACCCACCTCAAAACAGGGGACACATACAGACTGAAAGTGAAGGGCTGGAAAAAAATTTTCCATGCAAATAGGGACCAAAAGAAAGCAGGAATAGCAATACTCATATCAGATAAAATAGACTTTAAAACAAAGGCTGTGAAAAGAGACAAAGAAGGTCACTACATAATGATCAAAGGATCAATCCAAGAAGAAGATAGAACAATTATAAATATATATGCACCCAACACGGGAGCACCACAGTACGTAAGACAAATGCTAACAAGTATGAAAGTAATAAATTAACAATAACACAATAATAGTGGGAGACTTTAATACCCCACTTACACCTATGGATAGATCAACTAAACAGAAAATTAACAAGGAAACACAAACTTTAAACGATACAATAGACCAGTTAGACCTAATTGATATCTATAGGACATTTCATCCCAAAACAATGAATTTCACCTTTTTCTCAAGTGCACATGGAACCTTCTCCAGGATAGATCACATCCTGGGCCATAAAGCTAGCCTTGGTAAATTCAAAAAAATAGAAATCATTCCAAGCATCTTTTCTGACCACAATGCAGTAAGATTAGATCTCAATTACAGGAGAAAACTATTAAAAATTCCAACATATGGAGGCTGAACAACACGCTGCTGAATAACCAACAAATCACAGAAAAAATCAAAAAAAGAAATCAAAATTTGCATAGAAACGAATGAAAATGAAAACACAACAACCCAAAACCTGTGGGACACGGTAAAAGCAGTCCTAAGGGGAAAGTTCATAGCAATACAGGCACACCTCAAGAAACAAGAAAAAAGTCAAATAAAAAACCTAACTCTACACCTAAAGCAACTAGAAAAGGAAGAAATGAAGAACCCCAGGGTTAGTAGAAGGAAAGAAATCTTAAAAATTAGAGCAGAAATAAATGCAAAAGAAACAAAAGAGAACATAGCAAAAATCAACAAAACCAAAAGCTGGTTCTTTGAAAGGATAAATAAAATTGACAAACCATTAGCCAGACTCATCAAGAAACAAAGGGAGAAAAATCAAATCAACAAAATTAGAAAAGAAAATGGAGAGATCACAACAGACAACACAGAAATACAAAGGATCATAAGAGACTACTATCAACAATTATATGCCAATAAAATGGACAACGTGGAAGAAATGGACAAATTCTTAGAAAAGTACAACTTTCCAAAACTGGACCAGGAAGAAATAGAAAATCTTAACAGACCCATCACAAGCACAGAAATTGAAACTGTAATCAAAAATCTTCCAGCAAACAAAAGCCCGGTCCAGACGGCTTACAGCTGAATTCTACCAAAAATTTAGAGAAGAGCTAACACCTATCCTGCTCAAACTCTTCCAGAAAATTGCAGAGGAAGGTAAACTTCCAAACTCATTCTATGAGGCCAACCATCACCCTAATACCAAAACCTGACAAAGATCCCACAAAAAAAGAAAACTACAGGCCAATATCACTGATGAACATAGATGCAAAAATCCTTAACAAAACTTCTAGCAATCAGAATCCAACAACACATTAAAAAGATCATACACCATGATCAAGTGGGCTTTATCCCAGGGATGCAAGGATTCTTCAATATCTGCAAATCAATCAATGTAATACACCACATTAACAAATTGAAAAATAAAAACCATATGATTATCTCAATAGATGCAGAGAAAGCCTTTGACAAAATTCAACATCCATTTATGATAAAAACTCTCCAGAAAGCAGGAATAGAAGGAACATACCTCAACATAATAAAAGCTATATATGACAAACGCACAGCAAACATTATCCTCAATGGTGAAAAATTGAAAGCATTTCCTCTAAAGTCAGGAACAAGACAAGGGTGCCCACTTTCACCATTACTATTCAACATAGTTTTGGAAGTTTTGGCCACAGCAATCAGAGCACACAAAAAAATAAAAGGAATCCAAATTGGAAAAGAAGAAGTAAAACTCTCACTATTTGCAGATGACATGATCCTCTACATAGAAAACCCTAAAGATTCCACCAGAAAATTACTAGAACTAATCAATGACTATAGTAAAGTTGCAGGATATAAAATCAACACACAGAAATCCCTTGCATTCCTATACACTAATAATGAGAAAATAGAAAGAGAAATTAAGGAAACAATTCCATTCACCATTGCAACGGAAAGAATAAAATACTTAGGAATATATCTACCTAAAAGAAACTAAAGACCTATATATAGAAAACTATAAAACACTGGTGTGAAAGAAATCAAAGAGGACACTAATAGATGGAGAAATATACCATGTTCATGGATTGGAAGAATCAATATAGTGAAAATGAGTATATTACCCAAAGCAATTTATAGATTCAATGCAATCCCTATCAAGCTACCAACAGTATTCTTCACAGAGCTAGAACAAATAATTTCACAATTTGTATGGAAATACAAAAAACCTCGAATAGCCAAAGCGATCTTGAGAAAGAAGAATGGAACTGGAGGAATCAACCTACCTGACTTCAGGCTCTCCTACAAAGCCACAGTTATCAAGACAGTATGGTACTGGCACAAAGACAGAAATATTGATCAATGGAATAAAATAGAAAGCCCAGAGATAAATCCACGCACATATGGACACCTTATCTTTGACAAAGGAGGCAAGAATATACAATGGATTAAAGACAATCTCTTTAACAAGTGGTGCTGGGAAATCTGGTCAACCACTTGTAAAAAAGAATGAAACTGGACCACTTTCTAACACCATACACAAAAATAAACTCAAAATGGATTAAAGATCTAAACGTAAGACCAGAAACTATAAAACTCCTAGAGGAGAACATAGGCAAAACACTCTCCGACATACATCACAGCAGGATCCTCTATGACCCACCTCCCAGAATATTGGAAATAAAAGCAAAAATAAACAAATGGGACCTAATTAACCTTAAAAGCTTCTGCACATCAATGGAAACTATTAGCAAGGTGAAAAGACAGCCTTCAGAATGGGAGAAAATAATAGCAAATGAAGCAACCGACAAACAACTAATCTCAAAAATATACAAGCAACTCCTACAGCTCAACTCCAGAAAAATAAATGGCCCAATCAAAAAATGGGCCAAAGAACTAAACAGACATTTCTCCAAAGAAGACATACAGATGGCTAACAAACACATGAAAAGATGCTCAACATCACTCATTATCAGAGAAATACAAATCAAAACCACTATGAGATACCATTTCACACCAGTCAGAATGGCTGCAATCCAAAAGTCTACAAATAATAAATGCTGGAGAGGGTGTGGAGAAAAGGGAATCCTCTTACACTGTTGGTGGGAGTGCAAACTAGTACAGCCACTATGGAGAACAGTGTGGAGATTCCTTAAAAAACTGGAAATAGAACTGCCTTATGATCCAGCAATCCCACTGCTGGGCATACACACTGAGGAAACCAGAAGGGAAAGAGACACGTGTACCCCAATGTTCATCGCAGCACTGTTTATAATAGCCAGGACATGGAAGCAACCTAGATGTCCATCAGCAGATGAATGGATAAGAAAGCTATGGTACATATACACAATGGAGTATTACTCAGCCATTAAAAAGAATATATTTGAATCAGTTCTAATGAGGTGGATGAAACTGGAGCCTATTATACAGAGTGAAGTAAGCCAGAAGGAAAAACATAAATACATATACTAACGCATATATATGGAATTTAGAAAAATGGTAACAATAACCCAGTGTACGAGACAGCAAAAGAGACACTGATGCATAGAACAGTCTTATGGACTCTGTGGGAGAGGGAGAGGGTGGGAAGACTTGGGAGAATGGCATTGAAACATGTAAAATATCATGTAAGAAACAAGTTGCCAGTCCAGGTTCGATGCACGATACTGGATGCTTGGGGCTAGTGCACTGGGACGACCCAGAGGGATGGTATGGGGAGGGAGGAGGGAGGAGGGTTCAGGATGGGGAACACATGTATACCTGTGGTGGATTCATTTTGATATTTGGCAAAAACTAATACAATTATGTAAAGTTTAAAAATAAAATTTAAAAAAAAAAAAAAAAAAGAGTAAAGAGAAAAAAAATTTTTAAAAATGTATGGCAAAACCAATAGAATATTATAAAGTAATTAGCCTCAATAAATAAATAAATTTTTTAAAAGAAAATAAAAGGATGCAATTGGTAGTGTGTGAGCTATAGAAAAGCAATCTTTGTAGCTTTACAAAACATTTTTATTTTTTCTAGACATTAAAATACACTGCTGCTGCTGCTGCTGCTGCTGCTAATTCACTTCAGTCATGTCCGACTCTGTGCGACCCCATAGACAGCAGCCCACCAGGCTCCCCCGTCTCTGGGATTCTCCAGGCAGACTAAAATTAAAAAGTAACACATTCAAGGAAAAAAAAGTCAAAGAGGGGCTGTTAAATGACAAGTTAGTACCCTAACTCAGTAGAAAGACTTAATTGATATAATAGGCAATCCCTAGCCCCTCACTCTCTGCTCCAGCCTGAGGAACATCTTCCAGTTGTCCCAGTGTCCTGTTCTCTTTCATTCCTCCAAGCTTTCACCTCAGCTATTCTCTCTGCCTAGTTTATTCTTACCCTTCTACTTCACTTGTTTTACTTCTCTTTCTGGTCTAATCTAAAAATGTCATTTTGTCAAAAAGCTTTCCTTGACCAGCCCCTCTCCACAAGTCTAAGTTAGTTGATACTTCCACATGTAATCAGAACACTATAAACTATTCCTGTCAGAAAACATATCACAGTGTATTATAATTGCTTATTTGCTTACCTAATCATCTGTGTTAAAATGTAAGCTCAATAAATCAGAGACAGTGTGTTTCTTTTTCACCATTATATCTTAGTAACTAGCACACTGCCTAGTAAAAAATATTTGTTGAGTTGAATCAAATTGAATACTACAGTATTTGAACTTCCATAGATATGAAAGCTACCAAAGGAGTAAATTTATGATTTGGAAATTTAACTTTCTCTGGCAATATAGTGCAATAGTTATGAGCCAGATTTTAGAGTCATCCAACAAAACTGTAAGCTTCTAAGTGCAATTACCATGTCTTTCATGTTCATTACTATATCCTCACTACATTGAACAGTTCTGGGGATATGATGGGAGCTCAATAAATGTTCAATTAATGAATGAACAAACAGTTCTCATATCAGACTTTCTCTCAATCAGGAAAAGTTCATATCCTTGGAGAATAAGGGAGTCCCCACCAGGACCTTAACACAGAATCTACCTCCTTTGTGAAGCACTCTCTAATTCCTACTAATCTTCCTAAACAGAAAGCTTTATACCAACTTAAACGAATAGAGAAGACAAACCTATAAAATGTGAGCATTACATAGAGCTTAGAAAGAATAGTCAATAGGATGGATTACCAAATCAGGATTCAAAATGATCTCAGTAAACCAGAATAAAATGCTTACACCCAGAAGATTCAATTTAACTGAAATATGCACAAAGTCCAGCATTCAGGTTCAAAATATCAATGTCACAATACAGGATAGGATGAGACTGGTCTCGACAGCAGTGTGTGTGAAATAGATCTGTGGATTTTAGTTGGCCTCAAGATCAATATGAGCCAGCAATGAGATGTCAGTGCTAAAGATGTGAGTGCAATATAAAAACTATCCTAGAAGTATTTTGTCCAGTTCACTAAATGCAATGGTCCCACAGTACACTGTTCCAGTCTGATCACATCTATGCTACTGTTTCCGACATTTTGAGAGAACCATTTACAAACTAGATAAAGTTCGCAATAGATAAACTAGAGAGCTGAAGGGCCTGGGGACATTTGTATTGAGAATAGAAAATCTGAGGTCAGAGAATGTAATAGCATCTCTGAGTAGGTGAAAAGGAACAAGAGGTAAGAAGTGATGAGGGTCATATGTAATTTGAAGACATCTCACCAGTGAATCTAATATACACACTATCCACCATATCCACCCCCGTAATGGTTGAGAACCACTATTCTTGAAAACATAAACTACTCAGCTGAATAATACAGGAAGGCAATCCTAGCAATAATATTATGTTACTATAGTTGAGGCAATCAAACAATGCAAAAGACTGCCTTATGAGGCAGATAGCATCACCACCACCCCTGTGTTAGTGTGTGTATTAATCTCTGTCATGTCTGACTCTCTGCAACCCCATGGACTGTGGTCCGCCAGGTACCTCTGTCCATGGGATTTCTCAGGCAAGGATAGTGGAGTTGGTTGCCATTTCCTTCTCCAGGGGATCTTCCCAACCCAAGGATCAAACCTGGGTCTCCTGCATTGTAGGCTGATTCTTTACCATCTGAACCACCAGTGAAGCTCACTGTGTTCCTGGAAAATTAAAAAGAAATTGGACACTCACTGTCAGGACTATTAAAGGGAAAATTATCTTTGGAGTTAGTTGTTGGAGAAGATGGCCTGAATAATGTCACCATGTTGTAAAGACGCTATGATTCTATACTCTTCCAATTCTCTAAATTCCTAAATCATCTTACCCTGTTTCTCTCACAATTACCATTCATTTATTTCAGACAGTATTTATATTTAAGACAACATTGAGGTTGGATTCTATGCACAGAATTATGTGCAGAGTAAGCTGTCAAATGTTTAGTGAATACATGAATTTTTGAATTGTAAAAAAATATTAAGAGGGTTCAGAAAACCAAATGTCTGCAATGTTTACTAGAAAACCACTGAGTTTGGATTTAGAATACCAGGATTCTAAATCCAATTTATTTGTTACCTTAATCAAGTCATTTGAAGTTAATTAACATCAGCTTTCTAATCTGTAAGATAAAAATAATGATGCCTGCCTTGGCTATCACATAAAGTGATAATTAAATGAGATAGTATATCATAAATTATACTGCTGGAGCAAGGGGCAGTGGCCGGATGGCACTAGAGCAACAGGCAGCCAAGAGGAGATACTCCATGTCCAAGGTCAGGAGCACGGGCTGTGAGGAGATACCCCACGTCCAAGATCAGAGAAATCCCAGTAAGATGGTAGGTGCTGAGAGAGGGCATCAGAGGGCAGACAGACAGAAACCACAATCACAGAACACTAACCAGTCTAATCACATGGACCACAACCTTGTCTAACTCAATGAAACTATGAGACATGCCATGTAGGGCCACCCAAGACAAACGGGTTATGGTGGAGAGTTCTAAAAAAATGTGGTCCACGGGAGAAGGGAATGGCAAACCACTTCAGTAATCTTGCCTTGAGAACCCCATGAACGGTATGAAAAGGCAAAAGGATAGGACACTGAAAGATGAACTCCCCAGGTCGGTAGGTGCCCAATATGCTACTGGAGATCAGTGGAGAAATAATTCCACAAAAAATAAACAGATGGAGCCAAAGCAAAAACAACACCCAGTTGTGGATGTGACTGGTGATGAAAGCAAGGTCCGATGCTGTAAAGAGCAATATTGCATAGGAACCTGGAATGTTGGGTCTATGAATCAAGGCAAATTGGAAGTGGTCAAACGGGAGATGGCAAGAGTGAATGTCAATATTTTAGGAATCAGCAAACTAAAATGGACTGGAATGGGTGAATTTAACTCAGATGACCATTATATCTACTACTATGGGCAAGAATCCCTTAGAAGAAATAGAGTAGTCATCATAGTCAACAAAAGAGTCCAAAATTCGGTAGTTGGATGCAATCTCAAAGAAGACAGAATGATCTCTGTTTCCAAGGCAAACCATTCAATATCACAGTAATCCAAGTCTATGCCCCAACCAGTAACACTGAAGAAGCTGAAGCTGAAAGGTTCTATGAAGACCTACAAGATCTTTTAGAACTAACAACCAAAAAAGATATCTTTTTCATTATAAGGGACTGGAATGCAAAAGTAGGAAGTCAAGAAACACCTGGAGTAACAGGCAAATTTGGCCTTGGAATACGGAATGAAGCAGGGCAAAGGCTCATACAGTTTTGCCAGGAGAATGCAGTTTTGCCAAGAGATGCAGAGAGATCATACCAAACACCCTCTTCCAACAACACAAGAGACAACTCTGCATGTGGACATCGCCAGATGGTCAACACTGAAATCAAATTGATTATATTTTTTGCAGCCAAAGATAGAGAAGCTCTATACAGTCAGCAAAAACACGACAGGGAGCTAACTGTGGCCTAGATCATAGACTCCTTATTGCCAAATTCAGACTTAAATTGAAGGAAGTAGGGAAAACCACTAGACCATTCAGGTACGACCTAAATCAAATCCCTTATGATTATACAGTGGAAGTGGGAAATAGATTTAAGGGACTAGATCTCATAGACTGAGTGCCTGATGAACTATGGACCAAGGTTCGTGACATTGTACAGGAAACAGGGATCAAGACCATCCCCAAGAAAAAGAAATGGGAAAAAGCAAAATGGCTCTGTGAGGAGACCTTACAAATAGTTATGAAAAGAAGAGAAGTGCAAAAAAAAAGGGGGGGGGAGAGAAAAGGAAAGATATACCCATTTGAATGCAGAGTTCCAAAGAAAAGCAAGGAGAGATAAGAAAGCCTTCCTCAATGATTGGTGCAAAGAAATAGAAGAAAAAAAAAAAATAGAATGGGAAAGACTAGAGATCTCTTCAAGAAAATTAGAGATACCAAGGAAACATTTCATGCAAAAATGGACTTAATAAAGAACATAAATGGTACGGACCTAACAGAAACAGAAGATATTAAGAAAAGGCAGCAAGAATACACAGAACTGTACAAAAAAGATCTTCACGACCCAGATGACCACGATGGTGTGATCACTCACCTAGAGCCAGACATCCTGGAATGTGAAGTCAAGTGGGCCTTAGGAAGCATCACTATGAACAAAGCTAGTGGACTTGATGGTATTCCAATTGAGCTACTTCAAATCCTAAAAGATGATGCTGTGAAAGTACTGCACTCAATATGCCAGCAAATTTGGAAAACTGAGCAGTTGCAACAGGACTGGAAAAGGTCAGTTTTCATTCTTTTCCAAAAGAAAGGCAATGCCAAATAATGTTCAAGCTACCACACAATTGCACTCATCTCACACACTAATAAAGTAATGCTCAAAATTCTCCAAGCCAGGCTTCAACAATACGTGAACCGTGAACTTCCTGATGTCCACGCTGGTTTTAGAAAAGGCAGAGGAACCAGAGATCAAATTGCCAATGCCTGCTGGATCATCGGGAAAGCAAGAGAGTTTCAGAAAAACATCTATTTCTGCTTTATTGACGATGTCAAAGACTTTGACTGTGTGGATCAAAACAAACTATGGAAAATTCTGAAAGAGATGGGAATACCAGACCGCCTGATCTGCCTCTTGAGAAATCTGTATGCAAGTCAGGAAGCAACAGTTAGAACTTGACATGGAACAACAAACTGGTTCCAAATCGGGAAAGGAGTACGTCAGGGCTGTATATTGTCACCCTGCTTATTTAACTTATATGCAGAGTATATCATGAGAAATGCTGGACTTGATGAAGTACAAGCTGGAATCAAGATTGCCGGAAGAAATATCAATAACCTCAGATATGCAGATGACACCACCCTTATGGCAGAAAATGAAGTACTAAAGAGCTTCTTGATGAAAGTGAAAGAGGAGAGTGAAAAAGTTGGCTTAAAGCTCAACATTCAGAAAACTAAGATCATGGCATCCAGTCCCATCACTTCATGGCAAATACGTGGGGAAACAGTGGCAAACTTTATTTTGGGGGGCTCCAAAATCACTGCAGATGATGACTGCAGCCAAGAAATTAAAAAACACTTGCTCCTTGAAAGGAAAGTTATGACCAACCTAGACAGCATATTAAAAAGCAGAGACATTACTTTGTCAACAAAGGTCCATCTAGTCAAGGCTATGGTTTTTCCATAGTCGTGTACGGATTTGAGAGTTGGACTATAAAGAAAGCTGAGTGCCGAAGAATTGATGCTTTTGAACTGTTGTGTTGGAGAAGACTTTTGAAAGTCCCTTGGACTGCAAGGAGATCCAACTAGTCCATCCTAAAAGAGATCAGTTCCAAGTGTTCATTGGAAGGACTGATGATGAAGCTGAAACTTCAATACTTTCACCACATGATGCAAAGAACTAACTCATTGGAAAAGACCCTGATGCTGGGAAAGACTGAAGGCAGGAGGAAAAGGGGTCAACAGCGGATGAGATGGTTGGATGGCATCACCAACTCAATGGACATGAGTTTGGGTAAACTCTGGGAGTTGGTGATGGACAGGGAGGCCTGGCTTGCTGTTGTCCATGGGGTCAAAAAGAGTCGGACACAACTGAGCAACTGAACTGACCTGAACTGAACTGAAACTCTAAAGTGTAAAAGTATTTCATTAACTATGAAGCACCAGGCATCATCCAACCACTGGCCTATGAATAAGTAGTTGACTACCTCTTTGGCAGATTTCTATTGCTATTGATATCAGTATTACTCTCCACACCACTTACCTTTCCTCTCACTACATGAGCATGTAATCCTTCCTATGGCTCTAGCTATTTGGCCCTTCTTATTAAGCCCTATTCCTCTCCCTGTTTGTGAGTATGAGGAACATCTGGTGTGTTAAGATAATGGAAACCATTTGCATATATGGTCACGATATACACTTTGTAGCCTGTCTTTTAAGAATTCTCTCTTTTACCCTTATAAACGTCAGCCAGGCTCCCGATTTCTTCTTATCCTTATGCTGATGAGGACAGCTATTACAGCATCCTATAGTATTTTCCTTTCCAGCAACCCCACTCCCCTTGGGATTCCCTCTCCTTCCTCTTTACTTTAGTAACTTACTTGTTTTGCCTATCTGCCTTGGAAAAGTTAAGACAAAAACCTTCCAGACTAAAAGCTAAAAGCTGATAAACCATGTCTTTTTTCCTCCTTTCTGAGAGAACTGTCTATTGATAGGGAACAAATACAAAACTATCCCAAAGGAATGAGCCATGAGAGGACAGGATTACCACAATTTGAGAGCACAGATTCCTCTCCGGAATCCTTCACATACTATTATCCAGGCAACAGACTACGCTGAGTAGTCAACCTTTACCCTCCGAGCTCAGTCACTTTCTAGTCTGTATCTAGGTGTACGTGGTTGGCCACATAATCTAGCCTTGGGTCAGAAAAATTTGGATAGCTGAAACCCCAGCAATCTGTAGGTTGTGGTGTGAATATTGATAATAAAGTGAGGGCATATGCCCCTTCAAATTCTCCTCTGTAATTTTCTGAGATAAAAGTGGTACACATACAGTCACTTGTTATGCAATGTAAATGTATATTTGAGGCTCTACAAAACAGTTGATTCACTGAATTACTCTAAAGCAACACAAATATTTAAAGCAATGTGAAGAGGCCACCTCGCCAGCAATTGTAGATTAAAAGAAAAAATTGTGCTAAAGTTCCTGGCAAGGTTTCATATATAGACACTAATGCAATGTAAACAATTTTCACAACCTTTTAACTTACGAAATCATTCTGTGTATTTAACTTCTCCTTCCATTTACTCTTGTAAAGTCAACTGGATAATAAAGAATAAATTAAATCAATGCAACCAGCTGTGTGTCTCAAATCACATTCATCTCTTTATATAGACAAGCACAGCCCAAAACTTATGTAAGTTGCTTGAGACAAATTTATTAAGGAAGAGCTTGAAGTAGCATCTGCTATAGGGGTAAAAATCATGTTCTTTTTTCTAATTTTGTCATAATAGGTGGTGTCTCATATGAAAAATAAATCTCCTTACTTCATGTTCTATGTCAGGACTGGAGAAAATAATTGACCAAACTATAAGATCCATATTCTAGCCTCACTCTGTCAATAACCAGTTGTGGGTCCCTAAGTAAATCACTTTCCCTCTCTGGGTCTCACTTTATTCACCTGTAAAATGAATGTAGTTGGACTAAATTGCTTGTTCCCGAATGGTAGCTCATAGTCAAGTACCACTCAGTGACAAAATTTAATGGTCCTGAGCAAAAATGAGATAATGAAAATGTAGCAGGTTTTTCATTAAGCTAATTTTTTTTTTTAACTCTGAACCTATGGACTTATTGGTATTGGACAAAAAAGGCATTGTTTTTATTATATGGTAATAATAGAAATGGTAATATTTTTCTTAAACAATGTCTCTAGTTGGCAAAATTTAGTTCACAAGCCTATATCAGTTTTCATGTCTTGATTTCCTTAAAATTAATGATAGATTACAATCAAATGTCAATTACATAGTTTCTAAGATCCCTTCTTGCTTTAAAGTTCCCAGGATTATGCATCCTAGAACCATTTCTTATCCAGGTTTTGCCATATATCATTAGCACTACACTCAAAAGTTTTGTCTTAAGAAACAAGGTATTGAGCAGTCACTTCAGAGGCATCTCCAAGAGATGCTGAAGGAGTCTTAAAATTTGGGGGTTTCTCTATTTTCTCAACCCAAACCCCAATAAGCTTCAATATCCAAATGTTGGCCATCTTCAAAATTGGAGGATCCAACTATAGATGATATTTTAAATACTCACACACACACTGAGAGAGAGAGAGAAGGGACCAGAATTTCACTTTTTCTTCCCAAAGGATTTTGGGATCCTAGGATAGTCTGCCTTAAACATCACTGCCCTCAACATGAAGTCTTGCCTTTCTCAGTAACACACAAAAGAGTTTGCCCAGCTTGTCCTTACTGTGGTAGCCACAGATCCTGGTTAATCTACAGTGATACCACTACCTCACAAAGGTGCAAAGGTTTATGCTTTTCAGAAATTTTTCTGTACTTTATCTTGTTGGAGTTACCCTCCATGAGCTGGGTTTACCACATGAGGAATACAGGTCAATTCAGTTTAGTCACTCAGCCGTGTTCAACTCTTTGCGATCCCGTGGACTGCAGCATGCTAGGCCTCCATGTCCATCACCAACTCCTGGAGCTTACTCAAACTCATGTCCATCGAGTAGGTGATGCCATCCAACCATTTCATCCTCTGTCGTTCCCTTCTCCTGCCTTCAGTCTTTCCCAGCATTAGGGTCTTTTCAAATGAGTCAGTTCTTCACATCAGGTGGCCAAAGTATTGGAGTTTCAGCTTCAGCATCAGTCCTTCTAATGAATATTCAGAACTGACTTCCTTTAGGATTGACTGGTTGGATCTCCTTGCAGTCCAGGGGACTCTCAAGAGTCTTTTCCAACACCACAGTTCAAAAGCATCAGTTCTTTGGTGCTCAGATTTATTGATAGTCCCACTCTCACATCCATACATGACTACTGGAAAAACAAAAGCTTTGACTAGATGGACCTTTGTTGGCAACGTAATGTCTCTGCTTTTTAATATGCTGTCTAGGCAACCCACTCCAGTACTCTTGCCTGGAAAATCCCATGGACGGAGGAGCCTGGTAGGCTGCAGTCCATGAGGTCGCTAAGGGTTGGACATGACTGAGTGACTTCAATTTCACTTTTCACTTTCATGCATTGGAGAAGGAAATGGCAACCCACTCCAGTGTTTTTGCCTGGAGAATCCAAGGGACGGGGGAGCCTGGTGGGCTACCATCTATGGGGTTGCAGAGTCAGACACGACTGAAGCAACTTAGCAGCAGTAGCAGCAGCTAGGTTGGTCATAGATTTTCTTCCAGGGAGCAAGCGTCTTTTAATTTCATGGCTGCGGTCACCACCTGCAGTGATTTTGGAGCCCAAGAAAATAAAGTCTCTCACAGGTCATTGGCATGAAATTTGTGGCATAAAAACAACAATAAAAAAATAGTTACCATTAACCCAAGAAGTGTCTCTATTTTCCTGATTTAAAGTAGTCTTTGTAAAATTGTTCCAGGTTACTCTTAGAAGCTCAAAAGAGAAATAAGTGTTTGTTTGCTTGTTTGTGGGGAAATGTGTGTGTGATATAGGATTTTTTTTAAAAAAACACAGCTGCAAGTGAAGATTTACCTGGTTGTATTGGTGATATATCAAACCTAGCCTTGTTGTTTTTGAGAACCCTTCTAAAGAGAATTTCTAGAAAGTTGTAGAACATTAGTCTCATGACTTGGCCAAGGAGTTTTCAAAATGAAAAAAGAACATCAGAAACCTGGAATGAGGAAGTAGTAGAAGTGAAATAGGCAGAAAAGAGGTTTTTGATGTCCCATTTCAAAGATGTTTGAAATAATCAGGAATCTCCTTCTCAATGCAGAAACTTTGAAACCAAAGTTGCACCTCAGGATGGAAGCAATATTAGAGAAAATGGGGGGCTTCCATGAATTACCCTATTCCAAGACAGCAAAGATTATCTAAAAAACTAGTGAATAGTAAAGTTTCTTGCCAGTAAAGACTGCAACTTGTCATTCTTTGCTCCCTTCTGCCATGCAATGAAGGAAAGAGTGACTAGAATCAACAGAGTATTTTGTCATAAGGTAGCCCCATAGAACTTCAGCTAGCAGAGAACTTGACATATGTTGTTGTTGTTTATGCGGTAAGTAGTGTCAGACTCTTTTTTGACCCCGTGGACTGTAGCCTGCCAGGCTCCTCTGCCCATGGGATTTCCAGGCAAGAATGTTGGAGTGTGTGGCCATTTCCTTCACCAGGAATCTTCCCAACTGGGAGATATTTAAAATTTGGTAACTTGGTTATGGTCAGAGGATAATCAAATATTTTTTATCATTCAAACTGAGACATTTTTAGGAAAAGCCTGGCTGCTATTAATAATTACACTTGGGCTTCCCTGATAGCTCATTTGGTAAATAATCTACCTGCAATGCAGGAGACCCCAGTTGAATTCCTGGGTCAGGAAGATCTGCTGAAGAAGGGATAGGCTTCCCACAGTATTCTTGGGCTTCCCTTGTAGCTTAGCTGGTAAAGAATCTGCCTGTAATGCAGGAGACCTGGGTTCAATCCCTGGGTAGGGAAGATCCCCTGGAGAAGGGAAAAGATACCCACTCCAGTATTCTGGCCTGGAGAATTCCATGGACTGTACAGTCCATAGGGTCGCAAAGTGTTGGACATGACTGAGTGACTTTCACTTTCACTTTCAGGATAGCAGGTATAAGCTATAATTGTCCCCAGGCAAACCAGCATGTCTCATTATCCTGGTGATGAAGAACAGAATTCAGATGGTGAATTTAGTCCCAGAGACATAGCTAAAAAAATAGAGGCTATGAAGTCTGATTGCAGACAGAGGAGGGTTAAAAGATAACCAGATGTTCAAAGATAACCAGATGTTCTCCAAAGAGAACAAAAATCTGTCTGAACTTATCTCTAATTTTAGGTTTACGATGATTTTAATTATGTAAAACTATTAATTAAGAAAGACAACTGTCACAGCACAGAATAAAAAGTATGTAAACAATCAGACTGCATTATCATATTACCAAGAGTATGTAACAGGAAAAAACTTTCCATTGAAGATCCAACGATCTCAATAGAACAAAAAAACTGGTTCTCCCCCAGGAAGTTTCCCAAACAGCTCACTGCACTGCCAATAAGCTAACTTACACCAAGGTGAAAATGGCTTTTACTAAATGTCCATGAATCAAGTTTCCAGTCCCAACATGATTGCTTGAGTTGGAGGACAGGCCATCCAACCCTTCTTATGAGAAACTGAAAAGTTCTATGGATCCACAATGCAGCCTCCATTACATCTGACCCTCTCTCAACATTTATCAAATAGAAATCTTTCTGAATTAAGAGATATCGTACATTCCAGAATGCAGTAGGCATTGTGCTGGTAGTCTTTTCAGCATCTTTGGAAACAAAACTTGCCAGGTTGGTCAAAGCACCCACTATACCAGTAAAGGCCACATGACCAACCAGCAGCCACTTAGCAACAATTCAAGGCTGGCTCCAGAATAGCTGGAAGCAATACAGTTCCTGAATTCTTATTCAGGGAATCCCAACAGTTCTGACAAAATTGGAGTTGGTCATTTAAATCTTTTAGGAAAAAGAAATTAACCCCGTGTATTAGCATTAAGAAACCATGTTGTTGAAAGTAAACATAATTCTGAGGGTATAGAAAAATGCACCTAGATTTGTGGGATCAGTAAACATCCTCAGTTCTGGGCTGCAAAGAGTATTATTGGCAAAGACAATATCTAAATTACCTATGACATCCCTCTCCAAAGCACCAAATGGCCCTTTCTTCAATGGCCAAATTAATGGAGAAAAGATACATTCATAGATGGCAACAAGACATGTACAATCTATCCCACCAATGCTTTTACCATACATCAAGCAACTATCAAAGTATCAGAAAAATACCCTGAAGTTAAGCAGCAGAAGAGAGGTGCAGTCTGGTTTGTCCGTAGTCCAGATGGTTACGTGCACACGTGCTAAGTTGCTTCAGTCCTGTCCAACTCTTTGTGACCCTATGGACTGTAGCTCGCCAGACTCCTCTGTCCATAGAATTCTCCAAGCAAGAATACTGGAGTGAGTACCCATTCCCTTCTCCAGGGAATCTTCCCAATCCAGGGATCCAATCCACGTTTCACGTCTCCTGAACTTGCAGGCGGGTTCTTTACCACTAGCACCACCTGGGAAGCCCCTAGATGGTTAATTGAAGTGAAGTCACTCAGTCGTGTCTGACTCTGTGACAGCCTACCAGGCTCCCCTGTCCATGGATAGAGGCAAGGATACTGGAGTGGGTTGCCATTTCCTTCTCCAGAGGATCTTTCCAACCCAGGGATCAAACCCGGGTCTCCTGCATTGTAGGCAGATGCTTTTACCATCTGAGCAACCAGGGAAGTCTCCTAAGGGAGAGTGAAGTGAAAGTCACATTTGACACTTTGCGACCCTGCAATTCTCCAGGCCAGAATACTGGAGGGGGTAGACTTTCTGTTCTCCAGGGGATCTTCCCAACCCAGGGACTGAACTCAGGTCTACCACATTGCAGGCAGATTCTTTAAAACCTAAGCCACCAGGGAAGCCCTAGATGGTTATTCCTGAGTAATTAAGAGCTGGCTTAAACATTCTTGGGTGGCCATACACTCAAGACAGGCAGGTCATAGTGGAGAGTTCTGACAAAATGTGGTCCACTGGAGAAGGGAATGGCAAACCACTTCAGTAATCATGCCTTGAGAACCCCATGAACAGTATGAAAAGGCAAAAAGATAGGACACTTAAAGATGAACTCCCCAGGTCGGTAGGTGCCCATATGCTACTGGAGATCAGTGGAGAAATAATCCCCGAAAAAAAAATGAAGAGATGGAGCCAAAGCAAAAACAACACCCAGTTGTGGATGTGACTGGTGATGAAAGCAAGGTCCGATGCTGTAAAGAGCAATATTGCATAGGAACCTGGAATGTCAGGTCCATGAATCAAGGCAAATTGGAAGTAGTCAAACAGGAGATGGCAAGAGTGAACGTCAACATTTTAGGAATCAGCGAACTAAAATGGACTGGCATGGGTGAATTTAACTCAGATGACCATTATATCTACTACTGTGGGCAAGAATCCCTTAGAAGAAATGGAGTAGCCATCATGGTCAAAAAAAAAGAGTCCAAAATTCAGAAGTTGGATGCAATCTCAAAAATGATAGAATGATCTCTGTTTGTTTCCAAAGCAAACCATTCAGTATCTCAGTACCCCAAGCCTATGTCTCGACCAGTAATGCTGAAAAAGCTGAAGTTTAACAGTTCTATGAAGAACTACAAGACCTTCTAGAACTAACACCAAAAAAAGATGTCCTTTTCATTACAGGGGACTGGAATGCAAAAGTAGGAAGTCAAGAAACACCTGGAGTAACAAGCAAATTTGGCTTTGGAGTACAGAGTGAAGCAGGGCAAAGGCTAAAAGAGTTCTGCCAAGAGAACACACTGGTCATAGCTAATACCCTCTTGCAACAACACAAGAGATGATGCTACATATGGACATCACCTGAAATCAGATTGATTATATTTTTTGCAGCCAAAGATGGAGAAGCTATATACAGTCAGCAAAAACAAGACCAGGAGCTGACTGTGGTTCAGATCATGAACTCCTTATTGCCAAATTCAGATTTAAATTGAAGAAAGTCGGGAAACCCACTAGACCATTCAGTTAAGACCTAAATCAAATCCCTTATGATTATGCAGTGGAGTGACAAATACATTCAAGGGATTAGATGTGATAGACAGAGTACATGAAGAACTATGGACAGAGGTTCATGACACTGTAAAGAAAGCAGAGATCAAGACCATCCCCAAGAAAAAGAAATGCAAAATGGCAAAATGGTTGTCTGAGGAAGCCTTACAAATAGTTGCGAAAATAAGAGAAGCGAAAGACAAAGGAGAAAAGGAAAGATATATACATTTGAATGCAGAGTTCCAAAGAAAAGCAAGGAGAGATGAGAAAGCCTTCCTCAATGATCAGTGCAAAGAAATAGAGGAAAACAATAGAATGGGAAAGTCTAGAGATCTCTTCAAGAAAATTAGAGATACCAAGGGAACATTTCATACAAAGATGGGCTCAATAAAGGAGCAAATTTTATGGACTTAACAGAAGTAGAAGATATTAAGAAGAGGTGGCAAGAATGCACTGAAGAACTATACAAAAAAAGATCTTCATGACCCAGATAATCATGATGGTATGATCACTCACCTAGAGCCAGACATCCAGGAATGTGAAGACAAGTGGACATTAGGAAGCATCACTTCGAACAAAGCTAGTGGAGGTGAAGGAATTCCAGTTGAACTATTTCAAATCCTGAAGATGATGCTGTGAAAGCGCTGCACTCAATATGCCAGCAAATTTGGAAAACTCAGCAGTGGCCATGGGACTGGAAAAGGTCAGTTTTCATTCCAATCCCAAAGAAAGGCAATGCCACAGAATGCTCAAACTACCACACAATTGCACTCATCTCACACGCTAGTAAAGTAATGCTCAAAATTCTCCAAGCCAGGCTTCAACAGTACATGAACCCTGAACTTCCAGATGTTCAAGCTGGTTTTAGAAAAGGCAGAGGAACCAGAGATCAAATTGCCAACATCCACTGGATCTTCGTAAAAGCAAGAGAGTTCCAGAAATACATCTACTTCTCCATTACTGACTACGCCAAAGCCTTTGACTGTGTGGATCACAACAAACTGTGGAAAATTCTTAAAGAGATGGGAATACCAGACCACCTGACCTGCCTCTTAAGAAATCTGTATGTAGGTCAGGAAGCTACAGTTAGAAGTGGACATGGAACAACACTGCTTTCGAATTGGGAAAGGATTGCTATGTATTGTCACCCTGCTTATTTAACTTATATGCAGAGTATATCATGAGAAATGTTGGGCTGAATGAAGCACAAGCTGGAATCAAGATTGGTGAGAGAAATATCAATAACCTCAAATATGCAGATGACACCGCCCTTATGGCAGAAAGTGAGGAACTAAAGCGCCTCTTGATGAAAGTGAAAGAGGAGCATGAAAAAAGCTGGTTTAAAACTCAACATTCAGAAAACTAAGATCATGGCCTCTGGTCCCATCACTTCATGCAAATAGGTGGGGAAACAGTGACAGACTTTATTTTGGGGGGCTCCAAAATAACTGCAGATGGTGACTACAGCCATGAAATTAAAAGATGCTTACTCCTTGGAAGAAAAGTTATGACCAAACTAGACAGCATATTAAAAATCAGAGACATTACTTTGCCAACAAAGGTCCATCAGGTCAAGGCTATGATTTTTCCAGTAGTCATGTATGGATGTGAGAGTTGGACTATAAAGAAAGCTGAGTATCAAAGAACTGATGCCTTTGAACTGTGGTGTTGCAGAAGACTCTTGAGAGTCCCTTGGCCTGCAAGGCGATCCAACCAGTCAATCCTAAAGGAAGTCAGTCCTGAATATTCATTGGAAGGACTGATGTTGAAGCTGAAACTCCAATACTTTGGTCACCTGATGTGAAGAATTGACTCATTTCAAAACACCCTAATGCTGGGAAAGATTGAAGGCAGGAGGAGAAGAGGATGACAGAGGATGAGATGGTTGGATGGCACCACTGACTCAATGGACATGAGTTTGAGTAATCTCTGGGAGTTGGTATGGACTTGGAGGCCTGGCATGCTGCAGTCCATGGGGGTCGCAGAGACTCAGACTGAGCGACTGAATTGGAGTTAAACATTTTTAGTTCATAACTTTACGTGTAAGGCAAGCTTCTGATTAACTAAGCAGCTTTATAGCTCTCTCCTTCTATCCCATCTCTTACCAAGTCACCTGATGCTATACCAAAGATGATAAAAACTTATTGATTTTATCAAATGAAATACTAACATGTTACTTCCCTGCTTATTTGTATTTTGAAAGAGAATTTAAGCCTGCAACTTGTCTTCAAAGATAAGCATGCCTATAGTGAGGTAAAAGACAGCTGGTTTAAAGCAAATGCCACTAAAATGGAAGCCAAAATTCTAGCTTCTTCAGCAACTCTCTGTTTTATCTCAACAAAATTAATTTTGTCCTTACATTTTTTCTTTTATGCGGTGGAAACTTTATAGTAAATGACCTATAATTGCACTTCCAGTATTGACAGTCTACATTAACTTTGGTCAGAAGAAATTTCATCTAGAGGAAGGCTGAACATATTCACAAATTTTATTTGTGTGAGTATCAAGACCACCCCACATCAAACACACTTAATTTCATATCCTTGAATTACAGTCTCAGTCATACCACTGGAACATCTTGGGCAAATCATTTAATTTCTCTGGGTCTTTCTCTTGCTCTGTAAAAATATTGAGATAAAAAGGATCAGTAATTTTCAAATGACATTCCATGGAGACCTTGAATTTCACATACTTACAGAGCTTTGGGGCTTCCCTGGTGGCTCAGATGGTTAAAAAAAAAAAAAAATCTGCTTGTAATGCAGAAGACCTGGGTTCGATCTCTGGTTTGGGAGGATCCCCTGGAGAAGGAAATGGCTATCCACTCTAGTATTCTTGCCTGGAGAATCCCATGGACAGAGGAGCCTGGTGGGCTACAGTCCATAGTGTCACAAAGAGTTAGACACGACTGAGTGACTAACATATACATAGAACTCTGAGTACTTCAAAAACTGCCATGAGAGAAAGAAGAGGGAACACCAGTGTTATGTGAGCCTCATGGAAACTATCACTATTACATACCAATCAAAGTAGCTCTGTTTTTATCTATATTAAATTGAGGGTTAAGTAATATTTCACTTGAAGAGGGTGTTCAACAAATAATAGGAAATTTGAAAACCATATGACTAAGTGGCTTCTTGAGTTCTGCTTTATAAAAAGCATTTATTATTTATTAAGTGACTGATTCTATGGTTTTAAACCAGGCATCAGCAAACTTTTTATTGGAAAGGCCAGATGGTTAATATTTTAGGCTTTGTGTGCCATTCAGTCTGCCACTACCACTCAAATCTGCCACCATAGTGTGAAGGCAGCCTCATTAGGCAATACATAAATGAATGGTCATGGGTGGCTGTGTTCCAATAAAAACATATTTATGGACCCTACAGGTTGATTTCATGAAATTTTAATGTGCCACAAAATGTTCTTTCTGTTTTTTTTCCCATCATTTTAAGATATAAAAGCCATTTTTAGTGTGCAGGTCAATAAAAACAGGTAGTGGGCCATATTGGGCCATAGACCAAAGTTTGCTGGGTTTTTTTTCTGAACTACATGATACTAAAGGAACATCAGATGGAAACAGCTATGTTATGAAAGGTACCTGCTCCCTTTCTGCCAAGCTGTGATTTGGAAGTTCCTATCAGGTGGCCTTCTCTGTATGGATCTCCTTTCCAGTTCTCAGTAGCACCAATTTCTCCTCTGTCTCATCAAGTCTAGAGTAGTAATCACTTCCTATTGTTGTTAGTCTCAGGGAACTTCACCATCCCTTGTTAGTTCCCTTTACCTTGTTCACACCTTTGTAAATACTGCCTTCATCAATATCTCTTCAGTTGCCATATACTTCCTATTAGAACCCTGACTAACACAGAGATGCTAAGTACATATTCACAACCCCATACCTCTGAATACACGCTTCTCAGTATGCTCCGTTTCATTTATTTGATTCAGGAATAACCAACCCCAAATGCAATACAGATCCAAATCAGTTTCCTTAGCAGAAAGCTCTTTGTCTCCCAAAACCTGAATTATCCTTCATTAAACAATTGCTAAATACAATAAACTTCATAAAGTCCTACTTTCATATTTGCAAGTGTCTTACAACTCGTTGAAATTAAGAAAGAAGAAACAAGAAATATGTCTTGGAGATTTAACAGGAAGCTTTTCTGTGTGAATTGCCTGACTCCTCTAAGGTTAAAATCAGCTCTCCTTCATCTTTGGGAGTTACAGTTCTGCTTTCATGAATCTATGGATCAGGCCAATGGCAACCAGTAGTTACATAACCCCTGCACAAATGTCTAAAAGCGACTTCTGATAATAGAAACACTGGAGGCATCACATACAAATCTGACAGATTTTTGTTTGTTTATAAATGGTGCAATGTGTTGATAAAGATATGAGGAAATAGATACACTCATTTAAATTGGTGAGAGTTCATACTGATAAATCCTTTCAGGAAAGTGATTTCAAAATAAGCTTTAGCATTCAAAATGAGTAAAACATTTGACACATTTGATCAAGTAATAATGAGAGACTTAATGAAGAAATAATGAGAGACTTAAAGATGTATATACAAGGATATCCTTACAGAATTATTTATTACCATAATATTAATGTTAAAATAAGGAAATCAATAGAGTAGTATATTATAATCAATATAATTGGGCACTAAAAGTGAAAGTATTATTCACTCAATTGTGTCCAACTCTTTGTAACCCCATGAACTGTAGCCCACCAGGTTCCTCTGTCCATGGAATTCTCCTGGCAAGAGTAAGGGAGTGGGTAGCCATTCCCTTCTCCAGGGAATCTTTCTTACCCAGAGATTGAAAGAGGGTCTTCTGCACTGCAGGCAGATTCTTTACCATCTGAACTACCTTGGAAGCCCCATTTAGGCACTATGTAGTCATTTTAAAGTATATTTTCAAATAATATTTAATTTTATAAAAATGTTCATAAGCATTTGTTAAATATAAAGAAATGTGTTGTTGTTCAGTCTCTCAGTCATGTCCGACTCTATACAACCTCATGGACTGCAGCAGGCCAAGCTTCCCTGTCCTTCACCATCTACCACAGCTGGCTCAACTCGTGACCATTGAGGCGGTGATGCCATCCAACCATCTCATCCTTTGTCATCCCCTTCTCCTCCTGCCTTCAATCTTTCCAAGCATTAGGGTCATTTCTAATGAGTAGGCTTTTCGCATCAGGTGGCCAAAGTATTGGAGTTTCAGCTTCAGCATCAATCCTTCCAATGAATATTCAGGATTGATTTCCTTTAGGATTGACTGGTTTGATCTCCTTGCAGTCCAAGGGACTCTCAAGAATCTTCTCCAAAACAGTTTAAAGGCATCAGTTCTTTAGCACTTAGCCTTCTTTATGGTCTACCTCTCACATCCATACATGACTACTGGAAAAACCATAGCTTTGACTATACAGACCTTTGTTGGAAAAGTAATGTCTCTGCTTTTTAATATGCTGTCTAGGTTGGTCATAGCTTTTCTTCAAAGGAGCAAATGTCTTTTAATTTCATGGCTGCAGTCACAATCTGCAATGATTTTGGAACCCAAGAAAGTAAAGTCTGTCACTGTTTCCATTATTCCCCATTTGCCATGAAGTGATGGGACCAGATGCCATGATCGTATATATATACATATGTATATACACACATTTATATATGTACACATACATACATATACACATGCGTATGAATGCATGTGTATATAGATACAGATATATAGATATTATACAGACAAATATATAAATATAGAAACCCAAGTAGCTCAGTGGTAAAGAATATGCCTACCAATGCAAGAGACGTGGTCTTGATCCCTGGGTCAGGAAGATCCCCTGGAGAAGGAAATGGCAAGCCACTCCAGTATTCTTGCTTGAAAAATCCCATGGACAGAGGAACCTGGCAGACTACAGCTCATGGTGTCACAAAGAGTCAGACACAACTGAGTATGCATGCAGCAATAGTATAGATTTAGATATATAGTGGAGAAGGTGATGGCACCCCACTCCAGTACTCTTGCCTAGAAAATCCCGTGGACTGAGGAGCCTGGTAGGCTGCAGTCCATGGGGTCGCTACTAGTCGGACACGACTGAGCGACTTCACTTTCACTTTTCACTTTCACGCATTGGAGAAGGAAATGGCAACCTACTCCAGTGTTCTTGCCTGGAGAATCCCAGGGACGGCAGAGCCTGGTGGGCTGCCCTCTATGGGGTCACAGAGTCGTACACGACTGAAGCGACTTAGCAGCAGCAGCAGCATACTTAGTGAAATTAGAGAAAAACAAATACTGTATGTTATCACTTATATCTGAAACCTAAAAAATAAAACAAACAAATGTTCCCATTTGATCTTCGTAACCTTGTTTAACTCTTTAAACCCAGTTCTCTTGACTCCATCTCATGTGTTACTAATGTCAGTATTTTTAATTCTTACTTTTACGTCCTTCAAGATAGTCAGGACAGGGTATCAATGCTTCGTAGAATAAACGGTTGTTAAATTTACTCATGTTTACTAATTTCTTAGGTTTCCCTAAGCTCAGTTGGTAAAGAATCCACCTGCAATGAAGGAGACGCTAGTTCAATTCCTGGGTCAGGAAGATCCACTGAAGAAGGGATAGGGTACCCACTTCAGTATTCTTGGGCTTCCCTTGTGGCTCAGCTGATAAAGAATCTGCCTGCATTGCAGGAGACCTGGGTTCAATCCTTGGGTTGGGAAGCTCCCTTGGAGAAGGGAATGGCTACCCATTCCAGTATTCTGGCCTGGAGAATTCCATGGACTGTATAGTTGCAAAAGTCAGACACAATTGAGTGACTTTCAGTTCAACTAATTTCTTATTTGCTAGCTCTTGCATCTCACTCCCATTTTCTGAATTCAGTGCTGTTCATTGTTTTAACCTTTATTTTGAAGACTTTAGGACTTCCCTGTAGCTCAAATGGTAAAAAATCTGCCTGTGATGCAGGAGACCAGGGTTTGATCCCTGGGTCAGGAAAATCCTCTGGAGAAGGGAATGGCAATACACTCCAGTATTCTTGCTTGGAGAATTCCATGGACAGAGAAGCCTGGCAGGCTACAGTTTGTGGGGTCACAAAGAGTTGGACGTGACTGAGTGACTAATACACACACACTCATTGAAGCCTTTATTCTACTTTCTTCTGACTTCTATTGTTGCTATTAAGAATTCTGCTGTCAGGCTAATTGTCATTCTTTACAAATAAATTGTCCTTTCTTTCTGCTGCCTTGCAAGATCTTCTCTTTGTCCTTGGTGTTCTATAGCTTCATTGTGATGAAACTAAGTATAGATTTATTTCTATTTTCACTGCTAAGGATACACTGTACTTCCAGAATGTGAATTCAAGTCTTTCATCAATGTTGAAAAATTCAGAGGTACCATTTCCTTGAATTTTGCTTCTCTCCCCATCTATTTTCTCTTTGGAGATGCTAATTATTCCCTGGTGTCTCAGAGGTTAAAGCGTCTGCCTGCAATGTGGGAGACCTGGGTTTGATCCCTGGGTTGGGAAGATCCCCTGGAGAAGGAAATGGCAACCCACTCCAGTATTCTTGCCTGGAGAATCCCATGGGCGGAGAAGCCTGGTACGCTGCAGTCCATGGGGTCACAAAGAGTTGGACACGACTGAGCGACTTCACTTACTCACTTACTTACTTACCTACTTGCATAATTTCTTATTATTCTTTAATATTTTTAGTTCTTTCTCCTATTTCTATAATGACTTTAAATACTAATTTTATTGCCTATCATATTGTGCTATTTTGTGATGTGCTTGGGATTCTAATCTTGTGTTTTGTTGTATTTTCACTTTTCATTCATGGTGATATTTCTTTTTCAATTAATTTTGAGTTGTGAGCTCTGCAACAGGACTTTGCATGTGAAAATCTTTTGCAACCTGGTTTTATCACTAAAATCAGTTTATATCAAACAAATTTTCTGCTAAATCCTTGGCTTGCAGGTTCCTAAACCATGCAGGTAAATAAAATATGAAGGACACCATCCATTGTTACAAATTTTCAGGAGAGATTTTTTCGTCACCGAGATTCCACATAATGATAGGCTTCCTTGTTATTTTTCTGTATTATTGCATATAATTTTTTCTACTGCACATTTTCATTGATGTTGTAACCCTCATGTTCTTGTGTTTTTTGTTTTTTGTTTTCTTGTGAGAGGCACTTTGCACTGACCCAAGGTTTTACCTTTTGTCCCCTAACCCCATAACCCAAGCCTTTAGACCACTGAGTGTGATACTCCACCCACTACCTCTAGGGTATCTGTATCATCAAATATATTACCTCATTGATTTTCCCTCTTTGTTTCTGAATCCTACCAATATTCTTTACTTTATTGATAGCTTAGTTATGTACTTAATAGAATGCTTGTTATAATTTATCTAATATTTCCAGAACCCTCCTGAAGGGTTCTCACATCTAGTTCACATCAAATCTCTCAATATTATTAAAGTATTTTCAAAATTTACTTTTTAGAAAAAGGGGTACATGGAAGCACAAAGGAAATTTTTAAATAATAATGAAATGCAAAATGAAGATATGAAACCTGAATCTGTAAAGGAAATATTTGATAAATTTGGCTACATAAAAAACTTCTGCATGACAAAAAAGTTACTTAAAAAAACATACAACAAATGACAAGCTAAGAACAAGTATTAGCTATATATTTGTCAGGAAAAGGCTAATTTCTCTCAAAGAACTATTAAAATTCATTAAGAAAAAGACATAAAAATAAAAAATGAAAAGTTCACAAAATGAAAAATGAAAATCACCAATAAACATACAGATACATATTTAACCTCACTTATAATTGAATAAACTAAAAATAAAACAGTAAAATACCATTATTTACACATTGTATCAACAAAGATGATGATAATATCAACATTTTTTAAAGCTACACAAGGGTCTATATATGTGCATAAATATATCTGCATATAAAGTTTCCAGAAAGATATATAAAAAACTTAAGTGACTACTGACTGCTACAAAGTAGAGGTGGGGAAGGAAGAGAATTTTATATTTCAACTTTTATTCTTTCTTTACAGCTTGAATTTTCACATGAATAGAAATCATTTTTCAACAGCAAAAGGAAAAAAAAAATACTAGATAGTAAGAGTAATAAGAACAATAATAAATGCCAAAATGAATAGGGCTCCATGGCCATAAACACAGGGAAGCAAAGAGGAGAGGAGGAGGGAAAACTAGGACCCAAGCAAGCACTGAGCTATTATATTTTCTGGTTGCTTCAAGAAACACAAGCCCACATAGAGATGAGGGACAAGGTGACTGTAAGCTCTTCAATGGGGGCAAGTGAGGCTTATTTCTATGCTCAGAGTGTTACATTACATTCTGCACTGTAATACTCTGCGTTAATTTGACAATTTTCATTTTCATGCACATTAATTGTAATTGCATTCTAACTTTCAATCCTTTTTTGAGGAATACAGGTGGCAGCCATTATCATTAGCTATTTACCAAGTACACAGACATATATAAAAATGTATTAATATTAAAAAAGAAGAAAATAGACATATGCTAGCAAGAATTATAGTTTGAGAAATTCAAAAGTGCTTGAATCTCTTTCTCTTCCAGCTTAACTTGCAAACCCTTAGTCTAAGATCCAAATGTTCAAGCTCCCCTCAGATATTGCCCTTCCATTTTGATAAAGCATATCAAAGTGCACAGAAGGGGAAAGTTCTGTCATTAGACTGGATCTGAATCCTAACTCTACCACTTCCTAGCTGTGTGAACTTGAGCAAGTTGCTTAAGCTCTCTGAATCCCAGCCAGTTTCCTCATTTATAAAACAGAGAACATAAAAGTACCTACATGTGTTGTTGGGAGAATTAAATGAGGTGATAAGCATGTAAAACACTAAGTGAAGTGGCTGGCACATGGCAAATAATCCATAAATATTAGCTATGATTATTGTGCATAATTAATCAACTGTATATTGAGGTCCCAGAACCATACTAAGATAATGTGAGGGATAGGCTAACATCTTATAATGTTGCTGAGTGATAGAGCATGTAAATTCCAAGATGAAGCTATTGAAACCTTATATTGCTCACTGCCAGTACCCCAGAACAGCCTTACACTCAAAGTTTAAAGGTTCAGCAGTTAAGCCCCAAAGAACAAAACTTCTCTTGTCAATAGTGGGTCCAACTAAAGCAATATTTCCAAAATGTAGTGGGAGGTAGTTTCATGGTCATGGAAATAAAAGAAAATTCAATGAGTGGGGAAATCCAGACTTCAGTGGAGTTGAATAGGCCAAATCCACAACACTGATTATTCTCAAGGTACATGATCTAAAATAAGTCACTAATTGAACCTTAACAGCTTTATATAGCCCAACCTAGAACTCTTTGATTACACTGATTTTGTATGAACTGGCCAACCAGCCAGTCAGCCAGGAACTATCAGCAGAGGACAGACCACCCTTTCCACAAGTGTTTCCCAGAAAGAACAATATATCAATCAAGTGGTTTACAAATGAAAGACAACTGTATCTGATGGTGCCAGAGATGGGTGGGAGTTGATGATAATAACAACACTGACTGGTAATGAATCTCAGAAGTGCTCTTAAGCATTATAAATAACAAAATTGGGACTAGTCAAAAACTCATAGAAGTACAAAATATTAGAGCTCGTGAAAACAGTGTCAGACTTTATTTTTCTGGGCTCCAAAATCACTACAGATGGTGACTGCAGCCGTGAAATTAAAAGACGCTTACTCCTTGGAAGGAAAGTTATGACCAACCTAGATAGCATATTCAAAAGCAGAGACATTACTTTGCCAACAAAGGTCCATCTAGTCAAGACTATGGTTTTTCCTGTGGTCATGTATGGATGTGAGAGTTGGACTGTGAAGAAAGCTGAGCACCGAAGAACTGATGCTTTTGAACTGTGGTGTTGGAGAAGACTCTTGAGAGTCCCTTGGACTGCAAGGAGATCCAACCAGTCCATTCTGAAGGAGATCAGCCCTGGGATTTCTTTGGAAGGAATGATGCTAAAGCTGAAACTCCAGTACTTTGGCCACCTCATGCGAAGAGTTGACTCATTGGAAAAGACTCTGATGCTGGGAGGGATTGGGGGCAAGAGGAGAAGGGGACAACAGAGGATTAGATGGCTAGATGGCATCACTGACTCGATGGATGTGAGTCTGAGTGAGCTCCGGGAGTTGGTGATGGATAGGGAGGCCTGGCGTGCTGTGATTCATGGGGTCGCAAAGAGTCGGACATGACTGAGCGACTGATCTGATCTGATCTGATCTGAAGGGACACAAGTCCTTCAAAGCCTGGTATATGGCCTGTGGGCATCAAAATTACTTGTGGATGTGTAAAGAATCTGCCTGCAATGTGGGAGACCCAGGTTCGATCTTTGGTTTGGGAAGATTCCCTGGATAAGGGAATGACTACAGCTCCAGTATTCTTGCCTGGAGAATTCCATGGACAGAGGAGCCTGGTGAGCTACAGGCCATGGGGTCACAAAGAGTTGGACACAACTAAACAACTAACACTTTTCATGTATTTGTTAAAATGCAGGATCCTGGGCTCATTTGAATTCTGACATTTTCATATTTATCAATATTCTTATGCAATTTTTATGCAGCCTAAAGTATAAGGGGGCTTCCCAGGTGGTGCTAATAGTAAAGAATCCACCTGCCAATGCAGGAGACAGACATGAGAAGTAGCTTCTATCCCTGGGTCCAGAAGATCTCCTGAAGGAGGGCACAGCAACCCACTCAGTATTCATTCTTGGAGAATCCCATGGACAGAGGAGCCTGGCAGGTTATGGTCCAAGGGGTCGCAAAGAGCCAGACATAGCTGTAATGACTTAGCACGCATGCACACAAAGTATCAGATCAGATCATTCGCTCAGTCGTGTCCGACTCTTTGCAACCCCATGAATCGCAGCACGCCAGGCCTCCCTGTCCATCACCAACTCCCAGAGTTCACCCAGACTCATGTCCATCGAGTCAGTGATGCCATCCAGCCATCTCATCCTCTGTCGTCCCCTTCTCCTCCTGGCCCCAATCCCTCCCAGCATCAGGGTCTTTTCCAATGAGTCAACTCTTCGCATGAGGTGGCCAAAGTACTGGAGTTTCAGCTTTAGCATCATTTCTTCCAAAGAAATCCCAGGGCTGATCTCCTTCAGAATGGACTGGTTGGATCTCCTTGCAGTCCAAGGGACTCTCAAGAGTCTTCTCCAACACCACAGTTCAAAAGCATAGGGTCATTTTTTTTTAATTAATTAGTTTATTTTAATTGTAGGCTAACTACTTTACAATATTGTGGTGATTTTTGCCATACATTGACATGAATCAGCCACAGGTGTACATGTGGCCCCCATCCTGAAACCTCCTCCCACTTCCCTCCCCATCCCATCCCTCTGGGTTGTCCCAGTGCACTGGCTTTGAGTGTCCTTTTTCATGTATTGAACTTGGACTGGTCATCTATTTCACATATGGTCATATACATGTTTCAATGCTATTCTCTCAAATCATCCCATTCTCTCATTCTCCCACAGAGTCCAAAAGTCTGTTCTTTGTATCTGTGTCTCTTTTGCTGTCTCACATATAGTGTTATCATTACCATCTTTCTGAGTTCCATATATGTGCATTAATATACTGTATTGGTGTTTTTCTTTCTAACTTACTTCACTCTGTAAAATAGGCCTCCAATTTCATTCACCTCATTAGAACTTACTCAAATGTATTATTTTTAATAACTGAATAATATTCCATTATGTATATGTACCACAGCTTTCGTATCCATTTGTCTGCCGATGGACATCTAGGTTTCTTCCATGTCCTGGCTATTGTAAACAGTGCTGTGATGAACATTGGGGTACACGTGTCTCTTTCAGTTCTGGGTTCCTCGGTGTGTATGCCCAGCAGCAGGATTGCTGGGTCATATGGAAGTTCTATTTCCAGTTTTTTAAGGACTCTCCACACTGTTCTCCATAGTGGCTATACTAGTTTGCATTCCCACCAACAGTGTAAGAGAGTTCCCTTTTCTCCACACTGAGGGCCATGTCTTTAGAGACCATTATTTTATTTTACAAAAGACGATCTTTAGCTGTGTTGAGAGTTACCTGCCATAGAATAACCAAGAAACATGCTTCTTGGAAACAGCATAATGAAAGTGCATTAGCATAAAATTAGGCAGCCTGTGTGCTTGCTCAGTCACTTCAGTCAAGTCCAACTTTTTGCAACCCTATGAACTGTAGACCACAAGGCTCTTCTGTCCATGGAATTCTCCAAGCAAGATTACTGGAGTGGGTGGCTGTGCCCTCCTCCAGGGGATTTTCTTGACCCAAGACTCAAACCCGTGTGTCCTGCTTTGTAGGCAGATTCTTTACCCACTGAGACATCTGGGAAGCCCTAAAATCAGACAGAGGTATGTTCAAATTATACTTGCGCTATAGTTCAGTCTTAGACAAAATACTTAATCTTGTGACCCTCTGTTTTTCTGATAAGATGAAAAGATTTACTTCTTAAAGTTGTTTCAAGGATTGAATAATATCCCAAGACTAAGCACACAGAACATAGTAGATGTTCAGTAAGTGTGATTTCTTTAATGCCGCATTGGCCGAAGAGATTTGAAAAGAAAGGAAGTTAATTTGGATTTAGTGTTCCCTGTGTGTTGGTAGTTTACATACATGTAAACTCCACAGGCTTCCTTGGTGGCTCAGATGATAAAGAATCTCCCTGCAATGTGGGAGAGTTGAGTTCAATCCCTGGGTTGCAAAGATCCTCTGGAGGAGGGCATGGCAACCCACTCCAGTATTTTTGCCTGGAGAGTCCCATGGACAGAGGAGCCTGGCGGTTACAGTCCATGGAGACACAAAGAGTCAGACAAAACTAAGAGACTAAGCACAGCACAGCACAAACTCCACAAGAACAGGGAACTTTTTCTGTTTTTATAACTGATGTATTTTGTTCACTGATACCTAAGACAGGATCTGGAACAAGGTAAGTGTGAAATAATAATGTGTGAAATAGATATTCTTGTCCATTCTCTGCATTTCACGCTACTCTTGACAATCAAATGGAAAGGGGTGTGGAGTAAGTTTAGGATAAAATTCAGGAATGGGCGAAAAGAGAAAGCTGTTGTACATATTATCTGTAACAAATACGAAGTTTGTATATGTGTGTGTTCTATATAACTGTTTTAACACTTGGACTAACAACATAAGTCCATAAATAGTTAATGTCAATTGTGGAAAAGACATGAGTGCTATGTAAGACCTAGTGCAGAAAATGAGAATAGGCCTTGATCTAAAAACATAAATCATGTTCCATATTCAGGCAGTAGAATTCAGATGAACAGAACTTGGAAAGTTATCTTGGATGTTATTTAAACTCCCACCTCCAATATAGGAATTCTCTCTACCATATCCCTAACAGTTTACTATCTGACCCCTATTTCAACACTCTCATGGAAATGAAGGTCATTATCTGGCTAGTCAGCCTATCCTTTTTAAGCACCCCTGATTTTGACCAGGTACCCAGGTTAAACCAAAGTCTGCCTCTTAATAACTTCTGCCCATTAGTCCCAGATTGTCCTCTGAAACTCCAGAGAGTACTACTCACTTTCCCACATGACAACTCTTCACATTTGAGAAGGCAGCTCTTCAGTGCTCTTAAGTCAGGCTGAAGTGAGGAATACATTCCTTCCTTGCACTCATATACAACATGCCCAGGGCCAGTGATCTCAGGAACATCCCCAGTGGAGCCTACCCAAAGGTGGAAGCATTTCTGAAAAAAAAAAAAATAGAAATGTAAGTGAGCCTGGTGAGATAATCACTGCTAAAAACAGCAACTTGCTGTGTGGCCTCCAATCCACCAAAGCAAGCAGCCAGCACAAATATGTTCAAGTGAGAAACTGGGAAAATGGATCCATTTTCTCTTCAGCAATTGTTCTTCCTGAAATTGAACAATTTCTCACACTGTTCTGCATTACACACTAATTATTCTCTGGTGCAAGGTCAGTGGAGGCTCCTTAACTTAAGTCCCAAAGAGAATAAGCCCCTCCCTCTCACACCCTCATTTCTACTGTCTTAGGTCAGGGTTTATTTGTCCTTGGAATCTAGGGGGAAACTGGAGTGCCCACAGAATGGATGAGCCTGACACATGTGTTTTCATAAAATGACAAGGGGAGTGATTGCACTTGCAGAATTTCACCGCAAATTCGAAAGAATGTTGAGGATGTGAAGAATTTTACAAGAAATATGAGCATTGTCAAAAGTAGTAGAATTTCTGTGAAAATCTCTAAAATTCAGCCACACTCATCTCACAAGGAAATTGGTCATAACCTAATGGAACAGATTTTAATTTCATACTCTGTCTATGCAGCTTTCATTTATAGTTTAACAGTTTTAGTGAAGAGTTCATACTGCACACTTTTGCTGAGCAGATTCATGTTTCCTAGATAATTTCAGGCACTTTCTCTCCACAGACTAGCTGTTGCCTACATTTCCAATGGTAACCTCCATTCCATCTTTTACAGATCAGTTTATTGGCCATGTTTCAATAAAACTCAGTGTTTCTTTACTCTACATTTCTCTCTTAGTGGCTTCCTCTGCCAGAAATGTCTCATTCCCTTGCCTCCATTCCTTCACATATCAAAATTCTGTTTTTTTTCAAGGCCCATTACAAACTATTCTTTTTCCATGAACCTTCCATAATTCTCCCATCCTAGCCCCCTTCTCTGAATTCTCAGTTTACCTAAACAAAGCATGTTTTAGTCTTAGTGACAGAGGGGCAAGATGATGCTAGAATTCAAGGGGGAAAAATCAAAGGTGCAAAGCAAGCAAACTGCTGCAGCAAGTTGAAAAGGCTACAATCGGGTTAATAAAATTTACTTATTCAATAAATGCCTATTGAGTACTCACTATGTGTCTGGTACCCTAAGAGGCCAGTACTTACATTACAGGAATAAAGGAGAGAGATGATACTTAAGAGAGATATTTATCAATTCACCACACAAACATAGATCACACAATATCTTTTGCTTGAGCAACTAGATGAATGGTGGTGCCATTTACGGACATGAGGAAAACTGAGAGAGGTATAGGTCAGGGTGAAGTGCTAGGGACTCAAGAGTTCAATTTCAGTTCCTATAAAGTTGGAGTGACCTTTGCAACATCCAGCTGGAGATGTCAAGTAAGCAATTGGATATACAAGTCAGGGACTCAGAAGAGAGGCCAACACTAGAAATGAGAGGAAGTGTTGAAGCTCAACAACCAGGAAGTCAAGAGCCATTAGAAAGCAAGTAAAAAGTGGCCAGCCTATCACCATTTCTGTACATGTTGAGCATCTCAAAAGATATTCCTTTTCTATATTGGTGACAGGCATTGCAGAGTGAAGAGAAGTCTCTTAAAGGGCCAAGTCACACTTATGGTACTGATCATATTCACCTTTTCTTATAGTCCAGTACTTTGGCCACCTCATGCGAAGAGTTGACTCATTGGAAAAGACTCTGATGCTGGCAGGGATTGGGGGCAAGAGGAGAAGGGGACGACACAGGATGAGATGGCTGGATGGCATCACTGACTCGATGGACATGAGTCTGAGTGAACTCCGGGAGTTGGTGATGGACAGGGAGGCCTGGTGTGCTATGATTCATGGGGTCGCAAAGAGTCGGACACGACTGAGCGACTGATCTGATCTGATTGTAGGCAGATTCTTTACCCATTAAGACATCTGGGAAGCTCTAACAGATACATAGATAAATATAAAATAGGTAAACAACAAGGACCTACTCTATAGCACAGGGAAATATATTCAATATCTTGTAATGGTATATGGACTTGTCTTATAACTCCTATTAGTCCCTGATGGGAGTAGAAAGAGGAGGCCAAATAAGTAACATTCCTTTGGATTGTGAGTCAATCACCTGCTAGACAATAAATTCAGACTGAAGAAAATCAAAATATCACCTTTCTTACTGCTAAAGCCTAGAGTCAAGGACACAACATGCATGTGCTTCCTAATATCTGAACCCCAGAGTTACCCTCATCCCAAGTGACACTGGAAGTTAGAGGTCCTTCTCATCTAAGGACCTGCAGCTGTGCAACTTCAGGCATGTAGGAGCAGCAGAATGTACCTCAAAGACACAAGTCACAGGGATCTCAAACAAAGCAGGAGGGCTCAGCTGAGCTACACCTGCCCAGCACCTTCTCTGAAACTCACCAATCAGAGCAATCATGTCTTCTCCACAGGAGAGGAGGGGGTGAGGGGGTAGAGAGAGGCCAGAATGTTCTGCTAATGAGATGTCACTCCATATGGAAGGAAACATCAGGACTGGGGAAGAAGTGAACCTCCTTAACAGATTTGAAGCTCCTGGGGGAAGGCAGATCTGGAGCTTTATACCTCCGTGTATCCCCCAAAGCACCCTGCAGAGTGCCATGCTACAACAGATGCCAAATAAATACTCCCTGCATAAAAGAATGGTGCCAGAAGCTCTGTGTGTGTGTGGTATGGGCTTCCTTCATTCAAAACTCAGCTTAAAATTCTCCTCCTCAGGGAAGCCTTTTCTTCCTCTATTTTTTCTTAAATCGAAGTGTAGTTTATTTACAATGTTGTGTTAATTTTAAGTGTACAGCAAAGTGATTCAGTTATACATACATATATACACATATATATATATATAAGTATATTTTCTTTTTCAGATTCCTTTCCTTTATAGGTCATTACAAGATATTGAATATATTTCCCTGTGCTATAGAGTAGGTCCTTGTTGTTTACCTATTTTATATTTATCTGTGTATCTGTCAGGGCTTCCCAGATGTCTTAATGGGTAAAGAATCTGCCTACAAAGCAGGAGATGTAAGAGACATGGGTTCAATCCCTGAGTGGGGAAGATCCCCTGGAGGAGAGCATGGCAACCCGCTCCAGTATTCTTGCCTAGAGAATCCCCATGGACAAAGGGGCCTGATGGGCTACAGTCCATAAGGTCACAAAGAGTCAGACACGACTGAAGCAACTGAGCACTCATGCATGTATATCTGTTAATCCCAAACTCCTAATTTATCTCTCCTCCCTATCCCCTGTCTCACCACTATCCCCTATGGTAATGGTGAGTTTGTTTTCTATCAAGCCTTTTCTTTTTAAGCCTCCTTCACTGTGATCACCTCTTCATTCTGGACTTCCACAGCCCATTCCTATTCTAGTTGATCATTTGAATTTGCACTCATTTGTATGATAATTTGCAAATATAAGTCATTTGCTATGAAAAAATTCCTCCTTTCCTCAGCTGGATAGCAAGCTCCTTGTAATCATGTGTTCTGTCCTTCCCTGTGCCTAGAGGAGTGGTGAGCTCCAACAGGGCCAGTACTGGCATTGCTAATTGTTGAGGTTGTCAGTCTCCCATGAGAAGCAGAATGCAGTAACCTCTGAGACACAAGTCTCTGCTGCAGCTCTGACTTCAGTACTGGATGCATTCCTCCCTGCCTTTCTATCCTATGCTCTCAGAACAAGATTCCTTGCCTACTGCCTTTTTCTGTCTATCACAAGTTCAGTTCAGTCACTCAGTCATGTCCGACTCTTTGTAACCTCATGGATTGCAGCACGCCAGGCCGCCCTGTCCATCACTATCACAATGGAGTGCCTAAAGAATGACAGGCTCCCAATAGACGAAGTTTCTTCCCACCCTTTTGCACTGAAGGAACACACTCCACAGTAACAGGTTTTTGAAGGAGATGACAAAAAGAAGCCCCCAAATGAAAGCTGATGACATGGAGATTTCTCTGCATGAGGTCGGTCTCACCCTAATTTCTCTGTGAGCTGAGTTATGAGCCATCACAGGTCACACAAACTGATAATGCATTTGATAGGGCATTCAAAGTAGCAGATAGGAAAAATTCTAGAAATAAGCTTTCACCCTAATGGAATTCATAGAAGAAGGAACTAACCCAGCAGATGTTAATGGAAATGCTAGTTCTAAAACTGAGGGTCCTTCAGTTTCTAGTGCCATCTTGACCTCATTCACTGCAGAATGATTTGACTTATACAAGGGGTAAAATATAAATTAACTGCACAAGGGAGGCAGAGCTTTGAAATGAATTAAAAATGAAAATATTTAGTGGGATCAAAGTTCATGTCTTAGCACATTTGTGCATCATTCTGTCAGCATGTGATATGTATGTGTGCTAAGTAGGGAAAGTGTACGTGATCAAGAGTAGACTCTTTGTATATGATGGAGGTTAATTAGCCTGATCTACAAATATATAAAATATCAGACCTGAGAAGCCCTGATTCAAAGTCCTTATTCTATAAATCAGGAAAGTAAATCAAGAGAGGGAGTAAATTAGGTCTCAAAGTGGGCTTCTGATTCCTAGTATGTATCTGTCTGCTCGCTATAGGATAGGAATTACTGTAGGGTAGGCTACTTAATGGCAGTTCTCAACTGATTTGTCCTTTTAATTGTATAAACAATAGTAATAATATCTTTTTGGCCATTTTACTTCCATGTAACTCCAGAAGCACTATTCATATTATTATATGTTATGACTCTGTAAATTAAACACCCGTCTCATCTTGCATATGTCACCACTGGGGACAATGACTAAAGAACTTTTCCAAATTCACAGAGCTGATTACAAACCCCAGTATTCCACCTTTACTCCCTGGACTACTTAGAAAATTGGACTTTAAAATAAAAATTAACTCATTTCTACTTCTCCCTTAATATGCCATATGTTTTCTTCACAGTATACCTTGCCTTGTGCTATTCCTTTGCCTGGAACATCTTCTTACCAGCCTAGTCATCTTCATCGCAGTTTGTCAAAGTTCTATCTTTCCTGGTACATACAAAGTATTACCTCCTTTATGCAGCCTTCTTTAAACCCAGGCTCTCAAGCAAAATATCTTATTTTCTTTGAAACTACAGAGTCCTCAGTTTATTCTGCCCCCAAATACATGTTGCACTCTCTCTTAATTATAGTTATTTTTTTTAACGGCAAACACTGATGCCTACTCAATAACTATTTCCTCTACTTTCTTGCCAAAAGAAACCTGTATTGGAGGAGCAATGTGCCTAGCACCATGGAATAAATTCTAATTTAGCCAAGCCAAATATGATTATTCCACTGTCCTTTTGCCATATAATCTTCTAGCTTTGCTTCTCTCACAGCTAGCCGTGCCCATATGAAAAAAAAAATAAATGACCAATTAGACTGTCAAGAACAGGGAAAGATCTGAGATTTTACCCTATTTATAAACAAACAAGTTAACCTGCCACAGTGTTTCAAATTCTGGCAGAAGACACACGGCTCCTGAGCTAGAGACAAGGACTGTATCACTCACAGCAGTATTAATGATCAGAAGTGAAGTGAAGTGAAGTCACTCAGTCGTGTCTGACTCTTTGAGACCCCATGGACTGTAGCTTACAAGGCTCCTCTGTCCATGGAATTTTCCAGGCAAGAGTACTGGAGTGGGTTGCCATTTCCTTCTGCAGGGGATCTTCCCGACCCAGGGATGCAGACGCTTTACTGTCTGAGCCACCAGGGAAGCCATTAATGATCAGAGTATAGCTATTTTTTCGAACTTATTCTCCAATCCCCAATTTCCACAGGATGATAAAAAGAGAGCTGTTCAATGACTGTAGACTCAGTGGTTTAGGTTACTGAAGATCTCTGAAGCACAAATCATTTATAACGGGCAGTAAGCAGACCTGCCTTTGCCCTAAAAAGAATATTATCTCTATCTTCCAAGGTGATTTACTACACAAACATCCTTGAAAATAGTCCAGAACAAATGTAGCCAGTGTCTCTGCTCATAAGACATGTTGAAATGCAAATGACAATTGGAGAATCATCTTCCAACAGAGATATAATTAGAAAGAAAAATTTTAAATTCATGGCTGCACTAGGTCTTTGTTGCTGGGCCTGAGTTTTCTCTAGTTTTGGTAAGGAAGGACTACTCTCTAGTTGCAATGTATGGGCTTTTCATTGTGGTGATTTCTCTTGTTGCAGAGCACAGGCTTTAGGCTTGTGGGCTCAGTAGGACTCACAGATCTAGTTAGCCTCACAGCAAGTGGAATCTTCCCAGACCAGGGATAGAACCTATGTCCCCTGCATTAGCAGGCAGATTCGTAACCACCAGACCACCAGTTAAGTCTTCATAAGTAGAAATTTGATGTAGATGTTTTGCAAAAGATTTTTCTCCATAATAAGAAGAAAACTCTGCAAGAAATTAGAACTCCTTCCATTTCTTCCTGCCTAGAGCACTTGCATTGGAGAGGCGATGGCACCCCACTCCAGTACTCTTGCCTGGAAAACCCCATGGATGGAGGAGGCTGGTAGGCTGTAGTCCATGGGGTTGCTAAGAGTCAGACACAACTGAGTGACTTCACTTTCACTTTCATGCATTGGAAAAGGAAATGGCAACCCACTCCAGTGTTCTTGCCTGGAGAATCCCAGGGACGGGGGAGCCTGGTGGGCTACCATCTATGGGGTTGCAGAGTCGGACACGACTGAAGCAACTTAGCAGAGCACTGGCATATGAGGACGTGCAACACTTCTGCAGCCATCTTGAAATTCTGAGAAGAGGCCGAGAGAACTCCAGGGATGGCTACCTAGTGCCCATGAATCATCTTGCTCAAAAATACCTCTGAAGTCACCCCCTTCCATAGAGTGACCTTAGGGCTTAAACCACAGTCAGTAGAGATTTCTATATCTTCAGGCAAAAGTGCCCAACCTGAAACATTTTTTCATAGTTCTTACCATTCACCCACTTTCTGAAAGAACTGTGTCAAATATAATAATTAAGATAGACACAGGTTTGAATCCTTAGTCTTCTGTTGACAAGCTGTATGTTTTAGATTGTTACCTAAACTCTCTAAGCTTTAGTTTTCATGTTTTAAAATGAATAGAATAATGTAACCCACCTCAGAGAGTATTGTGAAGATTAAACAAAATTATAAATACCAAGAACTTAGCCTAATGTCCAGTATAATAAGCATCCAATAAAGGATAACCATCAGTATTTTTTCCTCCCATATAAGGCCTATGGCAAAGCCATTTACAGAGTCAGATGAATGTGTAAAATGAATTGTGCAGGGTCACATAGCTTGAGATTTAAATATAACTACTTCTCAACTCTCTATGAGCTAACCAGGAATAGGAAGAACACAGCTGAATAGTGCCTTTGGATAATCTCTCAAATTCATTTTTGTCAGTATTTTCAATTCCTACCCCAAGCCCCACTGACTATTTTTTGAATAAGATTTTCCCAATATAATAGTAGAGCATGTTCAGTGAACAAAACTGGGGAAAAAAATGCAAAAAAATAAAAACAAAAATTGGGAAGAAAATCAATTATAGCACCACCACCCAAATTCAACAATTGTTACCATTCAGTTGTATTTCCTTCCATATTTTTTTACTTTGCATTTATATGCATATTTTAAAATATAGTTGTGCTCACTCTAAATAAGTGCTTGTGTTTTTTTCTCCAGTTAACGACAACATAAGTATTTTCCCATATTATTAAAAACTCCTTGTAAGCACATATTTTAATGGCTGCCTAATAGCACATCATGTAAATATGCCATAATGTACTTAAACATATTCCCACATTCTCACACATTTTGGTTGTATCATATATTTGGCTAAAATAAATAAGTCACATATATATATGCTTAAAACTTTACCTACTTAATATCACTTACTTAGGTTATATAGATTCCCAGAAGCCAAATGGTTTCATCAAAAATATTTCAGTTCAGTTCAGTTGCTCAATTGTATCTGACCCTTTGCAACCCCTTGGACTGCAGCAATCCTTGCCTTCATGTCCATCACCAACTCCCAGAGTTTATCCAAACTCATGTCCATTGACTCAGTAATGCCATCTAACCATCTCATCCTCTGTCATTCCCTTCTCCTTCTGCCTTCAATCTTTCCTAGCATCAGCATCTTTTCAAATGAATCAGTTCTTCAAATCAGGTGGCCAAAATATTGGAGTTTCAGCTTCAGTCCTTCCAATGAATATTCAAGACTGATATCCTTCAGAATGGACTGGTTGGATCTCCTTGCAGTCCAAGGGACTCTCAAAAGTCTGCTCTAATACCACAGTTCAAAAGCATCAATTCGCCACTCAGCTTTCTTATAGTCCAACTCTCACATCCATACATGACTACTGGAAAAACCAAAGCTTTGACTAGATGGACCTTTGTTGGCAAAGTAATGTCTCTGCTTTTTAATTTGCTGTCTTAGGGATCCCCAACTAGAGATTGGTCATAACTTTTCTTCCAAGGAGCAAGGTCTTTTAATTTCATGGCTGCAGTCACCATCTGCAGTGACTTTGGAGCCCCCTCAAAATAAAGTCTGTCATTGTTTTAACTGTTTCCCCATCTATTTCCCATGAAGTGATGGGACTGGATGCCATGATCTTAGTTTTCTGAATGTTGAGCTTTAAGCCAACATTTACACTCTCTTCTTTCACTTTCATCAAGAGGCTCTTTAGTTCTTCTTCACTTTCTGCCATGAGGATGGTGTCATCTGCATATCTGAAGTTGTTGATATTTCTCCTGACAATCTTGATTCCAGCTTGTGCTTCACCCAGCCCAGCGTTCCTCATGATGTACTCTGCATAGAAGTTAAATAAACAGGATGACAATATACAGCCTTGACGTACTCCTTTTCCTATTTGGAACCAGTCTGTTGTTCTATGTCCAGTTTTAACTGTTGCTTCCTGACCTGCATACAGGTTTCTCAAGAGGCAGGTCAGGTGATCTGGTATTCTCATCTCTTTAAGTATTTTCCAGAGTTTGTTGCTGTCCACACAGTCAAAGGCTTTGGCATAGTCAATAAAACAGAAGTAAATATTTTCCTGGAACCCTTTTGGTTTTTTGATGATCCAACAGATGTTGGCAATTTGATCTCTGGTTCCTCTGCCTTTTCTAAAACCAGCTTGAACATCTGGAAGTTCACAGTTCATGTACTGTTGAAGCCTGGCTTGGAAAATTTTGAGCATTACTTTACTAATGTGTGAGATGAGTGCAATTGTGTGGCAGTTTGAGCATCCTTTGGCATTGCCTTTCTTTGGGATTGGGATGAAAATTGACCTTTTCCAGTCCTGTGGCCACTGCTGAGTTTTCCAAATTTGCTGGTATATTGAGTGCAGCACTTGCACAGCATCATTTTTTAGGATTTGAAATAGCTCAACTGGAATTCCATCCCCTCACTAGCTTTGTTTGTAATGATGCTTTCTAGGGCCCACTTAACCTCGCATTCCAGGATGTCTGGCTCTAGTTGGGTGATCACACCATCGTGATTATCTGGGTTGTGAAGATCTTTTTTGTATATTTCTTCTGTGTATTCTTGCCACCTCTTCTTAATATCTTCATCAAAAATATAAACTGTGTTAAACTGTTTTCCAAAAGAGTTGTGCACATTTCTACTCCCACCAGCACCATTTGAGTGTGGCTATTTCATCATACCTTCCTTGGCCCTAGTATTTTCATTTTCCCCCTTTACTATTTTGATGGGGTAAAAGCTTTAATATTCTAATTTGAATTTCTTTGATTATCAGTGAAGCCAAACATTCTTTTTTCCATGTATTCCCACTAAACTGTCTGATCAGTGATGCTGACATATTACAGATTTTACTGATTCACACTCGCCCTATTCCTACCATGGAAGTAATCTCCAGAAGACAGGAGGAGGCGAAACAAACAATAACCTAAAAGCCTCAAAAGTCCAACATGGCTCCTAAATAATCTGATTTGATTGTACGAATAGTTGACTAGAAGTTCTCCTTCCCACGGTATTTCTGTCCTCACAAACATTCCAGTCACTGACTGAGCTACATTTGAAGTGGTTAAGAAGTGAGGTCCTTTCCCACTGCCTCTGAGTTTCATTTTTTTTTTGGGGGGGGCGGTTTCATAAACATAACTTGTAAGTGGCTTATTAAAGAACAAGCAAGAAGTGCCTGCTTTGGAAATCTCAACTTCGAAGTCTTGCTTAATAGGCAGTTAATCAGTCATCGTGCCTGCTTTTAACTTTACTTAACACCAAGAGGTCTCTCAATTTACAAGGAGTATGGTACATGCTGTAAGTCTTTGTGCATCAAGTTCTGACATATTTCTCACACCTGCCTCTCACCCCTCCTCCCTCACATCCACACAGTTGTCAGTGGCACGTCCCAAACTGTGATGAAGGCTGACCTCACTGGCTGACCACTCTGTCAGAAGAGTTTGCCGGGAGGGGAAGATGTGTACCTTCATCATTAGTGCTTCTCCCAGGTGACCAACTGCATTCCGAGGATCAGGAAAGAGTCCTGCAAGGCCCCTCCACTAGTTCTGCCTGAATATCCACACGGTGAAAAATACTTCGCAATTCCCTATCAAGTTTTAGATGCCTACTATCCAGGACTGTCACAACCATCCGGGCCCAGCTACACAGCTTTTCTGCCTGAAGGAGCTGACCTTGCCTCAAAAGTCTCTTCACTTGAGCGTGTTTAACTTCAAAGAATCAGCCTGAGAAAAAAATTAAAGCTGTTCAGTATATGATGTAGAAATTCACTTCTGCTTGATCCAGATTCCTTTCTCAGCTTCCAAAGATTAATTGGATCCAAGAACTAGCTCACATCATTTTCTGAAGCAAGGCCACTTCTGTGTTAGCCAGGCAACACAAAAGATCAACATGACAGGAGGAGTCACTGAAGGTGTTTTAAGATTTAACCCATTTGCACTTACCCAGCCTGACATAAAGTCGTTGCAAGCTTGCATCTCTTTTAAAACATAATGGGCATTCTGCAGCTCACTGAAATCAAGAGTGTGAGGCTTGTAATGGAGGCATCAACCTACGACCATTTTCAGGAATAAATCCCAATAATATGCTTGCTCTGGGGCTGAAAGTAACATTATCATACTAACTTGGTCTGATTATCATGTCCCAGCCCACTCCTCTCAGCAGCTCTCTGATCCACTGCTGACATGTCAGACAAAGCAAAGCCAGGAAATTATGGACTCACCCTCCAGGGAGCATGTTGCAGTTTGACTCAAAGAGATATAAGTTCCATCCAGAAATCCCTTTTTCATCCTCAGTTGATAATCTAGCTGTCTTTTGTATTTATTTTTTAAAAGATGACTTTCTGTCCTGGTGAGAGTTGAGTGACTGGCTTGGGTGTCAGTACCATGTCACAGAAGTGATTCTGTATTGGCCGAACCCACACATCCAGCACCAGAGCTCGGTGCCTGGCATTTGCTTAACATGCGATGAATGTCAAATTGAATTGAACTGAACCACACACAGTCAAACTGAATAGAATAGAATTCAATTTATTTGGGTATGTTAAATGGGGTCTTTCCTTTCACATATATGGCAGCTTCCCAAGTGTCTTATTTCCAACTTCCTCAAACAATCTGAGAATAACCAAATGATTACTAAAACATACAGCATAGAAAAAACAAAGATAGAACTGAGTTCTTGTTTTGCTTTTGTTTTTGTGTGTTTTTTTTTAATACCATAACTTACTCACTTATTTTCTTCCAGTTTTATGGAAGTGTAATTGACATACAGCACTGTATATGTTTAAGCCGTATAGCATAATTATTTGACTCATACATATGATGAAATGAGTAGCACAATATGTGTAATGAACATCCATCATCTCATATATCTATACATACAAAATTAAAGAAATAGAAAAAATATTTTTTTCTTGTGATGAGAATTCTTGAGATTTATTCTTTTAACAACTTCCATATAAAATATACACCAGTGTAAATTATATTTATCATGCTGTATATTATCTTCCTAGTATTTATTTATCCTATGACTGGAAATTTGTGCATTTTGACTTGCTTTTATAATAATCATCTAACTAGAGGAAGGCCTAGAATGGAAAGGTCAAGTTTTCTGAGGACAAACTTTGTTCTGATTACAGTATTTTCTAAAGCTGACTTCTCCTTAGACTCTCAGCTTTCTGAGCCAACTACACAATTATCCTCCTTCTTTAGTTCAGTTCAGTTCAGTTGCTCAGTCATTTGAAAGTCTAGAAGGCAGGGTATCTAGAAGGCCAAGAAGTGTAAGGCTGGCTACAGAAAGCATTAAGCAGGCAACTCACTTTGCAGAGACCTGACCTTGGCCTCTCCCTGGGGGTTGGACACTAACAGCAGCAGCTAGTCCTGGCCTTGGACTTCTTTCTTGCTTCTGCTAATGTTTTAGATCAGGGCCAGATGCAATTGAATATAGGGGATTGAGACTGATTTCCTTGGAGTCCTTGAAGCAGGGAGCCTGGCTGTGCGAGTAAAAGTAGAAGGTCTCCCAGAATACTGTGTGAGAGAGAAAAGAATGGAAATGTATCTTGGGGGCTGACATCAGAGTGCCTCCCTGAAGAGAATCAGCATTTGGCCATTGCCCTTTTTAGAGACCAATCAAAATTAGAGAGGGAGCAGAAGCAGCCTCTTATTAAGCTGTTTTTAAACTGTAAAATTTTATGCCTGGTTATTCTGCTTGCTAGTTTCCTCTCCTGTGATGTGAAGAAGGAATGAGTTTTTGCTTCACTGAAGATTCTACTTCTAAGTTGTGTCCTTAAGGTATTACATGTTAACAAAATGTTGACAGATAAGACAGAATTTTTAAGTGCTTCTTTTTTTTTTTCCTTACTAGGATTTTCTTTCTTAAGCAGAAGTACTGCTAGCAGCACCTTCAGTGTTCATTTCATCAAAGGACTCTAAACATATCGTATATTTATTGGATCTTTGGGAGTAATAATTTTCTTTCCAGCTTTCAAATTACTATATATTTGTTACTGCACCACTGAGGGAGGAGATCATTTGTTATTAGTTCCTTGTCTGATGTGAAACATTTAATTTGAACTGATACCACCCCACAAGAAAATAAAAAGTGCATTTCATACACAAAGTGTCTACTTCTCTCACTGGGAGGCAGGGGGAATCATTTTGACCATATGGTGGGTATTTATCATCCAATGGCTTATGAGCTGCTCTGCTGTCTGCCTCCCTTTTCCCCTCAGATATGAGCACTGGCTCTTTTTCATAGAAGCGAGGTCAACGTACTCTTAGAGCTTCTAAACACTGGAGGTTCATCAGAATCCTCAGGGGAGATCTTTTTAAATACTAATGACCAAGCCACATCACTCTTAGGTCTATCACCATGGGGGGACAGTTTAGTCAAGTGGTTACTCTCTTGGGCTCTAAAGCTAGATTGCGTGATTATGATACCTAGCTTTGCCACTAAAGACTGGGAGCTGGTAAGCAAATTATTTAGTCTTTCTGGGCCTCAGTTGCCTCAATTGCAAAATGGAAGTAATATTATTAATATTACCTAAATCACAGAATTGTTTATATATATAATTATATAATATTTTATAATTATATAACATAATACTAATATATTATCAGTATTACCTAAATCACAAAGTTATTCATGTAAAGTGATTAAAACAAATCTTGATTCACAGGAAGTACCTGATAATGTTGGCTATGACCTTTACTGATGAATACCACAATTCTCACTTTTTCAAATTTTATTCAAGTATAGTTGATTTTCAATATTGTGTTTAACTTCTGCTGTATAGCAAAGGGACTCAGTTATATTTACATACACACACATACATATATTGAGATGGTTGGATGGCATCATTGACACAATGGACATGAGTTTGTTTGAGCAAACTCCAAGACACAGTGAAGGACAGGGTAGCCTGGCCTGTTGCAGTCCATGGGGTCGCAAAGAATCAGACATGACTTAGCAACTGAACAACAACAAACATAGTTTTATATATATATATATTCTTTTTCATATTCTTTTCCATTATAGTTTATCATCAGTTCAGTCCAGTCACTCAGTCGTGTCCAACTCTTTGCAACCCCATGGACTGCAGCACACCGGGCCTCCCTGTCCATCACCAACTTCCAGAGTTTACCCAAACTCATGTCCATTGAGTCAGTGATGCCATCCAACCATCTCATCCTCTGTCATCCCCTTCTCCTCCTGCCCTCAATCTTTCCCAGCATCAGGATCTTTTCAAATGAGTCAGCTTTTCACATCAGGTGGCCAAAGTATTGGAGTTTCAGCTTCAACATCAGTCCTTCCAATGAACACCCAGGATTTATCTCCTTTAGGATGGACTGGTTGGATCTCCTTGCAGTCCAAGGGACTCTCAAGAGTCTTCTCCAACACCACAGTTCAAAAGCATCAATTCAAGTTTATCATGGGATATTGAATATAATTCCCTGTGCTATACATAAGGAAATTCTTGTTTATCTACCCTATATATAATAATTTTCATCTGATAATCCAAAACTTTCAATCTTTTCCTCCACCACCACCCCATTTGGCAACCACAAGTCTGTTCTCTATGTTTGTGTGTCTGTTTCTGTTTTATAGATAAGCTCATTTGTGTTGTATTTTAGAGTCCATGTATAAGCGATATCTTACGGTATTTGACTTACTTCAATTAGTATAGTTTCTCTGTTGTTGATCGGTCACTAAATCATATCCAACTCTTTGTGACCTCATGGACTACAGTTCATTAGGATACTCTGTCCTCCACTATCTTTTGGAGATTGCTCAAATTCATGTCCACTGAGTCAGTGATGCTATCTAAGCATCTTATCCTCTGCCACACCCTTCTCCTTTTACCTTTAATCTTTCCCAGCATGAGGGTCTTTTCCAGTAAGTTGGTTGTTAGCATCAGGTGGCCAAAGTATTGGAGCTTCAGCTTTAGTATCAGTCCTTCCAGTGAATATTCAGGGCTGGTTTGATCTCCTTGCTGTCCAAAAGACTCTCAAGAGTCTTTTCTAGTACCACAGTTTGAAGGCATTGATTCTTCAGTGCTCAGGCTTCTTTACAGTCCAACTTTCACATCCATACATGCCTACAGGAAAAACCATAGCTTTGATTATACAGACCTTTGTCAGAAAAGTGATGTCTCTACTTTTTAATACGCTGTCTAGGTTTGTCATAGCTTTTCTTCCAAGCAACAAGCTTCTTTTAATTTCATGGCTGCAATCACTGTCTGCAGTGATTTTGGAGCCCAAGAAAATAAAATCTGCCACTGCTTCCACTTTTTCTTCATCTATTTGCCGTGAAGTGATGAGATCAGATGCCACGATTTTAGTTTTTTGAATGTTGAGTTTTAAGCCAGCTTTTTCACTCTCCTCTTTCACCCTCATCAAGAGGCTGTTTAATTCCTCTTCACTTTCTGACATTAGAGTGGTATCCTCTGCATATCTGAGGTTGTTGATAATTCTCCTGGCAATCTTGATTTCAACTTGAGATTCATCCAGCCCAGCATTTCATACATGATGTACTCTGCATATAAGTTAAATAAGCAGGGTGACAATATACAGCCTTGACGTACTTCTTTCCCGACTTTGAACCAGTTTGTTGTTCCATTTCCGATTCTAACTGTTGCTTCCTGACACACAAACAGGTTTCTCAGGTGATAGGCCAGGAGGTCTAGGATTCTCATTTCTTTAAGAATTTTCCACAGTTTGTTGTGATCCACACAATCAAACACTCTAGCCTTTGTCAATGAAGCAACTGTTTTTGTGGAACTCCCTTGCTTTCTCCATGATCCAACGAATGTTGGCAATTCAATCTGTGGTTCCACTGCCTCTTCAAAACCCAGCTTGTACATCTGGAAGTTCTCAGTTCATGTACTGCTGAAGCCTAACTTAAAGGATTTTGAGCATAACCTTGCTAGCATGAGAAATGCATACAATTGTTTAGTAGTTTGAACATTCTTTGACATTGCCTTTCTTTGGGATTAGAATGAAAACTGATCTTTTTAAACCCTGTGGCCATTGCTGAGTTCTCCAAATTTGCTAACATTATTGAGTCCATACTTTAACCGCATCATTTTTTAGAATTTTAAACAGTTCAGTTGGAATTCCTTCACCTCTACTAGCTTTGTTCATAGTAATGCTTCCTAAGGCCCACTTGACTTCCCATTCCAGAATGTCTGGCTCTAGGTGGGTGATCACACCATCGTGGCTACCTGGGTCATGAAGATCTTTTTTGTATAGTTCTCTGTATTCTTGCCAGCTCTTCTTAATATCTTCTGCTTCTGTTAGGTCCTTTCCATTTCTGTCCTTTATCATCCCCATCTTTGCATGAAATGTTCCCTTGATAGCTCTAATTTTCTTGAAGATATCTCTAGTAGTTTCCATTCTATTGTTTCCCTCTATTTCTTTGCCTTGTTCATTTAAGAAGGCCTTCATATCTCTCCTTGCTATTCTCTGGAACTCTGCATTCAGTTGGGTGTATCTTTCCCTTTCTTCTTTGCCTTTCATTTCTCTTTTTTTCACGCCTATTTGTAAGACCTCCTCAGACAACCACTTTGCCTTCTTGCATTTCCTTTTCTTTGGGATGTTTTGGTCAGTGCCTTTTGTACAATGTTATGAACTTTTGTCTATAGTTCTTTAGTCACTTGTCTACCATATCTAATCCCTTGAATCTATTTGTCAGCTCCACTAAATAAGCATAAGGGATTTGTTTAGGTCATACCCAAATGGCCTAGTGGTTTTCCCTACTTTCTTCAATTTAAGCCTGAATTTTTCTATATGGAGCTCATGTTCTGAGCCACAGTCAGCTCCAGGTATTGTTTTTGCTGACTGTATAGAGCTTCTCCATCTTTGGCTGTGAAGAACATAATCAATCTGATTTTGGTCTGACTATCCAGTGATTTCCATGTGTAGAGTCATCTCTTGGGTTGCTGGAAAAGGATGTTCGCTGTGAGCAGCGTGTTTTCTTGTCAAGACTCTTTTAGCCTTTGCTTTGCTTCATTTTGTACTACAAGGCCAAATTTGCCTATTATTCTCGGTATCTCTTGACTTCCTACTTTTGCATTCCAATCCCTTATGATGAAAAGGACGTATTTTTTTGGTTAGTTCTAGAAGGCCTCGTAGGTCTTTGCAGAACTGGTCAACTTCAGCTTCTTCAGCATCAGTGGTTGGGGCACAGACTTGGATTACTGTGATGTTGAATGATTTGCCTTGGGAATGAAAGATCATTCTGTCATTTCTGAGATTGCACTCAAGTACTCAGGACTCTTTTGTTGAGTATGAGGGCTACTCCATTTATTCTAAGGGATTCTTGCCCACAGTAGTAGATATATTGGTCAACTGAATTAAATTCTCCCATTCCCATCCATGTTAGTTCACTGATTCCTAAAATGTCAATGTTCAATCTTGCCATCTCCTATTTGACAACATCCAATTTACCTTGATTCATGAACTTAACATTCCAGGTTCCTATGCAATATTGTTGTTTATAGCTTCATTCCTTAATTTCACAATCAGACACATCCCTACTGAGCATCATTTCCACTTTGGGCTAGCCACTTCTTTCTTTCTGGAGCTGTTAATAATTGCCCTCCATTCTTCCTTAGTAGCATGTTGGACACATTCTGACCTGGGGTGCTCATCTCCTGGTGTCATATCTTTTTGCCTTTTCATACTATTCATGGGATGCTCCAGGCAAGAATACTGGAATGGGTTGCTATTTCGTCCTCTGGTGGACTGTGTTTTGTCAGAACTCTTCACACTATGACCCGTCTGTCTTGGGCGACTCTGCACAGCATGGCTCATAACTTCATTCAGTTATGCAAGCCCCTTCACTATAACAAGGCTGTGATCCACAAAAGGGATAATATCTCCTAGGTCATTCCACATTGTTGCAAATGGAAAGATTTCATTTTTATGGCCCAGTATAAAAGTATTACAAATAAAGGAATGGGCTTCCCTGGTGACTCAGTGGCAAAGAATCCACCTGCCATGCAGGAGATACTGGTTCAATCCCTAGGTCAGGAAGATCCCCTGGAGGAGAGTTTGGCAACCCACTCCAGTATTCTTGCCTAGAGAATTCCATGGATAGAGAAGCCTGGCAAGCTACAGTTCATGGAGTAACAAAGATTTGGACAAGATTGAGCAACTAAACAACAAAGTTGCTTTTAGCCACTGAGTTTTTCCCCAGCCTTTATTAATTGATTGATGCTTCACACACACACACACACACACACACACTCTACATGCACACAATCTACAAGATTGGAAAAGCCCAGAGCCAGTTCCAAAGAAGGCCCAGTGCAAGGTAGATTGGATCTTTTGTTTTGCTAAGAATCAGAAATGTCAAGAACAAGTGAAAAGAACCCTTTCAAGAAACCCTGATGCTTTTCATTCAACAAATTTTAATACACACATACACACACACACACATGACAAAATGCTTTGATATTGCAAACTTTTTGTCTAAGTATCTTTTACCATCTACACATCACTAAAAGGTCATGTACCAAAGTGGTATAAAAAGAGTTTATCATCCAAATGATTAGAGCATTAGGTTATGAGACCATAGATACACATGATAAAATACAGCAAACACTGTAGTATCATATACTTCCTATATCATCAAATTCAGACCTGATAACTGGTTACAATGCATCTGGAAACACGCACATTACATTTCTGATGTCTTCTAGTCTTAGCTCTATAGGATGAGTCAGAGTCATAGGAGTGTTATTACCTTGAAACATGTCCTTTGGGCTTCGTAAATACATGCACCATTATATGGTTCTTTAGATTGAAATCATGCTGCTGTTAAGCCATCTCTTTAGTCTGCTTTAATATTGCAGACTGCCACACGTTAATGAGTTGTCAAAAATATAAAATATAAAGAGAATGTGAAGAAGAAAGCATATTGGACAGTGCTCTGAGTACTGTCATTTTACATGTGAATAAGTTAATTATAAACCCATTTTCTTCTTCCCATAGACCTAGCAGTGCTTTCCACAGAGTATGTAGTTGATCAAGATTTTGTGGCTGTTGAATAATATAAAACATTCTGTACCTCCAGGAGGGTTTACATGTATTTAAGGTGCAATGTGTAGTAGTATCATCAATCCCCTTATTTTAATTTTTATTGCTTAAAAATATAAGTTAAACATGTCTTCTTTCCAGAGACACAAAATGGAGTGATGAAATGTCTTTTACTTACAGGAAGTTTTAGATCTCTTCTGGTTATTGCTTATTTTTTTCATCATTCATATTCATCTTCTTTTATTGATGCTCAGCTACAAATCATAGCACTGTATTTATCATGGCTTATTCATAACTCTGAATGAACCATCATTTGACAAGTGAGCATGAATCACTAGCCTCTCTTATCTAAGTCTATCATTCTAGATATTTCTAGTGTCCATTAGCCCATCAGCCATAGATACAAAGCTAAATATATTAAATATATTATCCTTTCCTATTAGAGATAAGAATGACACTTTGGCACACAATTTAAGAGCCCCTGCATCACGTTTGGGGCTTCCCTGGTGACTAAGTGGTAAAGAATCTGACTGCCAATGCAGGAGACATAAGAGATGAGGGTTCGATCCCTGCATCAGGAAGGTCCCCTTGAGAAGGAAATGGCAACCCACTCCAATATCCTTGCCTGGGAAACCCCATGGACAGAGGAGCCTGCTGGCTACAGTCCATAGGTTCGGAAAAGAGTCAGACACGACTTAGCGACTAAACAAGAACAAATCACGTTTTGACTGTCATTTTCAAAATATCAGTATATTGTGTTAAATTTAACCCTCAGAATGTAATTACCTGTCTTCAAGTGAATCTGTTAAAGAAACTAGTTGTATTGCTAAATGGCTATGATTTTCCACTCCTGGACACAATAGGAAGTTAAAATAATGGAAAGTTACTAACACACAATATTCTTTCAGCACAGCCCTGCCATGTTATAATAAGGTTTTACTTTTAGATCTTCAGTTTAACACAGTATGGATTTCATTATCTTAAGAAAACTATTGACGAAAAAAAAAAAGGTGGAGAGGGGGAAAAAAAAAGCATTTTACAATCAGAAGGCTAACGGCCTTATGTGAAAAGGAATTTTGCAAATGCTTTTCCTTTAAAGTGAAATTGGACAAAGGCCAAACTGATTATTTGAGGGAACAATGCTGCCATGGTTAGGAGGAAGTGAGTTAATTGACCTGATAGGTTCTTTCCATATGGGATAGTCATGACTTTATCATTCAGTTCACAAGAATGCATCCACTGACAAATGGACTATGATCTTTCCATGTATACATTACAAGGAAACATGTAACTATCTGAGCCTTGGGTCTCTCATCAAAAGAGTAGTGTTGAAATTGACACATGGGAAAGTCTTTTTACTGGAAAGACAATGTGTACTCTTTTGGCATCTGCAGGTTCAAAGCCACTAGACACGAAACTATTTAGGAAGCAATCTGGTGAGATGACAAACTTCAGTCTCCAATGCTCTGTGAATTTCCAGTCCACGCCACTTCCATCTGCTAAAAGTGTAGCAGCCCCAGTATGGCCCCTGCGTTCTGTATTAAGAGCAGATGTTCTCTCTGCAAATAGGTTTCCCTTTTAAAGTTGAACCATCAGACTCCATTATAATCTACTCTCCTGTCATTTCCTTTGTTACACTTTTTGTGCCAACTGATTGTGAGGCACTAAACATTTTAAGCAAAGTTCTGCAAAATTGCTAATATCTAGCAATAAATATTAATGCTCAACTGTTACATGATAATGAGAGGTGAATATAAAGTTGGCTAACCCTTGACAATAAGTGGCAAATCATTACCTGATATTCACTTTAACAAATGTGATCAAGTAGGAGAAGGCAATGGCACCCCACTCCAGTACTTTGCCTGGAGAATCCCATGGATGGAGGAGCCTGGTGGGCTGTATAGTCCATGGGGTCGCTAAGGGTCAGACACGACTGAGCGACTTCACTTTCACTTTTCACTTTCCTACATTGGAGAAGGAAATGGCAACCCACTCCAGTGTTCTTGCTTGGAGAATCCCAGGGACGGGGGAGCCTGGTGGGCTGCCGTCTATGGGGTCACACAGAGTCGGACACGACTGAAGCGACTTAGCAGCAGCATGGAAAGAGTAACATGGAGACTTATATTACCATATGTAAAACAGATAGCCAATGGGAAGTTGCTGTATGGCTCAGGAAATTCAAACAGGGCTCTGTATCAACCTAGAGGGGTGGGACGGGGAGGGAGATGGGATGGAGTTTGTGGCTCAGACGGTAAAGCATCTGTCTACAATGCGGGAGACCCGGGTTTGAGCCCTGGGTTTGGAAGATCCCCTGGAGAAGGAAATGGCAACCCACTCCTGGACTATTGCCTGGAAAATCCCATGGACAGAGGAGCCTGGTAGATTACAGTCCACAGGGTTGCAAAGAGTCGGACACGACTGAGCGACTTTACTTTCACTTTCATGGCTGATTCACATTGAGGTTTGACAGAAAACAGCAAAATTCTGTAAAACAGTTATCCTTCAATAAAAAATAAATTAATTAAAATAAAAAAGAATGAACTCTTATTAGTAGGATAGGCATGAAATACAGTTTTACGGGTGATTCTATTATATAGCACATTCTAAAGGGAAAATCATAAAGGATGACTAAATGAATGGCAGACATACTTTATTATATTGTAGTTAATTGGGATGGAGAAGTTGAGGTCAGGGAGACTGAGTCTATACTTTCACATTCACAGGCGCATACACACACAAGGCACTGAAAAAATAAGTATTTCTCATCCTTCTTCAAAGAGGCTTTTCCCTCCTCTTCAGGCTCTTGAAGAATTTGCTTTTAGTGCAAGGAAGCTAAAGTGAAAGTGGAAGTCGCTCAGTCGTGTCCAACTCTTTGTGACTCCATGGACTATACAGTCCATGGAATTCTCCAGGCCAGAATACTGGAGTGGATAGCCTTTCCCTTCTCCAGGGGATCTTCTTAACCCAGGGATTGAAGCCAGGTCTCCCATATTGCAGGCGGATTCTTTACCAGCTGAGCCACAAGGGAAGCTCACTAGGAAGCTATGGTACAGAAATATTAAGTAATTTGCCAAGTCTGAAAGAGGTAGTAGACTGGATTTGAACTCTAAGATGAAAGAGTCTAAAGATAAGTTTAGCCATTATACCATCTGCTTCTTCCACCAGGACAAAGCACCAGTTTTGAAAGGCAATACAAAATGCTATTATGAAAGCAGCCTGCAGCACCAGCACAAACTTAGCAGACCTTCTAGAGACATTAGGCCAGCAATATCTAAGAAATTGAGCAGCTAACTTAAGTTGCCTTTCAGAGACCATCACAGAGAAGCACAGGGCCTGCAGTATAAGCAAGCTACCAAAGATCAAAAAATAAGCAAAAACAAAGGCTGGGGGTGGAAGGGTTACAACTTTGTTATTCTGTAAGACAGACTATTCGTGTGCTGTGGTGCTATATCTTAAATACTTATTTGGAGAGCACTACATTACTTGTAGTTAAGGACATGGGATATAGAACCTGATGTTTCATCTGTAAAATGGGGTTCATAATATAATTCTTTAGGGCTGTTAGAAAGATGAAATGAAAGAAAATATGTCAAACTCTTACCACAAAAACTGGAACAAAGTAAGTACTCAGTAAGTGTCACGTCTTCCTGTTTTTGTTGTTTTATAGTTGATAATTTCCTTGCCTGTCTTCGTAAATTGTCCATGAATCACTTGACAGCAAAGACTCTTATTTCTCTTTGAAAGACAATGAGGAACACATGTACACCCATGGCTGATTCATGTCAATGTATGGCAAAAACCACCACAATATTGTAAAGTAATTAGCCTCCAGCTAAAAAAATAACTTTTTTTAAAAAAAGAAGAAAAACAAACAGAAAAAAGAAAGACAATAGAATGCAATAGTTGAAAGCAGTCCTGGGAACCATACTACCTGGATACAATCCTGTCTCTGCCACTTCCTCCCAATGAGATCTTGAACAGGTTATTAATCACTCTACGTCTAGGCTTCTCTATCTATAAAATGGGCTTAAAGATAGGATTAACCTCCTAAATGTGTCAGAAGGATTAGAGCATAAGTTCCATGAGGACTTTAATTTTTGTTTGTTTTGTTCAATCATGTAACACCAGTGCCCCGAATGTAACTGGTATACAAAAAGTGCTCCATACAAATATGCTAAAAAATTAGACAAAAATCACCTCGAACAGATCCTGTAAAGGTTAGCTCTTATTTACATCTCTACCATTGGAACTTAGTACAGTGCTCTGCACAGGTTAAGCCCTCAAGAAATATTAGTAGAGTAAATGAATGAATGTTGTCCCTCTAGTCAGGGCCAGCCCACATTCATGAGAAACTGTGAAGTTATTGAAGTTTCACCTTTCACACCATGGCCTCCATCACCTACATCACATATGTACATGTGTAACTAGCTTTAGTAGTTAAGAAAAATTTCTGAGGAACAAACGAAATAGAATGTCAGATATGTAAAAGTTTTCAGATCCATAGTTCAAACCTTCCATTTGCTGATTTATTCTGTAGTCAGTAAAAATTATTTTATTGAGCACCTACTACAGGCTTGATCCTGTGATTAGAAGCCGGGCCTACAATGGTAAGCAAAATATTTATGATCCCCACCCTCACAGAGTTATAGATCTTATAACCTCATCATTTTCCTCTTCTGTGGTTCATTTTCCTCTGAAAAAATAGGAAGTTGAATGATCATTAAGGTACTTTCAACTTGGAAATAAAATGTAACATGTTGGTTAAAATCCCAGGTTTTCAGATAAGGCTACTTGTATTTGAATCTCATTTCCAGTACTTGAATAGCTGTTTGAACGTGAATCAAGTAAAAGCTCTCTAAGCCTCAGTTTCCTCATCTGCAAAACAGGAATGATCTTGATAATAGGAACTATGTTGCTATGATGTTAGTTGGATTAAATGAGAATATACACATTTCATTTTGATGGTGCCTGACACATACTAAATACTCAACAAATGATGATGAATATTTTTCAACCTCTGCCAATATATAGCATGCAATCCCTGAGGCCCCATGTAGGAAAATGTTCCCTATAAGGCCAGCTGTATTTACAGAGGTCAAATAGGGCCAATCTGCATCTCAGAACTATTTTTCTGATATGTCTTTGGATTTCACTTCCTTTTGATTGTCAGATAAAAAAGTGGAAGCTCTCAGCTCCTGAAATACTTGCTTACCTGTGCCATATTGCTAAGCAGCATCTAGATAGTGTCAAATTGTGATAAATCATAACAAAAATCAGGCAGGAAAAAATGGATAGTAAATGTCTAGGATGTTACTAAAACTTTAGTTAGGGCAGTCAGGAAAGGCCTCAATGAGAAGTGCCACCACCACTCAGAACCCCAATATGTGTGTTTACTCCCTTGAGGTTTCCCAATATGGGATTCTCTTTCTTAAGGTGTCCTGGGAATGAAGGTCCTCTTGTACTCACTGCTTTCTGACTGAGGCTGCTGTTCTAATCACAGTATTCTTTGGTTTATCACAGCCAGAGGCAACTCCCTGACAAAGCTCTGGGAGGGATTTAAAACATCTTCAATTGCCTTTGGAGACCTCAGAAGGGATTTATCCAGGCTAAATATTTGACCTGTCATCTGAAAATAAGTAAGTGAAAAACTACCATATGCTTAACTCAAGCAACACACAGGTGCTGTTTCTGGAGCTCAGCCCAGTCCTCTGCACCATTCCCCAAGGCCCGGACTGTGACCAGTAAGCACAACCTTCTCTGATAGAAACTCACTAGTGAGTTCTTTGTGTCAAACTAGCTATTTTCTAAGCAAAATTATAACAGTAGATCCAACAATTATCAGTTGGCTCCCTTATTTGGCATAATTACTGATCAAAAGAATGTAAACATTTGTAGGCACTCTCCCTTCTCAGTTACCCCATCCCAGAACCTTCTAACCACCCTTCTCCATACACATACACACACACAAATAGACATACCTACACCTTTTTGTCTCAGTACAATCAAATTTCAGGGATAAGAAAAGTGAAGATGGTGCAAAAAGTTAAGCTTGACATTCATTCTATGAGAAAACACTACAGTAAACTGTTAAGACTTCATATTTTTCAAGAAACAAAGAGCCTGAACTTTAAAAAGTCAATGTACTGTGAAAAGAAAAAACTGGTGAGTGAAAAATAACTATTGGCAAAGTAAATTACTTTTCCCATGGAGTTTTTATGCTGAAATATGACAGTGAGGTAATGTTTCATTGAAAGAAAAAGAGGAAACACCCTAAATATAATGAGTAAACTGAACTGCAAACTTTGAGGAGAAAAAAGTCAGTCATCAGATACCAACCTCGTAACCTCTATACAGTTGCACTCCACCAGCAGCTCAGGGATTTCTACTTTTCCTTAGTAGATTTTTCTAAATTCTAGAAGTTAACATTTCCCTTCTCTCTACCTCTGGATGTTATTCAGTACACAAAACCAGAAGATGTCTCCTATTTCTGTACCAGACTATCCTTTGAGTCTTCTGACTGCAAGGGAATAGAATGTCACAATTCCAAAAGACAGGGTCTACCCACAGTTCCATTCCCCTTTATTCTCTAGGAAATATAAAGCCCAAGTGTATTAACAATTATTAAATTATTAAATACTATCCCCTCAACTACTATGTATTGATATATTGGAAATTTTTCATAATAAAATTCAAGGCCCCCAAAATTTCCAGGTACTTGTTACTCTGCTTCCAGCCTTCTACCAACAGGAAGGAATTCTAAGTTGTCCAGATGGTCCTGAACCTCAGGAGTGGCATCATACATTTGATGATTGTAGAGCAGACCAGAGGGGATTTTGCCTGTAGCCCATTCATACAGGGAATACTGCTCAAGTAAAAAAAGAAAAAAAGGATCGTGTTATTCTGATCCATTAATTACTTTTCCCAGGGCCTATTAGGGTTTCCTTTTACTCATAGGGCTTCCCTGGTGGCTCAGACGGTAAAGAACCTGCCTGCAATTTTGGAAACCTGGATTTGATCCCTGCGTTGGAAAGATCCTCTGGGGGAGGAAATGGCTACCCACTCCAGTATTCTGGCCTGAAGAATTCTATGGACAGAGGAGCCTGGCAGGCTACAGTCCATGGGGTCGCAAAGAGTTGGACACAACTGAGCGACTTTCACTTCACTTCACTTCACTTCACTTCACTTTTACTCATTTAACTTAGAGAAGAACAAGTATATATAAGAACTTGTATATATATATGCAGGATACTTGCATATATACATATATGTGTGTGTGTATATATATATATATATATATATATATATATATGTGTGTGTGTGTGTGTGTGCATGCACGAGTGTGTGCGTGTGCTTAGTTGCTCAGTCATGTCTGACTCTTTGTGACCCCATGGACTCCTCTGTCCATGGGATTCTCCAGGCCAGAATACTGGAGTGGGTTGCCATATCCTCCTCCAGGGGATATTCCCAACCCAGGATGGAACTCAGGTGTCTGTCCCATGTTGCAGGTGGATTCCTTACCATCTGAGCCACTAGGGAAGCCTATATATATATATATATATATATATATATATATATATATATATCTTTCAAAATGCTGCAAATCACACTTCTTTGCAAGGTGATAGACACTGCTAAAGGGATAGTTACTGTGCACTGTATATAATCAGAAACACCTGATATTGAAAAAATGATTTCAGACACATTCTAGTTGCCTGCTTTTTTTCTCCCACATGGCCCTATCTTTTATTTCTCACAATTATTTCCTCCCCTCCCCATTACCTATTCTGTTGCACCTAACAGAACCTTATACCTCCCCAGCATTTTGCAATTATTCTTGCCTGTCTCCAGTCTTTATTATTTATTGATACTGATATCATAATTTTGGGCTACAAAGAGACAATGGAGAATGTATCCAGATTGGATCACTTCTCACCTTCTCAATGGCCATCACCCTGATTCAGGCTACCATTTTCTCTGGCCTGAATTATTGTAATAGCCTTCTAATTGGTCCCTCTGCCTCTGCCTTTGACCCTCTGCAGGCCATCAGTCAGAGTGATACTATTAAATTCTGAGTCAGATTACCACTCTGCTCAAACCTGAAGATGTCTCATATCTCTGGACCAGATACAAATGTGGCTACTAATTCACTTTTCTTAGGTCTTTATTCAAAAATTACCTTCTCCGTGAGATCTTCTCTGGCTGTCCTAACAAAGTTTCAGAAACACCTAAGGCTATCTTATTTCCCTGAATGAGTATTTTCCTCTCCTTGGCATTTATCACAATCTGACATAACATATTGTACTATCTATCTTATTTATTGTCTGTATTTTTCACAGAATGTAAACTTCATGAGGGTACAGATTTTTGTGTATGTTGTTCATTAGTATATTCCTAGCACCTAACCAGGAGATGGTGAGGGACAGGGAAGCCTGGCATGCTGCAGTCCATGGGGTCACAAAGAGTCTGATACGACTGGGTGACTGAACAACAGCAACCAGCACCTAACAGACTACCTATCATGTAGTAAGTGCTCAATTAGTATTTGTTGGATAAACGAATGAATCAGAAACCACAATAGCTACATGTGTATGTCTTTGTGGGTGTGTGTTGGTGGTGGTAGAGCTGTTGGTTGAAGAATAAGGTAGGAAATAGTATTATATGATCATATTCCCCTAATCAGACCATTATAAATTCTCCAATTTGCCAATTCTTTTTGCTCATTTTTGCCCTTTAACCCTCAATCAAATAATAAAATTTGTCAAGTTTTCTTTTTAGTATCACTGCCACTGTCCTAATTCAAGTCCTGAAACCTCATGCCTAAATTATAGCAAATCTTCCACTTATTTCCTCAATGTTCCTGGCACTGTCAAGCCATTCTTCAGAGGAATCTGGAACTCAGCAAGCACTCAGAAGTGATACTTTCTGAAACTGCTCAAAACTTAGGCTATGTGCAATGGGCCAGGGTCATAAAGGTAGAAATATCGTATATGAGGCTCAGAAAGAAGGAGGGTAGACACAGCTAGATTTCATGTCATGTTCAGAGATGGACTAATCCTTGAAGAAGGAAGAAAGACAGAAACAGGCTGAAGAGGAAAGTAACTAGCTCAATTTCTCAGACACAATAGTAAGCACAAAAATGAGAAGAATTGAGAAAAAGAAAGTAGAAAAAAAAAAAAAGAACTGTACAGCTAACTCTAAGATTTAAGCTTCAGCATTCTCCTCAAAATTTGCAAGGTGTATAGGTGACATCATCTAGCAATTCGAGCTAAAGTGCTATGAAACAAGGGTACCTCTTTCTTCCTCTGAGTTGTGTTCTTTGAAAAGATTCATTTTGTAAAGTTGGGTTGGAGATTGAATTTATGTAAAATTGTGCTTTACTTGTCACATACAGGTATGTACTTATTTGTACACATACATGTGACATATACATTGATAAAGGAAAGAGAGAAAGAATTTGTTCTGTGACTTTTTTTCTCTCTCTGGTGATTGTGAAAAGTATTTTCTAGCTCATTGCATGCTAATCAAGGTTAGATAAATATTTCAGTTGTATTAATACTTCAAGGGGAAGAAATATAGAAAATAAGGAGTATGACATATAAAGGGGACACTGATGTGGAGCTTCTCAAGATCTGGGCCTATGAGTAAGACACTGTATGATGCTGAAATGTCTCTAGTTACAGTGCTTACTACTCAGGATTGGGGGTGAGTTGCTCTGCATGTGAAAACTGGGGGAGTCTTTGTGTGGGGAATGTACAAACTCCTGGGAATTGTAAACAAAAGTATCTGTATACACACTGCAACAGTACACTTAAGTAGTGGCAACAGAGATCATCCAGCCTATGCATGCATGCTGAGTCCACTTCAGTCATGCCCGACTCTGTGCAACCCCATGGACTGTAGCCCACCAGGTTCCTCTGTCCATGGGATTCTCTAGGCAAGAAGATGGGAGTGGGTTGCTATGCCCTTCTCCAGGTAATCTTCCTGAAACAGGGATCAAACCCACATCTCTTACATTTCCTACATTGGAAGGTGGGTTCTTTACCACTCATGCCACCTGGGAAGCCCATCATCCAACCTACAAAGCCTAAAATACATACTATGTGTTCCTATACAGAAAAAGTTTGCTGATCATTGGCACGCAGAGTTGAATGGAAAATCTCAGAGTACATTGCAGGTAACAAAGATTAAGTGTTTGTGAAATGTTTGTTTCAGTTATGTGTGTGTGTGTGTGTGTGTGATACTAAGTTATCATGCAAAATGCATTTCTTACTTTGGGGAGCAATCCCCCAAAATTGAAAAGTACTCTTGTAGTCCATGGTAAGGAGTTTGAACTTCACCTTAAGAGAAAACATTGAGAGATTTTAAGCAGAGTTGTGATTTAACCAGCATTGTGTTTTAACAAGATCTTTCTGGCTACAATGTGAAAAATGTTAAAAATAGAGGCAAGGTGGATGAGAGGAGGAAAATTAGGGGACTATTTCAGTCATACAAATGAAGGATGCTGTGGCCTGGATCACAGTGGTGGCAGAGTAAAGCTTATCAGATATTTGCGGGAAAGCCCTTCTCTATTAATTTGGGAATATAAAATGCCTCTGTCTTTGTCTATGACATGCCATATTTTTCTGCTAAAAGAAGAAAAAAATGCTAGAATAGAGTTGGCAAAACACCTCAGTGCTTACTTAGCATTGCCTGTAACTCAATTCTGACATCCAAAACCCTAAAGAATTGTATCCCAGACTGAGAAAGTTCTGGACCACTGAGGCAAACTGGACAATATATTTTCAATAAAAGGAATTTTAAAATGGGTTGGTCTGTAAATTCTTTACCTCAAGGCTTCCTTTAGGGGAACCTGGTATATTTATCACCAAAAACTTCATGCGTGTAATTGGGAACATTCCTCTCCAACCTTACAATTCTTCTTTGAACACACTTCCTAGTTTAGCTCTGTGATAGGGCCTTTGCTGACTTTGAAGGGCCAGATAAAGGGCCTTTGAGGGCCTATCAACACCTCTTTGTGACCCCACTTGAACAATGAAGCAGGCATGGTAAGCAATTCCTAGGCCTCTGGTGGCGAAGTCCTCACAACTGACTCAGCCACTTTTCTCAGCTAGTTTTTTTGACTCCTTGATACCTTTCCTTGCAATAGTCTAGGTTTCAATTTCTCTTTCACGTATGTCTCCCCTCCGCACCCCTACAACCACCCTGCTTTAGCCTTCAACCTCTCACCCTCAACCAACTTTTTGGATCTAAAAATCTCACCAAGGCCTGTTGTGGACATATTTTGGTATTAATTCCAGCTGTGCTGACCTGTAACACACATGAACACATCCTTGACAGATTGTTTGAAACCTAGAGGGACAGATGAATATAGGGTTCAGTTCAGTTCAGTTCAGTTCACTCGCTCAGTCGTGTCCGACTCTTTGAGACCCCATGAATCACAGCACGCCAGGCCTCCCTGTCCATCACCAACTCCCGGAGTTCACTCAAACTCATGTCCATCGAGTTGGTGATGCCATCCAGCCATCTCATCCTCTGTCGTCCCCTTCTCCTCCTGCCCCTAATCCCTCCCAGCATCAGGGTCTTTTCCAATGAGTCAACTCTTCGCATAAGGTGGCCAAAGTATTGGAGTTTCAGCTTCAGCATCAGTCCCTCCAATGAACACCCAGGACTGATCTCCTTTAGGATGGACTGGTTGAATTTCCTTGCAGTTCCACGGGACTCTCAAGAGTCCTCTCCAACACCACAGTTCAATTCTTCAGCGCTCAGCTTTCTTCACAGTCCATCTCTCACATCCATACATGACCAATGGAAAAACCATAGCCTTGACTAGACAGATCTTTGTTGGCAAAGTAATATCTCTGCTTTTCAATATACTATCTAGGTTGATCATAACTTTCCTTCCAAGGAGTAAGCGTCTTTTAATTTCATGGCTGCAATCACCATCTGCAGTGATTTTGGAGCCCAAAAAAATAAAGTCTGACACTGTTTCCACTGTTTCCCCATATATTTCCCATGAAGTGATGGGACCAGATGCCATGATCTTAGTTTTCTGAATGTTGAGCTTTAAGCCAACTTTTTCACTCTCCTCTTTCACTTTCATCAAGAGGCTTTTTAGTTCCTCTTTACTTTCTGCCATAAGGCTGGTGTCATCTGCATATCTGAAGTTATTGATATTTCTCCTGGCAAACTTGATTCCAGCTTGTGCTTCTTCCAGCCCAGTGTTTCTCATGATATACTCTGCATATAAGTTAAATAAGTAGGGTGACAATATACAGCCTTGACGTATTCCTTTTCCTATTTGGAACCAGTCTGTTTTCCATTTACCAGACTTTTATTTCAAGGACTGTTGACTAGCTAGAGTGCACAGACTCTAAAAGGAGCCATAGTTCTGTTGTGTATGAGTGATGCAACTTGAAAGGCAGGCCCTGGGTATAGAAGGAGTAGGGGGCTGCCTGTGAGGCTAATCAAAAGCCCCCTGGCTTGAAAATCCCACTGCTGCTATCACTTCTTTGGACCATGACACTGAGCTCACAAAGACCTCAGTTCAAATGTATGTTTTTTAGATGGATAAATGCCTTAAGACATTAGCATCAATTGTTAATATTCTAGTAAGGAAGAACTTGCCAGGTTAATTTCATGTTCCTTAAGAGTAGTTGAGAAGAATAATAATGTCTAAGTAGATAGATGTGGTTTTGAATCGCAGCTCTGCTACTTAATAGGACCTGGGGCAAGTCTCCTAACCCTCTAAGCCTCAATTTACTTATGTATAAAATGGAGATAGCATCATCTACCACACAAAGCTAATGTGAGGATAAAATGAGGTAATGTTTTCAAAAATGCCTGGCACATGGTAGGTTTCAATAAAGTGTGACTCCCTTAAACCCTAGCAGAGAAAAACCCTAGAAGAGATGAGATTCAGATAAGTTTTAGAGATAAAGTGGAATGGGAAGTAGGAAGGCCCTTACAAGAGAAAAAAGAGTTCTGGCTGGCAAGGGGGGGCAACTGGAAAGCCCAGACAGCTAAAAGAAATTAAGGCTCTGGGCATCTGTGCAAAGTCAAGACACAAAATTACAAGGAAAAGGAGAGTAGAGAAGTGTTGGCATCCTACTAGCCAACAGCTTCCTTCCTAGCCCAGCTCCCTCCTCACTTCAAGGCAGAAACAGCAGGGTTTCCTAATAGGGCCCAGTAGACTTCCTGAAGTGCACTGATTCTTGAGAGTAGGGTGGGGTTACAGCCAGTGATCCAGGAATTGCATGTAATGGAGGGAACCTTGTGTCAAGTCCTGCCTATCCTCCTTCTCCACATAAAAAAGGTACATAGAGCAGTGTCAGACATGTGCAACTAGGTCATTTGTCAACATGAAGGAAGGTTAAGGACCGAAAACTCTAAGAGAACACCTCTCTGCTCCCATCCTGGAGAATTTTGTTTTGGGGGTTAAGGGTCCAATCCCTTTACAAGCATTGGCAATGTATCCAAATGCTCCTCTCTCAGGCATATCTCTACCCCAAAACCAAAATAATCAAAATGGTTAGTCCTATATTTGTTCCTGGAGCAGCTGTCACCTCCTATCAGAAACTATCCTCTTAGGCATCAATTCCCAACATGGTTTCTTGACAGCCATACACAGCAAATCAGTGACATATTTGATGTAAGTCACGAGCACTTTGTTAACCAAAACGAAGGGGATTATTTTAATAATTTGTTTTGTTGTGCTGTATAAATTTCAATAGCCTTGAGGTTATGCCTCTAACTTGGTCACTCTCCAACATTAGGTAGTGATCCATGACTTTGGATATACGTATGTTGCATATGTGAATGCCCTTCATCACATGAGCATTTATTTTCTCTTGCTCACTCTTCTTTTATTTTTTTATTTTTTAAATTTTATTTTATTTTTAAACTTTACATAATTGTATTAGTTTTGCCAAATATCAAAATGAATCCGCCACAGGTATACATGTGTTCCCCATCCTGAACCCTCCTCCCTCCTCCCTACCCATACCATCCCTCTGGGTCGTCCCAGTGCACTAGCCCCAAGCATCCAGTATCGTGCATCGAACCTCGACTGGCATCTTGTTTCATACATGATATTTTACATGTTTCAATGCCATTGTCCCAAATCTTCCCACCCTCTCCCTCTCCCATAGAGTCCATAAGACTGTTCTATACATCAGTGTCTCTTTTGCTGTCTCATACATAGGGTTATTGTTACCATCTTTCTAAATTCCATATATATGCATTATTATACTGTATTGGTGTTTTTCTTTCTGGCTTACTTCACTCTGTATAATAGGCTCCAGTTTCATCCACCTCATTAGAACTGATTCAAATGTTTTCTTTTTAATGGCTGAGTAATACTCCATTGTGTATATGTACCACTGCTTTCTTATCCATTCATCTGCTGATGGACATCTAGGTTGCTTCCATGTCCTGGCTATTATAAACCATGCTGCGATGAACATTGGGGTACATGTGTCTCTTTCCCTTCTGGTTTCCTCAGTGTGTATGCCCAGCAGTGGGATTGCTGGATCATAAGGCAGTTCTATTTCCAGTTTTTTAAGGAATCTCCACACTGTTCTCCATAGTGGCTGTACTAGTTTGCATTCCCACCAACAGTGTAAGAGGGTTCCCTTTTCTCCACACCCTCTCCAGCATTTCTTCTTTTAAAGCAAGGAGCTTCCATTTCTTGTTCAGTGTTAGTCACTCAGTCATGGACTGGAGTAGATAGCCATTCCGTTCTGTTCTCCAGGGGATCTTCCTGACCCAGGGATTGAACCCTGGTCTTCTGCATTGTAGGTAGATTCTTTACCATCTGAGCCACCAGGGAAACCCCCCCAAAACAAAAGGTAGGTGGAAGAGGTTTGAAAAACTTTTCTTTGCTCTCTTGCTATGGACCAACCCAGAAGCACTCACGCGTGCATACATCCCAAGCCGTTTCATTCATATATGACTCTTTGCATCCCCAGGGACTGTAACCCACTAGGCTTCTCTGTCCATGGGGTTCTCCAAGCAAGAATACTGGAGTGGGTTGTCATGCCCTCCTCCAGGGGATCTTCCGGACCCAGGGATCAAGCTCACGTCTCTGGCATCTCCTGCATTTGCAGATGGGTTCTTTACCACTAGCACCACCTGGGAAACACTCATAATGGCCTGAAAGTGAAAGGTGAAAGTGAAAGTCACTCAGTCGTGTCTGATTCTTTGCGACCCCAGGACTATACAGTCCATGGAATTCTCCAGGCCAGAATACTGGAGTGGGTAGCCTTTCCCATCTCCAGGGGATCTTCCCAACCCAGGGATCAAACCCAGGTCTCTCACATTACAGGCGGATTCTTTACCAGCTAAGCCACCAAGGAAGCCCAAGAATACTGGAGTGGGTAGCCTATCCCTTCTCCAGTGGATCTTCCCGACCCAGGAATTGAACCAGGGTCTCCTGCATTGCAGGCGGATTCTTTACCAACTGAGCTACTAGGGAAGGCCTACTAAGACTTAATGGACTCCGAGCAAGTGACAATACACTTTTGTGAGCATCTGTGAGTCTGTGTGAACATCTGCACATTTATCAATCAATCCATGTGACTTGTGTGTCCCCGCACATCCGTATTTGCATTCTGAGGTAGCATCTGCTAAACTACAGCACCAAATATCTGGCTATTGCTGCAGCTTTAGGGCTAACGTGGTGGGGAATAAGATGCAATCTCCATTTAATACAGGTTAGTAGAGATAACAGGAAGATGGAGATCCAAGGAATCAGTGGATTTCCTGGAGGTCAATTTTTTTAATTGTCGAGATGGTAGGTCATGCTAAAGCAATTTAGCCTTTAACCACTAAAGGCACTACTTGGAAATTGGTCTGCCATGCTCCTTTTTTTCCCTCTTGCTCTTGATTTTTTTTTTTTTTTCCTGCCAGTTGCAGCTAGAATGAATACTTACAGCCCAAGTGCTGATTCTCAGAGAATAATAGTTTGGATAAAGAAAGCTTGTTAGGGCTTTCACTGTAGCCTTGTTATGTGCAAAGTCAGAGTCTCTCCTGTTTCTTTGCTTTCAAACCTGAAGGCATCAAAGGGGCAGCTAGATCATCTTTGTTTTAAACTCTCTTTTCCCCTGCTGTCAGCCTCTACTATTTCTCACCTTTTTTAAAATTAATTCTTCAGAGAAGTCCCACTGTGAAGTTGGCCTGAAATGGTTTATTCTAAAGAATGGTTTTAGTGCTCTTGTATAAGGTACCACCCAGGAAAGTACCTCTCTGGATGTGAGTGGGTCTCCTTCCTCAGAAAAAGGTATTGACTAGGATGGGAAGGACAGGAGGTACTGAGGAAATGAGTGGAGCCTGACTGATGGAAGAATCCCCTCTTAGTTGGAGAGCTGGTGATTGTGTGGAATGAAAAAGGCAAGAGAAATCCTTTGGGTCCTCATGGACCCACAGTCACTCCCAACACCACCCCCACCCCGAGCCAACCAACACCCTCCGAGACACAATTCACCAATCATTTTTCCATAATAGCCTTTAATACTAAAATGCATTATATTTTTGAAGCAGAGAAAACACATTTAAGGGGAAAACAGAGAACCACCAGATAAAAGGAAACAATGTGGCAGATAACACCATTTAAAACATAACTGTAATAATTTAATAAAGCTGCTTTATCATCTTCATAAAATAGAGTGGTGATTCTTTTTTGTCTTTTTTCTTTTTACAATGATTCAATCACTGTGAAAATGTACATAACATACAGATCAGCATATACAACAATTTCACCTTCATATAGTCAGCAACAGAGACTGCTTAATGAGACATACTGTACTTGCATCCCTCTAAATTTCCACCCTGGTTTGACAGGTAAACAGTAATAGTGTCATCAGGCTCATTCCCCTCACTAGAGGAGCGAAGGCGTAAGCCTTTTGCAACTAATACCTTAGCATTCAAATAGCACAAGAAGGTATTTGTTGCTGAATTTCTAGCTCAAGCTAGTCTGGCTCTTGGTCATTAAAGTCTGCGTTCTAGCCTTCCTCAGCTGAACGCCAGCCAGTGCCAGTAAAAATCTACTTAACCAGTGCTGTAATGGTGTTAGCTGGTTTGTTTGCTAAGGTTGACAGCAACTTTCAGTTAGTAACAAGGTCATTTTTAATTGCCAATACAGCTGGAGCAACAATCAGCATCATCAGTTTTCCCTAATGACCTACAATGCTTTCCAATCAAGATCAGGTTTTCGTGGGTTGTTCTTTACCAAGAGCACCTTACAATATATATTTCAGACAAGGTGGTTGATTTTCTTTGTTTTTACAAAAAGCAATATGAGTTCTATTGGAAATTAATTCACTTTTACACAACATGTGACCCACAGGCCAATTCCAGCTTCACAAGAAAATAAAGAGAGCTGCAACAACTTCATTAGGACAATGTGTTTTGCTCTGGAATATTTCATTATCAATATAAAGCCACCCAGTCCCAGCCCCACCCCCACACATCCCCTTTGAATATTACTTTGTTACATACTTAAACTAAAGAACAACATCTCAATACACTTTAGTGTCAGCAGATACAATTTGACTCATGAAATGACATCCTTAAATGTAATTTTACTGAGAAGGCAAACACTAGGACTGTATACAATGGACTTCTTAAGCTCATTTATGCCAGTTTTTCAAAGTCAGTTAGGGTCTTATTACCCTGGATAAAGAGCCAAGTGGACCAGACTTGTCAGGATGCTCTGGGGACCATTCAACATCAAAATGATCCTCATAGAGTGAATTGGAATTCCAGCCAGAACTTCTATTATGTACAGTAATGATCCTTTTCCCACACTGGATGCCCAGTCAAGCTATTCTTACATACTTGTGTCTCCCAAAACTGCCCTTTGTCCTTGATGCTTCAAGTGGACCACTTTTGTTTTGCTTGTTAATATAATAGAGCAATATGAAAAGTTCAACTGAATTCCCTTCAATCCGGTGTATGTTGAAGTAACACTATTGGGATCACACTGGATGGCTCCAGTTTTCAGAGTTCTAAGTTGTATTCCTCTAATATTTTTGAGTAGTGATCAATGGGTCACCAACTTATCAGTCTAAATGGACACCTTAGGTGCAATTAGCTCTACTAGGCAAGTTTACACTAGAGCAGTGATACTCAAAATGTGATCCCTGGACCAGATGCATCAGCATCACTTGGGAATTTTTAAATCAGCAAAGACTCAGGCCTCACTCCAGACCTACTGAGCCAGAGACTCTAAGTGCAGGGCCCATCAACCTGTGCTTTACCAAGTCCTCAATCTTTAGTGGGCATTTGATCCATATAAATTGCTAGGTCTCACCCCCAGAGGTTCTGCTTCAGCTGGTCTTTGTGAGGACAGAGAATTACCATTCCTAACAAGTTCCCAAGTGATGTTAGTACTGCTGGTCCAAGGACTACACCTTGAAACCACTGCCTTTCAGGAAGTGCAGGGTCCCTTGGCCCATTACCTATTTGGGCAATAAAGTGGGCCATAATTTACTCTACTGGCTTTAAGAGAATCCAAGGGATGGTAAGTTTCCTTCTGAACGGGTTCATAGATTAGTCAGTATAGAGAAAAGAAAAAAGAGACTCCACACAGCACGGCTCCCTTCTTCCTATTTCTTATATGTATATAGCATGTTCCCATATTTGGGGAGAAGCAATCAATCAATGCAAACTAACCTGTTTATATTGCATGAAACCATTCACATGCTCAGGGACATGCCCAAAGCAGTTAGTAGTAAAGCATGTCATACCTCAATATGCCACACCTAAACACACCTAAAACGTCAATTCCTCCCCAAAAGGGACATCAGAATAAGTGGAATAGAACTCCTTAAGATTTAGGAACTGAAATTGATCCCTCATATTTAAGTGTGTAACATATTTAGAGAGGAAAAAAAGGGAGAATGTTTGGCCCTCTGGCCTTTGTGGCTTTTCATCAGACATATTGGAAAGGAGAGAAAAACATGAACCAAAAGGGAAAGTTAGGATCCTTGCACAAAATTTCTTTTTGCAGGCACAGCCTGACTATAAAACCAGCATACAAAGCCCTCCTAGGATGCACTTGTGCTTCTGGGAGGATGTATACATCAGACAACTGTAGAGGGGGAAAAAAGATATTTTCTTAATGAGGGAAATTCTCTGAACATACTCAGTAAAGGATTTGGAAGCCAAAAAATATCTGACTGCCCATTGCGAACAAAGTATTTTAAGAAGGAAAAAGGATTGGTCTATTGCTTGAAACTGAATTCTGGAAAAAAAAAAAAAAAAAAAAACAGGGTGGGGGCGGGGGTGAACACAAGAGAGAAGCAGAATCAATGTCACTTCTACATTAACCATTTTAAATTTGGCTGGTAAGAGACATGGCAGCCAGTGGCCACATAACATTGAATGCTCCCACTTGCCACAATCTTTTCAGCTCCCTCATCCCCACTGAGCACATAAGAAATACACCTGTACAAAAGCTGTCAAATCTGACTTGAAAGTGAGGTGGTAGCTAACAGTATAGCTAATATCTGGATGGATCAGCAGAGGAACAGTCTAAATTCTATGGGCAGCCATCATAAATTAAATGGAAAAAAAAGTTAATTTTAACATGCTAAATAAACTATTCACTTGCAAACAGAAATAAATACTTAATTCAAAATCTACTACTAAAATAAAATGAGTTAAAGGGGAAAAAGCGAGAGAATTAAATGAGCCAAAATGAAGATGCTATGATAATTGATTTCTAATTGTGTCAGTTTCAGGGGGAAATTTGCAGTCACACCAATATTCTGCATGAGGTAGTATTCAGCACTGAATAAGAAATAAGAATGAATTTGTAGCTTCATTTATAACTTCTTTTTCAGAAATATTCTCCCCTACTAACCCCATTCCCACTGCCTTACCCAGCCCCCTCCCTCAAACCCTCCTTCCCACAAAAGAAAATGTCCCCAGTTAATGTATAAAGCAGGAACTCAGGCAAAAATAACTAAAACATTTAAAAGAGTGGACTTATCTACCTAACTTAAGAAAATAAATCATCTTTTGCATTCTTAATGCTCTAAGCCTTTTTCTCTGCATATTCTTGAATTTCAAAAAATGAAACAAATGAGAACATAACCACAAAACTTGTTTCTCTAGAAACAACTCTTTTAAGACCAAGACAGAGCAAAGGTGACATATTTGTTTTTAAATTATGAACTCTTAGGCTGCAAGAATACTATGTTGGCTAGTGAATATTAATAGACAGTTAATAAACAGGGGAGTTTGAGGAATGTTAAACAAACAGAAAAAGAATGTGTGTAACAAACTTGTTAATAAAAATGGTGTATTCCTAGCCTACAGCAAAGAGTTGGCTAAATCTAAAGGATTTTTATTTTAATAGTTTCCTGTTCACATTTTTAATTTAAAAAATGTATCACTCATAAATACGAGTTCAAATGTCCAAGTGTCTCCATTCAGAAGGCACGATAATTGGATTAGGGATGCTGTTACCTGTTACCTGTCTTTTCCTAAACATACACTTTGTACTGCTTACTCTGTTCCTATTTATACTCCTATGATACAGAGCCACATGGAGTTCTCAATTCCAGTCCATGACGTGCTTTGCAGTCTAATTTCTAATCATGTTTGGGAAGCACTGAATCAGGAAGTATGTGTCTGAAAAAATGCTAATTTAAAATTCAAAATAGATTCAGTCTTTTTGAGTTTTAGATGATTGGAGATAGGGAATTTCTAAGCCTGGAAACTGATAACTTCAGGAGCAACTTTCCTGTTCAGGGCCTGAAAGTCAGAAAAATTGATCTCATAAAATTTTCAGCACAATATTTCTGACAACTGCAAATTAGATAGCAGAATATCCAAAAATGACTTTCTGTAATGATCTATCATGGATCTAGGCAAAAGCCTGAAAGTCAGGAAAAATACTCTGCAACGTGGTGAGCAACCATTCTGTAGGTATCCTATGTGAATGAGTACCCTCCAAGTACTCAGCCTATACATATGGCATTACTCATTCACTTGCCATCTCAGTTGTTTGCACTTTGTTTTTGTCTGTAGTTTTTTTTTTTTTTTAAGAAAAAAACACCAATTTCTATAAGCCTTTTGCCACCACCACACATGTAGCAATTTGCAATATCAAATACGACAATAGCACAGCTAGCAAAAGTGTTCTTTAAAGCAGGGGTGTCCACAGCAAAGTAGCGGCATTGGAAAGTACTCGAGCTTCAGAAACAACCATTTGGGGACTCAATTTCACATCACTGAATCAATGAATAGTATACAATAAATGACCGTTAACTTGTCTATACTACAAACAGTGGCAAACTTATTCAAGGTGTCCAGAGCCTTTTTTTTTTTTTTTTTTGCTTTTTTTAAGTGTAATCCTCCACAAACAATGGTAATTTTTATTATAATTTTGACATAGAAAAATATATAAATTCAAACACTTAATACATAATACTTTTCACAACTGAATTTGTCTCTGTTTCCCCAACATCAAGGCCCCATGAACGACTCAAGCCAAAGCTAATTTGCTCCAATGGAACACCCCTGCTGCCTGTTGAAACGAGAGGGATTGTCACAGATTGATAGTCATTTATAAACAATACATTTAGGGAAAGCTCTGAAATACAGCCACTCAAGAACCAACCATTGGTGAACAATTAAATGATCAGCTACTGCTTCTTAGCTAGCCAGCATGGTTTCTCTCTTTCTTCTTCCCCAAGACTGATTTAGAGAATGATATCCTTCAGACGCTTCACGCCAGGAGACTCTTTGTCTCGACCTTCCTTCAGAATGGGGTTGACCTCATGCACGACTTTCTCACCATCAGCTCCACGGGGTTCAGCTTCAGAGGGACGAGAAGGACCATTGTTGACATACTGCTCCAGATCACGGGCAGGGGGTGCCAGGGCAACAGTGTAAGACACAGAAGGCTTGGTAGGCAGAGGGCTCTTGAGGTGCAGAGGGGAAGTGACAGGGCTAATAGCCTCACAGCCATTGCCCGCCTCCCGGATAGCGCTGTTGACCTTGGGGCTGCAGGTGGTCACATCAACAGTCCTTCTCCCTTTCAGGGTGGGCCTCTCCTCAGCTGGGTGGTCGCTGACATCCTTTCCAAAGGTTGCGAAAGTCCGCTTGGTGGGGCCGCAGTCATCATAAGCTTCAACATCAGCAGCAGTAGCTTCAATGGACAGTGTGATGATGTTCCTCACATGCTCAGGGGACTTGGAGCAGGTGGGCATGGGGTTCCGGGGCATCCAGCACCTGTCAGAGTGGCCAAGAATACGGCATTCTTCCCTGCAATGAAATCCTTCATTCTGATCTGTTTGGAGAAAATTAAAAATATCAATTTCATCAGCTTTTCCCAGGAATCATCATTACTTCCCAGTGCTCAAGTTTCTTAGGTACCCAGAGGGGAATGACACTTTTAGATAGTCTTTTATTGCCTTTTGGGACAAGTGTGAAGAATTGGATTTTTAAAAAGCTGTAGATCTCCCCGCTAAACACTCTCCCCTCCTTTTTTATGATTATTTTTGTTGCTGCTTCCACTGCTGACAAAACTGAAAACCTAAAGGGAAACACACTATGATGAAAAATTTTATTTTTTAAAAAGTTTATCTGATGGTAAAGGTGCTGAGACTCAGCATTTTATCAACAATTCCTGCTAAAAATCAACTGTGTTTGAAACAGGTTCTAGCAGATATACTGAGAAGTCTTAGCCATGTTTTTGAGTAATAGCACTGTCAACCATGTTTCTACCCTGCTGCTGCTGCTGCTAAATCGCTTAAGTAGTGTCCAACTCTGTGCGACCCTATAGACAGCAGCCCACCAGGCTCCCCCGTCCCTGGGATTCTCCAGGCAAGAACACTGGAGTGGGTTGCCATTTCCTTCTCCAGTGCATGAAAGTGAAAAGTGAAAGTGAAGTCGCTCAATCGTGTCCGACTCTTCATGACCCCATGGACTGCAGCCCACCAGGCCTCTCCATCCATGGGATTTTCCAGGCAAGAGTACTGGAGTGGGGTGCCATTGCCTTCTCTGGTTTCTACCCTAGTCAATGATATTCAATGCTTAATTTTAGATTAGTAACATACTCTTTGAAAACCCAATCACATCACTTCTTTTTGGCCACCAATCTCACCAGCCAATCTCCTTACTAAACCCTTTACATGACTTCTCATGATTTCCCATGAGGAGGAATATACTGAGATCTCTTCCTTCCATCTGATCCAGAAGCTATACCTGGCCTTGTGCACACATCCCTCATGGGTTGAACATCATTTAATTATACTCAGCTAGCCATTCCTTCTTATCTTTCTTATCTGCAATTTCATTTGAGTCATAGTTCTTAACATAATTTCTTCATGGATTACTTTAACCCTATCATAGATGATCTCAGCAGACAGAATTCATAATTATTGGCAAGACATGTTTTTCTCATTTTATCCCAGGTTCATTTGGAGTTAAGGTTTTAATTTGGCTCTCAGAAAAGCTTTCTATATGGGCTTCACTAAAGTGTGGACTCAGGGTTAACTTCTACCTGTCCATTGGAAAACTGTTAATGTCTGGTTTAGACCTCTAGTTTTCCAGATCAATTTATATTTATGTTACATTCTTGCATGAGGATGACCTAGTGAAATTTTTCATTTCACATTGCACAATGCATCAAAATATGAGCAGCTTAACATTTATAGATGTCCTTGGGGTAGGACTGGAGGAGGTAGGGAGACAAGAAGAGATTGCAAAGACAAAAAAAAAGTTGGAAATATGTGCTATGAGTGCTTTTTTTGCAGGAAGAAGTCTGCAATTCAGGGACTTGCCTGATATTAGTCTACATATAACACACCTTCCTTATACAATTGTATTTCTATTTTTTAGTATTTTTCTTGAGTTTTTAGAGTAAATGATACAGCAAAGAGATAATTCTCTGCCTCATTTACCAAAAGTTATTTTGGTAAAGGGGTACTTGGGAGGACGTTCAAGAAATAATGGTTGAAATGAGTGCATATTTCATCATTTGGAGAAAAAGTGTTAGAAGCAGCTAAATGTCAAGGCTTAATCCAGGCTGAGTTCACATTTCAACATGACTCTGGAAATGGCTTTTGACCTAAATTACAGAAAAAAACAGCCAAAGATAAGACCTCCTTCAATATACCTGGACACAATTTACTGACTTATCTTTAAGATGGCCAGTTTAAGCCCCCTTTCAATGATGGAGAATGAAACTCTCAGAATTTTGCAGAGTTGGAACCAAATAACAAATGAGCATCATCACGAAGAAGATAAGTGCCTTCTTCATACATAGGACAAAGCTCCCGCAAACTGCAGGACACTTCTACATCAGGAATGCCTGGCCACCTCTGAGAAACGAGGGTTTGTCAAAGCCCTTTCTCTGCCTCTTCCCTGTAAACTTTCATTGCTGCCACCTGATGACTTGTGCGCACCAGGACCCAGAGACCCCACAGAGACTGAGACAGAACTGTGTCTGAGTGTCTCCTGTGGAGGTATGGGTCAGCAGTGGACTCCTGCAGGGGCAGGGGGTCTGGGTGCAGCAGACCTGGGTATGGCATAAGCCCTCTTGGAGGACGTCACCATTAACCCCACCACCTAGCTACCAGAACTCTCCATCAGAGGGCAGACAGACTGAAAACAACAATCACAGAAAACTAACCAATCTGATCACACAGACCACAGCCATGTCTAACTCAATGAAACTATGAGCCATGCCGTGCAGGGCCACCCAAGATGGGTGGCTCATAGAGGAGAGTTCTGACAAAACATGGTCCACTGGAGAAGGGAATGGCAAACCACTTCAGTATTCTTGCCTTGAGAACCCCATGAACAGTATGAAAAGGCAAAATGATAGGATACTGAAAGAGGAACTCCCCAGGTCAGTAGGTGCCCAATATGCTACTGGAGATCAGTGGAGAAATAACTCCAGAAAGAATGAAGAGACGGAGCCAAAGCAAAAACAACACAGAGTTGTGGATGTGACTGGCGATGGAAGTAAAGTCTGATGCTGTAAAGAGCAATACTGGATAGGAACCTGGAATGTTAGGTCCATGAATCAAGGCAAATTGGAGGTGTCAAACAGGAGATGGCAAGAGTGAACACTGACATTTTAGGAATCAGGAAACTGAAATGGACTGGAATGGGTGAATTTAACTCAGATGATGAATATGTCTACTACTGTGGGCAAGAAGCCCTTAGAAGAAATGGCATAGCCATCATAGTCAACAAAAGTTGGAAATGTAGTACTTGGATACAATCTCAAAAGTGAAAGAATGAACTCTGTCTATTTCCAAGGCATACCATTCAATATCATGCTCATCGAAGTCTATGCCCCAACCAGTAATGCTGAAGAAGCTGAAATTGAACAGTTCTATGAAGACTTACAAGACCTTCTAGAACTAACACCCCAAAAGATGTCCTTTTCATTATAGGAGACTGGAATGCAAAAGTAGGAAGTTAAGAAATACTTGGAGTAACAGGCAAATTTGGCCTTGGATACAGAATGAAGCAGGGCAAAGGTTAACAGAGTTTTGCCAAGAGAATGCACTGATCATAGCAAATACCTTCTTCCAATAACACAAGAGAAGATTCTACACATCGACATCACCAGATGGTCAATACCAAAATCAGATTGATTATATTCTCTGCAGCCAAAGATGGAGAAATTCTATACAGTCAGCAAAAACAAGACCGGGAGCTGACTATGGCACAGACCATGAACTCCTTATTGCCAAATTCATACTTACATTGAAGAAAGTACGGAAACCCACTAGAACATTCAGGTATGCCCAAAATCAAATCCCTTATGATCACAGAGTGGAAGTGAGAAAGAGATTCAAGGGATTAGATCTTATAGACAGAGTGCCTGAAGAACTATGGATGGAGGTTCCTGACATTGTACAGGAGGCAAGGATCAAGATCATACCCAAGGAACAGAAATGCAAAAAGGCAAAATGGTTGTCTGATGAGGCCTTACAAATAGCTGTGAGTAGAAGAGAACTGAAAGGCAAAGGAAAAAAAGGAAAGATACATTCATTTGAATGCAGAGTTCCAAAGAATAGCAAGGAGAGATAAGAAAGCCTTCCTCAGTGATCAATGCAAAGAAATAGAGGAAAACAATAGAATGGGAAAGACTAGAGATCTCTTCAAGAAAATTAGAGATACCAAGGGAATATTTCATGCAAAGATTGGCACAATAAAGGACAGAAATGGTATGGACCTAAGAGAAGCAGAAGATATTAAGAGGTGGCAAGGATACACAGAAGAACTGTACAAAAAAGATCTTCACCCTCCAGATAATCACAATGGTGTGATCACTCACCTAGAGTCAGACATCCTGGAATGTGAAGTCAAGTGGGCCTTAGGAAGTATCACTATGAACAAAGCTAGTGGAGGTGATGGATTCCAGTTGAGCTATTTTGAATCCTAAAAGATGATGCTGTCAAAGTGCTGCACTCAATATGCCAGCAAATGTGGAAAACTCAGCAGTGGCCACTGGACTGGAAAAGGTCAGTTTTCATTCCAATCACAAAGATAGGCCATGCCAAAGAATGCTCAAACTACCACACAATTGGACTCATTCACACGCTAGTAAAGTAATGCTCAAAATTCTCCAAGCCAGGCTTCAACAGTACATGAACCATGAACTCCCAGATGTTGAAGCTGGATTTAGAAAAGGCAGAGGAACCAGACATCAAATTGCCAACATCTGTTGGATCACAGAAAAAGCAAGAGAGTTCCAGAAAAACATTTCTGCTTTATTGACTATGCCAAAGCCTTTCACTATGTGGACCACAACAAACTCTGGAAAATTCTTAAATAGGTGGGAAAACCAGACCACCTGACCTGCCTCTTGAGAAATCTGTATGCAGGTCAGGAAGCAACAGTTAGAACTGGACATGGAACAACAGACTGGTTCCAAATAGGAAAAGGAGTACGTCAAGGATGTATACTGCCACCCTGCTTATTTAACTTATATGCAGAGTACACCATGAGAAACACTGGGCTGAATGAAGCACAACCTGGAAATACCAATTACCTCAGATACACATATGACACCACCCTTATGGCAGAAAGCAAAGAAGAACTAAAGAACCTCTTGAGGAAAGTGAAAGAGGAGAGTGAAAAAGTTGGCTTAAAGTTCAACATTCAGAAAACTAAGATCATGGCATCTGGTTCCATCACTTCATGGCAAATAGATGGAGAAACTGTAGAAACAGTGACAAACTTTATTTTGGGGGCTCCAAAATAACTGCAGATGGTGACTACAGCCATGAAATTAAAAGATGCTTACTCCTGGGAAGAAAAGTTATGATCAACCTAGACAGCATATTAAAAATCAGGGACATTACTTTGCCAACAAAGGTCCATATAGTCAAAACTATGGTTTTTCCAGTAGTCATGTATGGATGTGAGAGTTGGACCATAAAGAAAGCTGAGCACCAAAGAACTGATGCTTTTGACCTGTGGTGTTGGAGAAGACTCTTGAGAGTCCCTTGGACTGCAAGGAGATCCAACCAGTCAATCCTAAAGGAAATCAACCCTGAATATTCATTGGAAGGACTGATGCTGAAGCTGATACTCCAGTACTTAGGCCACCTGATGAAAAGAACTGACTCATTGGAAAAGACCCTGATGCTCGGAAAGATTGAACGCAGGAGGAGAAGGGGACCACAGAGGACGGGATGGTTGGATGGCATCACTGACTCAAAGGACATGAGTTTGAGTAAACTCTGGGAGTTGGTGATGGACAGGGAGTCCTGGCATGCTTTATTCCAAGGTGCTGCAAAGAGTCAGACCCAACTGAGTGACTGAACTGAACTGAACTGAACTGATGACTTATCATCATTCAAAACACATATGTTCCTGGGAGGCTGAAAATATGGGAAACATGTTGGGATATACATGGGAAACACTTAGTGTAGACCCAAACATTATGAGTGAAAGAGTCTATAGCTGATCCACCCACATTTTTTCATTCAAATCTAGTGCTTTCTCCAGAAGACCCCAGGATCACTACAGTAGGACAGAATTCACACCTCAGAGTTTTCCCAAATATGTTTCTTCTTCAACATTTCCTCTGAGGCCTATTTTATAACTCTTCAAGTAATAGCTGTAAAGAATTAGTGTGACTATTTGTTTGGAGGTGGAGAATAAAGAGGTGCAACTGGGGGGACCAGTCCAATAACTAACTTCCCCATCTACAAATCTGAGTAAGAGTTCCCTAGAAGTCTGGAGAGGCAGGTAGGGAGGAAGGGAGAGAGAGAGAAGAAGGAAGAAAAGAAAAAAAAATGTTCAGAAGGTTATGGGATCCCTGGCCATTTTGTCCACAATTAAGGCAAGGAGGCATAGAGCTCTTAGCCTTTGAACCCTGAAACTGCAGCCATATGACCAGCTATGAAGAGGAAATCCCAGGTGAACTTCAGACTAATATTGCTCATACTCCCAGGGCAGAGCAGTGATGAACTACAATCTAGTAGAATATTCCCAATAGGTTCAAAATAAAGCTCTTTTAAGTCTCAAGTTTTGAGTTTCAAGTGGTTGTCTTAAAATGTGAAGATGCAGCTCTTTTTTCAACACAGTTCAGTAAGAGAACGCCATCCATGTGTCATCCCCAATCCATGTACAGTTCTCTTTCCCTATGCTGAGTGAGTGATAGTCACTCAGTCATGTCCGACTCTTTATGACCCCACAGACTGTAGCCTGAAAGGCTCCTCTGTCCTGTCCTCTGGAATTTTTCAGACAAGAATCTTGGAATGGGTTGCCATTTCCTTCTCCATTCCCTATGGTAGGCTGCTTCAAATGAATGTGAGGAGAACTTGATCGCCAGCATACACAGAGGGCAAAGACTCCAGAGTCAGACATCTGTGAGATCTTATGAACTGAGGAAGACCAGAGCAGGGAACTTAGTCATGTCAGAAGTTTCTCTGCAAAGACAGTACTTGCTTTCAGCTGACCCACTGCCTAAGTGAATAGATCACTCTCAGGGAAGAGGAAAAGGTAAACTTACTCAGGGACCCCAGGAATGCAATTAGTTTAAGCCTACATACCAATTTCACTAAGCCCACTTCAGTCCTATAGAGTGAGAATAATATGCAATTTTCTTGGATTAATTACATGTACATATTAGGTATACTGCTCTTACCCCATGCAAGTGAAGACTTGAATCTAAAAGATTTATTTACTCACAGTGTCTCACTCTTGGCTTAGATCTAATCTCTTTATTTCCTTAAATCCTTACCAAGGGCAGAGACAAGACTTGCTATTTATCATTTTAGTATCAAACAACACTCAGTGACATTTGTGTCAATACTATTGAAACAAAATCTAACCTAGCTTTAGTGTTTATGGACATACGAAATATGAAAGAAAACATAGAGAATATAAGTGGACAGAAAGAAAGTGTCTTCCCAACCCAAAGCAACCTACATTCACAAATGTAATGTAGATGAATTGTTGTGTGTTTAGTTGCTGAGTCATGTCCGACTGATTTGTGACCCTATGGACTGTAGCCTCTGAGGCTCCTCTGTCCATGCAATTCTTGAGGTAAGAATGCTGGAGTGGGTTGCCATTTCCTTCTCCAGGGGATCCTCCCAACTCAGGGATCGAACCCAGATCTCCTGCATTGGCAGGTGGATTATTTACCACTGAGCCACCAAGGAAGCCCCTAATGCAGATGAATTACCTTTTGAAAATAAAAACTTCAGTTTAGTAAGGAAATTAAGTGTGTATTAAAAGTGAGAAAGTCATGGCACAAAGTCCCTTTAAGAATAGCAGTGATGACAAACCAGATGAAAAAGGCAAAGAGGCTACTTCTGGAATTGCCTAGGCCTGATACAGATCATATGCCTGCCATCATGTAACACTGTGGCTAGGGATGGAGCTATGAGACTAGAGAGAAACCATTTTGTATCATCACAAGTTAATTGTCAAGATGCTGGCTCCAGGTGAAATAGAGGTAAGCTAACAATTCACCAGTTCCTGGCTAAGATTTCTCACATGAGCCTATTTGTGACTCTATACCTTGAGCCGGGAGAAATATCAATAACCTCAGATATGCAGATGACACCACCCTCATGGCAGAAAGTGAAGAAGAACTAAAGAGCCTCTTGAGGAAAGTGAAAGAGGAGAGTGAAAAAGTTGGCTTAAAGCTCAACATTCAAAAAACAAAGATCATGGCATCCGGTCCCATCACTTCATGGGGAATAGATGGAGAAACAGTGGAAACAGTGAAAGACTTTATTTTGGGGGGCTCCAAAATCACTGCAGATGGTGACTGCAGCCATGAAATTAAAAGACGCTTACTCCTTGGAAGAAAAGTTATGACCAACCTAGACAGCATATTAAAAAGCAGAGACACTACTTTGCCAAGAAAGGTCCATCTACTCAAAGCTATGGTTTTTCCATTTGTCATGTATGGATGTGAGAGTTTGACTATAAAGAAAGCTGAGTCCCAAAGAATTGATGCTTTTGAACTGTGGTGTTGGAGAAGACTCTTGAGAGTCCCTTGGACTGCGAGGAGATCCAACCAGTCAATCCTAAAGGAAATCAACCCTGAATGTTCATTGGAAGGACTGATGTTGAAGCTGAAATTCCAACACTTTGGCCACCTGATGTGAAGAGCTGAGTCATTTGAAAAGACCCTGATGCTGCTGGGAAATATTGAAGGCAGGAGGAGAAAGGGATGACAGAGGATGAGATGGTTGGATGGCATCACCGACTCAGTGGGCATGAGTTTGAGTAAACTCCAGGAGTTGGTGATGGACAGGGAGGCCTAGAATGCTGCAGTCCGTGGGGTTGCAAAGAGGCGGACATGACTGAGTGACTGAACTTACTTACCTTGCTATATCTTTCTGTGAAAGTATTAACCTGTGTGCGTGCTAAGTCGCTTCAGTCATGTCCAACTCTTTGTGACACTATGGAATGTAGCCTACCAGGTTCCTCTGTTCTTAGAGTTCTCAAGGCAACAATACTGTAGTGGGTTTCCATTCCCTTCTCCATGGGATCTTCCCAACCCAGGGATCAAGCCCACATCTCCTCCAGCTCCTGCATTGCTGGCGTATTCCTTACCACTGAGCTACCAGGGGAAGCTCAAAAGTATTAACCTAAGCCCAAAAGTATTAACCTAAGTTTTAACCTAAGCCTAGGCAAAGCAAAATATGACTCTAGAAACCATACATAGTTGTAGAAATTTAAACATATGAACATGTACAGATGAATGAAAGCAGCTGTCTTTATTTCAAATACAGACATGATTAGGGGTGAACCATGAATTTGCACATTGGTCTTCCCTGCTTCTGAATTTGTCCCTAGGATCTGCAAATAAATAAATGAAGAGAATGCATAAGTTTGGAAGAGAACACGAATCTTAAGGCCACAGAACTCCTTTCTAGACAATTTTTTTTTTTAAATATAGAGAAAAGATAAAGCTTCTTCAATCTAGGTAATAATAAATAAATTTTCGGTCACAACTTTTCATTAGGGAGTTTGTGAGAGGCTCCCAAAACTTCTGGCCAAAAAAAAAAAAAAAAAAAATTTAAATCTTAAAACATGAGTCTTATGAGACACAGGAGGCCTAAGAGGCAGCAATGTCTAAGTCACAATGGATAAGGAAGTAATTCAAATAGAAAACGAATAGAATATGTTATTTTGTGTAGATAATAGCAAAACTTTTTGCAGCAATTACTCTCTTCCTCAGGACACGAAACTGCTGTCTCTTCAGATGTGGGCAAACAATATGCTTCCATGCTGTAGAAGGAGCCTACCAAAGGTCCCAACCAAAGTAAAAAAGAAAAAAAAGAAAATGATGAAAACATCACCTCAGGCTTTGTTAAAACTTTCAAAGTCCTAGTGGAATAGAACAGCTGAGAGGCTCGGGTTTGTATAGATGTCCAGTTACAATGGATGTGTTCAATAATGCTGGCACTCTGTATTGTGATTCAGAGTTTGCTGTATTAATTCAAAGGTCCCGATGATCAGAGACAAAACTCCAGCACTAAAATAGCTCAAGGTAAGAGTTACAAGAGCAATGTGTTACCTCCTCAAAAGTGATCTGCAATCAGTGAGGCAGAAAGGGAAAGTTAAAGTGAGTTCCAGTTCCTGAGAGCTCAAGTAGTTAGCTATTTCTGCTGCTGCTAAGTTGCTTCAGTCGTGTCCGACTCTGTGCGACCCCATAGACGGCAGCCCACCAGGCTCCCCCGTCCCTGAGATTCTCCAGGCAAGAACACTGGAGTGGGTTGCCATTTCCTTCTCCAATGCATGAAAGTGAAAAGTGAAAGTGAAGTCGCTCAGTCGTGTCTGACTCTTAGCAACCCCATGGACTGCAGCCCACCAGGCTCCTCCGCCCATGGGATTTTCCAGGCAAGAGTACTGGAGTGGGTTGCAATTGGCTTCTCCATAGCTATTTCTAAGTAACAGCAATAACATAACCTCGAAACAGGTGATGTATAAATCAGAAAAGCTTCCTGCATTGTATTCATATATATTCACTTAGCTTACCTTTCATAACCCCATAAGCAAAATAATCTATGACCAAAGTGGGCCATTTTTGTGAAAAACAATGAAAGGGATTGTGGCAATGATTATGAAGTGGTTAAATGCTATTAAAATTGATCACATGAACCTAATCAAGAAAACATAGCTATTGAGAAGTGTCCCCTCTTGGCCTACCTAATTCCCATACATCTGAAGCAGACATAACAAACTGCCTACCAAACATTCATATCTATTTTTTATACTTAGAAATGGGGCTTCCCTCATAGCTCAGTCAGTAAAGAACCTGTCTGCAATGCAGGAGACCCTGGTTTGATTCCTGGGTTGGAAGATCCCTGGGAGAAGGGAATGGCAACCCACTCCAGTATTCTTGCCTGGAGAATCCCCTGGGCAGAGGAGCCTGGCAGGCTACAGTCCATGGGGTCACAGAGTCAGACACAACTTAGCAACTAAACCACCACCATACTTGGAAACAGAACCCCTCTCCTGTTAAGACTGGCAATGTGCCAGCTAAAAATCTACATTTTCCAGTATTCTTTGTAGATAGGGGTGGCTATGTAACTAAGAGTGAGTCAATGTTATGCAGGTAGGATATCAAAAAAACTCCTTAAAAGAGGGGAACTGACTTAGCTGGGGGACCTTTCTCCTTATTTCTCCCTGTTTTGTCCTCTCTGAAATGGAGACATAATAGGTAGAGCTATAGCATCCATCTTACTACCATGGGGCAACTCTGAGGATGGAAGTCACGTGCCTATGAATAGCAGAGTAAAAAGATATAAGGACTATGGGATATTGGAGATACTTTAGACCCACCTCACTAGACCAGAACTTCTTTTAAATAAGAAGTTCTTATTTAATTCAGGGGCTTCCATGGTGATAAGGAATAGAGATAAGGAATCTGCCTACAGTGCAGGAGATCTGAGTTCAATCCCAGGGTTGAGAAGGTTCCCTGAATAAGGAAATGGCAACCCACTCCAGTTTTTTGCCTGGAGAATCTCCTGGACAGAGGAGCCTGGTGGGCTACAGTCCATGGGGTCACAAAAAAGTCAGACACAACTTAGCAATTGAGCACGCATGCTTATTTAATTCATAATTTATTTTCCTTAGTTGAGAAAAAAGGATCTTTATTACAAGCAATCAAACACTAGTCATATCTGATCCATTATCCCTTAAGTCTCAACTTGAATGTTACTTTCTCAGGGACTCTTTCGCGGATTCCTTAGATTAAGGTAGGCCCCATCAGTTGGGTTCAGTCGCTCAGTCATGTCTGATTTTTTGTGACCCCATGGACTGCAGCATGCCAGACTTCCCTGTCCATCACCAACTCCTGGAGCTTGCTCGAACTCATGTCCATTGAGTCGGTGATGCCATCCAACCATCTCATCCTCTGTCGTCCCCTTCTCCTCCTGCCTTCAACCTTTCCCAGCATTAGGGTCTTTTCCAATGAGTCATTTCTTCGCATCAGGTGGCCAAAGTATTGGAGTTTCAGCTTCAACATCAATCCTTCCAATGAATATTCAGGACTGATTTCTTTTAGGATTGACTGGTTGCATCTCCTTACAGTCCAAGGGACTCTCAAGAGTCTTCTCCAACATCACAGTTCAAAAGCATCAGTTCTTCGGCACTCAGCTTTCTTTATAGTCCAACTCTCACATCCATACATGACAAATGGAAAACCCATAGTTTTGACTAGATGGACCTTTGTTGGCAAAGTAATGTCTTGCTTTTTAATATGCTGTCTAGGTTGGTCATAGCTTTTCTTCCAAGGAACAAGCATCTTTTAATTTCATGGCTGTAGTCACCATCTGCAGTGATTTTAGAGCCCAAGAAAATAAAGTCTGTCACTGTTTACATTGTTGCACCATCTATTTGCCATAAGTGATGGGACCAGATGCCATGATCTTAGTTTTCTGAATGTTAAGTTTTAAGCCAGCTTTTTCACTCCCCTCTTTCACTTTCATTTTGCTTTCTGCCATAAGGGTGGTGTCATTTGAATATGTGAGGTTACTGATATTTCTCCAAGCCGGGAGAAAGATAGGTCTCATACCATCTCCTTTTATAGAACTCATCATACTTGTAATTGTTTTTGTTTAATATATATATATATATATATATATATATATATAATGCCAGCTTGTAAACTCTAAATGAGAAAAGATTATATATGTTTTGTTCCCTCTCAGGCCAACATAGCCTTCCAGTGGCACAGCACAGAACAGGTACTCACATAACACTTTAACTGAATGAAAAAAGTAATGAAAAAGTGATAGCAACAAAATGAGAATCTTGGTCAACACACCAGATACTGTACCACTAACACAATGCCTAAACGTGGAAATAACTAGTATATTCTATCTAGTAGAAATGCTATGAAAACCTACAAAGAAAATTATGTAGCTTTGCTGAAGACTTTAAAGTAAATGAACACTTGAGAAACATAAAAGTCAAGTGTCATCTTGGCCTCTTAGTGGTTTCCTGCACACTACATACAGATCTTAAAGAGATCTGTTATGTTTTGATGTCCAGTTGAAAATAATATTTGTCATGTACCTTGGAGTTTTTAATTCTAACAATAGTTAATTGGGCCTGTACTCTGATAAGTTAACAACACAATAAGCAGAAACATCTATTTTATGAAATTAATCTATTGTTCAAATACCCACCGCAGATGCTGGCTCCTCCTGGCAAAACTAATTTAGATACCCAATGAAGAATTAATGCTTAAGTCAAATATGCTTGGGAATTACCAAATGAAAGAATTATCCTGTAAATAAGTCTTAAAGTATTTTAAGGCCTGCAAAGAGTCAGGAGATAAACATCCATCCTTTATTTCTAACTTAACAAGGTGAACAGAGTAGCAAGGGGCTCAGTGGAAAAGGAAAGGAGGGAAGGGAGAGGGAAAGAAAAGAGAGCAGGAAACACTATCTAGGCTTCAGATATTGCATCTTAGTTTTATCTGACTGACATTTTAAGGACTGAGCTTCTTTGGGTTATTTAGATACCATTTGAGCATCTAGTGAAAATTCAATAAGGGCTTACTTTGAAAAATCACAACTTCCCAAAATCCTACCTTTCCCCAGCTGTAATTCTGGGAGTTTATACTCATTTTCTAATGGACTCAAAGTTTCTGCAAGAAAAGATGGGGCTCCATCTGTAAACTATTCAAGGCTACATCAGAGACTTTTCTAGAGACTCATGAACCAATGACACCAAGCTATCCTGCAGCCGTTCCTGTGTGACAAGAAGTAAATCACAGATTACATACACTACAAACAGCTCCTTGTCTCTTTCTCACTGTCCTCATCTCTTTCTCTCAGCATCTTCTACCATTTTGGTGCCTCTCTAATGCTTTCTCTCTGTTCTCCTGTTCCCTAGCCTCCTGCTAGTCAGCAGCCCTACCTACAGCACTATGGCCTCACAGACAACAGGCAGAAGGGGTAGGATGCCAGAACTGCGATTGGCATTCAAAACACCTAAGTGGTATTATTTGACAGATGCCAAAGAAGTATACAATAAAACAGCACTTAGACCATGAAGAGGGATTCCCACATTTTTTATTTACTATGTACAGGCATTAAAGGTCCTTGTTAAAATAAGAGGATTCACTATCAAATTGAGATCATCAGATTATCTTTGGTCATATAACAAAGCCTTGGGTAAATAGTACCAGGAAAGGAGAGTTTGATAGGGTAAACAGGACTAGAAATGTCTGGAGGCAGAGATACCTCAGGAAAGGCAAGGTGGGGATAGGGTGTGGAACTTTGTTCCAAAGTTCCTGAGACAGACAGGGAGAAAAGTCAGCCCTGATCAGCATAAGTTGGCATTTTCAGGATGGCTAACAAGTTAAACAGCAGGAATTCTGTGAACTTTAATTTTAGTTTACAATAAAGAGGATGCTTGAAAAGACTGATGAACTCCAACTTTGTCCTAGACCATTTGACAGATCAGCATCAGTTAGCAAGTGCCACCCAATATTTGGTCTCTGTGACAGCAAATAGTATGTGGGCCTCTACTCTCATTCACAGTCTATGCACCTGTAATTCACTTACTGGTACAACATTAAAATAGATTAAAAAGATGCCCCTTCCAGAATGCAAAGCAATTGAATTATCTTCAATGGAATATTCAGTGCTGAGCTGGTCAGAGAGACAAAGTGAAAACATATTGAAGTATAAGTGGTTGAGAATTTAATATTTATGATAGATGAGAGTGTGGCATATACAGTCATACAATCGAAGTTGCAATTTTGGCAATCACAATAGTTCCTGGAGTTTTCATTTTTGTACTGGGGCTCAATTCAATTCAATCCATAAAGAAGAGATTTCAAGATGTGTATAAGTATAAATCATTTGTGCTGATGCATGGGGAGCAAGGAAATGAAGCAGAAGGCTGCCTAGAAAATTGAGACAGAGAAATAAGAGGTGCTGACAGTGACTGAGATAAGCAGAGATTGACTAGACTGGAATGTTTGTATTTTGGTTTCTATGGTGGAGCAAATTATTTGACTAAGTGCTGGACTTCATCGAGGTGCTTAGCAACCATTTGAAAAAACTATACAAGTAAAATACAAGGTGTCACAGAAGACCACTGAACTATTCCCCCAAAGTAGGAACACTGAGATACTGCAACTCTGAGCAAAGAGGGACCATTTTCGAGAGTTTCATTCTACCATATCCACAGAATTAAGTCTCTTAGCCTATATCCATGGGACAGCTATCACACCTCTTCACTTCTGCAAGAGTTCAAACCAATTTTGACTTTGTGCAGATAAAAAACAGACCATTTCACACATTATACAGGTGGTTAAGTCACTGTGAAGACAGAACTTTTAGATGATACTTAGTAGCCCTAAATCTAATATTATTGCCAACTTGGTTTCGCTCTTTCATCCAAAATAAGGAAGTCACTGATGCATCATTAGCATGAGAAAAAAAGCCACTTTTATTCTGGTCTTAAGTTTCTAGGTATAGGTAACAATAGGTTGTGAAGATGGCAGAAATAAGGCTGGTACAGAAAGCAAGAGGGACAGGGCATGTTAGGTAAAAGAAAAATCTTCCCTTTTTGAGTGAAAATTTAATGTTGGTGGGAGAAAATGGAGCCAGCTGCTAGAGTTCTTAACAGGAACTGACACTTCTTTCAATCAAGTCCCAGGACATTTAGTTTTGTGGAACAGGCAATGCTATACATGAGTCAATGAAAAGTTTTGCAACTGTAACTTCTAAATTCTTTAAAGATTCTCAACTGCAAAAATGTCCCTGTTACTGGGTGGAGAAGCTAAGAAACAACATAAGTAATTCTCCAATCACTTCCTTCCTGTTTGAAAAATAAAGTGCTCAATAAACCAATCACTGTTTCTTGCAATGATTCAAAAAGATAGTGTGTGTCATATCATCAGCTAGGTAAGAATCACTAGAAATAGCCACTGGAAGCAAATAAGAGTGTCAGAGGGATTAATATCTATCTATTAACTACCTAGGTTGGATTATTCATTACCAACAAAAGGAAAAGTCTATCATTATCTTGATATTTCAGCATAACTTCAGCAACCATCTGGAATATTGTAATTGCAATGACACTGCTTCTGGGTAGCAAACAGCACAATCATTAATAAAAAAAAAAAAATCATTTCAAATATCTTCCTGGAAGCTAATAAATTTTACAGCAGTTTCAACCTTTCCTCATTGCAACAAAGAAAAGCTTCATTCCAGACAAATTAAAAGTAAATTGATTGCTTAGGGGAATCGATTCAAATATCACTTTTCCATGTTAGAAATCTCTTTTCTTAAAACATTAGAGAAAGAGAGAATGAATGAATCTTAGATGGGGGAGAGAGATGGATGATGGAGATAGTGAGTGTGAAAGGGACAGAAGCCAGTATATGGAAAAAAAAAAAAATATATATATATATATATAGCTGCAAGGAGAGTGAGAGATAACCAAAACCATTAAATCCTTGTCTGCACAACCAGGTAGATGTCAACTTAAAATGAATGCAAATATGTCACTCACTGGGGTGCAGGCCTAACATTTGTGCTGGAATTTATTAATAATAACTATGAATAATGAATACCAGAATTGAAGGGATCAAATGCCATTTTCTGTGTTTACCGTCATTATCCATCTTTCACAGACAATGCTCAATTTTATTCATTTGCTCTTTTCCTTAGAATTAGTTAGAATTATTCTTTTTCCAGTTGTCCACTTAATCATAAAGAAAGCTGAATGCCGAAGAATTGATGCTTTTGAAATGTGGTGTTGGAGTATACTCTTGAGAGTCCCTTGGACTGCAAGGAGATCCAACCAGTCCATCCTAAAGGAGATCAGTCCTGGGTGTTCATTGGAAGGCCTGATGTTGAAGCTGAAACTCCAATACTTTGGCCACCTGATGCGAAGAGCTGACTCATTTGAAAAGACCCTGATGCTGGGAAAGATTGAGGGCAGGAGGAGAAGGGGATGACGGAGGATGAGATGGTTGGATGGCATCACCCATTCAATGGATATGAGTTTGGGTAAACTCCGGGGATTGGTGATGGACAGGGAGGCCTGGCGTGCTGTGGTTCATGGGGTCGCAAAGAGTCAGACATGACTGAGCAACTGAACTGAACTGAACTGAACTCAGTTATACTAGTAGGAGAAGCCAAGCTATATTTTTCAGGGTGTTGCCTCAAAAGCGATTAGACAAATTCAGAAGCAAGGCCAAGTAATAAAGTTTTTAAGGAAGCTTGATAATTTGAAGGCACCAGACACTAGTCTTGCTGCTCATTTTAGGAAGAAAAAACCCTTTACAATTTTAGCACATAGTGGTTCCAGTATAACCTCCTGACCTTCAACTTGTCCAACTGTACTTGGAAAGAAAGAATGGCTGGTCCATCTGAAGCATCAAGAAAGTCTTGGATTCTCTCTAGAGCACAGATGTGAGGGCTTTTTCTGAGTTGGTTTGAACTCTGAATACAGGAGTAGCAGAAGGTTTTTCGGTTGAGATAACCTGAGTTCAGACATTCTGACATGGCTCTAGAAAAAAATCTATGTAAGAGCTGATGCATAGTAATCCTAAATTATAGCCACAAAAATCTATCACAGATACACATGTGTGTACACACACACATTCACCGGCACCACTATTAGTCCTCATCATCCTGAATACTCATCTCCATTCACAAGTTAAAATAATGGAGCATTACACATCAATCATATCTTAGTAAAGCTGGAAAAAAATTAAATAGAACAAATCAAAAGATTACTAAAAACCAGTCTGGTAAATTTAAATGCTCTGTCTATTTAGTACAGATCATGTATCTTTACACCCTTGGAATAATCTGTTTTTCTAAAACATTGCATCTTCTGAACTCCAGTTTTACTGCATTTGCCCCTTGTTGGTTAAAATGCCGATCTTTCATGACTGGATCTGTGAAACATGAGGCTAATGAAGGAATGCCATGCTCTGGCTAAAGAAGCCCTGAGGAGTCTAGTTCTAGTACAGAAAACAAGAGAGCACTGGGAGTAGAGAATTTGACGCTTCATTCAAACCTACATGATTTCTATCATCTGAGATGCCAATTTGGCAATTACAGAGAGGGAGGGGACAGACTTGTTTAATATAAGGTGTTGGACTATAGCATAAAAATATTCTAAGAGTAAATGGAAATTATTAATTAAAGAAAAAAGCCTTCTTTGGCCCCAGAGCTTTCTTATCCCCTTAATTCCACTTTGCAATCTCTTTTCCTTTACTTCTATCAGTTAGTGAACAGCAAATAATCTATCTTTTTATTAAAACTTCAGATAAAATAGTCAGTTTTAGCAAAATGCAAATGGTGACTAGCTGAAGAGCTAAGGGTCATCATCTGCTCACATATTAAGACATGACACAACTCCTTTAACTATCCTAATGGTCCTGGACTGGGGACAGGGGGTAGAAAAGGGTTGGAAAGGAAAAAAGAATGGGGCAGATGCAAAATTATATTTTCAAACCTCCTGCTGGCATTCAACAAGCTCTTTGCTGTTCTTAATCACACACATATACACATGCAACACAGAACTGTAATGCTGACATAGCTTCCTGGATGAGATACTTATAGGACAGTAACAAACAAAGACATTGACCCATGGTTTTATTCTCCTGGGGAATCTTTGTGCCCCCACTTCTTCCAGAGTTTATGCAAACTGAAAAGTTTATACGTTTAACACCCCGTTATCCATTCCAATATGGGAGGTCAGCGGTATTTCAACAAAGAAACCACTCATGAGTAATGATTTCATGGAGACAAGAGTTTTTATGGAGACAAGAGTAGGAAAACAAACTGTTTGAAATGAGTTTAATTCCTTGTGTGACGGCTAATAAAAAGAAACATCCGAACACAATGCTTGAGAAGCATTTTTGTACTGTTCAACAGACTGAAAATAATAGCTTTTTTTCTGGTCTGCATTACCATTAATAACAGCCTTCCCTTCTGGTCATCTGTGTTTACAGAGGGAATAAAGATTCATACAAGAGCTCGCCTTTCTTCTGTACCACCCAACTAGACACAGACTGTCCAGATGAATTTTTTAAACACAAACCAACTTCCATTTTCAAAAGTAAAACTAATTAGGGTACCTAAGTGTTTCAGAAATTATTTAGGAAGTGTGAGGAAGCAAGAGAATTGTCAAGATAGCTCTCAGAAAGGTTGTTTGTGGAGAGTACAAAAAAACGTTGACATCTCGCCTTTGTTTAAGAAAGTGCTTGAACGCTCCTGAGAGGAAATTTTTCATCTGTTCTATTTGCTTTCTTCTGACCACACCCCAAAAAATATCTAAGGCAGGGGAACAGTAGACTGATTATGTACCAGATAGAATATTCCACGAACTGCAGGTTTTCAGCTCCCCCAGTGTATTTAAGATGGAATTGTCTTCACAAAATTTCAACATATTCACAGGCATTGTATACCGGAAGGTTCCCCTGGAGTTCAATGGACCTTTTATTCACACCTGTAAATAATAAGTGCTCTCATGAATTAATTCTCATTTCTCTTTTCTCATCTCATTTCCCTTGTCTCCATTCCATAGTATTCAACTCATTTCTGCCCTGCCCAAAACATCCTCTTGTCTTACCATTCTGCTCAGACCTTGTTTCTCTTCATTTAGCTTTGTAGCCTTTCCTCATTGCATCAAATCTTTCTGCCTAGAAATTCACACCTCCAGGGAAGCTACAGGGAGGCAATCAAAAACAATAGCAATGGCCAAGTCTCTGACAGAAAATCCACCAATATGATAAAAGGCCTGTTCCCTTGGACATTTCTCACTTCCCACCAAGGAAACTTCAGAGTAAGCCTGATAGTTCTGTGGGAGCCCCTCTGAATATTAGAAACAGCTGTGTCTGGAATTTCCTTAGCCCAGTATGTCCACCAGCACCCCTTACAAGAAACACTTGAGGACAGGAATATTTGTACAACTACATAGTCTGCACACCGTATAATAGAGCCCACATTTTCCTATTAGGAGAGTTAATAGTTAACATTTATTATAAAATAAAATTTTAAGACTTATGATTTCCTCAAATTCTAAAAAAGTTGCCATGAATTTTATGTCTGCCAAAAAATATCAAAAGGGTATTCAGTAAAACACACAACTATTTGCTCACTGGAAACTCAGTCTAATTTAACACTGGCCCTCTCCTGTCCTTCATGTTAATATCACTGGGCCATCAGCCAAGGCCTAGAAAAGTAGTAAGCTTCATCTTGGTGAATTGGAATCTCTGTGTCAGATACAGTCAGCCTGACTAATGGGAACCACTGCTTGCCAAAATCTATAGCCTCACTGTTCCACCTATCAGATATGCTTAGAAGTCCCATGGCACAAGCCCAGCAGTCTACAGATCCCAATAAACTATCAATAGCTTAAGTGTAAGTGATTGTAGATGAAGTACAAGCCAAATGTGTTTCCTTTTTAGTTGCAGGAATTCCAGTGCTATTATGGCACCCATAATGCTCATACCTAATGATTCAGACAAGCATCCAGGAGCTAAGTGTTATGGGATGCTCTCCACATGCTACAATTACAGCATTCAGCATTGCACTAATAGGGATCCTAGGCTCGAGTTCCAAGGGCACCACACATGCACAGTATTGACAGGATTGCCCTCCCCCCTGGTTAAATATGATGGAAGATGTAAGGGTTCTCATATGCCCTGCTGCTAGTCTGGAGGCCTGTTTCTCCCTCTTCAGACTCCCACAGCTAGTGAACAAAGAAATGAATGTGTATACATTATAGGCTATAACTCTCCAGTGAGTCTAGGTTTCCTGACACCCCAATATTGCATCAAATGGTAATTTATTGAATTTTCCTCCCCTTTCTATTCTTGAACACTTCCCTTATGATTCAAACTCAGTGCTCTATTAAAATAGCTTTTCTTCTCAAACCAAAGGCTCCCATCCTACAAACAAATATTCTACCTCAGAAATATTATTTTGAAGTGAGCTGCTCAGGAAAATCATTTTTCAATAGCCAGTTGTGTCAGGAGTGAATCTGACTGAGTTATCTCTGAATGCAACAGCATCCCAGTGCGTTTCAAAGGTAGTACTTTATTTTCTTTCTTGATCAGGATCATATCCTGATATTCACATCCAGAGGAAAGCCAACTGCCATTGTGCTATCACTGGCCCTCCCCCAAGAATAATCAGGAGAATCCAAGGCATGGAAACCTGCTGTCTCTTCAGAAAGTCCATACATTGGGTTTCAGGAATATGCATGTCCGTGTGCCTCTTCAAAGGGACAGAATAATTACTAGATCCCAGACTCTACTGAACTGAACAGAGTCAACTTTGAACATAACTGTGGGTGGAGGGTGGAGATGGAAAAATTGGATAATCCATAATATTTGTATTTGTATCACTTCCCTTCACTGATCATATATTAAAAGTCTTTAGCATTATTGACCTAGCCATTATTTAAACAAATCTCAGGAATAAAGCAGTCCAGATATCACAACAAATCAGTCCCTTCCAAAGGCAATATTGCTCTGCTCTTGTTTCCAGTGAACATGGAGAGAATCAAACTGAATATAAATGTAGCTACAATTTCATCAGGCATTTTCTTTTCACTGTCATATTTAACCTTTCGGGGGTCCTTATTTTGTCCCCTGATTTCCATTCCTTTGTTTTCTAGCATCATAACTGGAGCATATTTGAGGATGTGGCTTTAGATTTTCCCAACTTTTGCCTAGTTTTCACCCCCTACTGATAAAAAGGTATGACAGTATAATTAACACCAGCTGTCCCATCTTCACTTCTGACTCTGCTGCTGCTGCTAAGTCGCTTCAGTTGTGTACGACTCTGTGCGACTCCAGAGACGGCAGCCCACCAGGCTCCACCGTCCCTGGGATTCTCCAGGCAAGAACACTGGAGTGGGTTGCCATTGTCTTCTCTGCTTCTGACTCTAGGAGTTAAGAAAGCCAATCTCATGGGGTGTGGACTAAAGTGGGTGGAAGAATGTCAGACTCCACCCCAGCCACAGTGGGCCTCTCCCAAATTGCAAGCCTCCTCCATTAGACAATACCTAAGTTCTTCCATCATGTTTACACAGCTGGAACTGTGCAGACCCTGAAAATCATGCAAAGCACAGATCACTGAAGACTCTTCCTTGCTTCATTCTGGATTTAATCCTGTTTATCTAAGGAAGAATACATGAATGTATTAAATTCCTAGCACTGGGGTAAAGGCTACCAGGAAAGATAGCTCCCCTTTCCAGAAGCAGCCCACAGGTGTGAGGGTTTATGTCTGCTTGTAAGTAAGCAACAGCCAATACAAGTTTAGTCCAGAAGGAAAAGCAGTAATACAGGAAACACAACCATTAACGTCAGAAGATAATTTATTGTGTGACTGCTTTGAAAACTACCTCTAGTGAAGAGACTGGCACTGCCTTAGTGAGGCAGGGTTTCTAGCCATCAGCCCTTGAGCATATGGTTGAGCCTGCTCTCACCTTCACAGAGCCTCTGCCATGAGTTTGTCATGTTCCTGCTGGTCAACACCGAGGAAAACCCTCCATACAGCTCCATCAGCTCCAAAAGTAGAGAACTGATAGAGTGTATGTTTGGTCCTAGGAACTTGACAGCCGTTCCTCCTGAGGACCTAAAGCCATAGGGACTTGTGAAGAAAAATTTTAGCACAGCTAATTTTGGCGATGCAGAAAAGCAAAAGTATACTGTTCTGATGCAGCACTATGTCCAAAGGCAAGCTTCTCTCCAGACAGAATGAGGTGTATGTACACTGCTATATTTAACCAACAAGGATAACCAACAAGGACCTACTGTATAGCACATGGAACTCTGCTCAATGTTATATGCCAGCCTGGATGGGAGGGGGGTTTGGGGTAGAATTGATACATGCATATGTATGATGGAGTCCCTTTGCTGTTCATCTGAAACTATCACAGCATTGTTAATTGGCTATACTCCAGTACAAAATAATAAGTTTTTTGTTTTTAAAAGAATGAGGTTTATGTAAATCAGACCTACTGGAGTAATCTGCAATCTGCTCCTTGCCAAAAGGAAGCTTACCACCCTGCAGTGCATCTGAAACCAGCTTCTCTCAGTGAACTGTGTGTTTGAAAAAGGTACCATCTCTCTCTCCCAGAGGCAGTGTAGTATAGAGTGTACACTGTAGGCTCTGGAACAAGACTGCCTGGTTCAAGTCTCAGCTCCACTACTTAATAGCCTTATTGGGAAATTACTTAAAATTATTCTCTGTGTCTTGGCTTTTTCCTTCGATCTATAAGATAGGAATAATACCACTGGCCTCCTGGGCTTGTTGGGCTAGTTAAAAGTATGTATGTGCATGCTAGGTCACTTCAGTCATGTCTGACTCTTTGCAACCTCATGGACTGTAGCCTGCCAGGCTCCTCTGTCCATGGGATTCTCCAGGCAAGAATACTAGAGTGGGTTGCCATGCCCTCCTCCAGGGAATCTTCCCAACCCAGGGGAACCCAAGTCTCTTAGGTCTCCTGCATTGGCAGGTGGGTTCTTTACTAGGGCTACCTGGGAAGCCCCAGTTAATAGTATAAATGCACGTAAACCAAGCTAAAGAGTACCTGGGACAAAGGAAGAACTCAATACATATTTAGCTAAGGATGCTCTAACTCTTTTGGGATATAAAGGAAGGGATGCTGGGAAAGATCTCATGCTAAAGACTCATCAGGCTACCTGAGTGGCCCAAATGCCACCATTAATTATTCCCTTATATTATCATCCCATCAAGATATCAAATGCTTGGAAAGAGAGATCAATGCGTTTAGCAGATATTTTTGAATAATTAGGACCTTGGGGAAATGGAACATGGAACAGATAAGTTTATATGTGAGAAGCAGGGAACAAAGAAAACCCGAGAATGCAGGACCCTGAGTAGTAGGGCTAACAGTGACAGAAATTAACAAAACCCAAGGGGAGTATTAGATGCCAGTGCTCCCAAATGGAGGGGAAGGGGCAGACAGATAGATATAGTCACAAAATAGACACAATTTTGCCAAAGGCTCACCCTTACACACTCCTTCTGAGAATGTGAGGAATGCTCTTTCCCTCTATGCTTTTTTTCTTTCTTTATTTCTAGGCACAAACTAATTCTGACTCTCTGCTGCAGTAGATTTCATCACTTAAGTGAGGGGGCAGAGGACACATGCAGAATGCATTCAAATTAAAAAAAATAGATCTCAGAAAGGAAATATTGACAAGATGCTTAATATGCTAAGTCAATTCAGTTCAGTTCAGTCACTGAGTGACCCAATGGACTGCAGCATGCCAGGCCTCCCTGTCCATCACCAATTCCTGGAGTTTACTCAAACTCATGCCCATTAAGTCAGTGATGCCATCCAACCATCTCATCCTCTGTCGTCCCTTGCTCCTCCTGCCTTCAATCTTTCCCAGCATCAGGGTCTTTTCAAATGACTCAGCTCTTCACATCAGGTGGCCAAAGTATTGGAGTTTCAGCTTCAACATCAGTCATTTCAATGAATATTCAGGACTGATGTCTTTAGGACTGACTGGTTGGATCTCCTTGCAGTCCAAGGGACTCTCAAGAATCTTCTCCAACACCACAGCTCAAAAGCATCAATTCTTCGGCACTCAGCTTTCTTTATAGTCCAACTCTCACATCCATAAGTGACTACTGGAAAAACCATAGCCTTGACTAGATGGATCTTTGTTGACAATGTAATGTCTCTGCTTTTTAATATGTTGTCTGGTTGGTCATAACTTTTCTTCCCAGAAGTAAGTGTCTTTTAATTTCATGGCTGCAGGCACTATATGCAGTGATTTTGGATACCCCAAAAATAAAGTCTGTCACTGTTTCCACTGTTTCCCATTATTTGCCATGAAGTGATGGGACCAGATGCCATGATCTTTGTTTTCTGAATGTTGAGCTTTAAGCCAACTTTTTCACTCTCTTTCATTTTCATCAAGAGGCTCTTTAGTTCTTCTTCACTTGCTTCCATGAGGGTGGTGACATCTGCATATCTGAGGTTACTGATATTTCTCTCCACAATCTTGATTCCAGCTTGTGCTTCATCCAGCCCAGTGTTTCTCATGATGCACTCTGTATATAAGCTGAATAAGCACGGTAACAATATACAGCCTTGACATACTCTTTTCCTGATTTGGAACCAGTCTGTTGTTCCATGTCCAGTTCTAACTGTTGCTTCCTGACCTGCATACAGATTTCTCAGGAAGTAGGTCAGGTGGTCTGGTATTCTCATCTCTTGAAGAATTTTCCACAGTTTATTGTGATCCACACAGTCCAAGGCTTTGGCATAGTCAATAAAGCAAAAATAGATGTTTTTCTGGAATTCTCTTGCTTTTTTGATGATCCAGCGGATGTTGGCAATTTGATCTCTGGTTCCTCTGCCTTTTCAAAAACCATCTTGAACATCTGGAAGTTCACAGTTCATGTACTGTTGAAACCTGGCTTGGAGAATTTTGAGCATTACTTTACTAGTGTGTGAGATGAGTGCCTTTGTGTGGTAGTCTGAGCATTCTTTGGCATTGCCTTTCTTTGGGATTGGAATGAACACTGACCTTTTCCAGTCCTGTGGCCACTGCTGAGTTTTCCACATTTGTTAGCATATTGAGTGCAGCACTTTCACAGCATCATCTTTTAGGATTTGAAATAGCTCAATTGGAATTCTATCACCTCCACTAGCTTTGTTCATAGCGATGCTTCCTAAGGCCCACTTGATTTTGCATTCCAGGATGTCTGGCTCTAGGTGAGTGATCACACGATCGTGATTATCTGGGTCGTGAAGATCTTTTTTGTACATTTCTTCTATGTATTCTTGCTACCTCTTCTTAGTATCTTCTGCTTCTGTTAGATCCATACCATTTCTGTCATTTATTGAGCTAAGTATGAGGAGTTAAATTGAAAGAGGCACTTGGGGCAGGGAAGCAAAAACAGGTTGCAGCACACAAATTTGGAATGACAGTAATAAACTGATAACACAAAATGCTTTTGGTTGCTTAACAGGGAGCATAATGTGAGAGGGAAGATGGAGTGGAGTGGAGAAGCTGACTTGATATCTTATATATAAGGGCAAACTATGATAAGCGCAAAGCCCACCAATTAACAATGGAAGTCAGTCATCTGTTATAAAATTAGAGGCCGGTGGGGGCGAGGGGGGGCAGATAACATCAAAGCACCCAAAGAAAAAACAGGAATTGCTTTCTAAAATACAGGTACATAAAAGTAAAACAAAAATATCATGGGCAAGAAGATTTCTTAGGAACTGAAGTGGAGAATCTGTGAAACAGACAAAGGAGAGCCACTTAATTCAGTGAAAGTGTAAGTGTTAATCGCTCAATCGTGTCCAACTCTTTGCAATCCCATGTGCTGCAGCTCACCAGGCTCCTCTGTCCATGGAATTCTCCAAGCAAGAATACTGGAGTGGGTTGCTATTCCCTTCTCCACGGGATCTTCCCAACTCAAGGATTAAACCTGCATCTCCTTATTGCAGGCAGATTCTTTACCATCTGAGTGACCAGGTAATTCAGGGGCAAAGTATATTTAGGATCTTTCTTATCCTCTGTTTCTCCATCCAAACCACATCAGAGACATTGGCCTAGGTTCTTCTCACAGACTAATTAGCATCTCAAAAGGCTGAATAACAGAATCACTGGAGATTATTAAAAAATAATCTTAAAAATATTTTCCACATTGTTAAAAATGCCTCTCATAATGAGGCAAATGGAGCTTTGAAAGATTGATAAATCCTCCATTTTATGTGAATTAATTTCCCCCAAAGATTGAAAGGCACCAAAAGGAACAACTTTGGTCATCGGATTTGGGACTTGGATCACCAGGAGATGGGCTAGGAGTCCTGAACAAATGAATACCTAAGAAATTGAAAGAAAGAGCTAACCATTCCACTTGGGGAAAGGCAGAGGCAGCTGCTAAAGCAACAGAAAGGGAACATCTGTGCTCTTCACTTAGGGGAAAGACCTAATTAAGTTGAAAATTGCAAACTATTCAGAAATTGATGATTCGGTAAGGGAGAAGGAAGATGAGAACATGAATTGGTTGTAAAAGGAAAGGAGGACCATTTCCACAAAAATACACACACTTGAAAGCAGAGTTAAGCTAAACACATGTAAACAAAAGTCAAAGAGGAGGAAGAAACTCAGAATGTTTAATCCACGCTATCTTCACCAATGTTTCACCCTAATCTCATTTGCCACAACAGGAGGATTTTTACAACCCAAAGCCCCATGGATGAGTCACATTTCCTATCCTGTCTTGGTCTTTAGAAATACAAAGGAAAATCTAACTAACATGCCTTCGACTTCCCCTTCTACATCTACTTCATACTTTCATACTAATGAAAATTGAACATTCATAAAGAATCAGTAATAATAAGTCCCTATAAATCATTCCAGTCTGAACTTTTCATCTACAGATGAGGAAACTGGGGCCCAATATGATAAGGAAGTAAGTCATTTAAGATCACAAATGAAGTCAGTTATGGATCCAGGACTTGAATCCAGATGCCTGAATCAGGGCTTTTCCCCTCAAAAAACAAAAATCCCAATAAAAAGAAAAAACAACAGGAAACATTCCAATAAATATTAGGAAGTGAAGAGTAACATAGGGTGTTTTAACCATGTGGAAAATATTTTTTTAGATCATCTTTGAGAAATGACTATCACCAAAATGCCCATACAGTACCACAAAGAACAAACCAATCTAGAATGACTGGGGCTCAGCAAACTTGCAGTCCCTTAAGTGAAAAAGAATGAAGCCATCTGATAAAACAAGACATTTATCTTAATGAAAACATTTGACCCCAAGTAGTCCAGATCAGAGGAAATGATGAGGGGAACAGAAGCTAAAGATTTTAATTTCATCAGGCATTTTTGAAAGAAAAAGTTTTAAGCCCCAACATGGGCAAGAAATTATCAAGGTTAGAGGGAAGGAAACTTCAAGACTCAAGCTGTGATTCAATTGAAGTGTTGTGGTCAATGGAATTGCCAGTGACACAGATTACACAGCAGGCCAACTCAAAGAGTAAAATGTTAAGACACAAAATAAAAAGTCAGTATCTATACAGATGCCAACACTGTAGACACACCCATGTACTATCAAACATGCCCCCTGGGCTAGTTAGGCATGCCATTTCTTTCCTTCCATCTTATAGTAATGCTTCTGCCTCCCTGATCTTTCTGGCTCCACTGTTACACTCAGCTGAAGTTTCCCTAAGCAACATGTCTTCTAAATTGGAGGACGTAGTCCTTTCGTAACAGGTATGAAAACTTCCTGCCAGTCCAGTAGCCTTTGAGACTTCAAATGGAAAAAGAACAATGCTCTGGAGTCACATAACAAATCCAGGAAATATAAACTGTCTTCTAATTCTCGCCCTGTCTTAATCATTTTACCTCCGGCATCTCTAGAATGGGGTGGATGAGAACTGTCCAGGAGATCAAACATTGGTGGCTGGCATCTGTTGTTTGGTAGTGTTTAAAGCAATAAACTGATCAACATTTGTCCACTAAGGGTCTTCTCTATTCATAGGAGTGTGTTATGAGCTGTGTGGAAGGAGCGGAAAAGTAATAAAGTCAGCTCTACCAAATGAAAAGAAGCCATAAAAATCTTCCATAAGGGAACACTGTAACCCAAGAAATTCTTATGTGATGTCATTAAAAATATCTCTATTTTTCATAAAAACATAATGATGATTGAGAAGTTACCCCTAGAAGAAAAGAGGACAGAATTAAGCTGAGCTTAAAAGAGGGAGATTTGGAGAAAGAACTAAAAAAACATCAAGGGGAAAAGTGGAGGAGGGGAGGGGGGGAGAGTCTATAGTAAAGTTAGCAGCTAACAACTGACCCTATAGAAGAAATGACAATAGATTTGGCTTAGTGTGTTAGATTTAAGAACAGGTTGACTGTGAGAGGTGTGACATGGTAGCCAAGGAGGACCCCTAAAGGATGTTTAAGGAAAATGGAGTCAGGTACCAACCAGGTATGGTCAACTTGCTTAGGGAAAGAAGAATGAACAGACAATCTAAATCCTCCGTGCCCTTGTTTGACCTCTAACACTAGGGTGAAAAGCCCCTTCTTGGTAGAACTTCACTGATCCTTAGTTTTTAACCATAATTTTTTTCTGAAATAGACAAGTGACCTGCTACTTCAGTTTAATTTTCACCCCATGCTTCATGACATTGCCATTGAGCAGTTTCCAAGAAAGGAACACCAAAGGGAGGACATTAAGATGAAAGAGCAATTAGCCCTCAAAGCAAACACACCATATCATCTGTTAACCTGAGCATGGCACTCATTACAGATCCATTGGCAAATGGCTGTGTGCTCTAAAAAGATTGTGCCCAGAACCCAAACTGTAGAATAAAAAGAACTTGGAAGTTGAAAGGTCCTAATAATTATCAACCCCCTCATTTTACATTAAAAAAAGACAAAATGCAAATTACTTTGATATAAACTGTGTATATAGTTGTTGAAGAGGTGTCAAGTAAAGGAGATATCAGTCAAGCAAAGCTGTTTATAGTACTTAAACTTTCCCCAACTAAGAAAGAGATATAGATAATTGAAGAGGGAAAATAAGCCAACAAGGAGAATGACTTCATCAGCATCATCTTACCAGCATCATTCTTTGAATGTCTACTGTACAACAGGTTCTTTTCTAAGTGTTTTACATACATTATCTCATTTAATACTTACAATCACCTTATAAGGTAGGTACTACCAATAACCTCTGTTCTACAGATGAGAAACCCAAAGCCTGGACAGGACAAGTAACTTGCATACAGCTGCACAGCTATGAATTTGTGCAACATAATGAGAACCAAAAGCCTCTGACTCTCAGGTCAGTGATTATCTGCTAAACTAGATTGGGCTGATAGTAAAGTGTTCAGGTCAAAAGGCAAGGAGAAGAATGGCAGAGAAAAAAATAGCTATCTGACTCACAATTATATTGTACCAAGAAAAGGTATTCTACACATATAAAAAGCACTTTGGTTATTGATCCTAGCAACATTATTGCAATATTGCTCATCAGCCCCTCTATAAACATATGAATTAAAATTTTGAGAGCTTAGTGACTTATCCAGGGCTCTGTGATAAATAAATAACAGAGCGAAAACTACACTTCTCTTCACCCTGGGCAAAAAGGCATTAAATCATTTTAGGACTATAATGATCTTTTTAGCATTTTGCATATTGCCTGTGACACAGATTACTGGATTCTGTGTGGATTATGTGGATTGCAATTATTAGGAAGGCAAAAACTATGCCCTTCCATTTACATTGATCATCAGATTTTATGTTCAAGCTAAGAAAGTTTGTTTTTGATTTTCAGAATCTGCCTTTTTAAAAAAAAAAAAAAAACACTGTGTGTTCCTGTGTTATAAGTCCTTTTTGCATCTCCCTAATGCCACTCTGAGCTTCCCTGGTGGCTCAGTGGTAAAGAATCTGCCTGCCAATCCAGGAGACGTGAATTCCATCCCTGAGTTGGAAAGATCTCCTGGAGGAGGAAATGGCAATGAACTCCAGTATTCTTGCCTGGGAACCCCATGGACAGAGGAACTTGGTGGGCTACAGTCCATGGGTCACAAAGAGTAAGACATGACTTACTGATTCAGTTCAGTTCAGTTGCTCAGTCATGTCAGACTCTTTATGACCCTATGAATTGCAGTATGCCAGGCCTACCTGTCCATCACCAAATCCCAGAGTTCACCCAAACTCATGTCCATCGAGTTGGTGATGCCATCCAGCCATCTCATCCTCTGTCGTCCCCTTCTCCTCCTGCCCCCAATCCCTCCCAGCATCAGGGTCTTTTCCAATGAGTCAACTCTTCCCATGAGGTGGCCAAAGTATTGGAGTTTCAGCTTCAGCATCAGTCCTTCAAATGAACACCCAGGACTGATCTCCTTGAGGATGGACTGGATGGATCTCCTTGCAGTCCAAGGGACTCTCAAGAGTCTTCTCCAACACCACAGTTCAAAAGCATCAATTCTTCAGCACTCAGCTTTCTTCACAGTCCAACTCTCACATCCATACATGACCACTGGAAAAACCATAGCCTTGACTAGATGGACCTTTGTTGACAAAGTAATATCTCTGCTTTTCAATATGCTATCTAGATTGGTCATAACTTTCCTTCCAAGGAGTAAGCGTCTTTTAATTTCATGGCTGTAGTCACCATCTGAAGTGATTTTAGAGCCCAGAAAAATAAAGTTTGATCCTGTTTCCACTGTTTCCCCATGTATTTCCCATGAAGTGATGGGACCAGATGCCATGATCTTTGTTTTCTGAATGTTGAGCTTTAAGCCAACTTTTTCACTCTCCTCTTTCACTTTCATCAAGAGGCTTTTTAGTTCCTCTTCACTTTCTGCCATAAGGGTGGTGTCATCTGCATATCTGAGGTTACCGATACTTCTCCCGGCAATCTTGATTCTACCTTGTGCTTCTTCCAGCCCAGCGTTTCTCATGATGTACTCTGCTTATAAGTTAAATAAGCAGGGTGACAATATATAGCCTTGACGTACTCCTTTACCTATTTAGAACCAGTCCGTTGTTCCATGTCCAGTTCTAACTGTTGCTTCCTGATCTGCATATAGGTTTCTCAAGAGGCAGGTCAGGTGGTCTGGTATTCCCATCTCTTTCAGAATTTTCCACAGTTTATTGTGATCCACACAGTCAGAGGCTTTAGCATAGTCAATAAAGCAAAAATAGATGTTTTTCTGGAACTCTCTTTCTTTTTCGATGATCCAGCAGATGTTGGCAATTTGATCTCTGGTTCCTCTGCCTTTTCTAAAACCAGCTGGAAATCTGGAAGTTCACGGTTCACGTATTGCTGAAGCCTGGCTTGGAGAATTTTAAGCATTACTTTACTAGTGTGTGAGATGAGTGTAATTGTGTGGTAGTTTGAGCATTCTTTGGCATTGCCTTTCTTTGGGATTGGAATGAAAACTGACCTTTTCCAGTCCTATGGCCACTGCTGAGTTTTCCAAATTTGCTGGCATATTGAGTGCAGCACTTTCACAGCATCATCTTTCAGGATTTGAAATAGCTCAACTGGAATTCCATCACCTCCACTAGCTGTATTCATAGTGATGCTTCCTAAGGCCCACTTGATTTTGCATTCCAGGATGTCTGGCTCTAGGCCAGTGATCATACCATTGTGATTATCTTGGTCATGAAGATCTTTTTTGTACAGTTCTTCTGTGTATTCTTGCCATCTCTTCTTAATATCTTCTGCTTCTGTTAGGTCCATACCATTTCTGTCCTTTATCGAGCCCATCTTTGCATGAAATGTTCCCTTGGTATCTCTAGTTTTCTTGAAGAGATCTCTAGTGTTTCCCATTCTGTTGTTTTCCTCTATTTCTTTGCATTGATCGCTGAGGAAGGCTCTCTTTTCTCTCCTTCCTATTCTTTGGAACTCTGCATTCAGATGCTTATATCTTTCCTTTTTTCCTTTGCTTTTCACTGCTCTTTTCACAGCTATTTGTAAGGCCTCCTTGGACAGCCATTTTGCTTTTTTGCATTTCTTTTCCATGGGGATGGTCTTGATCCCTGTCTCCTGTAAAATGTCACGAACCTCTGTCCATAGTTCATCAGGCACTCTGTCTATCAGATCTAGTCCCTTAAATCTATTTCTCACTTCCACTGTATAATCATAAGGGACTTGATTTAGGTCATACCTGAATTGTCTAGTGGTTTTCCCCACTTTCTTCAACAATTCCATGCTAGTCTTTATATGTGTCCTCAATCCCTCTCTCATTCTCTGTCCTTCTCTCTCTCCAACTCAATCTATTGGCAAACACAAACATGTCATAAGGTCCGTTATAAGCCAAAGCATTTTATGACACAAAACCACAGCCTGCCAACTAAATTCATTGCACTATAACCAGTGAAGATGAGTCACCTGACTTACATTAATAAATGACAAACAGCTCTAAACAAGGCAAGAGTAAAAAGAAAGAAAGAAAATTCATTTATCAACTGAGTACCTGAGTGGCTCTCTCTTGGCATTTATATAGAGAGAATTTTATTAAGGGGCTTTGGTTGAGTTTTTTTTCTATCATTAACAAATTCATTTTTTCACTACAAAAGAGGCAGAAATCCAAAGACACATAAATTCCCATCATTGCTCAGATGACATTGTCCCCGTGGACCTGCTGTGAGCTCATTCATATGACAAGGAGATATGACCTTTCAGGTACTAGCTGCATATTTTTCAATCCACTGGCAGAAAAAAAAGAATAGAAAGGGTTCTTTGCAGAGTCAGTTTTTCAGAGAAAAACTATAAATGAAAAATATATCTCCTCATTTATTTTTTAATGAAAATCTGGGCATGAGGTAGAAATAACAACAAAAAAAGGAATCAAAATGATGTCCCATTAGCCATTTAAGAGCAGTGAGGCAAGAGGCGAGCAGGGAAGGATAGAGCCCTTGGGAGTTGGGACATGCACATTTTTGCATAGGGAAAGCAAAGCAGAGTCAATGCCAACAGAAAAGAACTAGAACTTTGCTTGCCTTACCACAGGTGCTCAAGAATATGTGCATTTTGTACTGTAAATGAACATGGACCTCTCTTCCCAGTTCCACAGTGAAACCAAGGAGGATCCTGTGGGGCTCCTGGGCACAGAAGCCTTTCCATGTCTCCCATTTCTTGTTTGTAGGAAATAGACTCTAGCCTCTGTGACCTTCTCTGAGTTCCAAAGGGCAGATTTAAACAGTTGCTAATTAGGGAAGGGAGGGGAAGCAGAGACAGGTAAGGAGAGCAGTCAAGAAACAATAGTGTAGCCTTGGGACAGGATCTTGATTTTGCTTAAGGGATACACATAAAAATATCTTTGAGCTCTTCTCCAGAACTAAGTTCAGTTCAGTTCAGTCCCTCAGTCTTGTTCCACTCTTTGCGACCCCATGAACCACAGCACACCAGGCTTCCCTGTCCATCACCAATTCCCAGAGTTTACCCAAATTCATGTCCATTGAATCAGTGATGCCATCCAATCATCTCATCCTCTATCGCCCCCTTCTCCTCCTGTCCTCAATCTTTCCCAGCATTAGGGTCTTTTCAAATGAGTCACCTCTTTGCATCAGGTGGCCAAAGTATTGGAGTTTCAGCTTCAACACCAGTCCTCCCAATGAACACCCAGGACTCATCTCCTTTAGCATGGACTGGTTGGATCTCCTCGCAGTCCAAGGCACTCTCAAAAGTCTTCTGCAACATCACAGTTCAAAAGCATCAATTCTTCTGCATTCAGCTTTCTTTATAGTCCAACTCTCACATCCATACATGACCACTGGAAAAACCATAGCCTTAACTAGACGGACCTTTGTTGGCAAAGTAATGTCTCTGCTTTTTAATATGCTATCCATGTTGGTCAAAACTTTCCTTTCAAGGAGTAAGTGTATTTTAATTTCATGGCTGCAATCACCATCTGCAGTGATTTTGGAGCCCAGAAAAACAAAGTCAGCCACTGCTTCCATTGTTTCCCCATCTATTTGCCATGAAGTGATGGGACCAGTTGCCACGATCTTAGTTTTCTGAATGTTGAGCTTTCAGCCAACTTTTTCAGTCTCCTCTTTCACTTTCATCAAGAGGCTCTTTAGTTCTTCTTCACTTTCTGCCATAAGGGTAGTGTCATCTGCATATCTGAAGTTATTAATATTTCTCCCAGCAATCTTGATTCCAGCTTGTGCTTCCTTCCATGTGCATTTCTCATGATGTACTCTGCATATAAGTTAAATAAGCAGGGTGACAATGTACAGCCTTGACGTACTCCTTTTCCTATTTGGAACCAGTCTGTTGTTCCATGTCCAGTTCTAACTGTTGCTTCCTGACCTGCATACACATTTCTCAGAGGCAGGTCAGGTGGTCTGTTATTCTCATCTCTTGAAGAATTTTCACAGTTTATTGTGATCCACACAGTCAAAGGCTTTGGCATAGTCAATAAAGCAAAAATAGATGTTTTTCTGGAACTCTCTTGCTTTTTCAATGATCCAGCGGATTTGGCAATTTGATCTGTGGTTCCTCTGCCTCTTCTAAAACCAGCTTGAACATCTGGAAGTTCACGGTTCACGTATTGCTGAAGCCTGGCTTGGGGAATTTTAAGCATTACTTTACTAGTGTGTGAGATGAGTACATTTATGTGGTAGTTTGAGCATTCTTTGGCATTGCCTTTCTTTGGAATTGTAATGAAAACTGACCTTTTCCAGTCCTGTGGCCACTGCTGAGTTTTCCAAATTTGCTGGTATATTGAGTGCAGCACTTTCACAGCATCATCTTTCTGGATTTGAAATAGTTCAACTGGAATTCCATCACCTCCACTAGCTTTGTTTGTAGTGATGCTTCCTATGGCCCACTTGACTGGGCATTCCAGGATGTCTGGCTCTAGGTAAGTGATTGAACTATCGTGATTATCTAGGTCGTGAAGATCTTTTTTGTACAGTTCTGTGTATTCTTGCTACCTCTTCTTAATATCTTCTGCTTCTGTTAGGTCCCTACCATTTCTGTCCTTTACTGAGCCCATCTTTGCATGAAATGTTCCCTTGTTATCTCTAGTTTTCTTGAAGAGAACTCTAGTTTTTCCCATTCTATTGTTTTCCTCTATTTCTTTGCATTGATCACTGATGAAAGCTTTCTTCTTTTTCCATTTTATTGATTTATTCATTTATTTATTTTTATTTGACTTTTTTTCCCAATTTTTAAGTTACTTTTTTTTTTTTTTTTTACTTTACAATATTGTATTGGTTTTGCCATACATCAACATGAATCCGCCATGGGTGTACACGTGTTCCCATCCTGAACGCTCCTCCCTCCTCCCTCCCCATACCATCCCTCTGGGTCATCCCGGTGCACCAGCCCCAAGCATCCTGTATCCTGCATCGAACCTGGACTGGCGATTTGTTCCTTATATGATATTACACATGTTTCAATGCCATTCTCCCAAATCATCCCACCCTCTCCCTCTCCCACAGAGTCCAAAAGAGTGTTCTATACATCTGTGTCTCTTTTGCTGTCTCCCATACAGGGTTATCATTACCAACTTTCTAAATTCCATACATATGCATTAGTATACTGTATTGGTGTTTTTCTTTCTGGCTTACTTCACTCTGTATAATAGGCTCCAGTACTCTTGCCTGGAAAATCCCATGGACAGAGGAGCCTTGCAGGCTGCAGTCCATGGGGTCAAGAAGAGTTGGACACAACTGAGCAACTTCACTTTCACTTTTCACTTTCCTGCATTGGAGAAGGAAATGGCAACCCACTCCAGTGTTCTTGCCTGGAGAATCCCAGGGATGGGGGAGCCTGGTGGGCTGCCGTCTATGGGGTCGCACAGAGTCAGACATGACTGAAGTGACTTAGCAGCAGCAGCTTTTATAGGTTGAGGTATGTTCCTTCTATTCCTGCTTTGTGGAGAGTTTTTATCATAAACGGATGTTGAATTTTGTCAAAGGCTTTCTCTGCATCTATTGAGATAATCATATGGCTTTTATTTTTCAGTTTGTTAATGTAGTGTATTACATTGATTGATTTGTGGATATTGAAGAATAGTTTCATCCCTGGGATAAAGCCCATTTGTTTATGATGTATGATCTTTTTAATGTGTTGTTGGATTCTGATTGTTAGAATTTTGTTAAGGATTTTTCAGTCTATGTTCATCAGTGATATTGCCCTGTAGTTTTCTTTTTTTGTGGCATCTTTGTCAGGTTTTGGTATTAGGGTGATGGTGGCCTCATAGAATGAGGTTGGAAGTTTACCTTCCTCTGCAATTTTCTGGAAGAGTTTGAGTAGGATAGGTGTTCGTTCTTCCCTAAATTTTTGGTAGAATTCAGCTGTGAAGCCATCTGGTCCTGGGCTTTTGTTTGCTGGAAGATTTCTGATTACAGTTTCAATTTCTGTGCTTGTGATGGACCTTCTAAGGTTTCTATTTCTTCCTGGTTTAGTTTTGGAAAGTTGTACTTTTCTAAGAATTTGTCCATTTCTTCCACGTTGTCCATTTTATTGGCATATAATTGCTGATAGTAGTCTCTTATGATCCTTTGTATTTCTGTGTTGTCTGTTGTGATCTCTCCATTTTCATTTCTAATTTTATTGATTTGACTTTTCTCCCTTTGATTCATGATGAGTCTGGCTAATGGTTTGTCGATTTTATTTATCGTTTCAAAGAACCAGCTTTTGGCTTTGTTGATTTTTGCTGTGGTCTCTTTTGTTTCTTTTGCATTTATTTCTGCCCTAATTTTTAAGATTTCTTTCCTTCTACTAACCCTGGGGTTCTTCATTTCTTCTTTTTCTAGTTGTTTTAGGTGTAGAGTTAGGTTATTTATTTGACTTTTTTCTTGTTTCTTGAGGTATGCCTATATTGTTATGAACTTTCCCCTTAGCACTGCTTTTACAGTGTCCCACAGATTTTGGGTTGTTGTGTTTTCATTTTCATTCGTTTCTATGCATATTTTGATTTCTTTTTTGATTTCTTCTGTGATTTGTTGGTTATTCAGCAGCATGTTGTTCAGCCTCCATATGTTGGAATTTTTAATAGTTTTTCTCCTGTAATTGAGATCTAATCTTACTGCATTGTGGTCAAAAAGATGCTTGGAATGATTTCTATTTTTATCAATTTACCAAGGCTAGATTTATGGCCCAGGATGTGATCTATCCTGGAGAAGGTTCTGCGTGCGCTTGAGAAAAAGGTGAAATTCATTGTTTTGGGGGTGAAATGTCCTATAGATATCAATTAGGTCTAACTAGTCTATTGTATCATTTAAAGTTTGTGTTTCCTTGTTAATTTTCTGTTTAGTTGATCTATCCATAGGTGTAAGTGGGGTATTAAAGTCTCCCACTATTATTGTGTTATTGTTAATTTCCCCTTTCATACTTGTTAGCATTTGTCTTACATATTGCGGTGCTCCTATGTTGGGTGCATATATATTCATAATTGTTATATCTTCTTCTTGGATTGATCCTTTGATCATTATGTAGTGTCCTTCTTTGTCTCTTTTCACAGCCTTTGTTTTAAACTCTATTTTATCTGATATGAATATTGCTATTCCTGCTTTCTTTTGGTCTCTATTTGCATGGAATATCTTTTTCTAGCCCTTCACTTTCAGTCTGTATGTGTCCCTTGTTTTGAGGTGGGTCTCTTGTAGACAACATATGTAGGGGTCTTGTTTTTGTATCCATTCAGCCAGTTTTTGTCTTTTGTTTGGGACATTCAACCCATTTACATTTAAGGTAATTATTGATAAGTATGATTACGTTGCCATTTACTTTATTGTTTCAGGTTCGAGTTTATACACCTTTTTTGTGTTTCCTGTCTAGAGAAGATCATTCAGCATTTGTTGGAGAGCTGGTTTGGTGATGCTGAATTCTCTCAGCTTTTGCTTGTCTGTAAAGCTTTTCATTTCTCCTTCATATTTGAATGAGATCCTTGCTGGGTACAGTAATCTGGGTTGTAGGTTCTTTTCTTTCATCACTTTAAGTATGTCTTGCCATTCCCTCATGGCCTGAAGAGTTTCTATTGAAAGGCCAGCTGTTATCCTTATGGGAATCCCCTTGTGTGTTATTTGTTGTTTTTCCCTTGCTGCTTTTAGTATTTGTTCTTTGTGTTTGATCTTTGTTAATTTGATTAATATGTGTCTTGGGGTGTTTCTCCTTGGGTTTATCCTGTTTGGGACTCTCTGGGTTTCTTGGACTTGGGTAATTATTTCCTTCCCCATTTTAAGGAAGTTTTCAACTATTATCTCCTCAAGAATTTTCTCATGGCATTTCTTTTTGTCTTATTCTTCTGGGACTCCTATGATTTGAATGCTGGGGCATTTAATATTGTCCTGGAGGTCTCTGAGATTGTTCTCATTTCTTTTAATTTGTTTTTCTTTTTTCCTCTCTAATTCATTTATTTCTACCATTCTACCTTCTACTTCACTAATGCTATCTTCTGCCTCCATTATTCTACTATTTGTTGTCTCCAGATTGTTTTTGATCTCATTTTTTGCGTTATTCATTATATATTGACTCTTATTTCTCCTAGGTCCTTGTTAAACCTTTCTTGCATCTTCTCAATCCTTGTCTCCAGGCTATTTATCTGTGATTCCATTTTGATTTCAAGATTTTGGATCATTTTCACTATCATTATTCCAAATTCTTTATCAGGTAGATTCCTTATCTCTTCCTCTTTTGTTTGGTTTGGTGGGCATTTATCCTGTTCCTTTACCTGCTGGGTATTCCTCTGTCTTTTCATCTTGTTTATATTGCTGAATTTGGGGTGTCCTTTCTGTATTCTGGCAGTTTGTGGAGTTCTCTTTATTGTGGAGTTTCCTCACTGTGGGTGGGGTTGTACCGGTGGCTTGTCAAGGTTTCTTTGTTAGGGAAGCTTGTATTGGTGTTCTGGTGGGTGGAGCTGGATTTCTTTTCTCTGGAGTGCAATGAAGTGTCCAGTAATGAGTTATGAGATGTCAATGGGTTTGGAGTAACTTTGGGCAGCCTGTATATTGAAGCTCAGGGCTGTGTTCCTGTGTTGCTGGAGAATTTGTGTGGTATGTCTTGCTCTGGAACTTGTTGTCCCTTGGGTGGTGCTTGGTTTCAGTGTAAGTATGGAGGCATTTGATGAGCTCCTGTCGATTAATGTTCCCTAGGGTCAGGAGTTCTCTGGTGTTCTCAGAATTTGGACTTAAGCTTCTTGCTTCTGGTTTTCAGTCTTATTTTTACAGTAGTCTCAAGACTTCTCCTTCTCTGTGAACTGGTGCGAACCCACATGCCACTGGTTCAGGCCCTCAGCCCCCTGCTCCATTTGAACTTGGGATGGGTTGCACACTGACACTGCACTAGGGTCCACCCACACCCAAGCAGAGCTATGACTTGCAGCGTGTTGCAGGTCTGGTACTCTACCACAGCTTTCTTATCCATTCATCTGCTTATGGACATCTAGGTTGCTTCCACGTCCTGGCTATTATCAACAGTGCTCCAATGAATATTGGGGTACATGTGTCTCTTTCGATTCTGGTTTCCTCAGTGTGTATGCCCAGTAGTGGGATTGATGGATCATATGGCAGTTCTAGAAAGCCCAGTGATAAATCCAAGCACCTATTGATACCTTATCTTTGACAAAGGAGGCAAGAATATACAATGGAGAAAAGACAATCTCTTTAACAAATGGTGCTGGGAAAACTGGTCAATCACTTGTAAAAGAATGAAACTAGAACACTTGCTAACACCATACACTAAAATAAACTCAAAATGGATTAAAGATCTAAATGTAAGACTAGAAACTATTAAACTCCTAGAGGAAAACATAGGCAAAACACTCTCTGACATAAACCACAGCAGGATCCTCTATGACCCACCTCCTGGAATATTGGAAAAAAAGCAAAAATAAACAAATGGGACCTAATTAAAATTAAAAGCTTCTGCACAACAAAGTAAACTATAAGCAAGGTGAAAAGATAGCCTTCAGAATGGGAGAAAATAATAGCAAACGAAGCAACAAAGAATTAATCTCAAAAATATACAAGCAACTCCTGCAGTTCAATTCCAGAAAAATAAAAGACCCAATCAAAAAGTGGGCCAAAGAACTAAGCAGACCTTTCTCCAAAGAAGACATACAGATGGCTAATAAACACATGAAAAGATGCTCAACATCACTCATTATTAGAGAAATGCAAATCAAAACCACAATGAGGTACCATTTCACGCCAGTCAGAATGGCTGCTATCCAAAAGTCTACAAGCAATAAATGCTGGAGAGGGTGTGGAGAAAAGGGAACCCTCTTACACTGTTGGTGGCAATGCAAACTAGTACAGCCACCATGGAGAACAATGTGGAGATTCCTTAAAAAACTGAAAATAGAACTGAGGAAGGCTTTCTTATCTCTCCTTGCTATTCTTTGGAACTTCCCCAACAAATGGAAGCTGTTACCGTCCTTCATTCCAGAGAAGATCACAGTTTGATAACATCAAGAGAGAAACTTATCAGGAGACTACCTGAGGCCAGTTTAAAGGAACCAGAGAAGTTCATCAGAAGACCATCTGAGGCCAGATTAAAGAAGTGAAGACCCTACACACACCCTGATCCTTAGTAACCCCACTGTTGAACCCTTGCTATAAAACTCACCAAATCCTCCTGAGTTGGGACAGATTTTGAGGCATTACCCTGCTGTATCCCCTTTGCCTGGCAAAGCAATAAAGCTCTTCTTTATACTTCAGCCAAAACTCTGTCTCCAAAATGCTATTGGTCACTGGTGCACAGAGGCCACATTTTCAGCATCAGTAAGAACCTTTAGCAGACACTCTTTAATATCTCAAATCAAAGACTGGGCTAATTCAGAAACATGATTTGATAGTGAAGGCAGCTTTTCAGCATTCAGATATTTCACAGTGAGTAATTCAAATAATTATTCAGCATTCATTTGGACATTGATAGCTCTGGTCAAACTCATGAGATTGTCATCTTTGACACCCTTTTTCAGTGCTTCTCCCCAACTGCTGAGACTCTTATAGTCTTCAATGTTCTAGAAACTATTCCTCCCCCCCACTCACCCCAAATCCCAAAGTTAGAAACAATCTAATAGCATTCATTTACAATTTAGTGTGAAACAGAATAAATGCATTCCCTCTTCCCAAAGGCTACTTGAAATTTGAACTATAATTATAAAATGAAATGCTTGACCCTCTGTTAAAGGTATTATAGACAGCAGCAAGCAGATGAGAGGCTCTGAAATCATGCAAAGTAGATATTTTGAAAATTGAAATCTCCATAGTAATAATAGCATTTTCTATTTTTGAACACTCACTATGTGTCAGGAAGTAACACTAAGTGCTTTACCTAGATTATCTAACCACCCTGATAAGTAATTTCTGTGTTTACTCCTATTTTATAGATGATAATATTTAGGGCTCAAAAAATAAGTAATTTCAGTAAGGTTAATAGCTATTAAGAAGTAAAGATAAGCACGGCACTTTGTCTTATTCAAAAATCTGTATTCTTAGTCACTATGATGCTATGCTTGTCTTCAGATTTACAGGCACACTAGTGATATTGATCTTATAGAAAAGGAATAGGGTAGAAGCTGTTTTTCTGGCTCAATGGGACTTGCTTATATTAGTTGGAGCCTGAATTGATGGGACAGTGTCTAGAAGATTCTAATGACAATTAGAATTCTCGGGTTTACCTGTGAGGATTAGGTATGACACCAACCTTATGGCAGAAAGCAAAAAACTAAAGAGCCTCTTAATGAAAGTCAAAGAGGAGAGTGAAAAAGTTGCCTTAAAGCTCAACATTTAGAAAACAAAAATCATGGCATCCAGTCCCATCACTTCATGGCAAATAGATGGGGAAACAATGGAAACAGTGACAGACTTTATTTTTGGGGGGCTCCATAATCACTGCAGATGGTGACTTCAGCCATGAAATTAAAAGACGCTTGCTTCTTGGAAGAAAAACTATGACCAACCTAGACAGCATGATAAAAAGTAGAGACATTACTTTGCCAACAAAAGTCCGTCTAGTCAAAGCTATGGGTTTTCTAGTAGTCATGCATGGATGTGAGAGTTGGACTATAAAGAAAGCTGAGTGCCTAAGAATTGATATGTTCGAACTGTGGTATTGGAGAAGACTCTTGAGAGTCCCTTGGACTACAAAGAAACCAAGCCAGTCAATCCTAAAGGAAATCAGTCCTGAATATTCATTGGAAGGACTGATGCTGAAGCTGAAACTCCAATACTTTGGCCCCCTGATGCAAAGAACTAACTCATTGGAAAAGACCCTGATGCTGGGAAAGATTGAAGGTGGGAGGAGAAGGGGATGACAGAGGATGAGATGGTTGGATAGCATCACAGACTCGACGGACATGAGTTTGAGCAAGCTCCAGGAGCTGGTGATGGACAGGGAAGCCTAGCATGCTGCAGTCCATGGGGTCACAAAGAGTTCATGAGGGGAAACATCATACTTATGGAAGCCTTAAAGTAGACTGTGTTTCTTGGAAAACTGGATTTTAAACCAAATATCCAAAGCAGATAGTTTTATGAGCCCCTAATTAGCATCACAAAGGAAATAACAAAAGGTTAATGAGAGATGGTTAGTTTGGAAAGGTGGTTTCCTGGTGCCAGCTCCAGCAGCTCAGTCTGTTTCCAGACTCATTAGATGCTTAGATTGATCATCAGCTGAATTCAGGAAGTGCTCACTTGCTGTGTTAGCAGAAGGCTAGTGTGATTCACGGAGAAGGCGATGGCACCCCACTCCAGTACTCTTGCCTGGAAAATCCCATGGATGGAGGAGCCTGGTGGGCTGCAGTCCATGGGGTCGCTAAGAGTCAGACACGACTCAGAGACTTCACTTTCACTTTTCACTTTCATGCATTGGAGAAGGAAATGGCAACCCACTCCAGTGTTCTTGCCTCGATAATCCCAGGGACAGGGGAGCCTGGTGGGCTGCCGTCTATGGGGTCGCACAGAGTCGGACATGACTGAAGTGACTTAGCGGCGGCAGTGTGATTCAAGACATCTACCCTATAGATAACTAACTAGGACCCAACAGTAAGGTAATGTTTTCTGCAGTCAAATAAGGCAGGTTTTCTTTGCCTTCAACTTCAGTTGACATCAATTATAAATCTGAAAGTGTTTGGTGAAACTCCGAGATAATGAAACTTTCTAAGTTGACAGTTGGTACAAACAAAGGTCTGGCTCCAGGTCCTTAAGATCCAATTTGTGCATTAAAACCATATTTCTGAATTTGCATTTTGCACTAAGCAGAATCATCCAGTGAAATAAAATCCAAACTTAATAGAGTACTCACAGATAATCACTCAACTTCTAAAATGTACAGCTTGATGGACAGTGAGTCAACAAAAAGAATTTGCACTTTGGGCTTTACTCTGGACTTTGCCACTGATTTGTGTTCTGACATGAATAAAGTCTTCAAATTCTTAGTGTATCAGTTTTTCTTCCAGAAAAAAATATATGGAACAGATAATTATATGAAGCATATCTCTGAAATAAAATGGTTCCTTGAATTAAAAGAACTAAATTTTCTAGCTAGTGATAATAGTTCTCTAAATAATAGTTCCCTAAATTTAAATAATAATAATAAATAAGTATAGTTATCAAATAATAATAGTTATTATATTAAATAATAGTTCCCTAAATTTAATAGGATTCACATTTGCATATGAATGATGGTTCAGCTTCTGCATTGGACTTGCTTCAGTTTATCAACAGTTTACATGACTCTCACAAGCTGGAGGCATTTTTTTTCCCAATAAGCTGATTTTTAAATTAAATTAAAATCAAAACCATTCTTTTAGTTTACTTCCCATATTAAAACAACTGACAATCTCATTAGTGATTTAAAACAGCAGGTGGTGATGTCTTAGAACAGTCTGACCAGTCTATCTTGGAACCTATATCATTCCTCTTCCCCCTTTTTCCATGTATTAAAAAGGGAATATTCTATTGTTCACTCAGGTTGGAAACTCCATGGGATGAAAGAGGAGGGAAGAAAGCAAGTAATCAAATATCTATTATTATCCAAACTAAGAAGAGAAAAGAGAGACTATATGAGCTTACAAGTGGTGAAAGAAGCCATATATTGGAAAAAGTATTTCTGGATTTGAATTTACAAACTCATGGCTGGGAAGCTGCCTTGCTGTAATCAACTAAAATTACCAAGTTTCTCCAGGTGATTACAGTAGTGTTTGTTTACAGATATCTATTAAAAGGGAAGCAAAATAATGAGTTGCACTTTTATTTTAAAGCAGATTACAGTTGCACTCCTGCATGATTTAGCATAGGTATTAAACCACAAATTAGAAAGAACTTAAGATCAAGATTTCCAGAAGAAATATCAATAACCTCAGATATGCAAATGATACAAGCCTTATGGCAAAAAGTGAAGAAGAACTAAAGAGCCTCTTGAGGAATGTGAAAGAGGAGAGTGAAAAAGTTGGCTTAAAGCTCAACATTCAGAAGACAAAGATCATGGCATCCAGTCCCATCACTTCACGGCAAATAGATGGGGAAACAGTGGAAACAGTGACAGATTTTTTTTTTTTTGGAGGGGGGGCTCCATAATCATTGCAGATGGTGACTGCAGCCATGAAATTAAAAGACACTTGCTCCTAGGAAGGAAAACTTTGACCAACCTAGACAGCATATTAAAAATCAGAGACATTACTTTGCCAACAAAGGTCCGTCTAGTCAAGGCTATAGTTTTTCCAGTAGTCATATATGGATGTGAGAGTTGGACTATAAAGAAAGCTGAGTGCTGAAGAATTGATGCTTTTGAACTGTGGTGTTGGAGAAGACTTTTGAGAGTCCCTTGGACTGCAAGGAGATCCAACCAGTTCATCCTAAAGGAAATCAGTCCTGAGTGTTCATTGGAAGGATGAATGTTGAAGCTGAAACTCCAATACTTTGGCCACCTGATGTGAAGAACTGATTCATTGGAAAAGACCCTGATGCTGGGAAAGGTTGAAGGCAGGAGGAGAAAGAGACAACAGAGGATGAGATGGTTGGATGGCATCACCGACTCAATGGACATGAGTTTGGGTAAACTCCGGAAGTTGGTGATGGACAGGGAGGCCTGGTCCATGCAGTCCATGGGGTCACAAAGAGTCGGACACAACTGAACAACTGAACTGAACTGAACTGAAGACTTAGCTAACTGGAGCAGGGGGAGATGAATGTGTTTTTAAGGTTTTAACTTCTGCCAAAAATCTTCCTGTTCAAATAAGACAGAAACCTAAAGAGTCTCATTTGCCATGAAAGTCAAAATTATTAAGATTTGAAAGAACTAAAGATATGATGTTGCCTATTGTTTCATATTTAATAGCTTACAAGTTTGTTGACTATGCTGTTGTGAAGAATAATGGAATAGAATGATTGTTTCTGATAGCCAGAAACCCTCAAAAGACAAAATGTCTCTCTCTCATGAGGCCACCTCAATGAAACAGAACTTTGAATGAATTCACCAAGAATTCATTTTCTGATAACCTCCTTTGGCCCCTTCTGAATTTAGTACCTTTCAAATCACCTCTCGTACCTATCTATCTCACCTATTCCTCCAACTACAACAGTAGATCTTTGGGGTGCACATTTTGGGGTGATAACCTGTATTTACCATATCCAGTATTTTACCATAATACCTAAAATGCCACAATATTCTTCTGACTTTTCACCTTCACACTAATGCTTAGTAGTGAAGGATTTGCTCTAAAATGACTCTAGATACTGATAGCCCACTGATAATCTCTTTAGGCCACCATGGATAACTGCCTTATAGTCTCTCTGCATGGCAAAATAACTGGTTTAAGGGCTCCATTCTTCCTAATTGCAAAAGCATCTGTTTTGTCTACCCACTTTAGGCTGTGCATAAGTTTCTAAAAAAACAACTCTTCTGATGGCTCTAAAGGTCAGTTCAAACCTTTTCTAATTTGGTCCTTGGTGATTTTTCCATGGCTAAAGTTTTATTGGGGGTAAGCCTTGTAGGAAGAGAAATTGAAAAGACTTCCTTGGCAAGCCACATTTCCAAAGTGATGTGTCAAATTAGCTTTCATTGGCCCAAAATAAACAGATAATGAGCCATCTGGTAAGGACAGAGATCAAATATACCTGGGGCAAAGACCTGATCCTGGATGATAAAAAAGCATCTACAGTAAGAGAAGAAAGCCATCTCACAGATATTTTGCCTATACAATAAGGAAGTAATACAGGATTTTGGTATTCTTGAAATTGCTTTTTAAATCAGGACTCAATTCTTCATATTTATTTCATAAGAAAAGGGTTAATGGGAAGATGAACAGAAAAAAATATTTCATAAATATTTAAATGGAAAGTTCAGTTTGTTTTCCCATCCTGATGGAGTTTATTTATGGTGCTTAACCACCTTAATGATGGAACAGAAATGATGTTAAATAGATTGAAAAACCCAAAGAAGATAATGATCTTGATATTTCAATGGACTGTTTTAGTATGTGAATCAATCATATGATTTATCCCTATAAAACAATTTTATTTGCTTCTCATCTGTTGTCCTATTGCCAGCATCCCTACTTATCATGGCCTACAGAACTTGCTTTATCATGAAGCAATTGGAAAAACTTCACCTAGCAAATCACCCAAATAGAGCTTAATTTTATCTCACATGCTATCTCAGGGCGTGATCCACTTGGAACTTTTAGTTGTCTCAAAGTCATTGTCTATTTTAAGTTTTATTATTAATAATTACCTATAGTAAAGGATTCATTATTCATCAAGAGAATAAATACCAAGGTCTTTCCTGAGTGGTTGACACTGAGAATTTCTATATTTCTGAGCACTTGGAAAGAATTGGAGGATGGAGGCTATATAAAGGGAGCACACTGAACAGTTAAGAATTTCATTCTCTAGGAGTTTATGGCCAAATAGCACAAATGGTCCAGTATGGAATAGATTGCATGGGATCAGTGAAGAAATTAATTAAGACAACTTCAGCTGGAAAGCAAAATCCTTTTCAAAAGACACTTCTGCGTAATGGGATTCCTTTGGAGGAATACTGGAAACCACGCCCTGAGATAGCATGTGAGATAAAATTAAGCTCTATTTGGGTGATTTGCTAGGTGAAGTTTTTCCAATTGCTTCATGATAAAGCAAGTTCTGTAGGCCATGATAAGTAGGGATGCTGGCAATAGGACAACAGATGAGAAGCAAATAAAATTGTTTTATAGGGATAAATCATATGATTGATTCACATACTAAAACAGTCCATTGAAATATCAAGATCATTATCTTCTTTGGGTTTTTCAATCTATTTAACATCATTTCTGTTCCATCATTAAGGTGGCATTGAAACATGTAAAATATCATGTATGAAATGAGTTGCCAGTCCAGGTTCGATGCACGATACTGGATGCTTGGGGCTAGTGCACTGGGACGACCCAGAGGGATGGTATGGGGAGGGAGGAGGGAGGAGGGTTCAGGATGGGGAACACAGGTATACCTGTGGCGGATTCATTTTGATATTTGGCAAAACTAATACAATTATGTAAAGTTTAAAAATAAAATAAAATTTTAAAAAAAGAAAACATTATTATATAAAAAAGAGGAAGAATGCTTTTATTTCAAAGTAGATAAACTTGAGCTGTCCTAAAAGAATTCTCTGACCAAAAAGCCCAAGCCAAAATAACGCTAGCAAACAACCACTAAGAGCATGGATGTTTCCATTAGTTCGGCTGTGCTGTGCTTGTCGTTCAGTCATGTACGATTCTTTGTGACCCCATAAACTATAGCCCACCAGGCTCCTCTGTCCATGAAGGTTCTCCAAGCAAGAATACTGGAGTGGATTGCCATGCCCTCCTCCACAGGATCTTCCCAACCCAGGGATTGAACCCAGGTCTCCCACATTGCACGCGGATTCTTTACCATCTGAGCCACCAGGGAAGGCCAAGATTACTGGAGTGGGTAGTCTATCCCTTCTCCAGCAGATCTTCCCGAAGCAGGAATTAAACCGGGGTCTCCTTACATGCAGGTAGATTCTTTACCAGCTGAGCTACCCAGGAAAAACCTTCCATTAGTTAAGGACAACATTTTATTCTAGTGGCCACCTTATCAATAAAATGTAAATAATGCTTTGGAAGGAATCCATTTATCTGGTGCAACAATGTAGTTGAAATAAACAAAAGCATCCACCTGTTATCTCTCTTCCCACCTACCCAGCCATTGCTGAGACTGAGAATGGATAAAGGTCCTGGACCTCAAAAGGAAAGAGAAACTGGGTATTGAGTATCACTGAGTACTTCCTAACCAGAAAGGTAAATAGGCATGTCAGAGATTAAACCTACCATTTTACAATGACATTAACTAAAATTAAGCAGGAAGTTCAATCTCAGAGCAGAAGAATTTAAAAAGAAAATCCTTAACATTGTGACTGTTCAAATTAGAACATCAAGGAAGACTCTTTCATGATACTCTTATTAAAAATATGACCTTGACTGTAACCATCTTCTTTTTAGTTTCTTCTGCTTTATTGGCACAATATTAATAAGATTCATATTAGTCCCAGGCTCTATTCTTAGAAATATTTCTAAAATAAGAGTTATTCATTTCATCATTGAGCTGACCTTGTTCACCCCAGTAAAACTCAGATAAGCAAATCTAAAAAGGTGATAATTTTCACAGTCAATAACAAAAGTAGCTGACACTTTCCCAGAGCTGGACCTATTGCTGAATGAATGAATAACAATATCTACGTATGGATTGTTCCTACCTGGTATTAGAATGCTGTATACCTGAGGCAAGATGAGAAAACCTGAAAGCCATATATATAGAAACTCTGTATACATATACTTTACTGTGTTCAAGTAATTAAACATTTTACCTGGTATGTTTTCAAGAGGCTAAAGACATCTTTAAACAATTCTATATGAGCAAAACCAGGGGAGAAATAACCACATGAATTGCAAAACAGTATATCTAAAAGATGCTAATTTGACTCCAGGGGGAGCTAATCAACCTCTTTGTTGAACTAAAGATAAACCTTTTTGACAGCAAATACTGTCTGATAAAATGGAATTTTCAATTACTCTATGAACATCTGGTTCATGCTACCATTTCTGGAGCCCAGCAGCACACTGCCTTGCAATGTCACAAAATATTCTCCATTGAGAACTCCCTATTTTGCTAAGAGACTAATTGAAATGAATGGCAATTTAGTGAGGTGAGAGGTGAGTCAGGGGATAGGTAAGAGGATAAGGAAGGGACATTCAGTCATGGAATCATAATTTCATTAAAAGGCTATAGGAAATGAAATTACATACTGTTGATAGAGTGTTGAAAGTGTAAACATCCTAATACACCTGTGCTTGAAACTAGAATATGCATAGTGTGCAGCCTCCAGAACATTTTCATGGCTAATTTGCAACAGCGGTTGCATTAGGCACAGCTCAAGTTCTTTAAATCCATGTTTTACACAACAAACATGTTAAATGATATACAGGTGATGAAAATAGCAAATGAATAAGTTTAGGAAAATGCGAAGAACCTACACTTTCAGAAATAAAGCAATTATTATATTGCATTTGGGTGCTTTTGGATGTGAAAATCAGATAGATGTTCTCACAAATTTCTGTACATTGCTTCCATTTGGTATCAATTAGCATGGGAGGGAAACCAATTCAGTGTTGTAGTGAGTTCCAAATTAGGTGCATATTATAGCAATTAAATTCAATTTTTCAGCTGATGAATTTATAATCAATAATTAAATCATAAGGTAAGAGAGATTGAGTGTGATTTGAAACAAATTAGTTGGGCTTGGGACGAGTATGTACAGTTCTAAGACATGAACCCATAAACTCTAATTTCATCAGAACTACACATTTGAGTATTCATAATGGGATATACAAGTCATCACAAATGAGCATGCAAAGAAGCAAGGAGACAAAAGCCTATTAAACCCAGCACTATTCAACCCAGAAATAACCTTGACAGGAAGGGCTTGCAGTCCTATGAGACTCCCAAATGTGCAACAAACCCATGAGCCTCTGGCACCTCTGAGCACTCTACTTTTTGCTTACTCTTCTTAGAGATTGTCTGCAGAAATTGCACAGGGCAAAATTTTTATCCCTGCAAGAAGGTGTAATTTTACCAAATAACTCAAATTCAGGGAGGGAAAACATTGGTTAAAAGATTTGAGTGTGACTCCCCAACTCAGCACCAAATCAGGTGGTAAAATATGCTGAGTGACAATACTGACTTGTTTTCAACGTACTCTGAGAGCTACAGAGACATAGCATTGCAAAAAGTGCCATATGCCAGTAGAAAGTATAGGATAAAGAACGCTCCATCAGCTGCTTTTCTGGGAAGCCATGACAAGAGCTACAGTACTGGGGGAGAGCTGAGACATATTAAGTCAAAGGCACTATAGATGATAAATGTAATTCAGACACCTGGCAACTAGGAAATTTGGCTCAGTCAGTTCATCAACCCACTGATCAGGTTTTAGGCATGTTGCAAGTGATACTAGGATTGGTAATAATTCAGAAAGCAGAGATTCTTATTATTTCATCTTATCTCCACCCTGACACAGCTCACAGATATGTCTGGTTGGGGCAATCAAAAAAAACCAAAACCAACACAATTCTGTAAAGTAATTATCCTTCAATTAAAAATAAATAAATTTAAAATTTTTAAAAATTGTAATTATCCTCCAATTAAAAATTTTTAAAAGATTAAAAAAAAAAAACAGCAAACTGATGGTACAAAGGAATGCTGCTGCTAAGTCACTTCAGTCATGTCCGACTCTGTACGACCCCAGAGACGGCAGCCCACCAGGCTCCCCCATCCCTGGGATTGTCCAGGCAAGGAACACTGGAGCGGGTTGCCATTTCCTTCTCCAATGCTTGAAAGTGAAAAGTGAAAGTGAAGTCGCTCAGTCGTGTCCAACTCCTAGCGACCGCATGGACTGCAGCCTACCAGGCTCCTCCATCCATGGGATTTTCCAGGCAAGAGTACTGGAGTGGGTTGCCATTGCCTTCTCTGACAAAGGAATGGGGTCTGTGGAAATTCCATCTGGGTGACGGGTAACCCAAGGTATCCAGGTGGCAGTAGCAGGAACACCCAGAGCCCATGGTGTCAATAGTGTAAGCTGGGGATTCTGTATACAGCAACAGCAGTGGTGACCTCACCACACAACTTCTGTTATCATTTGGAGCACTGTTTCTGGCTCTGCATCTCTTGGGCAACTCAATATCATTTGAATGAATTCTTTATCTACTCAAATTAATAAAATGTAGAACATATTGACTGTAACCAGTATGTTTCCAATAAAATTAAAAGTAAAACAAACAAACAAACAAAAAAACCCACAATCTGAAGTCAAGGGTCTAAATCCAGACTCTTGCCCTTTGAGTACAAAATTCTTCCAGCTATTCTCCTTTGGTTAAATATAGTGATCCTGCATTCCCTTGTCTAGGAATGTTCTCAGAGAAAAGTAACTGAAAATTAAGGGATCTGAGAATCTCAAAGCACCCTTGACATTCACATTGAGCATTCTTTAGCTACAGTAGGGTTAAAAGAATAAACTCCAAAGAAAGTTTTGGCAGTGTGAAGAAGTATAGGGCCCTGGTTAAGAAAATGAGAAGCAAATACTGTTTGTACATTTTCCTCAAACACTAGCAACACAATATGAGCTCATTGAACAACTTGCTCCTGTTCAAGGAAAAAAATTAACAGTTGAATAAAATTATCCTTATTTGGAAAATCCTGAGATTCTTCATCATTCATATGTCTATATATATGCAAAGAAAAATTCTGCACTAATATCCAAATTGGAAACATCACAGAGAGATCTACAGACATGAAATCCAAGGTGAGATAAATTCCCCCAAACAAAGGCATAAGGTGAAATGTATTGGGTATATTTGGCCCAACTTTGGAGTAATTCTGATAGGACTAGAAAACATAATTATCAGGATCAGAGTTAGTCTGACAGTATCATTATAACCCTTGCTCTTCTCCAGAGACATCCATTCAAATCTCAAAAACTGTTCAGCTCTGGCAACTTTTGGATTTTGGGGTACTTTGGTTTGAGATGCCTAACACAGTATCAGTGAACCAAAGAGAACTGGGACCTTTTTTCCTCAAGATATCTTTGAGACTTTCAGCACTGTCTGAGTCCAGAGGAGATTCCATTTTCCCTTCTCACCTTTCTAGATCAGTAGTCCTCAGGAGCAACAATACCATGTTGCCTGGAATGAATAACTAGAACCACACTAATTATGATTACTATTTATGTAATTATGTAATTAGAATGGTTACCAGATCAGGCAGGCATGCATGATAAATTTGTTCATATTTGTCTTTCAACTACTTGTGTGAAGTCAAGTGAGCCTTAGGAAGCATCACTATGAACAAAGCTAGTGGAGGTGATGGAATCCCAGTTGAGATAGTTCAAATCCTGAAAGATGATGCTGAGAAAGTGCTGCATTCAATATGGCATCAAATGTGGAAAACTCAGCAGTGGCCACAGGACTGGAAAAGGTCAGTTTTCATTACAATCCCAAAGAAAGGCAATGCCAAAGAATGCTCAAACTACCGCACAATTGCACTCATCTCACACCTAGTAAAAAGTAATGCTTAAAATCCTCCAAGCCAGGCTTCAGCAATACATGAACCGTGAACTTCCAGATGTTCAAGCTGGTTTTAGAAAAGGCAGAGGAACCAGAGATTAAATTGCCAACATCTGCTGGATCATTGAAAAAGCAAGACAGTTCCAGAAAAACATCTATTTTTGCTTTATTGACTATACCAAAGCCTTTGACTGTGTGGATCACAATAAACTGTGGAAAATTTTGAAAGAGATGGGCATACCAGACCACCTGACCTGCCTCTTGAGAAATTTGTATGCAGGTCAGGAAGCAACAGTTACAACTGGACATGGAACAACAGACTGGTTCCAAATAGGAAAAGGAGTATGTCAAGGCTGTATATTGTCAGCCTACTTATTTAACTTATATGCAGAGTACATCATAAGAAATGCTGGGCTGGAGGAAGCACAAGCTGGAATCAAGATTGCTGGGAGAAATATCAATAACCAGATATTCAGATGACACCACCCTTATGGCAGAAAGTGAAAAGAATTAAAGAGCCTCTTGATGATAGTGAAAGAGGAGAGTGAAAAAGTTGGCTTAAAGCTCAACATTCAGAAAACTAAGATTATGGCATGTGGTCCCATCACTTCATGGCAAATAGATGGGGAAACAATGGAAACAGTGGCTGACTTTAGTTTTCTGGGCTCCAAAATCACTGCAGATGGTGACTGCATCCATGAAATTAAAAGACACTTACTGCTTGGAAGGAAAGTTATGACCAACCTAAACAGCATATTAAAAAGCAGAGGCATTACTTTGCCAACAAAGGTCCATCTAGTCAAGGCTATGGTTTTGCCAGTGGTCATGTATGGATGTGAGAGTTGGCTATAAAGAAAGCTGAGCACAGAAGAATTGATGCTTTTGAACTGTGGTGTTGTAGAAGACCCTTGAGAGTCCCTTTGTCTGCGAGGAGATCCAACCAGTCCATGCTAAAGGAGATCAGTCCTGGGTGTTCATTGGAAGGACTGATGTTGAAGCTGAAACTCCAATACTTTGGCCACCTGATGCGAAGAGCTGACTCACTTGAAAAGCCCCTGATGCTGGGAAAGATTGAGGGCAAGAGGAGAAGGGGACGATAGAGGATGGGATGGTTGGATGGTATTACCAACTCGATGGACATGGGTTTGGGTGGACTCCAGGAGTTGGTGATGGACAGGGAGGCCTGGCGTGCTGCAGTTCATGGGGTCACAAAGAGTTGGATATATCTGAGAGACTAACACTTTCACTTATAGGAAGCTCAGTTGTACTGGGATATCATAAGGTAGAGCCAGAGATGTAAGCAAGACCTGAATTCCCTTTGTACCTAAACATTAATGACTCAACCAAATTGTAAAGAACAAACACAAGGGATGGTTGAAGGTTTAGGCACTGCTAGAACAATGGAAAAATGAAGATACATGTATGAGAACTGAATATTGAGAAACAAAATGTAGAAGTGTGCCAAAACAGAACAGCAAAAATGTGTGTATGTGATCCCCACCTTAAATGTAGGAGAGTCTTGGGATAATGCCATATATTTGCTTTAGAATCTCATTATTACACTATCTATAGGATATACATACAATACATCCCTTTTGTAAGAAACATCCCCTCAGATAAACTAGCTCCAGTCCACTGGTACTGTTTTCCTAGAGATACGGGACAAAAAAAAAAAAAAAAAAGACACAAAAAAACAGATATTGTTCTAGACAAGCACAAAGTGAGAATCAATTCTGACTATTTCTTTTCCTAGAGTTATTTCATTTTAGAGAACATCTAACTAAAACCCTTTCTGATATAAATGAAAAAGCATTTCTTTGAGACACAAGACTAGAAAATGATACACATCAGTCTGTATTCTGTGACATGCTGCTAATCCTCTGAGAATTAAATAACCTCTGTTTCAGTTATATAAATGTTTAATTTTTTCATCTTTAGTCTTAGGTTGCTTGGAAAGTATATTATCTCTGAGGATGTCACCAGTCACCAATTAGGGAAGGCAGCTCACAGTTGGTAGTGACTTACATATATTATAGACTTTGACACTTGGATCTGCTGGGAAAGGGATGGATTAAACAATCTAATAGAATCTACAGTGAGAAACTTTTTCTCAACAGAAAACATTTTGTTTTGTGGATCATGCATTTTTTTTCCTTTGGTTTCATTTATAAGACCAAAACAAAGCCATTTAATGATGTATACAGTGAAATGAAACAGTTGAAGACCAGCACATAATCACCATATTTTGTTTTCTCATCTTTAAGTCTTTTAGCAGCAGGGCTTCCAGCTGAGCTTGCGTCTAGCTACTCTCAAGACATAGCCAAGCATTCTGAAGCTTCACTGAGCCTAAACACCAAGCTGAATTCATAGTTCTTAATTGAAAAAGACAGGCTGTTTGCCTAGCATGTTTGCATCAGTAAAACATTGAAAATGACATTTGTGCCCAAGTCCATCTGAACATTCTGCCTTAGCTGAACTCTGCTAATGTTTTTATACCCTGGTTTATGCTTGGAACAGTTTTAAATAGCTCCTCTTGCTAAAGCATGTGTGCTAGATTCCCAAAAATAGACTCTTCTTCATACATGAGGATGTCGTTCCTGACACATGCTTTGAGGCATTTTTGACATGCACAGAATGTTACATTAAGTTTTCTTACTCTGGTGTCTCCTATGACCAGTGGCTTGCATTTGCCTGGTAGCTAGAGGGATTTGGCGGCATCACCATCTCATAGACAAAGTGGGAAGTTTTGCACTCTGTCTCCTCAGTAAAGAGTATGCAATATGTGGTCAGAGAAGAGTCTCCTTCTGGGAAAAGCTAACTAGCCTGATATGGAAATAAAACTCACCCCTTTGGTGTCATAAGTGCTGTGTTCTCTGCAACTCAACTGGTCAGTTGAATTCATGTACTAAATCAAAAAGAGGCATTTTTCCTGGTGAGAAGGCATCTGTTGATCTCCTATGTTTGTGATGCAGTTATGATTGACAAGTGTGTATGCAATATGCATAGGTAGTCAGCTTTTTAAGTGCTTAAACGTTTATATGATCATAGTGAATCCACTCATAGAGGGCAAAGAAGAGTCTGGACAGGCGTCAGGACATCTTGAAACCCTTTAGGTGCTACTGAGGCATGAGCATAATACACACCTTCAACATATACTCATTACAGTAAAGAACAGTACAGGAGTACAGTGAGCCTCTAAACATCCTGAGTTCTTTGGAATCTATGGTTGCAACTTATAGCCAATCAGTCCTTACCATGGTCAGGCATCTGAGATCCCATGGAGGTCACACTGGTGTTCAGCACATCATTGACAGCAGTGTCACAATACAGGCTCCGCTGGATATCATGTTCACTGTCAGTCTGGTCGCTCTCCTCATGGCCGCTATCCTTTAGGCTGTTGCCCTCTAAGTCCTTGAAGGTGGAGCTGCTGGGTTGAAGAAAGAATGATAATTTATAACTGTGACAGATCTGATTTTTAAAAATCTTTCAGAGCCAGGATGATGTCAGCTCCGTGATGAGGCCAACAGTGACTGGATGGTCCATCAGGGCAGGAGAAAGAAAACTTTCTGTTTAAAGATCATGGAACTTAACACTGTAGAGAGGTTCTCACTATTGAATGCTGATGAAGCTAATCACTTTCATTCACTTATCTTCAGGGCATCACTACAGGCAAGGCAGAAGGAACTACAATTCTGAAACAACCACCTGCAAAAAATATCATTATTTCAGAAGGTTTTTTTCCTCTTATGCAATCAAAGTAAAATAATAACAGCTAAAGTTTACTGAGGGATTACTGTGCATGAGGCACTGTTCTAAGTGCTTGATATGAGTTCACTTTTTAAAATAATCACAACTCTATAAAATAAAGGTGCTATTAATATTCACATTTCATGAAAAAAAGAGGCACACATAAGTTGAATAACTTGTCCAAGGTCACACAGCTGGTGAAAATGTAGCAGATTTAAGACCAAACCCAGGCGGTCTGACTCCAGAGCCTGGCCCCTTAACCCCTATTTATACTGCCTCTCCAAAGATGTCTACTAAGCAACTGTGAAAATGAAAGTGGGAGAAATTGACGTAACGCAATTTAAATAGAAAGGGTTATCAGGATCAGAGAACTTGGGTCAGATTTAACTGAGAGAGGCTGAGGGACAGAGTCAAAGAAAAAAAAGGAGAGGTAGGAGCTGAGAAGAGAGCCTTGGTACATGGAAAGTAAGACGAAAGTGAGAACCAGAGGAAACAGTGCGTGCAGTTATGCTAAGAACATGGCAACCTGCAGCTCAAGACTTTGTGGGTAAATTTTTCTTGCACTTAGTAAATCAATCCACCATTCCATGCACTAACCATATTACCCAAGAACCCCACTGCAGCTGCTGCTGCTAAGTCGCTTCAGTCATGTCCATCTCTGTGCAACCCCATGGACTGCAGCCTACCAGGCTTCTCCGTCCATGAGATTTTCCAGGCAAGAGTACTGGAGTGGGTTGCCATTGCCTTCTCCGCAAGAACCCCACACCATTTCTCAAAAGATAAGAGACTAATACATCAGGTACATCCATAGAGGCCTCATCTTCTCTAATACTTTGTATGTCCTGACAGAATGTGCAGCTGTGATGCACCATGGACTATAAATTAGGCATAAAAAATACCTAGTGAATGGTGAATCCATTCCCTAGTCAGTAAGGAAGCAGCGAAGGCATACTCAAGAAAATGTGTTGTTGTCTCAACAAGGGAGAGCAGCATGCTTGTGAATTAGGACAAGTCCCAACAGACCTACTGTACTTCTGAAAAGGCAGCCCTGTGGAGATGACACTGCAAACTCACTCAATCTGCTCAACCTTGAACATCCACAGGCCTGACTCTCTGAGGCTTTGATAAGAACACTAAGTACATATGATGAAGAGCTATGCCATGGACACAATGCCTACATTGTCATTCTCCACACTGGTCAAAAGGAATGACAGCAGATTTTTAACATATGACCAACCTAGATGTAGAATGTTTGCTGCCCTGAATATGAAAAGGAAAAGATCAAAAGGGCAGTAACGGGAAAGCCATAATTATCAGAAAATGAAGGGCAAAAGGGGGTGAAGCACTGACCTATTTGCTAATTATTTTCAGAAAGAATAAATGAGCATCAACTGTATTAAAACTAAAATCACTCAATAGGCCAACTCACTCAGCTCCTTCAAATTTTGTCATGTAGCTACTCAGCCCTGTGGACCCACCAGGATGCAGTTCTATTCAAAAACCAATCATCCTATGAGTTTTTATGGTCATTAACACCAATTGGAAACACATACTTTAAAATGTGTCACTATCTCTAGCTTCATGGCACAGATTTGGAGGCTTCCTATAAGTACTAATTCCACAGAATGAACAGATTCAAAGTTCGCTTTTTAGAAAAAAACTCTGGTCCTGTCCACATGCACCCCTGCACCTCAGGAGAAAGGAAATGACCTGCCTGGATGGTCTTACTGGCTCCTACATTTTTATAACAAATAATTTTTGACCTACATTCATTCCTGCTATCTGAAGAATGTGAAAATTTCTTTAGTTCACAACGCACGATTGTTACCTTAAACCACAGAATTCAACTCTGACTTCACTGCATTTCAGCAGTTGCTAAAACTTGCTTGAGACAGATGATGGTGAGGGGTATAAAATAAGGACAATGTAATTAACCATTCTTTTAGAGCAAGGTTCCCAACCTTGGCACTACTGACACTGTATAAGTCTGTTGGTGGGGGGAGGCAGGTCTTCTGTCCATTATAAGACGTTTAGCAGCATCTCTGGCCTCTATGTACTAGATGCCAGTCATGCCTCTCCCAGAAGGCACAACCAGAAATGTCTCCAGACATTGCCAAATAACTCCCAGTTGAGAACCACTGCTCTAGGTTCTTTAAACTCTATTCCTGTAACATGTTATATTTCCTGACTGTAGTGCAAAGAGCATTGAACTTGGAGTCATCAGAACAAGTGATAATCCTTAGTCTGCCACTTCATCTATGGGAACCTGGGCCTGATAGCTAATGTCTCTGTGCCTTGATTTCCTTGTCTGTAAAATGCATCTGCTGGGAATTCCTTGGTGGTCCAGTGGTTAGGACTCCTTGCTTTTACTTCCAAGGGCCTGGGTTCAATCCCTTCTCAGGGAACTAAGCACATGATTATTAATCAACTATACTCCAATTTTCAACAAAAAAAATAATGAAAAATTAAACCCTAGAAAAATGCATTTGCTAAAACCTCCTTTACAAAGCCATTTTGAAGACTTCATCAAATACTTCACATGAAGTACCAGTTATACACAAATGCTCAATAAATGGTTATTGCTTAATATGATCATTACTCCCATATATGATAATGATTTCATTGACTTACAACTAAATATTATGTACATAGTTTTTTTTTAATTGGAGGCTAATTACTTTACAATATTGTAGTGGTTTTGCCATGCATTGACATGAATCAGCCATGGGTGTACATGTGTTCCTCATCCTGAACCCTCTTGCCACCTCCCTCCCCATCCCATCCTTCTGGGTCATCCCAGTGCACCAGCTCCAAGCATCCTGTCCCATGCATCAAACCTGGACTGGCGATCTGTTTCACATATGATAATATACATGTTTCAATGCTATTCTCTCATATCATCCCACCCTCACCTTCTCCCACAGAGTCCAAAAGACTGTTCTATACATCTGTGTCTCTTTTGCTATCTAGCATATAGGGTTATCGTTACCATCTTTCTAAATTCCATATATATGCATTAGTATACTGTATTGGTGTTTTTCTTTCTGACTTACTTCACTCTGTATAATAAGCTCCAGTTTCATCCACCTCATTAGAACTGATTCAAATGTATTGTTTTTCATGGCTGAGTAATATTCCATTGTGTATATGTACCACAGCTTTCTTATCCATTCATCTGCTGAGGGACATCTAGGTTGCTTCTATGTCCTGGCTATTATAAACAGTGCTGCGATGAACAATGGGGTACACGTGTCTCTTTCAATTCTGGTTTCTTCAGTGTGTATGCCCAGCAGTGGGATTGCTGGGTCATATGGCAGTTCTATTTCCAGTTTTTTAAGGAATCTCTACACTGTTCTCCATAGTGGCTGTTCTAATTTGCATTCCCACCAACAGTGTAAGAGGGTTGCCTTTTCTCCACACCCTCTCCAGCATTTATTGTTTGTAGACTTTTGGATAGCAGCCATTCTGACCGGCATGAGATGGTACCTCATTGTGGTTTTGATTTGCATTTCTCTGATAATGAGTGATGTTGAACATCTTTTCATGTGTTTGTTAGCCATCTGTATGTCTTCACTGGAGAAATGTACATAGTCTTTGTATAGGATTGATATAGGAAATGCATATATAAAGAATGCTGCTATATCTTCTATAAACTATAGTCAGACATTGTCCACTATATCAATTTCTTCTAAAATTAAGGGACAGGAAAAGAAATTCTATCCAGTGGGTATCCTTCCTTTATTGAAAAATGAGAATGACATGCTCTGGTATACTTACTCTGTCTTGGCTTCTCAAAAGCTTCAAGGAAAATATAATGTTTAATTGCAGTGAGTTAGATGCCAGGGATCTCTATTTTGCTTTTCCTAATTGGTTTTGGCTCTATCTTTTAAAATTTTGATAATCATTTAGAGATCTCTTCAAGAAAATTAGAGATACCAAGGGAACATTTCATGCAAAGATGGGCTCGATAAAGGACAGAAATGGTATGGACCTAACAGAACCAGAAGATATGAAGAAGAGGTGGCAAGAATACACAGAAGAACTGTACAAAAAAGATCTTCACAACCCAGATAATCACGATGGTGGGATCACTCATCCAGAGCCAGACATCCTGGAATGTGAAGTCAAGTGGGCCTTAGAAAGCATCACTATGAACAAAGCTAGTGGAGGTGATGGAATTCCAGTTGAGCTATTTCAAATCCTGAAAGATGATGTTGTGAAAGTGCTGCACTCAATATGCCAGCAAATTTAGAAAACTCAGCAGTGGCCACAGGACTGGAAAAGGTCAGTGTTCATTCTAATCCCAACGAAAGGCAATGCCAAAGAATGCTCAAACTACCACACACAATTGCACACATCTCACACGCTAGTAAAGTAATGCTCAAAATTCTCCAAGCTAGGCTTCAGCAATACGTGAACCATGAACTTCCTGATGTTCAAGCTGGTTTTAGAAAAGGCAGAGGAACCAGAGATCAAATTGCCAACATCCACTGGATCATGGAAAAAGCAAGAGAGTTCCAGAAAAACATCTATTTTTGCTTTATTGACTATGCCAAAGCCTTTGACTGTGTGGATCACAATAAACTGTGGAAAATTCTGAAAGAGATGGGCATACCAGACCACCTGACCTGCCTCTTGAGAAATCTGTATGCAGGTCAGGAAGCAACAGTTAGAACTGGACATGGAACAACAGACTGGTTCCAAATAGGAAAAGGAGTACGTCAAGGCTGTATATTGTCACCCTGCTTATTTAACTTATATGCAGAGTACATCATGAGAAACGCTGGACTGGAAGAAACACAAGCTGGAATCAAGATTGCCAGGAGAAATATCAATAAACTCAGATATTCAGATGACACCACCCTTATGGCAGAAAGTGAAGAGGAACTAAAAAGCCTCTTGATGAAAGTGAAAGAGGAGAGTAAAAAGTTGGCTTAAAGCTCAACATTCAGAAAACAAAGATCATGGCATCTGGTCCCATCACTTCATGGGAAATAGATGGGGAAACAGTGGAAACAATGTCAGACTTTATTTTTTGGGGCTCCAAAATCACTGCAGATGGTGACTGCATCCATGAAATTAAAAGACTCTTACTCCTTGGAAGGAAAGTTATGACCAACCTAGATAGCATATTCAAAAGCAGAGACATTACTTTGCCAACAAAGGTCCGTCTAGTCAAGGCTATGGTTTTTCCTGTGGTCATGTATGGATGTGAGAGTTGGACTGTGAAGAAGGCTGAGCACTGAAGAATTGATGCTTTTGAACTGTGGTGTTGGAGAAGACTCTTGAGAGTCCCTTGGACTGCAAGGAGATCCAACCAGTCCATTCTGAAGGAGGTCTGCCCTGGGATTTCTTTGGAAGGAATGATGCTAAAGCTGAAATTCCAGTACTTTGGCCACCTCATGTGAAGAGTTGACTCACTGGAAAAGACTCTGATGCTGGGAGGGATTGGGGGCAGGAGGAGAAGGGGACAACAGAGGATGAGATGGCTGGATGGCATCACTGACTCGATGGACGTGAGTCTGAGTGAACTCGGAGTTGGTGATGGACAGGGAGGCTTGGTGTGCTGCGATTCACGGGGTCGCAATGAGTCGGACACAACTGAGCGACTGAACTGAACTGAACTGAAGTATTATAAACCACATTGGAGCTTTTGGCTTTTTATAGGAAGAAGAGAAATAACAAAATAGTGAAGAATTGGCTACTTGGACTTAAGGGACTGGTAATTTGAGAATGAGAAGTCATATGTTCTCTAAAGAAAAAGCAAAGTGTATTAACCCCCTCCCCCAAACCTTAAAATAGTTAACTTGTATAAAGAACAGTTTGTCCATCTGACAAACTAAGTGCCACTTACTCTCATCCTGTAAGGACATTTAGTGGCTTAATGAATGGATTTGTGTAAGGCAGTTTAAGATGCAGTAAGTAAGATGCTGCAAATTGTAAAACAGCCTGGTAAATGGCCACTCACCCAAAACAATTTATGCCAGGCATAAAAAAATACTGATTTCACTTGCTTTACTACCTGTGTACCTCTTGGGAGATGAAAGACTTATAAAGCAACTTTTGTGGGACAATAAATTAGGGTCCTTTTTGCAATGGTATTGTAAATACAGATGTTTCTATTACTTGTTCTGGTGAGTAACAGAGGAACAAGCTTGAAAAAATTTGGAATAAGATTCTGTACATAAGACTCAGAGAATACTTGATGAATGAACATTACTAACATTCTGACCCATATTTACACTTCAAAATATTAGAAATCTTTCCAAAGAACAGAAAAATCTGAAAGGAGAGAATATCTTTCTAGTAGGTAACACCACATACCCAGGAAATAGCTTCTGAGAATAAGAATGGACTAAAAGTCAAAAGAGTAGGGTAACTATATTAAGAAACATAAGATCCTAGAGTGGTTCTTTGGAGAAGGCAATGGCACCCCACTCCAGTACTCTTGCCTGGAAAATCCCATGGATGGAGGAGCCTGGAAGGCTGCAGTCCATGGGGTCGCTAAGAGTCGGACACGACTGAGCGACTTCACTTTCACTTTTCACTTTCATGCATTGGAGAAGGAAATGGCAACCCACTCCAGTGTTCTTGCCTGGAGAATCCCAGGGATGGGGAAGCCTGGTGAGCTGCCGTCTATGGGGTCGCACAGAGTCAGACACGACTGAAGCGACTTAGCAGCAGCAGCAGCAGCAGCAGCATAGTGGTTCTTGGATCACCTGTATCACAATCACCTTGGGAACCTGTGAAAACTGGAGATTCTCTAGGGATGGCACTAGAGCCTGCATTTAACAAGCCTCCCAGGTGATTCTAATGCACAAAAAAGGCCAGAAATTGCCGGTATAAAGGAATGTTTAATGCTAGTTTTCAATGGAAAAATGCTGAGTTTTTTTTAAACTTTTTTCATCCATTCCTTCAATAGACATGTACCAGCATTTGTTATAGACAAGGCACCATACCAGGTGCTGCAAAACCCCAGGACAATTCAGGTGGAAAAGGAAAGCACTCTGTATGGTTTAGGAGCCAATGCTCATTTTCTTTCCCACTCTGCTTCAGAGCCATGTTCATTTCCTGCTTTATTTTCTTTGAGCTACAGCCCCATGCCCTGCTTGATATTGCTCAAAAGCACTGCAGGAATGGGTATCAGACAGCAGTACAGAAAACTGGCATGAGGAAAGACAGTGTTGCAGCAAGGGCAATGTCCCACTGCTGGCTTTCCTTGCTCTGAGATGATAGCAAGACAACAAACATAGCAGGAAGGAAATTCATCCAGAAAAAATTCTGAACTGTCTTGGCTTGTTAATCTGGGACTCTGACATAAACCTTGGGTATACCTACAGGTTACAGATGACGTTCTGGAAAAAAAAAATACTACAGAAATAAATCACTAGATTACTCAGTGCAGAAGATTATGGGGCAATATGCTATATATCTTCCGTTACACTTCCTGATCTACTCCTCACCCTTCTGAACCTTAATTTGTGCTAGGAGAAACCCCGTTGCCTTCTGGCTTTCTTTTGGTTTACCTCAGGTAGACAGATGAGAGAGAGAAAAGGAAGCCGGCACGTAAGCCCTGGAGAATGCCAAAAAGCAGGCTCTAAGAAGAATCCTTGGGTGGGTAGAAAGTGAACAGAAGAAGAAAAAAAAAGGATGGGAAAAGAAATTCTCAAAGTTGGCCTGAAATTGGATTGGCATTTAAAGAAATGAGAACTTGATAATAAAATTAAGACTGATAATCAGATTCAGAATTTTCTGGCCAGGATATTTCCCATGCATGTAAGTGGATCCTCAAGAAACCACATACAGTGAAACACCTTTCAAACATCACTGTGAGCTATGTGAACACAGTTTGTGTGGTTTTATCATCTGATGTTAATTACTACTCTCTTAACACTTTCCATACATTTTACATTTAAAGTAGTTAGCCCCCCTCAAAAAGCATAGCACACAAGATTCCCTGTGTCTTTCCAGGTATTGTGCTTTGTCTAAATTCAACTGATCCCATAAATTCCAAGACCTTTGTAGTTTTCCAAAGCTCTCAGGATTCCAAAAACAGAACCTGGCAAAAATGCTTGTGTCCCTGAGCTTTCCTCTTTAACCAAGGTGATCCCTGATTGAAAGAAAAAAAAAAAAAAGCACTATCTTTGATCTCAGGGAACATCAGGAGATTTTTCCACTGAGAGCCTATTAATTCCACATTGTACCTTTTGTGTGTGCATGTGTGTAAATAAAAACATATAATTAATCAAAATCAGAAGTTCTAGTGAGTCCAAAAGCTGCTAAAGAAATACATGTGTCCCAAAAGCTAAATGTTTGAACATAAGTTTTCATCTCATCAGTTTGCCTTGTGCATTGGATATTCAGGTCTGACCTAAGATGGTGAGGGTTCCCAAGAGTCTTAGCCTTCCGCCATGGTATGAAAATCAGGTTCATGCTACAAGTTTAACCCGGTCGTAGAATTTCCAGGTACCCAGAGCTAGCCCAAGGGGCCTGTGAGGATAGGTAACTCACTGTTTTTATCAGAAGTCTGAAAAAAGGGGTTTGTAATAACAGTTCTGAAGCAGAAAAGAAAGCAAATTTCTGCTGCAGTTACTCTAATCAGTGTACAAAAAGAGGGCTTTTATCCTTCCTAATAAATCAGTTGAATAATTTCGATTTCCTCACCTTTTGATTTATTCTGTGGGCCAAGAAAATATTCAAAATGGATCCTTCCCAATCCCTCAAAAAATTCCAAACAATGCTATGACTGTTAATACTGGGCTCTCCATTTTCACATAATTAACAATTATCACTTAAGGTCACAAGTGGTTCCAGACCAATACAGATAAGCCTAGCATGTTAGCAGGCATTACTGCAGCATCGTGAATTAAATTAGATCTGAATTAAAGTTGTTTCTACAACAAACTAGTTTATTCCTCAAATCCTACCCTTCTGGTGATATAAATTTATGGGATTAGAGCCAGCAAAATAATAGAATTTTCAGATCTTGTCTACTGCAGCTCTAACATACCCTGCTTGCTTCTCTATTTCATTTCTATTAACAATCACACACAGAGTTCAATTTTAGCTACAGAATAACCTCTGGACCATTTAAGAGGACAATTGCATCAAACAGTAATAAAGGCATCATCTGAATGGTCAGTACCAGTTTTTCTGCACAAATTCTCTGCTTAGAGGACTCCCTAAACCCCTTATCTTGCCTGCCTGGGGCACCTTGGTGACCACTGCACCAGATGGAATCTTCATTCCTGAAATCTTCCTGCCCTGGAATCTTCCAGGCAGTATTCAGTTCTGTATCCACATACATTGTGTCTCCGTGAATAACTGGTTATGAGCAACCATTCACACAAATCTCAACTTTGAATGCTTCACTTGAAATACCTATTTTAAGATTTATTGTATTAGCAAGTATATTATCTTTCCCTCTCTCATCTATAAAGTTTTTTAAAGATAAGAAATTAGTTTATCTGTCATTAAACTAGCCTTAAAATGATTTCAAATTTGCCAAAATAACAGCCATCAACCATCTTAAAATTCAGTAGAAGATACACAGGAGAAAATTTTAATATTAGATTTCTAAATCATCAAATCAATTTTATTTTAATATGACCACAATTTAAATTTAATTATTTCTGTATACAGTTACATAAACATGATAAAATGCCAACAGTGATTTTGGGTGGCAGAATTACCAGTGATTTTTATTTAGTTTTTTTTTAATGCTTTTATGAATTTTCCTAATTTCCTACAATAAGCAGATAAGCATTTTCACTTTAAAATCTGAAAAGGCATCATTTAAAAATATTTTCATGCTTTTTGTATTAAATTGAGCTTAATTGTAGAAATAGGCAAGCAAACCAACATACCTTTTGATTAAATGGGCTCGGCTGTTCACGTAGTTGGAGTCAAAGGAATAATTTTCAGTCTGCAATGGGGAAAGAAAAGATTAAAAATGTTATGGAGGTGATTCATGGAGAGTCAAACTGTCCTACTTAGGAGGAATTTTTCTACTGAGCAAGAGGCAATGAATGAATCAGAAACTATAGCCATAGTAGGGCAACACCCTGATGAAGACCTGCCACCTCCCTGGGGCCCTGGGGGCTCTGTGGAGGCAGGCCCGTGAACAGAGGAAGATGACACAAACATCCCCTAGAATACACCTGACTACTGACCATGCAACCACTTAGGGAAGATACAGCATGACCCAAACTCTTTACAGAAACTAATTGCTTCCCATTCCCCAGTGGACACAATTCTGTGCCCATCAAATTGACTGGAAGTTCAAAGGTATTTTTATTAGTAGTAGGTAATTAACACATTAAAATATTTATTCCACAGATATATAAATGCAGGCAAGGTAATCCTCCACTGTGGATTTAAACTCTGCACTTCCCTTTGTTTTAAGACATTTTGCTCAGCACTGGTTATATAGGGAGGCCTTCATTTTATCACAGATATAGAGGCAAACAAGTATTACACCTAAAACAGGGTGAAAAGCAGTCCACAGTGGGTGCCAAAGCCTTTCATGTGAAACATGCAGTTTGCAAGTAAACCCTTGTCTCAGCTCCCATCATTAAAACACCACTGTCTAATGTGGTTACAGTAGACTGCCTGAGCAACAGCTTTACAAAAGCAAATGCAGAATACCTGCCAGATAAAAGAGTTGGGAAAACAGCTGATAAGCATCCAGAGGTTGGGGGCAGATTGCAGGGGGGTCAGCCTTAGGAGGGTGAAACACAGGGAAAAGTCAACACTGAAGTAACTGGAGGTCCTAAAAAAGTGGATCTTATGTCCAAAACTAAAGTACTACTCTGAAAAGTGCCCATCTCCTCTGCCCCCCTGCCAGTCTACCAGAAATTCTCACCATTCTCACCATTCCTTAGGGCCTTCCGAAATCACTTCAACTGAAAGTGCCTGTGAAAGGAAACACAATAGCTGTCGAGCTAACAACAGCAGATTCCTTTCAGATGACTACATGTCACACATGAACTATGCTAGGCTCTTAAACACAGCTTTAGGTTTCAGGGAGCTCAGACTCCTTGAAAACAGGAAAACAGGACAGGTGATAGCAGTTCTACCACATGAGTACCAAATAGCCAACAGTCTGGATAGGGACCCTAAGTATCTAGAGTAGGTGGGGATGGGGGTGGCAAGTAGGTGAGAGAAAGAGAATGTAAAGAGAAGAAAACTAAATCCCCATCACTCTCCTGTACTTACTGGTGCACGCCCATGTTCTCCCCATGCCCCTTATTTGAAAATGAGCTGTGTAATTATATCTGGTAAAGAACTTGCCTGCCAATGTAGGAAACAGAAGAGACACAGGTTCAATCCCTGGGTTGGGAAGATTCTCCCAGAGGAGGGCATGGCAACCCACTACAGTATTCTTGCCTGGAGAATCCCATGGACAGAGGACCCTGGCAGGTTACAGTCCATGGGGTTGGAAGAGTCAGACATGACTGAAGCGACTGAGCACGCACACATGCAAGCACACTGGCTTTTTCTAAAGGATAAAATCCCCTTTAATGAAAATCACAAGTAAGTTTTGGTGTTGTTGGAAGGAATGGATTGGGAGAGTTAAAATCAAAAGGGTTAGTTCATTTCTAATTGTTTCATAAGAAAATGGAGGCTGAAATTGTTGCAAACATAACTACAAGAGGAGGAAGCAAACTTGAAGCTGCATTGGGAATACAGTGCTGGAAGAGCTTATCCATCAGTGAGTCAACCAACAAGCACTTCTTGAATTAATTTCTACACCAATATAAAAGGCAAAAATAGTGTTGGGTAAATGTGTTCTTCTATGATATTCAGTACAATATATAATTTAATAAGTGGAAGTCTGCTAAGTGCTTCCCAGGTAGTGCTGGTGGTAAAGAATCTGACTGCCAATGCAGGTAGATGTAAGAGATGCAGGTTCGATCCCTGGGTTGGGAAGATCCCCTGAAGGCGGGCATGACAACCCATTCCAGTATTCTTGCCTGGAGAATCCCATGGACAGAGGAGCCTGGTGGGCTACAGTCCATAGGGTTGCAGAGTCAGACTCAACTAAAGCGATTTAGTACACGAAGCATGCTAACTGCCCCCGACACACCCACACAAAAGGATTCTGCCCAAATAAAACAGGGAAATGATTAAGCACTGAGTTTAATTATTAGTTTGTGCAACCTAGGGCAAATTACTTAATTTCTCACTTTCCTCCTCCATAAAATAGCCATGAATCCATGTGTGCTAATTTGCTTCAGTCATGTCCAACTCTTTGTGACCCTATGGACTGTAGCCTGCCAGGCTCCTCTGTCCAGGGAATTCTCCAGGTAAGAATACTAGAGTGGGTTGCCATGCCCTCCCCCAGGGGATATTCCCGATCCAGGGATCAAACCCATGTCTTATGTCTCCTGCATCAACAGGCGGGTTCTTTACCACTAGCACCACCTGGGGAGCCCTAAAATAGGCATAACAGAAAACAAATCCTAAGAGGAATTTCAAGTGCATTTGTCATAACTCATGGTAGGAATGGTGGAAATCCTTATCCTCTGCTTTCTACAGAATATGGATTCCCAAGTAGGATCTGGGATTTGCCCCATTTGGGCAATAAAAGAGTACCATGCAGCACACATTCCATCGCAGCCTCCAAACTTCCTAAATCAGTTTTTCCAAGGAAGTTAACAGAGACACAGGTGTAAAAGAAAGGAAGATACTAGCTTTGCACAGAAAGCATGAGCAACATTCCAAGATATTGCCACATTAAGTCAGTTTTCAGGTAGAATATTTTATACCGCTTTGCATATATGTGTGCACTGTGCATCAAATTCGGAGCCCTGTGGAGATATGACAGAACTCTGGGCAAATAAGCTAAATCATACAAATTTATCCCTCGTGACTGTATTACTTCTTGGTCCTAATGGAGTACTATATCTCACCTTGAGGATTCCCACTCACAGGCACTGAGTTATAGGAGAACACAGGTCTAGAAGATTTACTTATGGAAACTTAGCAATTCTCTTTCCCTTGCTGTGGTATACAGGTGGGTTAACCTGGACAGATATTCCAGGCATGATCTGCCACTGTAGGGTAGGAAAGTGTCATTGAAGCTTATCACCTTGCTCTCTTTCTCTTTTTACTCTAAAAGGGTAAACTCCCCACCCCCGCCACCCATTTTCGTCTGTCCTGACCTTCAAATGTAAATATTGTATTCCCCAAACCAGCACAAACCATAATAGACAGATGGCCCATGCTACATCCTCATGCAATTAGCAGCACTAGTCATGAGACAGGTTCCTAGAACCGATTTTCCCATAGCGGATGGAGCTATGCTGAGTCATCCATTGCCTTTTGCCTCTGTAATCAGTCTCAGGTCTTTTTGTGAGGCAGCTTGGTGAGAACTATGGAAACAACCTATGCAACAGAATTATTCTATTAATAATTGGAGAGGATATACTATTCTGGCCTCATTAGGACTACAGTCCAAACAACTGAGCCAACTGGCCATAGATGGCCTATGATGAGTCAGGGTAAACTAACATCAAGTATTCTTGCTTGTACTGATTCAAAGTGTGTGTTCAAATCCAAATGCACTGAAAGAGTACATTTTTTTTCCACACTTCAGGTAGAGCAAAGAATGAGACTCAGACCACCCCGAAGAAGGAAATAATTTCTCTTAATGAATAGTTTGCAAGTCTTAAGCCAGTGGTTCTTAGCCCTAACTGCACATTAGAGTCAACTAGGGAATTTTTTTTTAATACTGTTGAGAAGATCCCACTCCAAGAGATTCTGAGGTAATTGGTCTGGAGTGGGGCCCAGGCATTAGTACTTTTTTAAAAGCTTCCTAGGTAATTCTAACAGACATCCAGAGTGGAGAACTGTCTTGGGCGAAAGACCAGACACTGGCTTTGACCCGATGTGCTGTGTTTTCTAAGGCAAGCCTAGAAGATGGCATATCTTTTGCCAGATTATCTACCAAGGTCATCTCAACAAAGACTAAAAAATGACAAAAGAAATACACGTTTTAGGAAATAATAAAACAGCTTTTCTTTTTTGCATGAATGTATTGGCTCCCAGTTAGCCTTATTTAATCAAAATTTGCTTGACATTATTCCAATCCCCTCTCTAAGTATTCTAAATGGGAAATAACATGAAACATTTGAGAGGGGAAATTTTATCTAAATGTCACATTAATTTCACTAGGAAATGTCCGCATCTCCAATGAGACAGCCAAGTTAACACAGGAACACAGCAAAGAGAGAATAACATTTGTTTCTGAAAAATTTAAATTTTGACATCAAAAAAATGGGTCTAGAGCAAACTTTTATTATATAGTATTTTTATGATAATAATTATATTCCCAGTCTCAACAGTAAGTGTCACTTTCCTATCATTTAACATATTCCTCCCAAACCCTTTCTCTAATTAGAATTCTTTATCCTAGGATTCACTGAGAACAGACTTCTCACTTTGTTTAGGTTTAATCAAATCTGAATTTTCTGAAAACAAAGAATTAATACTTGTGGATAGTAGAGTTTTTTGGATAGCTTAGAGCTTTCTTCTCTAAGGACTAAAACTTTGGTTTAAAATCCTACACATCATGCCTTGTTTGTTTGTTTTTTTTTTTAATTGGAGGGTAATTGCTTTATAATATTGTGCTGGTTTCTGGCATACATCAACACGAATCAGCCACAGGTATACATATGTCCCCTGTCTCTTGAACCTCCCTCCCATCTCCCACCATATCCCACCCCCCACCAGGTTGTCACAGAGCACTAGATTAAGCTCCCTGTGTCACACAGCAAATTCCCACTATCTGTTTTACATATGGTAATGTATATGTTTCCTCACTTCTCTCTCAATTCATCCCACCCTCTCCTTCCCCCACCATGTTCACAAGTCTGATCTCTATGTCTGCATCTCTATTGCTGCCCTGCAAATAGGTTCATCAGTACCGTCTTTCTAGATTCCATACACATGCATTAATATACAATATTTGTCTTTCTCTCTCTGACTTACTTCACTCTGTACAATAGGCTCTAGGTTCATCTATCTCATTAGGACTGACTCAAATGTGTTCTTTTTAACAGCTGAGTAATATTCCATCATATATATGTACCACAATTTCTGTATCAATTCATCTGTCAATGGACATCTAGGCTGCTTCCATGTTCTAGCTATTTAAAAAATGTTGCAACAAATTGCCTTGTTTTTGAACATTATTACAGTTTCTTAATGGTTCCTCTGAAGTGCCTTTCTAAACATAAATCACTGTACCATGCAGGTTTGCCTGTACACTCATTGACTTCAAAAAACACTGTGTCTTTTGAGTTCTTACCTTTAATTTTTAACATATGTCTCCCACCAACTTGCCATAAAACACTCAATATTGTTACTACTCAGTGCTATTAGTACACCAAAGCAGCTCCTCTTCCATTTCAAGTTTGATAATTCTCTCCTGTGTTCTTGGAAACTATATATTTATTAGAATAGTCTAGAAAATGAGACTTAAGTTCTGGATAGAGAGATGAGATGTTTTTTTAAGAGGGAAATGGCATGATCTTTACTGCAAGGACTTTTCTATAATGTTTTAGGGTTTGCTGTTGTTTAGGTTGTTTTTTTTTTTTCCCCCTGCACAGGAGCCTTCTTTGCTATTTTCAATTCTCATCTTCTTTCTGGATGTGGGAGTTTTCTAGAGAGACTTTGGGGTGGGTGGTATGTTATTATGTTAATGAGTCTGGCATATCACAAGTCAAATACTTCCAGTTTGTCAGGCCCCCAAGGTACCAGAATGCCCTACTTTCATTGTCATTTTGCATTACTTTCACAGTTCACTGAGTTGTGCCCTAGTCTCTGGAAGAGTGACTGTGACTCTCAGTCACCAGTCTTTATCATCAGTACAGACTTCAACCCTAAGGAGAAAGAAGCCCAATAAATGCAGATATCCAGGACTAGAATCTTTGCCCAGAGGCACAAATCCTCAGGTCACACTATAACGTTAAAAAAGGTTACAGATGCTGAGATGAAAACCTTAAGGTTTTCATTTGAAAATGAACAGCCATTTTAAATTATACTTTAAAAGTCCCATCAAACTGAAAAACATTATAGCTGCAATTTGCTAACTAATTTCTTTTTAATTTTTCACTCAGTCATTTTATCAATACAAACAGGAAAACTAGAATCCCAAATCAGATGCACAGCAAAATGATTTTTAAATGCTGGTTCTTTTTTTAACTGCTGATGTCTAATAATGATAATTGTACCTATTGATCATATGATAAGACTCATAACCTTTTTCTGAAAGTAACTGCTGCTTTAGATGTTCAAATGGCATCTTTTCACAAAGGCATTTTTTTAAGGAAATGAATTGACAAATGGCCTTTCCCTCCTTACTATCTTCAGCACATAAAAATGAAAATGTAAATTCTATATAAAAATAAAGCTAACATGCCTGCAGCTAAAATGTATATTCAAAGACTCATTCATCCAGACAGCAGAAGCTGAATGAGAAAGTAGTGAAGACAGAATAAAAGGCACCATCCACAGAGCTGCCATCACCAGAATTATCCTGAACTGGAAAACAAGCTAAGTAACCTTCCACTGGCCATGCCTATGTACACATTAGTGCTAATTCTCATGTACAGACACACACAGTCTGACTACAGTAAGCAATGCGATGTAGGGGAGGGGGTGAACTGAACTCTCTCCTCGTGTCTGTCACTGACTCATTGGTGGCCTTGAATAAAGCACTCAATCCCTCTGGAAGTGTTAATTTATCTATCTAGGAAATAAAGAGAACAACCCAAATGATGCCAATGTTCCCTTCAAGCCCCGGCTCTTGTTCAGTCATTCGTTTTTTCATTCATTCCTACATGCAATAAACATGCACTAAACCCTGAGAACGAAAAAAAAAAAAAAAAAGATATACGCTAGACCAGCAAGGAGATAACAAACTGATCAACTCTGTGCTAGGGGTGGTTATACTTGTGCACAGGCTATGGAGTGGACCTTTGAGAACTGTACCACAACTCAATGTAACTAAAGTCTGTCGCTAAGTGGTGTCCAACTCTTTTGCGACCCCATGGACTGCAGCTCACAAGGTCCATAGGATTTCCCAGGCAAGAATACTGGATTGGGTTGCCATTTCCTTCTCCACTATGGAATTAATTAGCACACTAATGGCTTGATGATAGTAGGTGATACACATAGGAGAATTTGGCCTTTATATTTGCTACACATACAAACCCATGTCACAAATACAGGGAACCTCCCTCTCCTATCAAATGAGTTATAAAACTTATAAAATTCTTACAAATAGCATGCCCCTTTGGCTTCACTTCCACAGCCTTCATCAACTTGTGCCACTACTTCATCTCCATCTGCCTTTTGCCCATTCTGCAAATGCTATGTGCATAACCTTTCTTGCCCACTATTTTCATCACAACATTTCTCTTTTCAAGGCTTCAAAGAAACCTTTCAATGGTTCCCTGATGCACTTAGCATTAGTGATTTAGTTGCTAAGTCGTGTCCAACTCTTGCGACCCCATGGACTGTAGCCTGCCAGGCTCCTCTGTCCGTGGGATTTTCCATGCAAGAATACTGGAGTGTATTGCCATTTCCCTTCTCCAGGGGATCTTCCCAACCTAGGAATCAAACCCAGGTCTCCTGCATTGCAGGCAGATTCTTTACCAACTGAGCTAACTTGAAATTAAATCTTTAGCTGAGCAGTCATCCAATACCAAGTCCTCTACTTCCCTCATATCTCAACCCTCATTTCTAATATGCCTACATCTCTGATCATCCCACACAGCTTAACATGTTCTCAGCACTTAGTGTACAGACTATGTGATGTACTTATGCTTTTCCTCAGGTTCTATGATTATTTCATGTGTAGTATGTCAGTATATCCTCCGACTAGACTGGAAGCTTTCTTTTGAAGTCTCAGTGCCACAATGCTGGACACTTAGCAAGTGCTCATGTAATGAATCCATCAATGAAAGACCAGAGAAGGGGTGGAAGGGGTTAAGAATAAAGCTTCTTATTACTGTTAAAGCAGATGACCAAATCTGTAAGGCCAAGGTGGTCTGTTTCTTCAGAAAGCATCCCTTCTGCCCACTGTCTTCTGTAGTTACAGTTTGTTCTCTGTCCTTATTCCCAACAATGACCTTATAAATACACAGTAGTCTAGATATAACTGCCAAGGATAAGATGCTATGGTTAGGTGATTCCTGCCCATCATCCATCAGTCCTGCCGTATCTCTGGGAATGGCAGTAATGACACATGATAGTGTATCCAAAACAGGGTAGATAAAATTTCTGTGAAAAGATAAAGCTTTGCCTTATCTGTAGAACTCTGAGCCACAGACTGACAGTGTGACAGCTACTTTTCATCATGTTAAAGAAGACTCTAGGATTCCAATGGCTTGCAGACAGGGCTATCAGTAGGAAACATAGGCCATTTAGTTAACATCCAAGTCAAGTTGAAAGAGTTCCCCTCTTGGTGGCCTTTTATCATCACTGTTAAAATTTCACTGGCACCATCGATATAGACAGACTACCTAGAGCTGACAAAGGCAGCTTAGAGAAAGCCCTTTTCTCTACCCTCATCTTTTATTGGGTCAAAGTTGTGACTTTAGAAGAGCAACCCAGTACATATTTTACTACAAAGGCCTCCTTGAGAAACCTAGGAACTTTCTGTAGGAATCCATGCAATTCAGAGGCAAAGAGCCTACTGAATGACCAGACTAAACACCATCCCATTATACAGATAAGAACAGTTTTCTGTTCTTCTCTGGGACCCTTTTCTAAGTCCTTTGTGGGGTACAGTGCCCTTGAAAATAATATCTGCTTACAAAAAGCTCTGAGGAACCAGTTAATGCTTATTCTACACAGGAATGCAAAAACAACAAGACTTTGGTGTGGATACAAGTAGTTTAAGACTAAATAAAATGACTAACCCAATCACATAAGTCATATCATCTCATCCCACATAAACAAAATTCAACCTGAGAAGTAAATAGCTATCAACCACATTCACCAGTAGAACAAAACCTGGAGGGTAATCATCAACCCCAAATATGTAAATACCACACATTAAAGCTATTTTGTAGGCTCAGAGTGCCTTTCATCCCCAAATATTAAAGTATTTTACAAGCAGGTGCCAACTGTTACTCCCCTACTTAAACAGCCAAGAAAACAACACAGAGGTTAAATGCTACAGCCACGTTAAATACTGACTCAGCTAGCTGCTGCTGCTGCTGGTGCTAAGTCGCTTCAGTCGTGTCTGACTCTGTGTGACCCCATAAATGGCAGCCCACCAGGCTCCCTCATCCCTGGGATTCTCCAGGCAAGAACACTGGGGTGGGTTGCATTTCTTTCTCCAATGCATGAAAGTGAAAAGTGAAAGTGAAGTCACTCAGTTGTGTCTGACTCTTCGCGATCCCATGGACTACAGCCTACCAGGCTCCTCCGTCCATGGGACTTTCCAGGCAAGAGTACTGGAGTGGGTTGCCATTTCCTTCTCCAGACTCAGCTAGAACAAGTCACAAAAACAAGAACAACAAGAAAAAACCCCAGAAACACTGTTCTTGGCATGACCTACTACTGAGATGGAAAGCAAACACAAGCTGGTAACAACAGAGAAGTGATTAGCCTGCTTTCTACCTATTTTTCTCTGAATGACTTTCTTTGCTACTTTTTGTGAATGGGTCAGGAGAGTATAGCATAGCAGAGAGACAAAAGAAAAATTTGGCACACACTACTGCAGGTAGTTCTCCAGACGGAGATGGCTCCAGGAACAAGCTACTTTCTTCCCTGCAACCTTGGTGACCATTTCAATTGTCCTTTAGAGATATTGACAACCATCTTTACAAGGTGACATAAGATGACTAGTGATGACTTTATGGGGTAGCTTCAATTTCAGAAGCTATGATTTGATAAAGTTGATCCAACTGACAATAAGAAACCAATTTAAGACCTTCCACAGCAATGGCCCAGGGAGCCACAGTAAGAGCTCTCCTGAATCCAGACTATCTTTGAGTCCTTCTGGCAACCCACTCCAGTATTCTTGCCAGGATAATTCCATGGACAGTAAAGCCTGGCAGGCTACAGTCCATGCAATCGCAAAGAGTCAGACATGACTGAGCAACTGAGCATGCACAGCTTAGAGAAGGTTCAGCACTCTGGTCCATTTCTGCTGAATTCTATTTAATTGGCCTCAATTCTCTACTACTTAGCAGCTACGGAGTCCTGACTGCCTGCAGAGTGCAATTTCTATTGAGCAAACCTTGTCAGCTGAAAAACTTTCAAAATATTTGGAGGGAAAGCTGCGGGTGACTCTGCCTGTGGGCCCAAACAACACCCCCAAATCCACTTCCAGACCCAATCTCATTATTTATATTATACATCACTTAAAGCCCAGTTGCCTCCACAAGCTTATTTAAGAGTGAAGGAAAAACAGCCTTTGGCATATCATTCTAAATTCATTTCCCTTGTACCGGCTTGTTGCTCAAGCCTGTAACATGTGATCATGCCGACAAAAAACAACCAAGTTCTACACCATCTTGAAAATAGTGAATGTGTTAGCTTCTGATATTGATGTTTTCTAATTAGATGAAACACAATAGATCATTTGCTTGTTTGTGGTCAATGAAATTTTCCATAGTTCTCTTTTGGTGTAGTTATTCTGATGACCATGGCAAACACAGTATATGGGAGGCATATAGGCAAGAATGTGCACACACGGCATCCATTTATATTTACTGTCACTAAAATGAAAACAGATTATTTCCGATCTTTTTAAGTACTAATTTCGAATTTAATGAGGCACAATAAACATTTCTCAAAATCAGACTCCATGGATGCTTACCATTGGCAACCCTCTAATTATGACCAGAGTTTAAATAAAGGGTGTTCAGTTCTGTTGAAATTATTAGTCACTGAAGGAAATCCATGGTAGCCTCCAGTTTCTAGTGACTTACACAAGCACTGCAGAAAATCTGTGTTGGAAGCAAGACAGAACTTACACTTCAGCATCACTTCATGACACATAAATGAGAAGCAATAGAAAGAGGATTTGGAGAAGGAAATGGCAACCCACTCCAGTATTCTTGCCTGGAGAATCCTGTGGACAGAGGAGCCTGATGGGCTGCTGTCCATAGGGTCACACAGAGTTGGACACGACTGAAGCAACTTAGCATCCATGCATGCATTGCAGAAGGAAATGGCAACCCACTCCAGTGTTCTTGCCTGGAGAATCCCAGCGACAGAGGAGCCTGGTGGGCTGCCGTCTATGAAGTCGCCCAGGGTCAGACACGACTGAAGCGACTTAGCAGCAGCAGCAGCAGCAGCAGCAGCAGCGAAAGAGGATTGATTCAAGGAAGTAATGGAAATGTTTACCTAGTCTTTCAAAACCCCTACCTATCCACCCAGATCCTAACAGACCTTCTCATTTTATGCTGGGAAGGGGGTGGTGAGGGCAGGCTGGAATTTGACCTGATTTTGTAAACAGATCCGACATAAGAGTGCCAGCAACCATGCACAGTAAAGCCATAACTACACCTTGAAAAGTGGCTAATATCAGCAGCTTGAAATTGTGAGAGTATTAGAATTCTGTAATGCAGTTATGCAGTGTAACAACAGAACAACAATTACTAGTATGCCTTTCATTTATACGAATCTTTCATCAAAAAGATTTCAGAATGTTTAAAAAGGGTTTCAGGAGAGAGCAAAAATGTACTCAACCTTAGAGCAACCATAAGACAGAGGAATATTCTTAGATGGCAAAAAAGACAGCCAAGGTGGAAACTGGGCCTGAAGGTGGTTACATTTTCTACAGAGCTTATGGTACAGAACTGAAGAATTTTGCTTTTCATCCATTCAGCGAGACTTCTAGGAGGTGCTTGATGAGTGCAATGGAGCAGGTGTCTCCTGTCAATATCATCCTGAAACAATTAGCTTTTGGAAATGGACACAATACAGAAGACTTTGCCCCATTTTTCTTTTTTTCCCCTCTTAACCAACATTAATTGGAGAAGGAAATGTCAACCCACTCCAGTGTTCTTGCCTGGAGAATCCCATGGACGGAGAAGCCTGGTAGGCTGCAGTCCATGGGGTCGCACAGAGTTGGACACAACTGAAGCGACTTAGCAGCAGCAGCAGCAACCAATATTAACTACTTAATCCCACTGCTACTATCATAAGCTAAATAAATATTATTAACCACATTAACAGCAGGACAAAACAGGTTAAAAGACTTGCCCTCTGCTAGAGAGGAGCAGTGTCACATCCAGAACTAGAATTCAAGATTTCTCATTGCAAGTCCCACACTCACAGGCCACACCTCATTAGGATTCTAGGAAAAGCAATGAAATAGAAGTAATTAGGACCGGATGACTGGCTGTACTATTTGGGAGAAAATATAAATACCCTAGCCTGCTTAAACATGACAGGTTCAAGGGTGGTGAACACAACTAGAGCAATTTCCTCTTGCAGGAAGATTAAGAAATAATTAGGGGGAACACCTCACCCTCCCTCTCCCATCAGACTCCCAGCAGCAAAAACCAGGAATAATTCCAAACTTAACTGTCAAAAAAAATAAGAAGAAAGTCAGAAACATAACATTACTGTACCTGGCAGTCCTACTCCTCAACCTATACAAGTAACTTCTACATTCCTTTCCCCATACAGTTTTTAGCATTCTCCCTCCCCAGCTTTATTCTTAGTTCTTTCTCCATTCACTTTTCTGTATACACACACCCTTCTCTCAAACAAACTAGCACCCTCACTCCTCATCCTAATCTGCCCAATACTTGTGTCTACTTGATAACAACAAAGATTTTGTTTGAGATTCAACCAGTACAAACAGGTGTGGGCAGTCATATCTCCATTCATAACATACACAGGGATACACACATATTACATATAATTTTTATGAGGGAAAAGTGTGTTTTTGCATCTCCATATTAAAAAATGCTTGTTCCTAGTAGACACAGATTCAGCTAGGGCCATAAGTCACCCTGATGATTGTTTCTTCAGATTGTTTTAAGCTTAGAAAAGATCACAGACTATTCAAAGAAAAGTCCTAGAAACCCTCCAAATACAGCCTTCAATGTAAATATAAAGTTCCTACTGGCTGTGTGATCTTGTAGAAATCACTGAACCTCTCTGACCATCAATTTCCTAATCTATAAAATAGAAATAGCACCTGTCCTGACTATCTTATAGAGTTGCTATTAAGATGAAATAAAATAATAAATGTGCAGATGCTTTCTAAAAGTGAACTGCTAGACAAAGGACAAGTCATCTGATTATCAGGTTATAAACTTGATTTCTCTTGAATTTTCATTTCTATTTCCAACAAAATTTCCAATGTGTAGTTTTTTTCATGTATAGTTTTTTTTTCTGAGGTTTCTTACAGGATATTTTATCTCATTCTCCCCCTATCTGTACTATCAGAAAAATAAATAATGCAGTGAACAGTCTTGCTTTGTGCATGCTCAGTCACTACAGTCCTGTCTGACTCTTTGCAACCCTATGGACTGTAGCCCTCCAGGCTCCTCTGTCCATGGAATTCTCCAGGCAAGAATACTGGAGTAAGTTGCCATGCCCTCCTCCAGAGGATCTTCCTAATCTAGGGATCGAACACCCATGTCTCTTACATCTCTTGCATTTGCTGGCAGGTTCTTTATCACTAGTATATATATAGAGACCCAACTTCTCTAATTGCTGATTCAACACCTTAACTGGAATGTATGTGTACCTCTGTGTGTGTGTGTGTGTGTGTAGACAGAGAGAGAGAATATTCAGATAAAGAGAGTTGAAATGACCTCACACCATCTGAAATTATGTGAAAGGCAAGATTTGAGACACTTTAAAAGCCTTTATAAACTAGTTTTTCTTCGCCCCATTTGCTTTCTCTGTTATGATTGAACTGTCACAGAATCTCTTTTAAAAAAAAGAATGAAAGAAAACCTCATCTCAGGGTTAAGTAAAGCACATTAGCATGCATAATTCAGAACCTTCAGCTGGAAATGAGCCATTTCTAGTGTAGTGTATGGATAGAAAAACATGGTTAAAGGGCTACAGCAGCTTGACCAGGGCCTTCTAAGATCCAAAGTAATGAGAAAGTTCAACTCAGAAACACCCTGAGCCTGACTGTGGGCTCATTTTACCATTCCTCAGAGCCATGCTGCCCAGTGGCATAGATATTATAACCAATAACACAGACATAGGTAGGTAATTATTTAAATTTAGCAAACATTGAGTTAAATTTTTAGTTCCTCAATCACAATAGCCATCTTTCAAGTGCTCAGGAGGCAAATGTTGCTAGTGGCTAGTATATTAAACAGTACAGATATAGAATATTTCCATCATCCCATAAAATTCTATTGGACAGGGTTGCCTTAGGAAGACTGTTGACCTGTGACTCAGGACTCTCCAGTCCTGAAATGTGATGTCCTTGGTGACCTAAGGAAATACAAAGACTAGACCTACCTCTATCACATCATTTAGCACATTGTATTACCTATGTGTCAGCCACACAAGGCTGGAAACTTAAGGGCTTCAGTGGCTGTCACCATTTCTGGCACAGAGCAGGTACTCTCCCACCGCTTGTTAGTTAGCATTAGCTAATGTTAGCTGATGGTAGACCCATCCATCAGATAGGAAGAGCTCATTTGCCTCTTTCATAGATGAAATGAAAGGATTCTTGCAAAGCTCTTTTAAGAAAGGCTATTGTGCTTCCTCTACTTGTATTTGTTTCAACATTTCTCAAGAATTTAGATTGTAGGGAGAACTGGCTTAAGTAAAAACTAGTCTTCTGTCTCCCCATCCCTGTAAACACATCTCTTTCATTTATCCAAAGAATCATTTGAGAACCTAAAATATTAGAATGCCATGTTTACTAATATGCCAGTATACACATACATCATATTGAACATGATATCATCTACACCTTTAAAAGGGGTTTTTAACCAGAATTGAAAGAGACACGTGCACCCCAATGTTCATCGCAGCACTGTTTATAACAGCCAGGACATGGAAGCAACCTAGATGTCCATCAGCAGATGAATGGATAAGAAAGCTGTGGTACATATACACAATGGAGTATTACTCAGCCATTAAAAAGAATACATTTGAATCAGTTCTAATGAGGTGGATGAAACTGGAGCCTATTATACAGAGTGAAGTAAGCCAGAAAGAAAAACACCAATACAGTATACTAATGCATATATATGGAATTTAGAAAGTTGGTAACGATAACCCTGTATGCGAGACAGCAAAAGAGGCACAGATGTATAGAACAGTCTTTTGCACTCTGTGGGACAGGGAGAGGGTGGGATGAATGGCATTGAAACATGTATAATATCATATATGAAACAAATCGCCAGTCCAGGTTCGATGCAGGATACAGGATGCTTGGGGCTGGTGCCCTGGGATGACCCAGAGGAATGGTACAGGGAGGGAGGAGGGAGGGGGTTCAGGATGGGGAACATGTGTACACCCGTGGCAGATTCATGTTGATGTATGGCAAAACCAATACAATATTGTAAAGTAATTAGCCTCTAATTAAAATAAATAATTTTTAATTTTAATTTATTTATTTTAATTGGAGGCTAATTACTTTACACTATTGGTTTTGCCATACATCAACATGAATCTGCCACAGGTGTACATTTAAAAAAACAAATAAATAAAAAATAAAAAGGGTTTTTACAATCTAATACAGTGAGAAACATTTGTTGGGCTGTGTCTCTCAATGGTCCAATTTTTTAAATTATTTTCTTAAATGGCACCTTGTTTCAGTACGGCAACTGTTTTTTCATATAGCCTTGCCCTATGATCTTTTCCAATAACCAAAGCAGTTTTAAGAAGTACATAGGCAAGGTATTATTTTCCCTTTTTAACAGATGTAAAAACTGAGTCCCAGAGTGTTTTTTTAATTCAAGATCAATAGCCAATTATTGGCAGAGTCAGAGCAAAACCTAAGGCCCCTGCTTCCCAGACCAGGGTGCCTTCCACTCGGTCTAACTTTCTAGACAGTAGGAAATGGAAACCCAGTCGGCTGACACTGCTTTATTTTCAGTCTATGGTCTCCTCTAAGTTCTTTCATGAATTTAAAAAATCCAACCTTTTATGCAATATTAATTATTTCTCATATCATGACAGAGTCTTTAGTTGCTTTTCTGCCAAATGTGGTCATTTGCAAAGGTTCTTGAAGTCATTAGTGCAGTCTGACCATGCTATGCCCTAGGCTTTGAAAAATTTCCTTTTGGCCTCATGACCATCACAGAATCAATTACCCAGAGAGTATTAAAGCTCAAAAAGATCTTAGAGTATCTAATCTCTCTTTGTGTCCCTCTCTCTCTCTCTCTCTCTCTGTCACACACACACACACACACACACATTCAATATTTTGAAGACAAGGAAATGGGCCCAGGGAACCTCACCACCACCCTCAAAGTATCACAGTTGGTTTTTAGAAACCCAGACATAAGTTTAGAACTCAGCTCTTCGGCCACCAGGACTCATCCCTCTCCACCTGCCCAACTTCTTCCTGTTATTTCTCCTAAGAAGTCCTCAAAGAGTAAAACCTAATGCTGTAAATTCTGTCAACAAAATTCCTCAAGGGAGGGAAAAGTAAAATTTAGTGCAAATGATGTTTGTAAATCATTTGTCAATATCCTATCATTAAGAAAAGTAATTGTTCCTCAGGATCCTGCAGAAAGAGGATGTATGATCCACCCAAGAAAACAGAGTAACCTGAAAAAGCTGAGTAATCTGGAAAAAAAAGTGAAATGATAAAGCTCAGTGAAATACAGTCTCATTCTAGCAAATGACTTGTTTTGTTGCCACTTAAATTGCTCATCTGTAATTGCTAGAGATAAACTGCAATCAAAATACAGTATCTTCTATTAGTGCCCACTGGGGATTGTTTGATCATAGTGAAATTATCGAAAAGGTAAATTTGCTCATTTTTACTGCCTCAGTGGAAACTGGCATTAGACTACTGAGGGGGGCTAGACTGATGGCAAATGTTGCTTCCCGGTGAGGGAGCTTTTCTCCTCTCTAAATAAGACAGAGGCCCTGCCTCTGTGACTAAAAACTAAGCAGGAAAGGAGGAGTTTGCTCTGCCCACTTCCTCAAAGCATCATTCTCAGGCTTAGTTTCTTCTCCATGTTGTACTAATACCTTTGTAGTTCAGACGTCACTAATTCATATTTGGTGATCATTCTGATAGAGATAGGCTGCTGTATCTATTTTTAAAAAGGTTTACTGAGCAAATTATGGTGTAAACAAGATTACAAGGGAAGTGTTTAAACTACTTAAGAGAATAAATTGTTTTTAAGCACTGAAGAAGCAATTTACAAACAATAAATATGTTAATTGCACATCATTCTTATTTAGTCATTAAAGCAGATCCAAGGACGTCTACTTGGCAAAACTTCCTGGCAAGGGCTTTGTTAACTTACTTCTTATTACTCTATGAACTTGAAAGTAATAAAATTGCATTTTTTTTCTCTCTGTAATTCCAACTGGCCTTCCCCCAAGTTAGTCTCAATTAATCAAATTTGACTGTACTATATAAAGGCTGAGTAAAATGACAAAGCCATCAGCCCAGGGTTGAAAAACAGAAGTCACAGAAAATCCTATACTACTTTTAAGACCCTTCTTTGCACAAACTAAGAAACGAACAGTTAAATGGTCCATAAGAGTAATGGGGGAGGGGACAGAAGGAAAAGCAAAACGAGATCATTCAGAGCTGTCTTTGCCAGTTTAGAACAAATGGAAGTAATACATAACTCAGGCTCAAAATAATTTAATTTAACAAATACTATTAAAGCTATGTGCCAGGCTCCATAGAAAATTCTAAGAGTATGGAGATGAGACAGATTCTACTCCTGTCCTCGAGAAGTCCATATTTCTAGTATTGGGGACAGATCAGTGAAGAGAGAATTATAATGGCATGTTGTTAGTGCTGTAACAAGGGTATATAGAAAAGAGAGCAACATAGAAGGTTCTCCTAAGTGGCACTTGCCCTCAGAACTACCTTCAGATACATGTGATCCGAAGCAGGGGATGGAACTAGAGAAATTATTTGTTTGGGGGAAAGAGTTTGCTTCTCTCTAACTCTAATTCTTGATTTTGCAAGCTATGTATGAGTGTCAGGTGTGAGAAAGAACATAAGGCATGCTGAATAAATTCAAACAACTTCCCTACAGCCACAAATCCAACTGAATTTGGGTTGGCTCTTCTGTAAAGTTTGGAAGACAAATCACATTCAGTACATTGCTAAAAAAAATCAGTATCCAAAGGGGTAGCTAATTAAACCACAGAGACATTTTTGAGTTAGGACAAGTTTTCTCCAGTGGTCAGACGCTCATCACTTTAAAATTCTTCATGTAGCCTTTGCATAAAGATGAGTCCTGAGACAAGCTGACCCTAGTTTGGATACTCTCTTAAAAATTACCCTAGTCTACTTGCCAGAAGTAGGAAAGAAGATGGAAGTATTTCCTACAGCAGCCTGTAGGTGGACACCTTCTCTTTCTTCACATGGCCAACCTATCTGCTCTCAGCTCTACAAGAGGGGCTTCCTCGGTGGCGCTACTGGTAAAGAACCCTGAAGGGACTGACACACAACACTAAACATACACAATAGAAGAGAGTGCCATAAAATTGCACATTTGATGGGAAACATAGTGAGCACTCTCTTTTCTTCTTTTATGGAATCTAAGGATGTGAATTTTATGCTTGCTCCCTTCCTCTTCTGATTGCCTGACGCTGTGCCTTTTTTCCAGAAGAAGCTGAAAGTGTTTGGGTCACCCTCTTGCCTTCTGGTACTGCTAGATCCCTAGTCCCTCCCAATTACCACCTAACCGACTGCCATCCCTGGAGGCCTGATCCCATCCAGTACTTCAAAATGAGGGAAGATCACAGGAAGAAACAAGGGAAATCTTGGCTTGTTCACAAACACTCTATCTCTGCTCTGAGAATGATGTTTCTGTGTCTTCCCTTCCTGGAAATCAGGGCCAGGATACGCTCTTAAGTCAGACTCTTTCTGTCTACTACTGGCCTTAAGCCAACAATGCACACATAGTATTTCTGTGCAAACAAAGGTTACTCTGATCTCTTCGCTCAAAAGTTTTTTCCCCTGTGCTTTAAAAAATAAATGAATAAGGCATGAGAAGGTAGACAATTAGTAAATAAAGGTATGAGCAACCCCTCCCTACATGATCTAAAAATAATGAGGATCCAACGGAGGTCAACCATTTCATAAAATTTGCCTTTTGAATATTTATTTTCACAAGTTAATATTTGTTCTGTCATTTGGGATAGTGATGATGATGATGATTAGAAATGCCTTTTAGAAAGGCTGTAAACCAGAAAATCTCAAAATTTCCCACTACGTGCTCACCTTCTCAATATTTCTAAGAGAAAAACAAGCCACATCTAAGGTTATGCCAAGATATTAACTCTTTCCTAACTCCACTAAAAAGCACACCACTACAAAGCCATAAAGGATGTCAAGAAGATGTAAAGATAGCATACTAGCCATCAGTCCAAACTTTGTAAGACCTTGCCTCTGGCAGTGGTGTTCTTCAATGATGAGAAGAGTAAATAAAGCACTCTAAAAGGGGGAGGGAAATCCTCATGATCCCCCAGTTATCCATCAGGTTTTGGCCTTATACCTGAGAACCAGTCTTCAGGCTGAATATGTAAAAGCTATTGTTCTGGTCAAACAATTAGCTAGTGCTGGGTTCACACAGTATACATTTTTCAAAGCAACTAATTCAAAGTTCAAATGTTAGGAAGAAGAATGTTTTACACTTTTGTGACACTTTGGTTTCAGTACCTTCATTTCAATACATTTTCCCAGTGCAGACCAATGATAATGTTGACTTCACGCAACTGAGTTTTTGCCTCTATTATAATAATGCAATAGAAACGTTGTTCGACAAATGATGTGGTCTCCAGGCCTTTTATCAATTTCTTAACCTTTTCTTGAAACTTCCTGTGGCCTGTCAGTGTCCTACTTAAAATAAGGTATGCAGAATTGAACATAATACTACAGATGTAATCTGAGCAGCAAAGAATTCAGAGGGGCTAATTCTTCCCATAATCGGGAAATTATTCTTCATTAATGAGGCCTAAGATCCTATTTGTTTTAGAAATCCACTTACCCTCAACTTGCTTCCCCCATAACATTTCTATCATTCCTGAAGACCCCTTCCGTTTTGGCATTACCAGTCCCACTCCAGATTGACATTGGGTTGGAACTTTCGAAAAAGACCACGAGATAGGCAAGCAGAACCACTGAAAGAAGAGTAGACCAAAAGGGAAAGTAACAGAACATTCAAACAAAATAAATTCTCCTCAGAAGGAAAGAGAACAGGCCAGCAATAGTGTTACCAAAGTGCCCAGATAAAAAGGACAGTTGGAGACTTCCAGAGATGGTGGCATGAAGAAGGATATCATAGCTGTGCCTGTTGTACTCTTCACTTGTTAACAGCTAATTTCTCCTGCTCACCAAAGTAACACCATATCAACCTAGAGATTATCATACTAAGTGAAGTAAGCCAGACAGAGAAAGACAAATACCATTTAATATCCATTATATGCAGAATCTAAAATGTGATGCAAATCAATTTAGTTACAAAGCAGAAACGGACTCACAGACATAGAAAACAAACTTATGGTTACCAAAGAGGGAGGGGAGGGATAAATTAGACGGTTGAGATTAACATATACATCAGTTCAGTTCAATTCAGTTCAGTCACTCAGTCGTGTCCGACTCTTTGCAACCCCATGGACTGCAGCACCCCAGGCTTCCCTGTCCATCACCAACTCCTGGAACTTACTCAAACTCATGTCCATCAAGTCAGTGATGCCATCCAACCATCTCATCCTCTGACATCCCCTTCTCCTCCCGCCTTCAATCTTTCCCAGCATCAGGGTCTTTTCCAATGAGTCAGTTCTTCTCATCAGGTAGCCAAAGTACTAGAGTTTCAGCTTTACCATCAGTCCTTCCAATGACTATTCAGAACATATGCATACATGATTTTGAACTGTGATGTTGGAGAAGACTCTTGAGAGTCCCTTGGACAGCAAGGAGATCCAACCAGTCCATCCTAAAGGAGTTCAGCCCTGGGTGTTCATTGGAAGGACTGATGCTAAAGCTGAAACTCCAATACTTTGGCCACCTCATGCGAAGAGTTGACTCATTGGAAAAGACTCTGATGCTGGGAGGGACTGGGGGCAAGAGGAGAAGGGGACGACAGAGGATGAGATGGCTGGATGACATCACCGACTCAATGGATATGAGTTTGAGTGAACTCCGGGAGTTGATGGACAGGGAGTCCTGGCATGCTGCGATTCATGGGGTCGCAAAGAGTCGGACATGACTGAGCGGCTGAACTGAACTGATATATAAAATAACCAAGGACCTACTGTATAGCACAGGGAACTATACTCACTATTTTGTAATAACTTATAAGGGAAAAGGACCGGGAAAAGTGTATATATATGTGTGTGTGTGTGTGTACACACACACACTGCTGCTGCTGCTGCTGCTGCTGCTACTGCTAAGTCTCTTCAGTTGTGTCCGACTCTGTGCGACCCCATAGACGGCAGCCCACCAGGCTCCCCCGCCCCTGGGATTCTCCAGGCAAGAACACTGGAGTGGGTTGCCATTTCCTTCTCCAATGCATGAAAGTGAAAAGTGAAAGTGAAGTTGCTCAGTCGTGTCCGACTCTTAGTGACCCCACGAACTGCAGCCCACCAGGCTCCTCCGTCCATGGGATTTTCCAGGCAAGAGTACTGGAGTGGGATGCCACTGCCTTCTCATACACACACACACACACATACATATATAAAAATAAATCAGCTTGCTGTACATGTGAAACTAACACAACACTGTAAATCAACAGTGCTTCAATTTTTAAAAAATTAATTGTGCCACAATGCAGGTAACATAAAAAAAAGTAACACCATAGCACATAAAGGCAGATATCAGCATAAATAATCTAACTGCTGTCTACTTGAAGACTAAATGGAACAAAAAAAAAGTTAGCTAAAGTGTATTCCACAGATGTCAATTCAAAAGTCATAACTTTATAAAAAGTCATGCTCTCCTGGACACACATTCATCTCACCTTTCCTTTTGCTCTTCTATTCTCCACCCACTAGCCTCTCTGCACTACTAAGGATTTGGTAAATATAATCAATTATTCTAAAAGTGCCCAAACTCTCATTTCAACTTGTTTCCTGGTTAGTGTACCATAGCAGAGAATGAATCGCTATTACAAGGAACTAAAAAATATTTCAGAGTCTGTAACTGGCTTGTCTTGCAGGACTTTTTAGGGAGCCAAAGCACTAGTTCTAGGCTATTAGCCTTTGGTCCGTAGGAGAAAAAAAATAATATATTTCCTCATTAAAATGAGGAAATGGTTTAAACATAAAAAGGATGCATTTTATCCTACAATCTTTCATTTTAGGGGATTTTGAATCTTTGCAGGAACAATGAATGGAGAAGAAAATCAAATAGGCACTCTAAAAATCAGCCATCATTTCATTAATGCTTTCCCTCTGTTTAAGTCAGTTTTCTAGCAGCCCCACAAATTCACCACATCAAACAGTCATTAATTTGTTTCCAGAAAAATATAGCCATATATATGTACATGAGTATTTAAAATCAAATACCAATAAATAGCTGGATTGGAGGCTGAAGGTATCTATATGCAATTATAGCAATCAGACATTTGAAATCACAAATTCATGGGTCCCTAGACACAATCAAAACCGAGTGAGACTTTCTGTTTTGTAATCATGTCATCATGGTCTTCCCTACTATAATCCAGTTACCAAATGTTCAGTGGTCTGTCTGTGGTCTTTAGCCTCATAGAGTTGGTATCCATGTCCTGGCCTTTATGTGTGGTACATGTTAGTACCCTCTACTGCTTTCCACCACACTTATGATTGTAAGTCATTATCTGTGTAACCATTTTTTACTATCTGTCTCCTGTGCTACATTTTGGGCTCCATAAGGCTAGGAGAAATATGTTTTGTTCTTAAATGCATATCCCATGTAAGGTACAAAGGCAGTTGGTAGAGTAGGTACTAATAAATGAATGAACTATCAGCCTAGCTGGAGAAGTGTGTGTGTGAAGTGAGAAGGAAAAAAAAAAGTAGGTTTCACTGAAGCTTTACCTAACTGCCCTATTTAATTTGCATAATTTCTCCAATATTCACAATCCATTGTTCTCCATAGCACCTATTTTCTAAACTACCATATATTTAGCTTACTTATTTTATTATCTCTTTCCCCCTACTAGAATATTAACCCCATGATGTTAGTAATTTTTGTCTGTTTTGTTCACCATTCTTCCTGGAATCCTGAAAACACTGTCAGGTGTGAAGTAGGTATTCTGTAGCTATTTGTTGAATGAATTAATGTTCTTTAGGGGCTAGGCAAATGCCTATGCATGACAAAACTTTTAATACTAAATGTGTGATACTCATTCTAAATTTTGTAAGGTAACACCAGAGAAATGGGCCTACATTAGCTCCCCTTTGTCAGTTTTCAGCTTCCTAAGATACCAGAATATGGTCCTGTTTTACTAGAGGACCACACCCACCTCCATTTCCCATGTGTCCTGTGTGGTCTCCAAGTATCATCAAGTCACTTCAGGCAACACATTGCCTTTCTTCCATATCAGGGCTGCTGCTGCTGCTGCTAAGTCGCTTCAGTCATGTCCGACTCTGTGCGACCCCATAGACGGCAACCTACCAGGCTCCCCTGTCCCTGGGATTCTCCAGGCAAGAATACTGGAGTGGGTTGCCATTTCCTTCTCCAATGCAGGAAAGTGAAAAGTGGAAGTGAAGTCGCTTAGTCGTGTCTGACCCTCAGCGACCCCATGGACTACAGCCTTCCAGGCTCCTCCGTCTATGGGATTTTCCAGGCAAGAGTACTGGAGTGGGGTGCCATTGCCTTCTCTGCCATATCAGGGCAACTATATGTAAAACAGAGAAGGAAACTGCCTTTTTCTGATCATGAGATTCCAGTGTGACATGGGAAGCAAAAGCTGTGGTCATTTCTAAAATATTAGCCTAATGCCCTCTACTAAAAGTTTTTCCTAGAATTGTCCCCAAACTCAAATTTTATGGGTCAGCCAGAATTCTGGCCTCTGATCTAGAAATCTCAATTGCCAAGGAGCCAGAGAAGCAAGAAAGTATGGCTATTTTGAGTCAAGGGGAGTTTGAATAGCACATCTGGAATTTGTACTAGAACTACTAAAAGCCTCTCACTTTTCTGGAAAACTCCACTACCTGGTGTGGAAAGGACTCTGGATCAGAGAGACTTGATCATACTTGATTATGTGTGACCTCAGGAAAATTAGTTAACTTTTAAATACTTTACTTTCTTCATCTATAGAAATAAGATAATACTGTTTCCTATCTCATGGGGCTGTTGTGACAAGTGTTACTTAATATAAGAAAGGATCAAGCCCAGGAAATGATACAGATTTGGTATCCAACTAATGTCCTCAGTCCCCTTCCCTCCTTGGATTCCTTTTCCTTGCTTTATGGAAGAAACGGGGAGAAATCAATTTACTATTCAAAAGCACTACAAAAAGTCTTGAATTCATTTTGTGAACAATGGTATCCTCTGAAAGGATAATCTCATTGGGGAAAACCGGTTTCATCTTTAACCTCTCCCTTTGTCTTTTCTTTACACTGTAATAAGGAAAACAACTCAATATGCTGAGATACACAGAGAAGAAACTTGGACTTTTCCTCTCTACTTTCTCAGGGGCGAGAAAGAGAAAGCTCTTCAGAGCTAGTCCCTTTTCCTTTCTTTGAAAAAAGAGCAAAACCACCACCAAGTAATGTTAGATAGTCCCCAAGGTATTAAATTTAAAAAAAGGTCTCCAACAAAATTAAAAGTTGGAAAACCTCTGAGGGGCAGAAACCTGGGTAAGGAAACTCACGACTTCCTTGTGAGGGAAAAATAAGAAAACCAATACAATGAACAGGCTGGAGAGCAAGGCAAGCAAGTCCTAGACGAGAGAAAAAACAAAGTGAGGCTCTGCCAAAAGTGGAAGCCAGAGGGACTGTCCCTTGGGGGCTCTCACGGGTGACTAAAAGGAAAGCAGCAACCTCAGGGAACTGACAACTTAGCTCCTCTTTTCAACTACATTTTCTTCAGGGTGGCTTGTGCTTGCTGGCTCTGAAATCTTCAAAAGCAGGAGAAGATTCCATAAAATAAGGGTTTCTCTAGCCACCTTTGGAAGCTGGGTGGTTTTCACTGACTTTAAAAGTAGTTTTCTTGGAAGAGGGAAACAAACTCTCCTTTTTTATTTAACTTTACCTCTCCCCTTTTGATAATGCATAGGCAATACCTTGGGGAAAGGGGGCCAAATAGCAGTTATTAATTACCCTAATTAACCCAATTCATAAGACATATTTGTAAGGCTGTCATGACAACTGCTTTGACTAACTTGCCAAGAAGAGCTTAGCTGTCTATTCAAATAAATGCCTGATAATTACCAGTCTAGTTTACTGGGCTTCTGTGATAATAATAATTAGTGCCACTGTGCAAAAGGTCACACTAAACAGTTTATGAATGATGCGTTTTGCATTGTGATTATGAGTCACAGGCAATGCACAGAATGTGCACCATTATGCTATTAATGTGGAAGGGGGTGGCCAAATTTTGAGAAAGTGACTGACTATGGTCTTTATGGCTAAAAAGGAGCAACAGGGAGAAAGTGGTAACTGTACTATCAGTTAAGGCCTGTCCAAGAAATAGCAGGGTGCATTGGAACCGACTGTTTCTCTGAAGCCATAATCCATAAGTGATGGTCACAGTCTTGGATTCAAAAGGGGATGAAATACAAAATAGTTGAGTTATAGAAGTACATACTCCAGTAGGAGTGTTTGAGAGGGTAGGAAGATGCTGTGTTACACACAGTAGAAGCTCAGTAAAGGCTCAAGAACAGAGCTCAGGATAACAGTCTGCGTTCAGATGTGCGTGCTAAGCTCTGTGCAGTAAGGACAAACCTCAGAAAAGAAAACGTCTTCTGACAAGTGGTGATGACCCTGATCAAGGAAGGGAGCAGGGCATTTCAGTTGAAAGATCGATATTTTATTATTCTGATGAAACACTGTTATGGTCCACATGTTTGAAGAGTAACACATCTTTGAAAAATGAGTTTTGAATGTCACTGTCACCCTTCCATACTAGTAAAACATCTTTACACTACACATTAGAACAGGAAATACAGATATCATACTCTGGGGTTTAGATGCACTTTAAATTTGAGTCGTTAGAAAAGACTGAGTCAATTGCAAAAACATTGGTCCTGCCACCTCTTTTCTACTTTGACTTACTTTTGGTTCCCTCTCTTCCAGGGATTTTTTTAAATGGCACAATATCTTGGTGTCAAAGAAAAAAATTAGACTAAAGTTTTGGGTTTTATTTCATTCCTACATCAAATAATTGTATTTATTAGCTAAGTCTTTTTCTAAACTACACTTTTGAGATCATAATTTGTCATTTCAAGCTTCAGACTGTGCTATAAGTGCTGTTCACATCAAATTAGAAATTTGGCATTAATGAAGCGTGCCGGTTGAGTTGGAAGAAAGAGATACAAAACATATCCTTTCGTTGCCAGTAAACTTGGATTTTTTTATTGACAACAAATATGGAGAAAGTTCATTTGTTTGGTGAGCAATTACTAAGATGTTACAACGAAGCACCTGGAACTGTGCCTGACATGTGGTGAGTGTTCAAGGAATGAGGATATATACAAAGAAGGAATTAGGTAATACACTAATGTGGGACACAGACTGTGATTTTGCCACCAGGTCGCGACTCTTGAGCATTAAGAACACAATTGCTAACACCTGTCTCCTTGCTGCTCCTTGTGGGAAACCATGACTGACTCCATTTCCCATTACCATTGGTCTCCTCCCTTCCAGGGATGAATAAAATTGTGCATATTTTGGTGTCAAAAGAAAAAGACATAGACCCTAGTCTGTATGTAATGTCAAGGTCTATTAGAGAGTAGAATATATATGAATTTTTATTACTCCATGCCTGATGGCTACCTCTTAGAATCATATGAGTTCTAATATAATGCTAGGTACATACAAAAGCAGGATTGAGTATGTTAAGAGACCCCAGAATTCTTTTTTTGTAATTATGCCAATACCTGCAGTAGAACCCAATAAAATGTCCATTTTCACTCAATTATGCTTCCAAATGTTTTCTTTTTTCATTATAGAACAGAGTGCTGGCAAAAATGGCACTATAAGGAATGAGTTGCCTTCTAAGGTGCTTTAATTATGCCAAATAAAAACTGTTATTAGCAAAGTGGTAAAATCAATGCTTACCCTTCATGCATACACATGTTATGCACTGACCTGTCCTCTCCCTGACCACTAGACTGTAAACTCCTTGAAGGCAAAGATTATTCCCCACTCATGTTTATAAATTCTGCAGGCTCTTGACACACAGATGTTCAATAACCGCATAGCTGAACTGAACAAAACCTGTGAGCAGACAGGGCTGCCTGAGGCACTGATGTGTATGGTCAGAGCTCATGGAGAGCTAGGCATTAGAGAATATGCAAGAGAAGTGAATCTGCAAGTGTGTAATTAACAACCCGGAGACTGCTGATGGGAAAGAGAATTCAATACTATGCAGCGCCAAACACAATTTAACAAGCAGCAACCCATGTAAGGGAATCTAATACTCTCCACATTGTGGAGAGGAAAATCCTGCTAGGCAGTGAGGTGTAAGGGAATCTAATCTGCTATCAATGGAAGACAGCCTAATAGGGTTTGATGTGATCGGAAATCCAATGTACTGGAGTAGAAGGAAACCCAATAAGGAATAGTAGGGAAGAGGGAATAAGCATTAGTGATTAACCAAACTGGTCACTGGAAGTTTCCTTTGTTCCAAAGACACAAAACCAAGCCCAATAAATATTCAGCCCAGGACTGCAAGTCTATTGAGAAAGGGCAGGAATGACCCTGACTATACAAATGCTTTTTTAAAGTTGGTTACTTATACCACACAAGCCTGGGCCCGACTCCCAACCTTGCTCCCATCATACAGAAGCCATCCAAGAGAGAGTAAGCTGGCAGCACCACTCACTCCATCAGAAACAGTTACTGTGTTAAATGTCCTTTGTGTTTAGAGTATTAGTGTTTTGCTGGCATAGAAAGAAAGAATACTTCTACTGGGCTCACAAGCTAACATGAAACTTGCCCACGTGGATCTTGTAGACAAGGGGGCAGCCCAGAGCCCCAAAGGGAAAAGCTGAAAGGCATTTTATTGGGAAATCATTCTGCTTTTTAAATAACCTGTTCAACACAGTTCTTTTCCAAACTCGCTCACAGTCAGGAAATTTACATGAAAAATGGCCTTTCGGAGCTATCACTATTATTTATGAGAAAGCTATAACTGTGCCTGATGCTTTAACAATAAGAAGAATATGCTAAACTAAATCTTATTCATTTCTCGTGTGGAGTTATTACAACACTAGTTAGTTATAAAGTGCCCTGCACTAGTATCAATGTGTTAGCCACTATAACTACTCCCCAGCCAAGCAATTCTTTGTGGCACCAGAAACCTTTGAGCAAAGCAGAACAAAAGTCAGGTTAAGACATCAGAAGGAGATTGGCACTAGGCGGAAGAATGTGAAGTGTGTGGGCTTTTGTCAGAAACCTGTATTAAGCCGCACACCTCACTCCCTGCAGCTGGACTCTGAATGTCTTCTCCTATTATGTCATTGACACAAACAAGTCTCCACCTTCATCAGCACAGCCACGCCAAGGCATCTTTGGAGGAGCTTAAACTAGCTCTCATCTGCCTCTCACACATCATGCACAGAACTGTCACAGACATATGTGGATCACTTTCTACAGCCAGTGATGTTGGAGGCAGACAGGCTCCAGCTGGATTCTCTGACCTTAGGCAGAGTGAACAGAGCACACAGTTAAGAGGAGACAATCCACTTTGGACTTCAGCAAGGAGCAAATTCAATGAAGAAGTCATATTGGGGAAGAAGATGAATCTCCCCCTGGCCCTATCATCCTCATTATTAGGACCTGTCAGCAAGCAGGGCAGCTGCTCTGAGGACAACAGCCCAGGGAAAGCAAAGAAGAGCCCAGACTTTCTGCCTTGCTATTGGCAAAATGAGTCCTTTCCAAATGAGTCATACAGGGTACCAGCAACTCTGAGATCTGTCTCACACACACACACACACACCACACACACACACAATTTGTTCCCATATATCAGGGCCTTCCCTTGTAGCTCAGTCAGTAAAGGATCTGCCTGCAGTGCAAGAGACCCAGGTTCGATCCCTGGGTTGGGAAGATCCCCTGGAGAAGGAAATGGCAACCCACTCCAGTATCCTTGCCTAGAAAATCTCACGGACAGAGAAGCCTGGTGGGCTGCAGTCCATGGGGTCGCAAAGAATCGGACACGACTGAGTGACTCACACACACACATCAGGAATACAATCCTGTTCTCTCTTTCTCTTTTTATCTAGACAGTAATTTTTTCCCACCTTTCCAAAATCGGTGGGGAATATTTCCCTTGATGGAAATATTACAAAAAGAAAAGGCCAAGACGCATCCCTGTCTCTAAGGAATATAAAGATGAAGAGATAAAGACAATGAAATTACTGTGGCCAGAGGAAGAAAGACTGCATTTTAGTGCATTTGTGCGCCCTCTGCTGACTATCAAGCAGAACTTCAAAGGAAAAAAAAAAAGGAGCAGAAAGTAGAAAGAAGCCAAGACATAGGGAAAGAAAGAGTTCTTTCTTCTCTGGGGCCTGCTGTCTATTTATCCAGAGGGGAGATAAAAAGGAGAAATTCCTTGCCTTCTTCTCTATTAATAATGCCTTGACACTATCGATTCCACATCATAAATGTAGCTAAGCCTGGTGTGTGCCACAAACACCATGTCACAGAGTCCACTGGTACACTACTCACTAATATGTTTGGATGCAACAGGAATACAAAAGGTCATCGAGCAGAATGGGCTTGAACCACAAACCATCCATCTGAAGCTGCCTGCAGGCTGCTTCTTTCTTTACTTTAAAATCGATCCTTTCCATGACTGCTTTTCTGAGATGAATTTGTTTTCTGCAGAATTCACAGTAGTCTCTGTGTACTACTCTCCTGCCTCAGCCTGTTTCCACTGCTTGAACCAAAGGCTGTGTGTGGGATCCAAGACATCAACAAATTCAAACCACCTGGGGTAGAAGAACAGTCCACTGAAATTAAGCGGAGGGTTTCATTCCAGATCCACACCTCACCAGCCACAGCCTGTGATGTTTTCCCACTCACCCACCTGTTTAGTTTCTCCTGGCCCTCTCACTCTGGCTCCATCAAGCTCTTTCCCACCTCAGGGTCTTCACACACGCTACTCCTTTTTTCTGCTTTCAGCCATCACACCATCTCCACACCTTTTTGCATCACCAACTCTTGTTCACCTTTTAAGTGTCAACTCAAATATGACTTTCCTAATCCCCCAGACTAGCTCAGGTTCTCTCATTTTCCTTCATGATGACATGATCTTTCTTTCATAGCACTATAATTTTATCTTGGGGTTTTTGTCTCCTCACTCCACAAAAGCAGAGACCATGTCAGTTTTGCTCACCACACTTTAACCAGTATCTACAATACTAAGAAAACACTGGAGGCAAAGTTTATGTATATACTTATTTTATAAAAGTATAAAATGAATATATCCATAGTAAAGCAAGCTAAACTATTCAAGAAAAGGATTTTCTAATATTGACATAAGGCTTGAAAAACATTTTGGAACATCTCTGTTCTTTGGTTCTTATTCCTCCCAAACACCCAGATATACTTAGTTACATCAAGAAATGCTGGCAGAAATCTTATGCCACAGACTGCTTTCTGCTTCAGTCACCTTTACTTCTGTTTTCAAATTTCAAATGAAAATCTTGTTCTCTGCTACAACTTACCACTCCAAGTGCTTATGCTATGTTTATTTAATTTTCAAACCAAGGAATCAATAAAACATTATATTGATAACATAATTTCATTGTATCCTGCAAACAGGCCATCAGCTGATGCTCACCCAATTAATATTGAACTCTATGTACTCTCATTTGATCTAATAGTCACATATGGTATTTACAAAGTCCATTATTCAGCAATAAAAAGGCCTAGAATCATTTGATTTCTGACCTTTAGGTTCTAAGAAATCTTTTTTTCCATTTTGAAATATTATCTATAAGGCCTTTTACCAAACTATACTGTCTACGTGGTACAAAAAGTTCATGGCCAAAAATAAATGTTATTATTTTAACCCCCCCCAATAATAGATGAATAAACATAAACTATTACCTAACCTGCAAATGTTTAACACTGGTAAGAAAATACCAGAAGGTCTTAGCTTAGTGGAATGTCACCTACTTGACTTAAAAATGGGTTAATGCATCCACCAACAGAGACATTTTAAAGTTTTCTGTATTGGCATATATTTACTATCGCAAAAGACAGCATAATCTGACAAACTGAAACCCTTAAACCAGTGAATGATTTGTATCCAAGCTTCTTGTGATCATTGAAAGTAGATTTTTTTTCCCTCCGCCACTCAGCAATAGGGAAATTAAATTTCATTTGGGATTAATTCTTACTTGATTTGATGTGGAGGGGATTTTTCTCCCCTTGGTTCTTTATTTGCACCAAGAGAAACTACATCTGATAGAATGTTTTAGATAGGCTGTCAAGGTTATGGTGCACAATGTATATGATACGCTTTGCTCTGCTACATTGTTATCAATCACTAAATTACCACTGGCCTGAACAAGAAAGCAAGAGCAAAGGGGGGAATCTGTTTTGTTCAGGGAACTACTTCTAAAATGACATTAAAAAGAACTATCCACCTGAAATGAATCGTTAGATAAGCTTTGTATTTTGCACATTTCACAATAGTTAGGATGATGTAATATGGGCAATTACACACAAGCAACTAGAAACTTGTCGTCCAAAATAGCTACAGCACAGCTGAGGTTTACTCTGGGTCTGTGGTTTACAGCAAAGCAACAACCTTCCTTATGCACAAAAGCCAGTAACAATTCGAAGGAAACCCTGAGCTGTATGTGGATATCATTTTAATTGTACACACATGGATTACAACTTTATAAGCTAGATAGGAAATTTTTAAAAAAGAAAAATCTATCAGCCTGTCTTAAATAAACAGAAAGTGTTTGTTATTCAACTGCTGACTCTAATAGGACAATATCTAGTCATTTCAAAAAGCAAACTAGTGTATCAGGGCTACGTACAACCTGATTAGGAAATCATGGCACCCAGCTATCTACTGTTTTGTTGGTGCCAATGGGTAAGTGAGATCATGTTTGCCAGGGTTCACAATTTCTATTCAGGTTAAATATATTCACTCGGAGTAAAGTCACACTTGCCAGGGTTCACACTTTTCATTCACATTAACTATTAAAATGGAGAATCAAATTTTGTTCTCCCTTCCCACCCCCTACCAACTGCCTGGCATTTCTCTAAAGCTCCCAAAAGTGTAAAATGGTCCCTGAGTGGCCAAAGTGGAACTGAAGCCCCTGTCCTGGACCTTATAGTCCTTCCTTAAAATTGAGAAAAGAGTATAAAATATCCCTCAATAAGAGATACAGGAACTGGTTTCCTGGGTGGAAGACAGGCATGTCTGACACAGAGCACAGTCCTGGGAACATGAACTCAAAAGTTCCTCACCATAAACTGGCTATTTAAAATTCATTTGTAAGTCACTTGTATGAAAGAGAGAAGAAAAAGCAGTGGCCCTGAAACAGAGCCCAGGTCTGGGAAAGCAGCAGGTCACAGGAGAAGAAAGGCTTGAGGCAGTATTTATTGAAGTGCAGGTTACAACCCCAAGCCAGTGGTCCATGAAACTGTCATCTCCAGAGCTTCCTAGCTAATGGAGATGCCCAGCACAGAGTCACACAGGAGAAAGGTTGAAAAATGCCAGAGTAAGGCCTAAATTGATATTTACTGACTCTGGAAAGAAAATACAAGGAGATAACATCAGAGAAGGGCTTTTTGCTCTCCTGCCAGCACATCTAGCTAACTCTGATTCATGTAGGACCTCCTCCAACTTTGCAGTTGAACTAGATATGAATATCATAGTAAAGAACAATGAGAAACCTTGAAGGAGCCGCTAATGAAAAAACTAAATATTGTCATGTAAAAGGGACTTTGTGTAACTAAAGGCAAAAACATATGATAGGGTGGAATTTATTTGTAATAATTAAACAGAGGCAAAGGGAAAATTTCCTTCATTTCAAAATTGGGTTGTGTTGCCCTCTACAGTACATGGTTAGGGGACATGAGAATCTTATTGCCTCCTCCCAGATGCTATGCTATGCTATGCTATGCTAAGTCACTTCAGTCGTGTCCGACTCTGTGCGACCCCATAGACGGCAGCCCACCAGGCTTCCCGGTCCCCGGGATTCTCCAGGCAAGAACACTGGAGTGGGTTGCCATTTCCTTCTCCAATGCATGAAAGTGAAAGTGAAGCCGCTCAGTCGTGTCCAACCCTCAGCGACCCCACGGACTACAGCCTTCCAGGCTCCTCCATCCATGGGATTTTCCAGGCAAGAGTACTGGAATGGGGTGCCATTGCCTTCTCCCAGATGGAGAAGTACAAATTAGATGTCTTCTTAGGCATAAAGAGATGATAATAACAGCTAACTTAGTATTTGTGGAAGGCTTACTATGTGCCAGGTACTTGAATACTCACATTAAATGTTCATAAGAATCTATGAAGTAGGTTGTATTATTTTCATTTTCAAATAAGAAAGTTGAGGCTCAGAGAATATTAATAATTTCACTTAAAGTCACCTGCTAAAGACTAGCCTCAGAGAAGGCAATGGCAACCCACTCCAGTACTCTTGCATGGAAAATCCCATGGACGGAGGAGCCTGGTGGGCTGCAGTCCATGGGGTCGCTAAGAGTCAGACAGGACTGAGTGACTTCACTTTCACTTTTCATTTTCATGCATTGGAGAAGGAAATGGCAACCCACTCCAGTGTTCTTCCCTGGAGAATCCCAGGGACGGGGGAGCCTGGAGGGCTGCCGTCTATGGGGTCGCACAGAGTCGGACACGACTGAAGCAACTTAGCAGCAGCAAAGACTAGCCTCATTAGAATTCTAGTAGTCTGCATCCAGAATCCAAGCACTTACCACTATCTTGACTATTCTATGCCTAGATGTGTAAGTCCAAGTCCTGTCTTTTTGTTTCCCAACCACCCAAGTGAAAACCATGTCTAAGAAAAAAAAATTGCTACATACAAAATATAGCTGCAAATGTCAAGACCTCTCTTACACACTCTACCAGAAAATGTAATGGGGTAAAAAAGCCCACTCAAAATAACAGCAAAATGATAAAATAGTTGAAAATAAGGTTAACAAGGAGAATTATATACATTTAATGATGATAACAGAATGAAAGAAGCATGACTAAATGGAAATATATTCTGTTCATTAAAAAGATACTAAAAAATATATGCATGTCAATTCTTCCTAAATGGATTTATCAATTGACATTTTCCAATCAAAATATCAACATAATTATTTTTACACTTAACAAGATTTCAAAGTGTATCTGAAAAAATACAGAAAAACAAAAATTTTATTTAAGAAGATAAATAAGGGGAAACAAATGCTATTATTTATTAAAATCACTATAAAGTATCTGATTAAATCAGTGTGATATTAGTAGAAAAGTAGACAAAGATCAATAGGAAAAAATGAACAACTCAGGAAAGTACTAGTATATGTAAAAACTTAATATATAATGTTTTTGAGAAGTACCAGAAAGCAGTGGCGAAGGAGGAGAAATAAACAATAAATGATACAAAGTCAACCAACTAACCATTTAGAAAAATGTTTACAGTCATCTCCAACCATATGCCACAATAAATTTCTAATGAATTTAAAATGTAAAGAAAAATGAATTCAGAAGACTACTGGGAAAATGTGATATATACATGCATGCAAACTCAACCAACCACAAATAAAAAATATTCAAAAAAATTCCAGAAAGTTCCAAAAAGCAAACTTTGAATTTGCCACATGTTGGCAACTATCTACATAGCATTTACTTGTATTAGGTATTTTAAGTAATCCAGAGGTGATTTACTATGTGTAGATGTATAGGTTATATGCAAATACTATGACATTTTATATAAGAGACTTGAGCATCCACAGAAACAATCTCCCACAGATACCAAGAGGTGACTGTATATATTAATACACACACACACACACACATATATATATATAATATTTGTGTTGGGAGAAAGTTTCATAGCTTAAAGTAACAAATGATATCACAGAATAAAAGACTGATATACTATTATATATAATGATTCTAAAACACTGTAAATAAAAAAGAAGCACAAATAGAATTAAAAGTCATACAATGCACTGAAAAAAAAAAACCTTTGCAATAAATGATATGAATTTTTTTTCAAAAAATCAAAGAAATACAAATTTAAACTAAAAATCGATGCTGAGTTTCATCTACAGAACTAATCATTTTCCCTCCCATTCTTGTGCCCTATCTTCTCATTTGCCATTTTTCCCAACAAGTACCCATTCTAATTAATTTTGTTTTTCATTTCATACAATTTGTGCATATATAAAACAATAAAATGTATATTTTCTTTCTTTCTCCTTTTTTACAAATGATAGTGTGCTTATACATCTTCCTGAACCTTCCTTTCATTTAATTAACAATATATGTTATATGTCTTTTCATAACGCTATATTAAACACTCATTTTTGAAAAGGTTATATTGCTCGACATATGTATTGTTTTAATTTTTGCTATATCAAATGAGATATTAATGAATAATCTTGTATTTACATAATTTTGCACATTGTCAAGTGTATCTATGGAATGAATACCCTAAAAACATAATTGCTGGGTCAAAATATATCCTTTGCAATTTTGAAGAAAGTTGTCAAATTGTCCTCCAAGGACTGGTAACAATTTATACACCCAACAACAATGTATGAGACTTCCTGTTTCCCCCTGGCTTCATCAAATTGGTGATGATATTTAATAACACTTTATGAGTACAGTGAAATGGGTTCTTATACACTGTTGGTGGGACTGTACATTGGCACTTTTCTAAGAGAAATATGTATATCAAAAATCTTAAAAAATATAAGCCTTCAGATAAAACAACCTTACTTTAGGGAATTTATTCTAAGGAAATAATCAGAGATTACAATGAGATTTATATATAAGGATTATATATAAGGATAGATATATATATATATCATAGTGTTCTTCATAATACAACAAAAATTCAAATAACTTAAAAGACTACATTAAAGGTTGTTAACTACTATTATCTAAAGAACAGAATACAATTCAACAACTAAAAAAGTATCTTGCTTATATTTTCTAATGACATAGAAAAAACTCTTATGATATAATGTAAAGATGTGAAAAGAAACAGAATGATCTCAACTAAAGTGATTCTAATCTTCAAATAGTAAAAATGCGAAAGTTTTTTCATTAATTCACTAACTTTTATTAAGCATTTATTTTGTATTGGACACTAAACAGAAAGTTAGTGGTGGCTGCTCCTGAGTAGTGGAATTATGGATGATATTCCAACTTCCTCAAATATTTCTGTTCTTCTCCATAGTCTTCACAATGAAAATGGATTAATTTTATAATGAGTAACCAATAAAAGGGAGAAGGCAATGGCACCCCACTCCAGTACTCTTGCCTGGCAAATCCCATGGACAGAGGAGCTTGGTAGGCTGCAGTCCATGGGGTCGCTAAGAGTCGGACACGACTGAGCGACTTCACTTTCACTTTTCACTTCCATGAATTGGAGAAGGAAATGGCAACCCACTCCAGTGTTCTTGCCTGGAAAATCCCAGGGGTGGGGGAGCCTGGTGGGCTGCCGTCTGTGGGGTCGCACAGAGTCCGACACGACTGAAACGACTTAGCAGCAGCAGCAGCAACCAATAAAAACAACAATAAAGAAGACACTAGGGGGAGTTCCCTGGTTGTCCGGTGGTTAGGACTCTGACCTTTCACTGCAGGGGACATGGGTTGGATCCTTGGTTGGGGAACTAAGATCCTGCAAGCCCTATGGTGCAGACAAAAAAAAAAAAAGACATTAGAACTCAGCCTACTTTTCCCCTGAGAGGAGTAGGTTTCTTAATAATTGTTAAGTGAAAGTCAGAGAGTATACTACATTCACTCAGAACAATTGCAGATGTGTCTTTAAAAGATACTAACACATTTGAGATTACCATTTATTGAAGGGGGCTTTTGTGTGTCTATAACTCCCTAGATGGCTCAGTCTCTCTCATAAAAGCACTGGTAAACAAGAACTTTTCAGCCACAAAGTCTAATCAATTTTGTTCTTGGGTCCTGGGCAAAAAACAGCTATGGAAAGTGGAGGGTAGGGAGTACTTCAAGGTCTTCAGAGCTAACCACGGCCTGTAGGTAAGATCAGAATCAGACCTTCACACACACTTGGCAGCAGCATGTGCTTAGCAGGGCCTTCTTTACATCTAGTACCAAACCCCCACTGATTGGCAAGTGCCTATAGGATAAGAATTCAGTAAATAAAATTCCTTGCTTTCAATCTTCTTATCACCTTTTGGAGATTTATACTTACTTTAGTGGTGATATGAATTTACATAGTATTACATTTGATTTTTTCATCTAGAACACTCTTCTTTATCACATTAACTTCTTTCAAATTCTGGCTTAAAATTAATTAAATATTTTAATTTCTTGGGAAGTCTTTTCTGATCCAAACAATCTCATCTTTAAGGCATATGAAGGGAAATGTGGATCTTTTCATAATCAAGTTTCAAGCCTTCTCAGTATTTCTTTAAATGAGGACATTTTCATTAAAGATCTAAGAAAAGAGAGGGGTCAGGAGGAAGGTAATGGTGTTTCCTTTAATTGTTCTTAATATTTAGTCCCTTCTTCCTGTGACCACACTCAAAAAAAAAAAAAGAAAGCTATTTATTTCTATCAAATACTCCATATTATAACATGAAATTATAACATGTAATTTGAATCAAAACTCATGTAGTCAAATGACTGCCCATATAAGAAATACAGTCCTACTGAAGTCCATAGTCTCCATTTATCCAAGGGACAAACTATAGAATCAGGTCACAGATGTTTCCCCGTAAAAGGCAAACACTTCATCTACAATCAGGATGGCATTGTACAGATGACATTCTCATCTATTAGCTATGGTGGGGCGGGGAGAGGCAGACGTGAAACATCTGTTTGTTTGTTTGTTTGTTTGTAATGAGAATTTCCTTTATGATATCTAGTTCTGATATCTACTCAGGGCCACTGAATAGTCATTTTACATCTAAGACAGTACTCAGTATGTGAGAAGTTTACAAGTCATCATTTAAAAAGTGGATACTGGGTTTTGTTGTATTTATGCTGTTTAAAGTTAGGCTACTAGATGAAGAGGCAATCAAATAAATGTGCCTTTTTTTAAAAAAAGGATTGAACTTATTCCATTTGGGGAAAAAAAACAGTGCATTTAGTCAAGACTGAATTTTAAACTTTGAGTATCTGCATGACCTCCAACTCATTAACTCCCTCCTTTTTATTGTTCCAAATTGTAAAGGCTATCTTATGCCTCAGAGCCAAGAAGCCCAAACATGAAACCAAATACTGAGGAGTATAAAAATGTTCTCCCTCAAATTGGCTATTTGGTCCTGGAAAGGGCATTGGAAAAATATATTTTGCCAAAACTGCCCCTTAGAAAAGGCTTATATAATTTTTATAGTATTAAAAATCTGTACAGATTAAAGTTAAATGTTACTATTTCAAAACCTCTCATTCTAAAAATAAAATTTGTGAACCAGATGCCTACTTTTGAAAGAGTATACATATGGGCAAGAAGAATTAAGGAGGAAAAAATATTTTTCATAACATAATTTCTCACACTTAAAAGGTAAACTGTAAAGAAAAGGGTTATTTTTAAATGTAAACCTTTATACCTGTTATCATCTTAGAGATCTCACAAAAAGGAAAAAGAAATATTTAGAAGGTATGATCTGACTGAAAAATGAAAATGAAGAGTATAATTGATCTGTCCCTCCACATAACAACTTATAGTTCTGTTTATGCCACCTCTTTATTCTTTAATATTTACTGGGTTGTATACTGGTGATGGTGGTTACTCGCTAAGTTGCGTCTAACTCTTGTGACCCCATGGACTGTAGCCAACCAGGCTCCTCTGTCCATGGAATTCTCCAGGCAAGAATACTGGAGTGGGTTACCATTTGCTTCTCCAGTGTAGTACAGTAATTAACTTATTAAAGTAATTCTTCTCTAATGTCAAAGGTAATATACATTCAATGTACAAAAATTGGGAAATTAGAAAAGTATTTTTAAAAAGTAATAAAAGTAAAAATCAACTGATTTCCTCCATCTTAGATAGCTATTAACACTTTAGCAATTTACCTTCCAGGGATTTTTTTCTCTGCAAACATCTCTTTAAACGATTGGAATCAATCTGAATATGCTGTTTTGCTTACTGATCTTTTTCAATTAATATATAAAATAAGCATTTTCCTGTATCACTAAATATTTCTCAAAATATTATTTTAAAGGCTTCATATTATTCTAGCAATATATGTACCATGATATATTTAGTCATTCACACGTTAATGATATTTGGGATATTTCCTATATTTTATTTCTGCAAACTGTGTTGAAATTAATAGCCTTGAACATAAATTTCTAAGTAAATCTAAAATTACTTCCTTAGGATAACTTCTAGAAGAAGAAACACTATATATTTGGTGGTGGTTTAGTTGCTAAGTCATGTCTGACTCTTGTGGCTTCATGAACTGCGGCCTGCCAGGTTCCTCTGCCCATGGGATCTCTCAGGCAAGAACACTGAGGTGGGCTACCGTTTCCTTCTCCAAGAAAGATTATATTAATTTTAATTCTATCAATTATATTCCATGTATGAAAACCACAAACTTGCCAATGCTGAATATCTTTTTTTAATATCTTTCCTAATTTGATAAGTCAAAAATGACATCTTGTGCATCAAATTATTGTCTATGGTTTCCCTGAGGTAATGGATTGGTGAGAAGAGAGTTGTGAAAACTTCAATTCTATTTTATACACTCTTGTATTGCTTGACTTTTTAATAATTATATATAGTGTTTATAATTAAAAGTTGATAATGGCATTTCATTGCAATTATTTGGTTATTAAGATTGAAATATCTTCATACCTACTGGAAATTTGTACAACTTCTTTATGAATAACCTATTTATGTTCTTTTTATAATTTTTACATTGTAGTATTTGTCTTATTGATTTGTAAGAGCTCTTTATATTTTAAGGGCATTGTTTAAATGTCCCCTTATCCAAGATGTCTTCCCTGACCTTCCTAGAGAACACTCGTTCCTGGTAGAACATGTGCACTTTACCCTTCCTTATTTTTTTCCATATCACAGCCTAACAGATTATATATTTATTTGTTTATTGTTTGTCTGTACCCATAAAAATATAAACTTAGTGGGGAAAGGGACTTTGTTTTGTTCACTGTTGTATCTCCAGCACTTTGAATAGTGACAAGCACACAGTAAGAACTTTATAAGTATTTGTTGGAGTAATAAATATAAGTTCTTTGGAATGTAAACTGAAAATGTTTTTCTGGTTTATGTTTTATTTTTTGTTTACCTTTTGATATTTGGGTGCATACAGATATTTTAAAATTTTATGTAGTCAGAGCTGCTGGTATTTTTCTTTGTGTTCATTTCCACTGCTTTTTTATGCTTCTGAAGTTCTTCACAATTTCAAGAGTAGGTGAATATTTATGTTTTTTTCTAATAATTTTATTATTTGAATTTTCATCTTTAAGTTTTGACTCTTTAATCCATGTGGAATTTGTCATATAGTGAGAAATAAAAACTTTTTAAATTGTTAATCAATTACATGGCATCACTTAGTGAATAATCTTTAGTTTCCCCATTAATTTTTTAAATGTGTTTAACTTCGCATTTTGTCTCTTCAATGACAATATAACCTATAAGGGTAAGTACTGCTTATACTTCCTTTATCCCTCAGGGCTGAATACATGCTGGTCAATAAAGGATGATATACAAATATTTGGTGGATAGATAAATGGGTGAATATTTTTAAGCCAACATATTCTCTTGAAAAAAGTCTAACTAACTAAACAGTAAGTCCATTCACTAAAGTCTGGAAGCAATCCACACAGAGGGCCAAGCTTTACCTAGAATGAATACCCTTTAAGATCAGGGCACAATAACCACCATAGAAACTGTAGAAACTCATGAGTAACAAAACATAATAACACTTGACACTGTACAGAAGGAATTGCATAGAACTGGCCCTGCCTTCAAGAAGCCCCTGAAAAATATTCTTCAGGGAGCTTAAAACTAAAACAGAGCTTTCCAATAGCTCCCCTACTGATCTTTCCTTCCCCTGAAATAGCAGTTTACTTTCTGAAAGAAATAGATTGCTTTGTTACAGATAGTGCCCCAAATCCTACTGAATGCAATCCACCAGCCTCCAACATGCATTGAGTTTAATAATTCTGGAATCAAATTTGCTTTAATCAAACCTCATTTTTGGCTCTCAAGCAAAACCTCAAGTGCCCCCATGTGTATTGATTCTATAGGGTTCAGTTATCTGCCTATGGCCTGAAATTAAAAATAACAACAACAACAAAAATACATGTTTTTATTGAATTTCAGCTCTTTGCTGATTATCTATATCAAACAGCAAAGTGAGCAAAGCCATGGTGAACTGCCTCTTGTGCCAACAAATTCCCCAAAAAGAATGACGATCAGGAAAATATATTGTTGAGCGTAAACAGTAGCTAAAAAATATTTATCTCTCTTGCAAGGTATTAAAATGAGAAAACTTTCAAAGGAGAAGCTTCAAGCAATTGCATTAGAAGTTGCATAATTCAGTTAGACTAACCTTAGAATGGAATAAAAAGCTGCTTATTTCCATAAGGTTGGCCTCTGACAGTATGAAAGGTTAGATAATTTATCATGATATACAAAACAGTTCTCAAGAATACCAAACTTAAAAAGGAGGTCTTGGTGACATACAGCTCTGTGAATTTTTTGGTAGTGTTATAATCAACATAATTTATACTTAAGTGAATTTGTGTTCTTCTCAAAGGTCTAGCTTGCCAGGCAAGAGAAATGTATCTTCTACTCATCCTTAGAACAAATACAGACCAACTGAAGCAAAGTAGTGTACTCACTGTTTCCTTTATGACAGAACTCACATTGAACAAGGAGATCCATCTGACTAGGGAGGCTACGAAGTTTTGATGTACATATGACTCACAATAGACACAGAATATCTTGCCCTCATGTAAAAGCTAAAAGGCCGTATGTATTGTGTCACCTGTCATAGTTAAGTCCCTCAGTCTCAATACTACCTACAGAGCAGCCATGGTCATCACAAGGACTCAAACCCTTAATGAAGCCCTTCAAACCAATGCTGCAAAATTCAAAATTATACTCAGAGCTACAAGAGAACTTGGAGTGCTCCTGACACAGTCCCCTCAGATATTTATTTCAGGATTGGTGTTATTGGCATCTGTTTGGATTTTTCAGAATTTTCAGTGTCTTGGAGTCCGATTTCTTTAGTAATAATAGATTTCAATAAACTAAAGCTCCTCTTTTATGAGGTTTTTAATTATTTCATCTATTTTGCTAGTGACCTCCTCCCCTATTACAGAATTGCAGATTTCTAGATTATCTTTGGGAAAACAGTGCCTAGGGGGTGACACACACATTACGGATAACTGTCCCAATAGAGTTTGCTAAGCTCAGAGGATGAGGAAAGCAAGGTATTGCATGTGTCACACACATTTTTTGATGCCATGTCTCCAAATATGACACCACGCACAGTGACAAACCTTTGCAGTTCCGGATTTTTTTCTCCACCTTCCAAGATCACTTCTTGAGGGTGCTAGATGATCAGATGTGTATCAGTTTTATAAGATTTTGCTCTATCATGCCATTACACAACATAGAGTTTGTACAAAAGCAGTTTAACTATCTTTCCATTTGAGGCATTTCCTTATTGTATTTCTTGCTGCAACAAAACACACGCCTTTTTTCCATTTCTAAAGAATTACTAGTAAAGACAAAATTAGAAAGAGTGACCTAGAGGTGTAAGAACATGCATTCCATTAGCAGGCTCACAAACCACAAGAAAATTGGTGTTTCTTATATAGTATTTGAGATTTGTTTCTAAGGAGCCATAACTATCATCACTTGTTTTGCAATTAAAAAATTAGGCAAAATCTCCCTATAAAAAATTCATTATTTAATACTAAGGCCATCATGTTCTCTCCCCTAAGCTCTTAGGAACAAACGTTGCCATTAGCATACTCTATCACTCAAAAGTCTATACTTGAGAAAATGGAAATGTGCTAATTAAAGAAATGACCAGGATGGTGAGATCAGAGTCAATGCCAGTGTTCTGAGTACGGCGAACCTGTGTCCTCACTATGGCCTCTGTGCCTGGCAGCACAAAGAAGGGAATCAGTCTTCCAGCAAGTCATTCGACATTACCTATAGACAGATGCTTCTGTTTGTCCCTGCATTTCCAGAGCCTTACAACCCTAAAGCATGTCAAGTTTCAAACATGGATGCTAGATTACAGGCATTTGTGTGTGTGTGTGTGTGTGTGTGTGTGTGTGTGTGTGTGCGCATGTGTGTGTTAGTAGCTCAGTTGTGTCCAATTCTGCAACCCCATGAACTATAGCCAAGCTCCTTTGTTCATGGGATTTCCCAGACAAGAATTCTGGAGTGGGTTGCCATTTCCTTCTCCAGGGGATCTTCCTTACCCAGGGTTCGAACCCAAGTCTCCTACACTGCAGGAAGGTTATCTTTTTCACTGCCACCAATTTTTTTTTAAGTTGCTTAAAGGTAATGTCAACCACTAGGAATGTAGTCTGATCTACTCTCCCTATTCATATGTCTCACTTAGAAAAGATATGGTTTTGCAGCAAAGTACCTGTACACATAGCCAGCTCAGATTTTCCTGAGCCAAGTGAATTAAAGAGGAAGACTTTAAACAGAATTATGCCCAAAAAGACAAAAAGAAACTGAGCCTCAGAAAATAATTTCCAAAGAATTGAGATTCCCTATAGGGTTTTCTTAAACTTCACTGTATGCACAGCAATGATTATTTGGCTGCTTCCTACTCAGAGCTCTCAATTAAAAAGTGTCCAGGAGATCTGTCCCTGGGCTATATCAAATTTGGGTGCTCTGGTCTCACATTTGAGGGATCACACCCCAATGTGATGAGGCTTATAAGCATTTCCTCAGGGAGATAACCAGTAGAGTGTCAAAGATAGGGGAGGGGGCCTCTGAGAACCTAAGATCATAGACGTGTAGAATCAGGCCAGCTCACAAAGGCTCTATCACCTCAGAGGAAGAATAAGTGGGTAAGACAGCAGATATGTTCCCTTGCTCTCTCTTTCTCAGTCACTCTCTCTCTCTCTCTCTCTCTCTCTCTCTCACACACACACACACACACATACACACACACACACACACACACACACACACACACACACTCCCCTAAAGGAAGAGTCTGACCTTTTGATTGAACATATCTTCCCACCAGCTTACACAGGGAATCCATTTTGTTCAGAAGAGCAGACTACACAATCTGAGACGAAGTGCCCTTCATGCTCTGAAAATCAAATTTAGGAGCAAAAATAATCCAGAAAGCAGAGACTGCCAAGACCAGTGCTGGTGGCAGTGAGGGAAAGCAGCTTGCCACAGAACAGTGGCCAGATGGGGCCCGGTGGGAGAAGCTAAAAACTGGCCACCCTGGCACTTAGAGACTTAATGGAGCATCCAAAGACTATGCACATCACTGCAGTGCTTAAGCATCTGACATGAAGAAGCCCCGGTGCTAGTCCATGAACACTGAGCTCAAGGAGAATGCAGACTTCACACCAAACTTCTTGCTTGCTTCAATACCAAGTGGTCTGCTCAAAACTCAAGATAACTGCTTGTGACATCTGTCTGTCAATTTACTCTCTTTTTTTTTTTCTTTTCAAAAAGTTATTTTATCCCTCCCCAAAGGCTGAATTTAAAGAAAGTTTAAGATCGCCTTTTCATTTTCTAAAGTAATTCCTAGGCTCTACTCAATCTAGGAAACCGATATTGACTTTGGAAGCTGTCAGGACCTGGAGCAAAAAAATGAGAGCCCTCCCTTTCAGAAGTGAGTTCAGGAAGCCAAGGAAAAAGAGCACCAAAAATATTCCTGGTGGGTTTCTCTTCTTCCATCTACAGAGTTACAAAGAATGAATGGAGGGAGAGGAATAGGATGGGAAGAGGATAGCTGTAAACTTTTATTTAATTTTTTAAAAAATCTGGAGCAAATATAAATGTTAACATTTGTTAAATCTGACCAATATTATCTGTCTTCTCTGGACACCATATATTTTAGATATTACTTAATTACATTTTTCAAAGACTTTATAAATCTTACCAGTGTGAGGAATTGCACATTAAGCAAACAAGACGTGAAAAATCCAGACTTACAAAGGAAATCAGTAAGAAGTTGATTATTCACATTACTCAAGGGCTCTTTCCTTTATGAAAGACTCCCCCACAGGGTTTTGATAGGAATGCCACCACTATGGTTAACGTGGGGTCTAATTTACAAAACAAATACTTCGCTGCTGCACAACTTTTCAGGAATACAACTACCAGCCAAAGGTATAGCTGCAGGTCTTTCTGTGGAGTCCAATCAAGTTTTCTGTTATGTGACAGAAAGTACTTAGAAACTGCAACAGAGGAACCGCTATCAAGCAAAATGGAGTCCAATTTGGCCCTAAATGATGTGTGTCTGGGTAAGTCATTCGCCTTCTCTGCAACTCCATTTTCATGATTATAGAGTAGAAACACTGGTCCCTTCTGACACCTCTTCCAGGAGTGCTGTGGAGCTGTGTGGTCCTAACCAATATCCTGAAGCAAAATCCTGAATGATGCTGAATAACAGCAAATAAGATTTCCTCATGGAAGCCCAAGTTCCTGGAGCTGGCAGAGCTGTTCTCCAGCTTCAGGTTGCAGTACTTTCCTTCTGGTTCCCTAGTAGGCTGGGGGTGGTGGGGGGCTGAACACAGGGAGGCACTGGCCACCAGTGTATACCCACTAGAAGCAGACTGATCCTCACCATGCAGCCCACTCAAAGACTACTCATAACTACACAACTGCCAAAGAGGAAATGTAACTTGAAGAGCATTTTCCTCTACAAACAACTGATCCTCTGGGACTTTCACTTCAAGTTTCCCAATTGTTCAAAGTAAATGAGGCTCACATTAAAGGCCAGCCAGTCACACATCAAGAAATCAAGCCTCCTCTCAGTGGGGGAAAATGGCCGCTCCAGAGTCAACCTCCTGCCCCTCATACACATGCCTCTTGTACAAATGGCTTCATTTACTCACATCTGAGACACTTGGTCCAGCCAAGTTTGACCTCCCCTAAGCCCTGGAAGCTGAGATACACATACAGAGGGGTAAACATCTCAAACTTCAAGCAGACGCCTTAGATCCACTGCAGCACAATAATTGAAAGACTCCAGCTTTGCCAGGAGGTGACTTCATCCTCTTTCAGTCTTCCAATTCCTAATAAGCAATCTCCCCACCCCATAGCTTCAGCCTCGGAGCATGATATACTAAAGCCACCACAAAGACTAGGGCAAAGTTAAGGAGGGAGAGGTCTGCAGCTCCTCTCACCTTAGAAATCTGACTGAGAGAAAAACCCAGGTGGGGCTACTGGGACCCAAAACAAGTGGTCCTCTGATAAGAGGAATTCCAAAGTCTCAGAGCCCACTATGGAAAATGTCCTGCCTCCAGTCCCCTAGGGAGAGAAATCTCAGGATCATTAGCAAGTGCTCTGGCTGAGCTCAACTTTAGTGAAGGTGTATGGGGAGAGAGGTGATCTCTAAGGTAACCAGTTAATTGCCAATAAGGAATGATAATAATAAATTAGCAAATACTAGTGTAAACTAACTCAGTTCTGTGGCAGTTGCATGGAGACGACAGAGGAACAGTTTATTCTGGGACACATCTTGCAAGCGGATCCCCTCTGGGAAATGCACTGCCTGGGCTAGATGTGAAACAGACCAATGAGATGCAATGTAGGCAACGGGTGGCCCTAGAGTGTCTCTCAGTTCAGAGTGGAGCCTTTGATTTTTTTTAAAGAAAACTGGAGTGAGCTTTGAGAAGATGTGGGCTGCACTGTTTTCCATCGCTTCCTTCTGCAGCCTGTGGGGGTACTTTCAACTCTTAGGGATAAGACTCAGATAGTTCAAAACGAGGAAAGTACAATAAAATTGCTCACTGAAGGGTTTGTCGGTTTGTTTTCATTGGAGGTGGTGATTTGTGTCATTACCTTGTGATCCAAACCAGTCTCATCGTACCTATTAATTTTCTAGAGACTTCTGAATCTGACATCTGATAAGTTTGGGGCTGCTTTTCTAGCTCCTTAGCTCAGAGTTCCACTCAAAGCACTGTAGATCCCTAACTTTAAAACTCTTTTGAGGAACCAAAACATGCTGAGCTATTTCCTTCTTATTTTTCTTCAAAGCCTAACGGATGTTTTAGTTTCATTATTTGAGCTAAGTTACCATGTGCTGAGGCTTTCAGTAGGATAATTAGAACCATTCAATTTGGTCTGCTACATACATCCTTGTCCTGCAAACTCGTCCACTGCTCTTAATACTACACTACTACTTATGAAAATTCTCTGTGAGTGACCACAGCAGACCACACACACACCCTGAGAATGTATCACATCAAAGATGCTACAGTTAGCTAGTTAAAGGAGGAAAAATAAAAAGAGGGCTCAAGATTGAGTTAAACCAAAATCTGTATCTCTATATACCCTATGAGTAGAATTCTGGAAGCTCTTGCCCACTATCACTGGCTTAGAATTTTAAGCTCTGAAACATTCAATATTGAAAAAAAAAATTTCAGGTTAAAAAATGTCTCACCAAAAAGACTGGATGTTTGGCTACTTCACCCTTCCTGAAGGCAGGGAAAGGTCAAACCATCAGAAGAAATGGGTTTCATTTTCATCCTCCAACAGTGACTATGGGCTGGGTGATGAAGAGTAATGCAGGAATGCAGATGTACAAAGCAGTAATACTTTGTAGCACACAGAGGTATCCGGGAGGCATGCCTCCATTCCATAAGACTGGAAGAAAAGTTATTTGCCATACCGAAGTGCCAAAAAATTGGAATAATTTTAGAAAAACCATAGCAATCTGAAAAAACTACCTTCTCTCTTCTCCATTCTCTATGTGTTCAACCTCCTTTCCCCTCTCTTTACTCTGCCCCAACTCCAAACACCCATACACATACACAAACTCTCTTATGTATACACTAAGTATGGACTAAAACCAAAATGCCAAAGGATGCAAATCTCACCTTCAATTTAAAATTTTCAAGAGATACTTGACATCACTAATTCTACAAAAGTCTTCTGTAAACAGCAAAAGCATCCTCCAAGTTCCCTCCTCAAATTTGCATACATAACCACAAAATCCACACAAGTGATTTCCTGACCAACATCAGAGGACAGGGAGATGACGATAGGCGAGATGGTCTCTGTAATTCTAAAGGCTGAGTTCCTATGAAACTCATTCCTTCTTCTGGTAATGCAGACTTGGATGAACTTTTTCCTGCTTTCTGGAGGGGTGAAACAGTCAAACATCCATTCTTTTGGGTGAGGCATTTTTAAAATTTGACTTTTTAATATTGAATGTTTTGATGCTCCATTCCCTTTGCCTTTACCTACCTAACATCATTTAAAGTCACATTCCCTTCAGTTTCTAGAGTCAACAATGTTCAGATGTGGCTAGGTCTGCACACTGATGCCAAAGTTACTCTCACATCAGCACCAACCCTTAAGAACTCAACAGTAAATCTAAATCTAAATGATGGCAGGGCTGCCAGGGAAGGAGGAGCAGGAGAGCACTAAGGAGGCTGGCAAAGTTTCTGCAGATTACAAACCCTTTCTGTTGCTTACAAGGAACTCATGTAGGTGATCTTAAATAGCTCCCCAATTAGACTATGACCTCTGAGGGCAGATGCTACATCTTATATTTATTTAGGATCCCTATACCTATCACACAGCTGAGCACAAGGTAGACACTCAAACTACGCTTACTGATTTGGTCTATTCCATGATGATAAACTTCAAAGTATGATGGAGAGCTGTGAGAACAGCTGTTCTCACTCCTCTATAATGTCATTACCAGTAAGGTTTGCAACTGACTCTGAAGCTAATGAGGTGAGTGAGTTTACAAAGTTGCTCAGCAAAGGAACCTAATGTGTAGTGACCTTTGGTTCCAATCTGGCAAGTAAGAATATAACATATGCTCAGGAAAGAGATGTTCTGAATTGAAACGAACTGTTTACTTGCCCGTCTCCCTGTAAGCTCCCTGGGGTCAAGGATCGAGTGTTTTTATTTTTGTATCCTTGGCAAGCTGTACAGGGTCTGACATGTTCTAAGTGTGCAATAAATGCTCCTGGGTTGTTAATAAACAAATAAAAAGTGATTTAACAAAATAACATACAGAAAAATGGATATGACATAATAAGATTTAATACAGAAATTTCTAATGAATCTTTTAAATACCACAGCATAGCTCTCATCACTCTGTGCTATAATAGCTTAATAACTGTTGGTTTCTTGGGTGGATTAATTAATAATTAATTAACTAGGAAAATATAATGTAGGAACTATATTAGGATATTATTGTCCTAGTAATATCCCATTGTATCTGATAGTAGCTTTTATCACTCCATACCACAAGTGACCTATTTTCTCATCTCTTTCATTACAATGTTCATTCTTTGAGATCAGAGAACATCTTTTTCATTTCCCTAACACTGGATGCCTATAGCAGAACCTTACAAAGACTAGACAACAAATATTAGTTGACTGTATGAATCAGCCATCCTTGTCTTCTATAGATTTCACTGAACCTAAGTATTCTACTGAGTCCATGTTAACAGTCTCTGTTATGGGGAGAAAAGAAGTAGTGTCAATTTCCCCATGCAGGACTTTGTGACAGATAAAGGTTAAATGGCCTGATTCATGCTATGCTATGAGTGGGTCTCTACCCTTTCTGAATGGGTTTGTCAAATGAACTCTCCAGGACTACATGTTAGAAACACACACTTAACCTCGCTGTGCCTAATATGTGCTGTGTTGGCCCTGACTAGCCCTAGATAATAGATCTGTATGATTTTGTTAACTAAGAAAACATCTGGTTTTGTGAGTAAGAGATGGGATTAGAATTCAAATTTTCAATGGCTTTTCTAAACAACCGAAGCAATATTTGGTTTCATTTTACCCATAGGAGAATCTCAGAAAAAACACCAAGATCTTAGGTCAACCATTCAGACATAGTCAAATATCTCCTGCCCCCTTGAAGCATCCCAGGCTTATGTTACCCAGGCTTACACCTCTCTAGTACCCTGAATTGACTGCATAGTCACCAAGCCCTCAGGATTCAATTCTTTTGTCTATCTCCACAAGCAACATCAGTCAGCACCTGAGCCCATAACCTTGGCATCTTTTACCTCCTTTGTTTAAAAGTCCAATATGAATACTCTAACCACACCACATTGTTGGCCTTCTTCACACAGACACCAGCTTAAATTCCTCTTTGGTTGTAAAGTGTCTATGGAGTCACACTCAGGTGTACAAGCCATTACAGTAGTCACTCTTCAATTATCATCTGGTGAACAGATCTATGATTCAGGGGGCACCTCTGTCTCAGACCCCTTACATTATATAATGTGATATTATTCCTTGGATCAACCTTGCATGACAGATGTATCCATTTTGTAGATGAGGAAACAGAGACTCAGAGGTAGTCCATAGCAGGACATGTCTTTCAGATTCAAAATCATGGTCTATCTGATTCCCCTACATTGTACTACCTCTCCCTCTCTATTGCTGAACTCTTGGTGGTCCACAAGTAGTTTTTTACAAACGCTATGGTCTAGTCCCTAGTAAGTATTCACTGACATTCATAATTATAACTGAGCCTACCTAGCATAATCCTGGATTTTCAGTAAATCCTTATTTATAGATGTATGGACTGACAATCGGAGAAGGCAATGGCAACCCACTCCAGTACTCTCGCCTGGAAAATCCCATGGACCGAGAAGCCCAGTAGGCTGCAGTCCATGGGGTCGCTAAGAGTCGGACACGACTGAGTGACTTCACTTTCACTTTAATATTGGAGTTTCTATTGCTAGAAGAAGATCCGGTTTTCATTTAAAAAGCACTGCTTTTTGGCCTCATTACTGATAAGAAGTATTTTTCAGGAACTAGGAAAAACAGTCGATAAAAGTGGTCCTAAAACACTTTTCCCTATGAAATTGATATAAATACTGTGAGGCCATTTTATAGGCATTCCAGCCCAGGTATGTCAGGCTAAATTATTTTTGAGCCAGGAAAGTGTAGAAGGTGTCACTGAAATAGCACTGTACTCGCCAGAGTTATAGAGTCCTGAAATTTGGTCGTCTCTCTCTCTCTCTCTCTCTCTCAATATCTCTGCTCTGTGAGTCTCAACAAGTCCCTTATCATCTCTGGAGCTCCATTTCATCATCTACTGAAGGACAATCAAAATACCTGATTGTAAGAATCACAGAAGACGTTTGTGAAGTGCTCTCCAAGTATATAGTATTCCTTTCATTTGTGGCCTGGAAGAGGGCAAGTGCATCAAATTTCCAACCAAAGAGGGACTTAAGCAATTCAAAGAAAAATGAAATTAACTTCAAAACTGTTATTTATAGCTTTCCACCCAGCCACCAACTCACCCTCATCCATATTACTACCCTACTACCCTGAAATATTTCAAGAGCCAGCAAACATCAGACCACATACTGTGTAAAAAAATACTTCCATTTGAAAATATTCATTCCAGGTAAAGAGAAACAGAGCTAACACAGATGCTTAGTTAATTCCTGAAATTTTAATTATTTGTGAAAATTTCAACATCCTCATTTGTCAAATGTCACCATAAGAACTATTAAGCAATAACAAAGTGGCTTTTTTACTTTCTTTTTGTTTGCCTCCCTTTAACCAGCCCATCCATATCCACAGCTAAGCATGTATATGACCAAACAAAAAGCAAAAGTAGGCTTTAGGAGGCTGAATCACTCTCATACTAGGAAACTGACCCTCAAGCATTCTAGGGTTCATCTACCTTTAAGACTACTTGTTGATTATTACTCAGCCGCTTTAGCTGGCATACGGGTACCACAGACTGACAAACATGCTGTATTTGCAACAGGTGGTAGAATTTATATCTTGCTAGACTGCCACACAGGTATTCCAAAGGCTCAGACCTTAAACTCCCACTCCCAACATCTATCCCTACAAAGGACCAATATTTTAGGTTACCAATCAAAAAATGGGCCAAAGAACTAAACAGACATTTCTCCAAAGAAGACATACAGATGGCTAACAAACACATGAAAAGATGCTAAACATCACTCATTATCAGAGAACTGCAAATCAAAACCACAATGAGGTACCACCTCACACAGGTCAGAATGGCTGCTATCAAAAAGGCTACAAACAATAAATGCTGGAGAGGGTGTGGAGAAAAGGGAACCCTCTTACACTGCTGGTGGGAATCCAAACTAGTACAGCCACTATGGACAACAGTGTGGAGAGACCTTAAAACTCTGAGCCACCAGGGAAGCCCAGAACTACCATATGACCCAGCAATCCTGCTGCTGGGCATACACACAGAAGAAACCAGAATTGAAAGAGACACATGTACCCCAATGTTCATCACAGCACTGTTTACAATAGCCAGGACATGGAAACAACCTGGATGTCCATCGGCAGACAAATGGATAAGAAAGATGTGGTACATATACACAGTGGAATATTACTCAGCTATTAAAAAGAATACATTTGAATCAGTCTTAATGAGGTGGATGAAACTGGAGCCTATTATACAAAGTGAAGTAAGTCAGAAAGAAAAACACAAATACAGTATATTAAAGCATATATATGGAATTTAGAAAGATGGTAATGATGACCCTATATGCAAGACAGCAAAAGAGACACAGATGTAAATAACAGACTTTTGGACTCTGTGGGAGAAGGTGAGGGTGTGATGATTTGAGAGAATAGCATTGAAACATGTATATTATCATATGTGAAATAGATCACCAGTCCAGGTTCAATGCATGAGACAAGATGCTCAGGGCTGGTGCACTGGGATGACCCTGAGGGATGGGATGGGGAGGGAGGTGGGAGGGTGGTTCAGGATAGGGAACACATGTATACCCATGGCTGATTCATGTCAATGTATGGCAAAAAAAAAAAACTACAGTATTGTAAAGTAATTAGCCTCCAATTAAAATAAGTAAAATTTTAAAATTATATATATATATATATATATATATATAGGGTTACACTTTGCCCTGAGAAGCACAGGTAGCAAACCTTGACTTCAAAAATGGACATAGGCAGAGAAGTTCTCCCCACCCTGCCAGGGAATGTGTCACCATAGAGGATAATGGAATCAGGGGAGCAGCAGGGGATAGAGGCCAGGGAGGATCTCACAGAGCCGCTTAGCTACACTCACCTCGGGCAGAGGCATGCCATTGATGATCAGGTCTGGTTGCTGGGGGCCCTGGCTGTTGAAAGAGTGATGGTAGATGTGGTTGGCGCTGGTATTGCGGGTATTCTGGTTCTCCACGTTCAGGAAAGTGCTCTCAGAGCGGCGGCAGCCCAGAGGAAGGGTCTGCTGGTGGTAGTCGAAATAGTTGAGAGAGGAGGTCAGGGAGGAGCAACTGACAACATTCATCTTGTCTGTCTCCTCCACATCCCGGGGTACCAGGCGGATGTCATTCTTACTGATTTTTTTCTTCTTGCTTGATTTCTTTTGATGACCATAGGAGTATTCAGCGATTCTATGTGATAGAAAAGGCAGCATGTATCGCTAACGCCCTCCCAAACCATGCATCAGTTAATAAACATCAAGCACCCCAGAGGGTTGCACCCCATCTCTGCTCCAGCTTCTTATTCTGGCACATCGCATCATCGGGTTTCTCCCTGTGCTTTTTACATGCGAAAACAAGCTGAGGGCCATAACGTTTTTATATTAAGCATAGTAACCTCTCGCTACCCCTTCCTCCTCAAAAGTTTGGATTTGGAATTTCTCCTTGTGACTGGCCACTTAACAAGGGTGTGGAGACAGGGGAAGTTGAGCCTATGGGAGAGAAAGCATGAAAATGCTCAAGTCTGGAGCTTCCCTGGAACCCAAAGGAACTCCTGGGTGAAATAAGCAGCAAGTCCTAATTTATCAGAAGATGACAGGAAGGAAATAAAACCTAATCCCCTTTCCAGTTCCTCCAGGCAACTGCCATGTGACAAACAACCTCAAGTCAGGTTCCTTGATAACTGACCTGATCAGTTTTCGACTGGAGCACGTCAGACCCTTTCCTTTGACAAATCCTCAGCTCCTCTCCTTCATACCCTCCTTCCCCCTGCCCTAGCCCTGCTCCCTTCAACTCCCCACCCCACCCCCGCATCTCCTCGAGAAATGTGATAGCCAAACCCATTTGAATGAGGGGGAAAAGCCTTTTTACCTCTTTCCCCTTAGGCTCACTTTCTCCTCAGCCTTTTTGTCTTGCTCCTCGCTAATGGGAGAAACCGAGATGCAATGCAGACACTTGCTGTTTTGTCCTTTTATAAAACAGCCGAGGAGACAAGTGATGGTTAAACAATTACTGCAAAGGAATTTAAAGGTTAGTGCATTCAGCATCCTTCTCGATTCAGGTGTACCTACAAGCAGCTGTGCTGCAACTGGAACATAAAGAGCTCAATTTAATTAACACTGACAGAGACCCAGCAATGTGCACCAAAGACACTAAGCATTAAGAAAGTTGTCCAAAAAAATACATTTAAATGTAGCCAGATTCTCAAAGTCATTTATTACTTTGCATATAATGATTCAGCTTATTGTCTGTAAATTCCATTTCTGAGCAATAATCAGGAAAACAATTGGGTTAATAAATAATACAGGTTTATCTTTACAAGGGAAAAGACTGTGCCTGTATTCTCGCTCGACAAAGCTAATTGTCTGAGTACAAAAAGGGAGCCCAATTCAAGCAGCAAGTGCAGATCATCTCGCAAGTCTCATAAATGAATTCATTTCAGGAAGAGGCTCTGCAGAGGCTGAGAACAAGAAATCTCTGCTTAATACCTGGAAAGATAAGCTCTTGAACTTTACGTTTCTAAAAAGTCTGAGCAGATGGGAAGATTGCATATCTCCAGAGGCCCATTCTTGCTCTGTCCCCAGGATCTTCCTACACCTGTGCAGTTGTGTCACCCTCACCCTTACACTCTGTGCTCAGGCAGACTTGCAGAGAGGGCAAGCTGATGCTACCAGGGCTTGGGAGCAGATAGAATCCCAAAGACCCCAGGACTGGGGTTGATTTTCTTTTCTAATCTGTTTAAAATCACTGGATAGTTCTAATCATTTCATTTACCCACGATGGGTAAGTTTGGCAATGCCCGGTCCAATTATTCAGCTGAAGCATTCATTGCGACCCCTTTCTGTATTGATCAATTATTTAATTAAACTGTACTTCATTAATCCCAAACCAGCACAGGAAACAGAGCTCTTTACAAAATACACATATGAGTGAAGTTGGAGAGCACTGAGATTTGCTTGCCACCGCCCCCAACCCCGCCAATTCAAACGCTCTCCTCCCTGTTTAATGATCTCCCTGGCAAGCTCTCAGAAAGAGCTCTCACTTCAAGTCATACATCACCAAGAGGTGGCACAGCCTTCAATATCTTTATTTCAAGCTGATTTCTTTTTCATCAAGAAAGGGTCTTATGCGTTTACTTTATGCTGAGGAAATGGCTTTAAAAGAGTCCCCTCTATCATTATCTCCATATAAATAAAATTTTGTAGACCCCCACATTTTTCTCCTATAAAAATTGTCACTGGCAGTCACAGGTTTCAAAGGTAAGAGCAATATTAATTTCCATTTCTCCCATCTGAAATGACTCGGAGCTGAAGGAAAGAAAAGTCATGGCCATTTCACTTGTAACAGGATTAAAGCATTTATGAGGCATTGCAGCTGCTCTTTTATGGTACCTGATTGATATTCATGTGTGGTTAGCATTTGTCTACTAACTTGTGTAATGCAGAGAATAGTAAAAGGGAAACAATAATTGCATGACTGTTACATATTCAGGGGGCTCTGATTCACAGAAGTGTGCATTTCAGTTGATGTCAAATACAAATCAGACCTACAGGAACATATTTTGACTGGTTAACATGCAAGCACAGATGGCACAAAAGACACACTGGATGTGTAGGTGTGTTGAAAGCACACAAACACACACCTTCATTGAAATAGCAGCATCATTCATTATCAGCAAACTAAAGAAACAACTTTTTTTTTCAACCGTTTCGATGAGACACTGCTGGAAAAAATTCCATGTACTATCCTAAATTGGATATTGTAAGCGAGGGTCAGCAAGACCCTCCAAAGTGCTGATCAGGAAACTTTTTTTTTTTTTAATTACTATGTGTTATTCCAGTTTCCAAATTTCTTCTCCCTCTGTCTTTACCTTCCCCTCCCCCATCCTCCTTCCCCCACCCCTCTCTCTCTCTCTTACTCATACCACACACGTACCCTGCACACATTGCAAGGGAAACTGTAACAAAATAGCCCATAGTGACATCCACTGGTAGGGACCAGCTCTTAGTACCACAACAGAGTTCCATATTAGAGGAAAGAACCATCAACTCCAGAAGATTGCTATTTTTAGTGAAACATCTGGATGCAAAAGTCCTGTCCTTCATTGGGATGTTTGGTGTCTACCCAACAACCAGACATTTGAAAACATATAGATGACTGGTAGAATTTCACTTCACATAGCAAGATGTTTGAGGACTGGATATAAAACAAGCCAAGAACACACTAAAAAACTCTTATCACCTGCTTCCCCACATACTCCTGTTCTCTCTTCCTCCCACTCTAAGGTTTTCTAAGATTCCACTCACAGGCTCGCTTCAGAGTTTCTCTCTACACAGGACAGGGCAGCTGCCAGCACTCCCTTTCCTTTCAGTACTTGTCCGAAAAACTCTACAGCCCCCAAATCAAGTTGTAGTACTTCAAGGTTTTGCCAAAAATCAACCTCTCTTTCTCTCAAGTCTCTCTCAAAATCTCTCTTTCTCATTAATTTTTTTCCTGCCATAACTTCATGGAGACAGCTGTGCAAATTTTAAAATGATAATTGCTTTTCTGCTCATCACCATTATGTGACAGAATCCATTGGAACACTAAATGGTTGTCTTCCAGCAAATTGTCAGATCAAAAGAATTGATCAACTGGGGCTAACACAAATTCCCCCTCCCCACAAAAAGGAGCTGCTGTAAGTAGGATGCATGCATTTACATAGGAAACAAAAGCATTGGGATTTTCACACAGAGACACAGATACACCTTATTCTCCCAAGACAAAGAGGGAAAGAAAGAAAAAGTTGGCTCTACCTGCAGTTGTAGGTCCGGATCTCTTTGTTGTCTCTCTTGCACTTGATCGCCACGAAGATCATAGTGACAAAGAGGATGCCAGCAATGGAGCCCAGGGCGATAATGAAAATCAGGGACAAGTTCACCGAGCCCATCGACTCTTGGGCGTCGAGAGCAGGGGACAGGTAGATTAGAACTAGCGCAGAGGCGGAAAGAGACGTCTTGCCGTGGTCGTGGGCCACCACAATAAGCTCATAGGAAGCCTTGGAGCTCTCACTGAAGGTGCGAGTGGTTCTGACCTCGCCATTGATCTGGTCTATTTCAAAGAAACCGCGGTCCCCCTCTGTCATGTCATAGGTGACCCGGCCGTTCTCCCCCTCGTCGTAGTCATCTGCTTTGACAACGGTCACCAGGTAGCCTATGCCTGAGTTGCGGGGGATGTAGACTTCCGCGGTGCCGTTGATCAGCGGTGGGGCGGTGATGACTGGGGTATTATCATTGACGTCGAGGATGATGACCCGAACAGTGGCATTGCTCTGCAGCGAGGGCAGGCCGCCGTCCTTGGCCAGCACCTTGAATTCAAATGCCTTGGTCTGCTCATGGTTGAAGGATCGCAGCGCATAGATATCACCCGAGTTGGGGTTGATGGAGACATAGGTGAAGACAGGCATGTCTCGCACCTGTGACGGCACGATCTGATAGGAAACACTGCCATTGAGACCCAAGTCGGGGTCTCGGGCCGACACCGAGAGCAGATAGGCACCGGGTGTGTTGTTTTCCTGCACAATGACCTGGTAGTAGGGCTTGGAGAAGTGCGGGTGGTTGTCGTTCTCGTCCGTGATGCGCACGGTAAAGGACTTGGCACTCTGCAGCATGGGCACGCCACCGTCGCGCGCCTGGATGGTGAGGTTGTACTGGTCATGCTGCTCGCGGTCCAGGCGTCCATCCACCAGGATAGTGGAGAAGCTCTCATACTCCTGCAGCCGAAAGGGCACGTTGCCCAGCAAACGGCACTGCACGCGCCCATTGAGGCCAGAGTCTCGATCAGACACCCGCACCAGTGCAATTACGTAGCCCGGGGGGGCGCTCTCGCTCACCTCCACCAGCTCGCTGTTTACCGACAGCAGGTTGATGACCGGCGGGTTGTCGTTGGTGTCCAGAACGCTGACGGTGACCTTGCAGTGTGCCGGGATGGAGTTGGGCCCCAGGTCCTTGGCCTGCACGTCCAGTTCATAAACATGGCCTTCTTCATAGTCTAGGGCACCGGTGACCGTGACCAGGCCGCTGTGCGGGTCGATCTGGAAGAGCTCTCTAGTGCGGTCATTGACATAGCCGTAAAATGAATAGACCACCTGGCCATTGGTGCCTTCGTCTGGGTCTGTAGCGTTGAGACGGATGACGGGAGTGTTGGGAGGTGAGTTCTCTGGCACGCTCACTGAATAGGTGGACTCGCCAAACACTGGGTTGTTGTCATTGGAGTCGGTCACTTTGATGCTGAGGCCAACCGTGCCCAGGTGCGGCGGGTCGCCGCCGTCGAGCGCAGTGATGCGAAAGCTGTAGTGCGACTGCGTCTCGCGATCTAGACTCTTCTCCACCACGAGTTCGGCGAAGCGTGAGCCGTCGCCGCGGGTCTTGATCTCCAGGCCAAATAGCTCGTTTGGAGTCAGCTCATAGGTCTGCACACCGAAACTGCCCGAGTCCGGATCATAAGCGCTGTCCAGCGGGATGCGCGTGCCCGGGCTGGCCGCCTCTGAGATCTCCAACTCAATCTGTGCCGCCGGGAAGCTGGGAGCGTTGTCATTAAGGTCCTTGATCTCCACCTTAATTACGCAAATCTCCATTGAGCTGGACATGACCTCGAGCGAGATGATGCACTTGGGGCTCTGGCGGCAGAGCAGGTCACGGTCAATCTTCTGCTTGGTGACCAACAAGCCCGAGCTGGGGTTGATGTCCACCAGGTGCGGAGCCGAGTTGGACACCACACGGAAGGCAGAGGCCTGCCGTGGGTCCAGTGCAAAGCCCGCCTCCCGCGCGTCCTTGGCCACGTTGGCGATCACCGTCCCGGCGCGCTGCTCCTCTTCTACCGAATACTTGAGGTTAATGAGGGCGGCCGCCTGTGTCCATAGCACAGCCAACAGCAGCAGCACCGGCAGCAGGAGTGACTCCATGGCTGCGCGGGGCTCTGCCTGGCCTCGCCTCTCCACACCCCTCCGAGACCGACGCCGCCGGCGCTCCAGCTTCCCGCCGACTCGGGCCGCCTGTTGCGCCCGCCCCGGGGCCCCGGAGGCCGCGGGAGGAGTCCCGCCCAGGGCGGCCCGGCGGCGCGGGGGGGAAACCCGCGCCGGCTCCAATGCTGAAGTTGCGGCGGACTCGGCGGGGGCTCTCGCGGGGCCCGGGGGCTCCGAGGGGCCGAGGGAGCGCCGTGCGGCCCCGAGCCCCCTCCCTCCAGCCCGGCTATTCAGTTTTCCCCCTTCAAAGTTAGCCCGGCGCGACTGGCAGAAGCGGCGCAGGGCTGCGGGTGGAACCGCGTCTGAGAAGCCGGATCGACGCGCTGCTGAGTCCGGACCGCACTGGAGGCGAAGGCGGGGAGTGCAGTGCGGGTACAGCCTCTCAGGCACTATCCGACCCGCCGCGGCGCACCGGCAGTGGGGCTGGTGAGCACGCTGTCTGTGCACCTGGCATGCGCAAGGATCTACCCCGAGTTCCCCTGGCTCACCGCAGAGACAGGACCCGCCTGGAACGCGCCCTCCGGGATCCTGGGGGGCCACGCTGGCCTTTTCGAGGCCTGTTGGGGAGAAAGAGGGGTCGCAGGAGGGAGTTTGAGTTGCTGTCAAGCGCCGCAGCCGTCAGAGTATCCGGCTGAGCGGGAAGGCAGTCCTCCAGCCTGCAGAAGACGGGGGAGGGGATAGAGGCTGCCGAGACGAGAGCTTGCTCCCTTGCACTGTGGTTGGCTTCAGAAGGTTTGAGGGGCGCGTGTGTCCAGGATCGGAGGTGGACACGGAGTCACCCCACTGAGCAGCTGGACTGCGGACTTCTGCGTCTCAGAAATTAAAGTTACCAATGCAGCCCGAGGCTCCACGTCAAGTCTGTGAAAACCGGCCGATGGAAATTTGCTCAAGAAAATAAAGGTCCAGTCTTTCCAATGGCCGGGGGGCGGGGTGGGGGAGTGGGGAGGAGGGGAGGGAAAGCAAAAACAGTACCGGCCAGGAGAGGCGGGGCCGCCGCCGCTGGTACCAGGGGCTTCTCCTCCTCCCTCGGTCTGGATTGGGGTGTCGCTCCGAGGGCCGCCGCTGCCAGGGGAGGAAGCCCTCCTAGCTCAATCGCATGTCGCTGGGGTCCGCCTCAGCAGCTGCCACGGTCGACGGTTTTGTCGCCACTGAAGTTTACTTGCGGGAGCTTCTTGATTCCATCCTCCTGGAGAGGCGCTGGCCGCGCAGCGTTGAGCTCACACCCTCCCCGGCGCTCGCGGGCATGGGAGGTCTATCTCGCTTTCTCCTTCTGTCTTGGGCTGTGGGTGAATGTGTGAAAGAAAGGAATAGTGAGTGTATGGTGCGAGGTGTGTAAGTGGGGAGTGTGAGAGAGCAGGGGTGGGAGGTTTCGGATCTCGGATGAATCCGCTCAGCCGGAATGCCGCGGAGCGCAACGCGCCAAGGGTCTGCGCCGGGCTAGGGACGCGGGTGCCAATGCCCCCCAGGCAAGCAAGGGATGGTGCGAGGGAGCCGTGCTGCCGTCTGCGCCCGCTCGTCAGTCTCCTCTCTGTGCCTGCCGCCGCCGCTACTGCTGCTGCTGCTCCTGCCGATGCCGCAAACTACTGGCCGTGGAGTCTGGAGAGAGCAGGAGAGAGCCGGAGCTGCTGAGACAGGCTACGCCAGGCACTGGCCAATCAGCGCTCAGCCCAGCTGGCCCCGGCCTTGGGGGCGGGGCCAATGCGCGGGAGGGGGCGGGGCCAACCGGAAACTTACACACTGGCGGGACCAAGTGGTACCCTAGCCCGCCGAGCCGAGGCAGCAGTCTAGGAGGCCAGTCAAGCCCAGCAGGGGTTAGAAGGCAGGGTGGAGCAAGTCGAGGGGTGTCCTGGAGCTGCAGCTGAGCCTCCCCAGGAACTGCGCGCCTCTCGTGTTTGTAGAGATTGCAGGAGAGATGAGGATTTGATTCTCTCGGTGTGTTTATCTCCCTCACATATCTTCATATTTTGAATATAACATTCATATTCATATTCTTTCTCTCCCCTCCCCCCGCCCTCTTTTTCTCTTTGCCCTAGGTTTGTCTGTCAGTTTCTCTTTTCTTCTTCTCGGGTAGTGGAAGGAAGAAAGGGAAGGAGAAAGCGCCCCAGACGTGGTCATTCATCCGGCTCTTGGCCAGTGACTCTTCAGCTAAGAGCCGCGGCAGCCATCCTCCCGGACCGTCACCCCCATCCTCCTTCCCGAGCAGACCTGTGAGCCCCCACCCCCACCCCCGGCGCAAGCAGGGTCCCTGACCCGGTTCGGTTCGCTCTTGTCTGTTGTCTGTTAATCAAATGGGATCTGTGGCGCAGGGACTGAGCCACCCAGAGGGCTGGACACATTTCGTTGCCCCTCACCCAACACCATTGGAGAATTTAGCTCTCTATAAATAAACTGTACATTTGAGAAGAGCAGGTGGGCGGACGCCGCCGCACCGCGCCAAGCTAGGAGAGCTGCGAGCCCAGCGGGAGCTGCGGAGCTGGTGCGCAGTCTACGTTGGTCGCCGGCAGCTGGAGCCGGCGCGGATGTGCGGGGCTCCCCAGCTTTCCTGCAGTGCCTCAGTCCCAGGGGGCTGTCAGCTTCTCTGGCGGTGGTGGCGACGGTGGCTGGCGTGTGCCGGTGCCGAGAAGCGGGAGGCCGGCGTGGCCGGGGTTGATATCAAACTCGGCTTCCCTTCTGGACTGAAGGCGCCCTGGGGACAGAGGGGGACTCCTCCCTGCCCCGTCCTGATTCTCTTAATTAAGGTCACGGGCTGGAAGAATCAAAAGTACTTCTCTGAACTGTTGGGATGTTTTGGTTTTTTTCATCATAGATTGGGGGTGGAAGAGGGCTGGCTTCTGAAATCACAATTCTTGAAAGAGTGCATCAGCCTTCTGAGTGAATCGTCTTGGATATTTGGGAGTCTTGGGTGAGCAAATTCATAATTAACCCAGAGACACTGGCCCGAGCCTGTGTGCTTAAAATGAGACTCACTTTTGCCCTTTAAAAAACACTAAACAAGGGGAAAAGGCATTTGAACACATAATAGGTTTTCTCAAAACTGCCATGTTTTTGCAGAGAACAGCCTAGCTGCTTTTAAAAATATTTCTTTTCCCAAGAGGAGCTAGTTTAGCGGCCTTTACTTTGGCAGGAGGAAGAAGAAGACAGCTTTCTCCCTCAGAAAGGAATTATTCTGGGATTGAGGTTGAGACCCCCCCCTCCCCCGCCCCAACGTGCATCTGAGACCAAGGGGAGGGCGCAGAGAGCTTGATCCGCTTTCCGCGTGGGGGTCGTTTTACTCTCTAATATTAGGATGCAATTCAGCCCAGAACATCCAGGAGAAAATCGAAGCATCTGCAATGAATATCATTTAATTTGGTCATTTAGAGGTGCAGGTGAACAACAGAGTTGTGACTCGAGGGAACCGCGTGGCCCGCCTGCTTTTCTGCAGACCCTGCCTGCCGGAGGAGAGTGACAACATGGCAGGCAACGCGGATGCACCTCACAGGCTCCGCAAAGAAGGGCTCCATTTGATTTATCACAGTTATTTACCTTTGATGTCAGTGAGTGGGAATGAAGTGCATCTTGGTCTAATTAAAACGGCCTAAAAGGCATTTGAAATGGGTTGCTATCTGATCACGGGATATGAGTTCGGCGTTTGGCAGCGTTCTAAAATATTGCTTGGACTATTTAAACAGAACAATTAGCAGCATGCTAAAATATTTGCATGATATGCTTAGAAGCTTTAGCTGTAAACTTTAAGGCGATCTGTTCTCCTTTAAGTCAAAAAAGGATGATGCTGCTTCCTTGTGGCGAAGGCTGTCAGGAACCCACTGATCAATAAAAGTAAACTGGCGCCTCCACGGCTTGACTGAGCGGGAGCAAAGAGTCTGAGAAGTAGTCTCGGCCATTAACAATCCCCCAGGTAACAAGAAATGGAAGAATTACTCAGGTAAAATGATTATCATTGCTGTGGCATCTGAAAAGATGCACACAACAAGATAAGAGGGCTGAGGACCTCTTACCTTGGGGAATGCTAATAGAATGTCTATAGTCTGTTGTCTTTAAAAGATAAATAAGAGAATTCAATCCATGTACAATGTCATTACCTTTGTAATTGCAATCACATTGTAAAGACATGTTCTGCATTTGCAAAGACAAATGTGCTCGCTTCGCTACAGAGATCACACGGGGTTCCCTGGGTCCTGCTCGCTGTTCACACTCAATGCTCCCCGCCTTTCCAAGTACAGCAGCCGAAGTACTCCCAGCTATACTAAACCGCTTTTATGAAAACCAGGTGCCAGGGAGGCTGGGCCGTGTGCCTCTGCTTTCCTTCCTTCTCATCACCCGCAAGCTCAAAGTGATAGTGACACCTCCCCTCCAAAAAATAGTTCTTCCATTCCCCTAGTCTACTTCTACAGATAGCCCTAATGCCGCCGCCGCCGCCGTTTGCTCTCAGAATGTATTTTTTGCTAATAGACGCTGGTTATCATTATACTCCAAAAATGTTTGCTAATATACACACTTGATCATCGCACTCCAACAATGCTACTAAGTGAGTAGCCGAAAACACCTTCACGATCAGGAATTTATTAATTGAATAAAAACAGTTCTGGGTGTAGATAATGAAAACAAAAAGAAAGTTCTCTCAGTCTTCGGTTCCCTTTACTTCAATCCTGAAGTGAGCCCCGCCTTTTCAGCCTCTTTAGAGACACAAGAGGGACATCTAGCGACCGTCCTCAGTATTTTTGATCCAACCTTTGCTAAAAAACACTAGGCTCCCCTGGGTATCAACTACATTGCTTTGCAGCCTCTCTGGGCCATTGCTATGCGGAGGAAGCCAGCTCTTTGGGCCATGGTAGCTCTTTGGATCACTGAGGCAAGAATCAAAATGGTAAGGAGATTTTTTATTAATCTTTAAGATTTCAGTCATGCTACTGAAATAATGCTGAGTGGCAATGGAAGAATAAAGTGAGGAAAGCCTTATATTTAAATTAATCTGATATATGAGGACAATTCTTGGTGTTCCAACATTGACAAGGATAAGGTAAAAAGGTTTAAAGGTTAAAATTGATGGTGGAAACTAAAATACTAGCATATGAGGACTGTAGCACTGACAAGTTTGAAGGATCTTTCTGAGATGTGTTTTTTAAATGTTTGCTTCAAGCTCCAAAGAGATCAGCCTTCAAATAATTTCATTCTCACTCTCTTCCCTCTAGCCCCCAATCCCCTGCTGCAGAAAACTGGATCCTCTTCTAGCTTGGCTTTTGTTGCATCTCATGGGCATTCCATTCTACTCAACCAATTTGACCCGATGAGGTTCTCTTAGAAAGAAAAACTTTATTTAAAAAAATTGCCAAAGTCAAACTTTTCCAGCCTGCACATATAATCTTCTTACTTAGGTTACAATGCCTAGAATAGAGAGAATGAGAGAATGAAAATGGAGATAACAGCACAAAACTGAAAAGTGTCCTTGATAAAGTCATTGTCTTATTTCATCTTTACAATAGCCCTGGGAGGTAAAACGACTTTGCAGATGTGGAAGTAGACTTGCAGAGCAGTTCAACGATTTTCTAAGATGACCTCATTACACAAAACTCAACCACTTCCCTTGTGAAATCAACTAGTGTTGGCTGTGTGCCCAGCATTGTGTTAGGGACTGAGAACTTTTTTTTTTTTAAGATGGTCTTGCCCTTGTGATGTTTTAAATTCAGTTGATTAATTTAAGAGCAGTGCATACAGCTAGCTACAGCTTCCTGAAATTCTGTCCCTTCTGCCCAAAGTGATTGCCAACTTCTAGTGAACCACCAGCCACCACACACACACACACACACACACACACACACACACACACACATGTAAACAGACACACACACTCCCAGGCATCATAAGGAAAGGCCTTAAGAGGAGCAGCAAGGGATGTATGCCTACTGGGCATGGGTGGGGTGCATTTCCACCATCCTGGATGCTGTTTATGACCTTTCTGAAATACCAGGAAGACAAGAGAATGGGGCCAAGAAAAGTCTTTGAATCCCTTGTACTTTTTCCTCTCTCTTCCTCCCAATCCCCCTTTTTTTGTGACAAAGGATAATAGTGACAGCCAGGGAGTTGTAGCAGGAAAAACAAAGAGCAGACAGAGAAAGTGTTCTTTAAGTGCTAAAATTGTTCATCATGACCCTGATGCTTGCCTTTTCCAAGAAACACAAGAGAGTTAGGGGATAGTAGTGAAAAAGAGACAGAAATCTATTAATCACTCCAAGTCTTCCCATTTTGATGAGGCCAGCATAACTGAACAGATTATGCCCAAGTCCCTTCCATGCTTATCCCCTCTCATTAGGAATGGCACTTCCTACAGGGCCAAACTCCTGCTGCTAGAAAACTCACAACTGGTCCCTACATAAACACACATCGTGGGGACCATTTAATTAGCAAAAGCTAAATCAGCAGATACATTTCAATAAATGACACTACTCTCTAACACCTTCTGTACTATCCTGCAGTGACTACCTGTAATGTTTTGACAGCACCATTTGGGCTCAACAGCATTATTGCCTGAACCTTTTCATGTGAATTCTCTCCAATTGGGTCCCAAACGCTATTTTCCTAGGTGCAAACTCATACCAACTGTTATTGTTCCCCACCACTAGCACTTTTGAAAACAGAAAAGTCTCCCTTCAAAGGCATTCTGGTCAGATCATGCCCAGCCTTCTTCCCACCACTAATTCTCTCATCCCAAGGAGGAGGGTGAGAGTGATATTCCACACCCCCACTACCACCAGAGGAAGTGCTTTCTTGACAACTTGGGGAAAAAAAAAACATCACTAAGTAAGAGACCTCAAAAACCAACTGAAATATGAACTGAATACTAAAAAGAGGAGATAATCAAAAATGTACAGACTGGGGATGCTTTCTGTTAGGCCAAACCACTTTTTTTTCACTGCTACTCCCACATTTTAGTACTGCAACCCAGTAGATAGATCCTAGGAACCCCTATACAATGTGTAACTCCCTAGATTAAAGCTCCAGATGCAGGCTTGGCTTTTGACTCACAGCCTAGACTTCTCTCAAAAGCTCTTCTGCTATTTCTCGAGTGTGTCAAGTGGAGCATGAAAAGAAGCACAAATATCACTGAAAAGAATGGTTGATGAGTGCTGAAGGACCCCTGACAAAACTATCAGCCTTACAGGAAGGTGTTGAAGACCAGCTTTCCAAAATAAAAAAAGTAAATAAAAATAATCTATCTGGTTGCCCGGTTTTATAGAAAGCTGGGTTCTTTTTGGCAATGTCCACAGGACTGGAAAAAAAGCAAATCAGATCTTGAAAACTTGGAGATAGATGGTGATGGAGCTGGGGTAGATGTGTGAACTCCGTGCTAGGAAAACCCTTTTGTCTTAAGTTCAAATAAATAGTAATAGCCAAAGAGCTGGTAAAAAGAGGAGTACAAAAAATCTGATGAGCCAGCTTCCTGGGTTTCTCTAGTTATCTTGGGCAAAAGATTATTTCAATGAAGACCCCTGACCTGCTGTACATTCTTTAGTCCTAGGTGACCAGGCTGAGCCTGGGGTTGTTCTTGGTTCTTCTAAAACTTCTCCCAGAAATCAGAAGAAGCCTTGTGTAACTCCCTGAGAGTTCCAGCTGCTCCACTGACTAATTTGTCACTGAACTAGGAAACTTACTAGTTGGTTTAATGTCAACTTAAGAAGGAAAGAAAGACAACTAATAAACGTGAAGAACTTCTGGTTTGACAATTGCAGTTACATTACCTGGGCTAGCAATGTAAGTACCAAAGGCATGTCACGTATTCCACTAACAGTGCAATGCACAATATCTGTTCAGGTTGACAAGCCCTAGGGCAGTGGAGAGTAAACTGAAAGATGGAGATCCCGGTAAGAAGCAGAGAGAGCACCACAAAGGGGACAGATAGAGCAGAAGTGACAGAAAAATCATTTTAGCAACAGAGAAATTATTCACCTTTTTTGAATGAGAAGAAAACAATGGCTTACCAGCCTGGAAAGCATCCCCATATGGGGTCCAAGAGTTTGCATACTGGTGCACTGGACTTGGGGAGGGAACGCATATTAATTTGTGTCTATTGCCTGCAGCTGGGTCCAGGACGGTGAGAGAGAACCAATGACCTTTCTTCCAAAAGCTGGGAGGGGTAGAGAAAGATGGTGTCCTGTATCACAGAAGACATCAGCTGGGCTGAGCTGGGCTGGTCCCTTTCAGCATAGATCACAAAATGCAGTGACATCAGTACCAGGAAGTATCCACTCAGGGATAGCCGCCTAGGCAGCAGTGATGAAATTAAATCTTGCACCTAATGACAGGCTGGCAAGAAAACTAACAGTCTTGGAGCAGAGCTGGCCTAGCTTGAAGCCCAGGCAGCTCTGCGTGTTTTCTGCCCTAGCAAACAGTGGAACTTGAGAAAGCCTCGCTGTCTGGCTGTGCAGTTTCATTTGGGGAAAGAGGCAATCAGTTCTGGAAGGCTGACCGAAAAGAGTGGACAGGATGATAGCTTAAAATGAGATCTATCAATGACTTTGTTGCAACCCCAGCCAAACAATCAAAAGCAAATAGTGAGTTTTTAAAATCAATGCTTTGTAAGATGATGAGCCAACCAGTGGAGTTCAAGTTGGGGTGGGGTAACAAGGAGGTTGGGGAGAGAGGGTGGAAACATTCCCTCTCTCAAGTCACCCACCAAAGCAAACAGCTGCATTTCCTTGAAATAGCAGATTTTGGTCCCTAGCAAAACCAGGCATCATAAGGAACTGCAGTCTCCTAGCACAGCAAAACAAAAGAGCAGGGGGCAAAACACTTTTGAAAACAGGAAGGCGTTTTGGCAACAATCACAAGGGGGCTGGTAAGTCATTGTACTCCTGGGATCCATCTGCTGAGCTCCAGAACATCCTCCCCACACTCCACCCCCATACAGCTCTCAGATTCCATGCTCTGGGTCAAGAGCAGGGTCATTCAAAAAGAAACCTTAAAGTGAAAAAGATAGGCTCAGCCTGAAGATGACAAGTGAGAAAATCCAGGTCTGATTTCTTCCATCCATGGAGGTGTGGTGGGAGAGACAGGAATGCCTTTCTGATTCTTGGTGCCATTGCAGAAAAGCAAGAACAGGTTCAATTAAATTAATGGAAAATACATTTAAAATTAAAGTCGGCATGCAGCTTCTTATCAGCTTAGAATTTGCTGCTGCGAGAGACCATTGAGAGAAGCCTAGCAACTGCATCTTTAAAGACTTGAAAGTTTTATAGCTATTAATAATTTTGTTAGTTATGCAATGTAAGTGAACACTAGCAAGGTAATCAAATTCCATGCTCCATAGCAGAGATCAGGGTTATCTGGGGGAAGAAAATTTTAGATAGTCTCTCTTCAGTGTTAATGTACATGGAGACATCTTCCACAGACCTTTTCTCCTAATGTAAAGAGAATAGAATGTAAAAATAATTATATATAATGACATGACTTTACATATATATATATATTTTTAAATGTGTGTATATATATATATGTATGTATTTTTTAATGGAGTGACATACTTGATCTCATAGTTTTTGAAATCACCAGGTTAAAACCCCAGCAAAGGTAGTCACCTACCAAAGTCAGAAGAAAATGCCCAACTTTGAATTTCACATATTTTCTTATACATTAGAGAAGATTCACACATGGGCCTCTCTTCTTTTATAACTCATGGTTCTGAATATTACTTAGTGAACCATTAACCTGTTCCAATATAGCATTACATTTGTCTAGCCAAGGAGAGTAAAATAAAGATGCTTAATTTAGTTCCCTTTTCCCTGAGAAATAAATAGCTGTCACACATCCAGAACAGCAGGGTTCATGAACAGCTTTGGAACATGGAGATCAATGAAATCTGATCCTCTCTTGAGAAAAAGAGATCTACATAGAGTTTAACCAAAGATTTCCTACCATAGGCAGTCCCTGGTCATCAGGAAGTCTTTGAAGTCCCTCCCAGGTTTCCTGTTCAGGCTTGTTTGATCTGCTGTGAACATGATTATTTTAAAGCAGTTTTATAAATGTAAATTACTTCACAAATGCAAAAATACTTATGTCCAACCTAAGCAACTAATTTCTGATTTCTGGAAGTTGCCATAGATTGGTCTAAGATAGACATAAATTGGTCTAATAAAGGCATAACAGGATAATTCAACCTCTGAAGCAGATTTACTTGTAAGGACAATGGTTATGATGATAACTATTTCTTCCCTGTCCCTTCACTTTCTCATCCTAGTAACTAATATTTGCACATGAAAGGACTTTAATGTCTTAATGCATCCTTATGTAATATAGATCTCTTGCCAACTATAATTAATCATGACCCTTACTTCAATTTGTTTTTTCATCCCCATTTAAGCTGTCACCAATAGGAAATATTACTTAGTTGATCTAAGTTCCTATACTTGATGCTTAAGGCTGAGAATACTTAACAGTGTAAGATGTGAATCCTCCCCTCCAAGGGCTTAGAGCCTAGCTATGAGTATCATAAAGTAGAACTACAAATAGAAGGAAGCATTTATCAGGTATCCAAACATAAGTACTCAGCATTGAAATAACCTAAGTCCCAAGGAGTAGCTAAAGACCTAGAAACTGTGGGGGAAGTCTTTCAGTTGAGGGAAAGGTGCTTGTAAAGGCACATATGGCACCCCACTCCAGTACTCTTGCCTGGAAAATCTCATGGACAGAGGAGCCTGGTGGGCTGCAGTCTGTGGGGTCGCTGAGAGTCAGACACGACTGAACGACTTCACTTTCACTTTTCACTTTCATGCATTGGAGAAGGAAATAGCAACCCACTCCAGTGTTCTCGCCTGGAGAATCCCAGGGACGGGGAAGCCTGGTGGGCTGCCGCCTATGGGGTAGCGCAGAGTCGGACACGACTAAAGTGACTTAGCAGCAGCAGCAAAGGCACATAAGCTGCAGTAAGTTTGTCGTGTTTGGCAAACAAGAGTATGAAAAGTAGTGAAAATGTTAGTTGCTGAGCCATATCCAACTCTTTGAGACCCTATGTGCCTGCCAGGCTCCTCTATCCATGGAATTCTCCAGGCAAGAATACTGAAGTGGGTTGCCATTCCCTTCTCCAGGGTATCTTCCCAACCCAGGGCTCAAACCTGGGTCTCCTGCATTAGCAGGCAGGTTCTTTAATGTCTGAGCCACCAGGGAAGCCCAAACAAGAGTATAGTTTGGCTCAACTATTTATTATACAGACACCATTGAACTAAAAAGGTGTAGTTATTAATGGCACAAGCTCTGGGGATAAACAGATCTGGATTCAAATCCTCGTTATACAATTTCCCTAGCTGGATGACATTTGGCAAATTAGTGTAGTATCTATTTCATTAATTGGCAGGATTACATGAGATGATGCTTGTAAAGTGAGGTGACAGCTGTAAAATAGTTCATGTTTTACATGCATAGCCCAGAGTAAAGAACTCAATAATTTTTAGCTGTTATATCTACTGAGCACCACAATGTGCCAGATATAGAGTGCCAGGCTACTAGTAAAGAAGATAAAGCCTCTGCCCTCAAGGATCTCAAAATTTTATGTAGTGGAGTAATGGGAATTGAGGTTAGAAAGTTAGGTAGAGGCTACTGTGCAGGGCCTTGATTGCTAGCATGAAGAATTAGAAACCTTATAATGGAGGCCAGTGGAATCACCAAAGGCTTTTGAAAGAGGTAGCAACTAAGTATCATTTACATGATTCATGGTTCATGTGAAAATAAATCAGGTTGGCTTTGTCTTCCTTCCTCTAGTTTACCCACATTTGGGCTTCCCAGGTGGTGCTAGTGAGGAAGAATCAGTCTGCCAATGCAGGAGACACAAGAGACATGGGTTTGATCCTTGGGTCGGGAAGATCCCCTGGAGGAGGGCGTGGCAACTCAATCCGGTATTCCTGCCTGGAGAATCCCATGGACAAAGGAGCCTGGTGGGCTACAGTCCATAGGGTTGCAAAGAGTCTTGACACGATTGAACTGACTCAGCACACATGCACTCCATGATTCTTACACAAGCCAAATTCCAATACAACACATACCAAGGCAGTATAATTACAGTGAGTTCAGGATTCAGGCTGAGAATGGGTGGCAACACTGAGGCCAGAAGTATTGCAAGTCAGAGGAGGCTGGTATCAGCAATGGTAGAAACAATCCAAGGTATTGTTTCCAAGGAATTCATGAAGGCCCAAAATATTTCATGGAAGAAGAGGACAGGATACATCCAGCAGCAGATGATTCCAGGTAAAAAGCACAGGTGGAGTCTTTAGTTGGTTCCAAGAGATCTGACTGTGACACAGGGTACAGTGAGTAGGATCTATGACTTGGAGGCTACATAGTCATCTAGGGTACATTGCTAATACACATCATGCTAGGGTAAAGGAGTCTTTACAATTTTCACAGTACATTTAAATTATTTCATTGTGTGTACCTTCAAAATCCCCATATCCTCAATCACTTAGCCTTAGTTATAGTTCGGATGATTGACATAGGCTCTGGGTCTGGATCTAGAAATGGATCTCAATAGTAGATCTAGTTGTTAATAGCTGGAAAAGGCAAAGGCAATAATAAAAAGAAAGAGATTGACAAAGAAGACTGGAACATGTTGCCCTGGCATTTTTGTTTGTAGCAAATGTTCCTTGAAATATAGTGTTCCATTGATTGAGATCTGGGAATCTTCTTATTACAGAGAGATTTTATGATAATAAGAGCTTGGAGGAAAGAGATACTTGAATTATTTAAAAATATTCCTTCAGTTCAGTTCAGTCACTCACTCAGTCGTGTCCGACTCTTTGCGACCCCATGAATCGCAGCACGCCAGGCATCCCTGTCCATCACCAACTCCCGGAGTTTACTCAATTATCATTAATTTACTAATCCAGTACTTATTAAGCTCCTACTTTGTGCTGGGCACTGAGAAAAGGAGAATGAAAAAGCAAATACAAATGTGGTTTCTGCCCTCGTATAACTTTCAGAATAGTGGAAGAGAGAGACTAAAAAAAAGACTAACACCTACAACAATTTAAAGTTATAATAAGTGATATGAAAGACACACACGTGGACTGAAATTGTAGTGAGGATGATGATGATGATAGCCAGGCATTGTTCTAAGTGCTTTATGTACTATAACTAATCTTCACAACAACCCCATGAAGTATGTACTATTATTATGCCTATTTTACTAGAAAACTGAGATGCAGAGAAGCCAAGTAATTTGCCCTAGGTAACATAGCTAGTGGTAGACAGAGCCATGGAGCCAAGGAATGAATGCCTGACTCTAGAGAATGTTTTCTTATTGTACCAAACCGGAGGTTGAAGAAACTAATTTTAAAACAGAAGGTCAGGAAAGGCCTCTCTGTAAAAGTAACATTTAATATGAGATCTAAAAACCAACTAAGGCAGTCTGCATTGATAAGAATTCACTAAATGCCAAGAGATGGCCTGTTGAGCAAACTTGATTTTCTTCAAGATATTTGCTAGCGATTAGACCAGGAAAGTTTCAGCAAAAGCAGTTAAGGACTTTGTCAAAAGGTTACACAGTCTAAGGAAAAGACCAGGAGCCAGAGGCTAATATAAGACCTACTGGTAGAAATGAAAATGATTGATTCTGGGAATCCTGACAGTATATCTGTAAAACCATGTATTGCTATGTTTTGCACACTCTTGGGGACAGAAGATCCTGGAACTCTCCTGTGTACTCCCATAATTTCCACCACTTTCAGATCTCATGACTGCACCGAAAGTATGGTGTGTTCTAAGCCTATGACATTTTTTTAAGCCCTTCCTGGACATAATGAAAATTAAATGTGTCTAAAAGCAGCCAGATGACCAATACAACCTCTTCCATGTGAACATAAAGCAAGTCTGACTTTGAGAGTGGATCCAGCAAATGATAGCTCACTTGCTACTACCCACACAATTGCTTCAGGCCTAACATGTGGACCACCTGCAAAGTTCAGAGGACTGAAAGGAGTCCTCTGAACTCCAAAGGAGTTCTATAAGACCTTTCTATAAGACCTCCACATCTTGCACTAGGTTTCACTTAACAATAATGAAGTAACCCCTCCTCTCTCCTTGACAACAAAGAATGTAGCAGATCAAGCACTTAAGTTCATCTTCTGCCAAGACCCACAACTGAAGCCTGTCATGAGGATGGACTATGGTGGCACACAAATTGCAGTATAGATGGAACCAAGGAGATAAGTAACAGGGTTCTCAATAAAGGTTGATGATAAGATACCCAATCAACTTTCCATACTTCCCAGGTCTTGTAAAGCACTGACTGTGGGCTCCTCGCGTAATTGACAAGGAGGTGCTCAGGCTATCTTGATACCTGTATGTTCTCAGAGAAGAGGTTAACAAAAAGAGTGGAAGTGCAATTGGGCCACAAAATTAATTATGCCCTAGCACTGGTCAGACCTAGGTTACTAATGTACTGTTTCATGAATCATAATGGATAGCTGTGGCTGGTGAAGAGTATAAGAAGCCTGTTTAAAGATTCATTACTTCCAACCTTGTAAATTGCATTCCGTAGTTTAGAAACAAAACCCCATTCCATAATCAAGCAACTCCTAAAGAATCAAGAAGCTTCCAGAGAAAAGGATTTTTTTCTCAGACAAGAAAGCAGATTGAACATTCTGTATGTAGTTGGCTCCTGGGAGTGAGCTAAGAATTACTGTTGAAATCCCCTTCAACTCCAGGTGGTGGCAGCACAGCTCTAGTTCCAGAAGCTGAGGCAAACCTTTTCATGCTAAGCCTTGGAGCATCTGGGCTGTTACAAATGACTAGGCTCAAAGGGGAAATGGAAAGTCACAACAGTGACAAAGTAACACTAAAACAGATTCATGGCTGTAACTGAGGTCCCTGCTCTCATCCAGACACAACTTTAACAGGGCCCTTGGATTCACCAATGGCCCTTGGCTAGCCACTTCACAATGATATCTGTACTCAGTAGACCTGAGAAAAGTTTTCATGTCACTCAGAAAAGCCAGATATGGATCTGGTCCATTCTTTTGGAATTATGCTTGAATAAATACTGCCCCCCCCCAAATAGATTAGAAAGCTAGGAAAGGAGAGACATGGGAGGAAGGGACAGAAATCATTCCCCTTCTCTTTAGCTGAACTCCACTCTTCCAACCCTAGTTCCCAGCCTAGAAAAAAAAAATTATGTAATAACTTTGACCTACTCAAAGAGGAAGGATGAAGTCAACCCCACAGTAGAGCTAGAATGCCATCTTCTTTTCTTCTCTGCCACCTAAAATTTTCATCTCACAAAGGATGCTATTCCAGGCATGACTAGAAAGTGGAGTAAGCTCATGCCAGGGGTAGATGTTATTTTATTGGAAATTGACCTGTTCCTTAGCATTGCAATATTGACACAAGTTTTTGTTTTGTTTTGTTTTGTTTTAGTTAAAAGGTATACTGAAAGACCACAGGAAAAGTGAATGTAAGGAAGTATCCAGGACCGAATTTGATCCCTTGAGTATCACAGAGGAATAATAATGGCTGCCTTAGATACCTACAGAACTCTAGTTTTTTATAAAAGACTTTCACATATACTGCTGCACCTGAGGCTCCCCAAAACATTCTGAGATAAATTATAGAATAGATTTTACAGATGAGGAAACTGAAGTTAATAGTCAAGGGACTCGCCCAAGGTCACTCAGTCAGGAAGTAAACAGAAGCAAGACTCAAACCTAGGTCCACCTGACTCCAAATTGAGCTTTCTTTCTACTATAGCATGGTTCACAATCTTCTTTATGAATATAAGGATGCCTTCTCAGATCAAAATATTTCAGACTCCCCCAAAAGAGGATTGTTCTTTTATAGCAGTCACTGAATTAATAAAATGAATCATAACAAGAAGCCACTCTTAATTCAATAATGCTTTTAAATGAATGTACAGTATATCCAAGCAAAATCAATATTAACTTAAAATATTAGATAATTGCATTTTTAAGTCTACAGATAATGCTTGACACGTATACAGAGTCATAGACCCTGTACAATTGTTGGGAACCACTTCTCTAACCACCAAGGCAAGAGGACCTGATTCTCACTCTGACCTTTAAACAATATAACATGATGATTAAATGCATAGGGTCTGGACTCAGACTTTCTGGAGTCACACCATATATATGTAAATACTTGATTCTGATACTTACTAGCAGTACTGCCCTGGTCAAATTACTTAATCTTTCTGTGTCTTGGTTTTCTCTTCTTTAAAATTAGATAGTGCATAAGATTATTATGTAAATTAAATGAGGTTGTGCACATAAAATAATTAGCACAATGCCTGACACATACAAAATACTCAAAAATGTTGGATATTATCTGCTACTAACTAAATATATTAACTTTATCAGATCACTGAAATTGTCTTCAATTATTTCATCTGTAAAATGGAAACGATGATAGCTTAGAGACCCTAAGCAAATGGCTCACCATGCTATCTTGTGGTCCTTTCCAACTCTATGTGGTTCTGAGACTATTACCAGCTGGTCCTCATAACAGGACTAATTTAGCTTCTAGCTCAAATGAGCCATAACAAGGAAATCTAGAAGTAATGAAGCCTATAAAACCCCAATAATTCAGAACAACCAAAGCAACACACCTAATCTGGTATGACTTCATCTAAACTTTATTACATCTGTAAACATTCTATTTCCAAATAAGGTCACATTCACAGGTTCCAGGTAGACATGAATTTGAAGGAAAGGGCACCTATTCAGCCCACTGCTCCTGGGAATGTCACTTAATATGTCCACTCCTCATTTTCTCATCAGTAAATTGGTGATCAGTAAGTTGGTGACAAAAGTGGGCTCTAAGTATTTGGATGATTATGGTGATTCCAAATTTTCCAGAATCTATCTTTTTTATGGTCTCCAAGCACACTGAGCTTATGGAGGTGGGGGGCGGGCAGTGGAGGCAGGCACTGAGACAGCAGAAGAATTCACAAAAGAAATTTGAAAGTGTGAAGGATTGTGGTCCATTGTCCAAGCAGATCAGCACAAAGCATTAACTGACCATAAAGTGCCAACTCCCATACTGTGCCAATACTATGACTGACAGTGGGGACCAGGTCTTTTATGAGTTTTGGACAAGTAAAACCTCACTCTGTGAGTGCTTAATAAGTGTTTATCATCATCATTATCATTATCGTATCACAGGCTACCAGCAAAGATTAGAAAGTGCTCATTACAGCTCTGTCTTGAGATAGTCTCAGTGGGGGAAACCAGAGAGGAGGAACATGTTCTCTACACGATGTGGATTACCCAATAGAGCAAGTTTTGCCTCTGGACAACATCTGTGGGATTTTTATACTGCTCTCCTCTTAAAATTCTAGTCTGTTACCTACCTCCCCATAATTACAACACCCTAAAACATAAAATGAGGGAAGATCCCCTGGAGGACGGCACAGCAACCCACTCCAGTATTCTTGCCTGGAGAATCCCATGGACAGAGGAGCCTGGTGGGCTACAGTCCATAGGGTCGCATTGTTGGACACGACTGAAGCGACTTAGCATGCAAAACATAAAATGCCATAAATCCCAAAGATAATGATTTCCATAACTTATTTTTACTGAAGATAGTGAGAGTAACTGGGAGAAGAGGCACTCATAGGGAGGCACTGAGGTTTCTAGAGTTCAGAAAAGCCTAACTGCATCCATGTACCTACTGTTCACTATCTGTGCAACCCTGGGTTGTTAAGCTTCCTAGGGATGCAGGCTTCCCTGATGACCCAGTGGGTAAAAACCCACCTGCCAATGCAGGGTTGGGAAGATCCCCCTGGAGGAGGGAATGGCAACCCACTCCAGTATTCTTGCCTTGGAAATCCCATGAACAGAGAAGCCTGGCAGGTTATACAGTTCATGGGGTCTTAAAAGAGTTGGACACGACTTAGGGGCTTCTCTCATAGCTCAGTTGGTAAGGAATCTGCCTGTCATGCAAGAGACCCCAGTTCGATTCCTGGGTAGGGAAGATACGCTGGAGAAGGGATATTCTTGGGCTTCCCTGGTGGCTCAGCTGGTAAAGAATCCGCCTACAATGTGGGAGACCCGGGTTCGATCCCTGGGTTGGGAAGATCTCCTGGAGAAGGGAAAGGCTACCAACTCTAGTATTCTGGCCTGGAGAATGCCATGGACTGTATAGTCCATGGAGTTGCAAAGAGCTGGACACGACTGAGCGATCTTCACTTTCACTTTAGTGACTAAACAATGACAACAGTGATGCTGTTACAGATTACCACAGGCTGGGGCTTAAAACACCAGAAATTTATTCTCTCGCTGTTCAGGAGGCTAGAAGTTTGAGATCAAGGCGTCCATTGAGTCACACTCCCTCTGAATGGTCTATGAAAGAATCTATTCCGTGATTCTTTTCTACCTCCTTGTGGTTATCGGCCATCCTTCCAGTTGTCTTATAGTTGCATCACTCCAATCTCTGCCTATGCCAGCTCATGGTCTTCTTCCCTTTGGTCTCTACGTCTCTGTGTCTCCAGACCTCCCTCTCCTTATAGGAATGTCAGCTAATGGATTTAGGAACCAGCTTATTCCTGTATGACTTTGTCTTGATTATATCAGAAAATAACCTATTTCCCGTAAGCTCACATTCATTGTTTCCAGGTGGAAATTAGTTGGAAAGGGGGCACTACACCTGGGACTTTCACTTAATCTTTCCATGCCCTCAGTAATTTAGTGACCATTTCTCCCATCATGTCTATCACACAATGACAAGAGATTCTTTTTAGGGAAGTAGTGTGCACTTGTGGAAGTATGTATCCACATTTGTGATTCCAGAACCAGTTTGGAAGATGGAGAAGTAATTTGTTTCCCCTTCCACAATACAAATCAAATTCACTAATAATGTCTATGGTTGGATGCTTGCTGCAAGAGTGACAATAAGCATAAGATTGCATGCTACAAAACTACAGTTTGGGTTTCTATAAACCAATCCAACATATACGTTGCATTATTTAATATAAATAGTAGATATTTCAGAGATGATCACTTTTGAAAAATAAAATGTCTGTCCTTTAAATAGAAATAACCCTACTGAGCCATAATCAGTGAAATAGTTTGAAGTATTTTTCCAGAATAAGAATTCATCCAAACATTCCCCCTAGGTCCCCAGTGCATAAACATAAACCCAAGGCCAGGGTAATGAGATCAGTCTCTGGCTACTTCAAGTAGCTCCCTAGGTATTTAAAACAGTTTAGAAACTGAATACACAGTTCAGTGAGCCCTGTTCAGTTTCTCTGAATCCTACAGAGATGAAAGCATACCAGTAAGTTTATCACTATTTACAGCTAATCAACAATAAGCTTTAAGGTTAAGTTCAATAAATAGAATGCTCTTAGTTATAGCCTCCTTCTGCTGGAGGCTTTTATATCTCTCTACTCGGTTCAGTGAAGTCAGCTTTTGGTAGTCCATGTGCTCCCATGGGAAAAGGTGTACCTCGCATTAACAAAACTTTCTACCGCCACTAAAATGAAAAAAAAAAAGCAACACAGAAAACAAATCAAGGAATACCCCTTGGGCTAATCCTTTAGTAGGCTCCCTTGGGGCATCTTTGTATTTAATGATGGATTGTTCTGCCACACTACAGGACTGAGAAAAATCCATCCTTTCTTTCAGCCCAAACCACCTACACTTCAGTAATAGCTTTACACAAAGGAAATAGAGAATTTTTACATGAAAATTAAATATCCAAGTAAAAATTCTAGTAGAAGTTCCCCCAAACAACAGCTAGGTGTCAAGCCACACCTTCAAGGAAAGGTGTAAATTTGAAGATTTAAGAATGCCAGAATTCTCCTCATCTTTGGTTAATCAGATTCATTTTTCTAATCAAGCATTCAGAGAGAACCAGGTAGCTCAGATGACTCAGACTGGCCTATGCAGAAGAAATTTCCTTGGTACTTTCAGAAGAGAAACACAGCCAATTTGAGTGAGAGCATAGACTCACATGCAATGCAGGAATCTGCCTGAAATGCATGAGGGGTGTGTTCAATCCCTAGGTCAGAAAGAGCCCCTAGAGGAGAGCATGACAATCCACTCCAGTATTCTTGCCTGGAGAATCCCATGGACAGAGGAGCCTGGCAGGCTGCAGTCCATGGGGTCACAAAAATTGGAGATGACTGAGTCTCCATGACTCCACGACTGCCACCATAGGCTCGCCAGGATCTGTCTGCAGCACCTTGTAGGGAGATATTTGTTTGAAACAGTCTCTAAAATGAGCTGGGGAAGGAGGTTGTGAGGTTTGAAATATGGAATGTCTGCATGTAGCATTCGAGTGGTCTCTGCAGAAGCAGCGCCTCTCCTCTGAGTCTCTTAGAGTCATCCTGGGGCCAAGGCCAGATTATTTAAATTTACCACAAAAATTTTGAATAATATTATATTTGCTATTCAGAAAGCAAGGTGATCATTATGTCAAAATCAAAAGATTTTTGGACTTTCTACATTTACTTTACATAAATGTAAAGTTTATAAAATATAATATATTTTCACTTTTGAATTACATATGGAAAGAATCAAGATTTTTAGCACTTAGAGCCACTAAGTGTTAATCCGATCAGCATTGAAGCCATGGTAAAGAAATTGCTTACCATGTGAACAACAGAAGCATTGTTAAGATATTTGAGGAATAGGATATGAGCTCCAGAATCTGGGGGTTTGAAGTTGAATGATTCTTTCTACAAACAAAGGCCCTTACCCATACATAGGTTCTAGGAGAAGCCTCCTGTTTGTCTGCAGCAGGTTAGTGGGGGGCCTGAAAAGAGACTTTCAGAATAGTTTCCAGAGAGCAGATGCTAGCTAGTGAGCCCTGTTTACCAGGCCATAGCAGGTCTGCCAAGCAGAAAGACCCTGTGGAGAGGCTGTGGGTTGGAGACTCACAGCTGTAGTTGTTCTGAGATGGTCCAGAGCTCCAGAGATGCCAAGCAGGCACCTGCTTCCAGCATTGAGATTAGGAGAGAAATCAAGCAAACAAACAGCCCCATCAAACAGTATTTAACCTCCTGTTGCTGGGAGTTGAGATTTCTTGATTCACTGGGGATGATGGAAAAAAGAACTGGAGCAGTAAGGCATGAGTTTTATACAGGCTAGTGCCAAAGAGGTTAAAGTTCCCCTCGGAAACCAGCCATACAAAGCATACTCTGCCTCACAGTGTGATCAAGAGTCACAGTTCAGCTGCTCAGTCATGGAAATGAAGCTCCTTGAAATACCACATGCCTCTTTAAACAAAGAGAGGCTTCAGTCTTCATCCTGGGCTCTTGCCTGAGTCTATATTAGACAAGTATGGAAATCCAGTTCAGGATTTTACTTCCACTGTCATGGACTGAAGTATTAACTCAGAGACTTGGCCCAGCCAGACAACTAGATATCTGCTTGAACCAGTGCATTCACTTGAAATAATTTAGTAGTGGGGGTTCTCATCTCAGGAAGCATGGGTAAATCCTAGACTAGTGGTCCTTGTCATTCCTAAATGGACTGCATATCTCCTGCTGCCGGGCCTTCATTAACAAACTCTGAATAAACTGAAGGGGAATAAACCTCTTGCCATGCACACATGTACTCACAACCTCTTCTGCTTTCATCTCTTGCCTCCTGGGATCCTCACCTCATGATGGGTTCTTTGAACAGTATTTCCCTTAGTGTCTTTTTACTCCAACAACACATTTCCTTCTTTCAGCTCTACTCTCTTCAATTCCTCTTTCTTTGCTTCCCAACTGTACAGTGTCATCAACTTCCACAGAGTTCTTTTTGTTTCCTCTGTCTACAATGACAATTCATGCTCAAAAATAGAGCTCTCCCATTCCCAACGTTTGTCCTCCCCTCCCAATATAAGCAACCATAAATAACAAACCATGCCATCATAGACGAGGAGATCAGGGCATGAGTGATTCACAATGCCATATCCAGACTCAAAGGACTAGACAGCTCCATTTCAAAAAGGACCATAAGAAGGAATAGACATGAGCAGTGGGCTAGAAGGAGGCCTGAGTTTGGTGCATGTTGGATGACCTTGACAATTTCATGATAGTTCCCCACACCTTTGTCTTCCCATCTGGTAAAAAAAAAAAAATGTACAGACATAATAGAAATGTTAGTTACCTGTACATTTCATGGAAAACTCATAATTCAGTTGCACAAAAGAAAAATTTTACAAAAGGCTTAAAGAACTCCATAAATCCCTCTCTGGAAAAGCAGAAAGTGTATTGAACATTGGGGGATGAGGCTGCCAAATTGTGGCCCATGAATCTGTCTTTGACCCTTTTCTTTTCTCACTCCATTCTCTCATCATGAAATATGTCATAGCTAAAATATCTATCTATATGCTGATAATTTCCAAATCTGGATCTGTGAGACTGACCTCTCCACTGAACTCTGCACTTATGTATCCAATCACATACTTCCTGAAGATCTCTTACACACTTGGATGTCTAAATGACATTTCATATTTAATTTACTCTAAATCCCCCCTTCCCTTATTCCCTAATTCATAAAGAACCATTATCCATCCAATTATCATAGTCAAAACCATGAAGGTTAGCATCTCCCTCACTACCACATCCATCCATTCTACCTCTGTAACATAAGCATATGTCCCTTCCTCTCCATCCCCATTGCCATCACTGTAGCCTTGAACATCATTATTTCTCACTTGTATTACTGCCAAAGTCTCCTAACTGGCCGTGAAAGCTCACCTTTGTTCACAGTCTTCTGTATACTGGTCACCATGCTTTCCTCTACCACTATTCCACTCCTGTTTCCCACTGCCACCAAATACCTACCAGTGTCAGCAACTGAGTCAGACCTCTATATGCATATTCCCATTTCATTCTGACAACAAGCCTTTTCCATATACATTATTATTGTCACCATTTTACGAGGAGGAAATTAAGGCTCAGAGAAAGGTAACTTATTCAAGAACAAACAACAGCTCATTTAAATTCAGTTGCAGATCTGTCAGACTCCAAAGTCTATGTCTTTCCCACTGCACAACACTGTGTCCATTTTTTATTCATTACATCTAGGTTTTTTCATAAGACTCATTCAGTTCTCCTCTCCCTACCAAACTGTGTTTTAGCATCATGTCATTCTGGGTTTCTAAAATATATCTAGTACTAAGCAACATGTCTGGCATCTAGCAGGTGTTCAATATATAATCACTGAATAACAATAATGACTGGCTGAAATCCACTAAGAAATGTTCTCCAGCAATTCACACATCTCATTTTTTTTTTTCACTTCACATCCTCACTAGGGCACCACTTCACATATTGTGCCCACGTGAGGCCTGGTTTGGAGTTATAACCTGGGACAACGCATCAGACTAATTTCATTGATTCTTCCCCCACTTTCCTTATGATGGCCCAAGGTACTTTTCAACCTGTTGGGTTTGTATGCCTAGTAAAACCTTTTCTCATTCCTAGCATAGCCAAGAATGTGGCTGAGATGGCAGGAATGGGGTGGGGGACATGAAGGCTGACTTGCCTCTATGCTTTCCAGCTAAGAGGGCACATCTCTGTGCCCCTCAGAACTAGGCAGAGACAATCAGGCTAACCCAATATACATTTTTGACCAATAGAATTTGGCCAAGAGCCAGCCATTTTGTTTAATGATGCAGTACACGCTCTTGGCACTTGAACTCTAATAAGGACTGTAGGGGCACTTGGCATCACTCGTTCTATCAAAAGGTTTTGACAACTAGAAAGCAAACAAAAGGACAATTTAAATGTAACATCACATCCACTCAGGCTGTCACTCAAGTGCCTACCAGCGATCTGACACCTAATCAATAGAATTATGGTTCACTGAAGTCAGATCAATGGCTTCACAAAGTTTCAAGCAGTAGCAGCAGAATAGCAAACTTCATGTCTCCTGTCTATTATTACAGAGGAGGTAATCACTGTCTGGCTTCTCTCAGTGCCAAAGCAAAGACTCTGGGACTCTAATTGAGACGACTGGGCACACCATGCCATTTTCTTCTTACCCACGACTAAAGCAACTTAGCATGCACGCAGACATGAGGAGCCACTACAAGAGTGTAAGTTCCTAGAGAAAAAAAGACTACTTTTGAAGCTTGCTCACTCCACTCCAGTATTCTTGCCTGGAGAATTCCATGGACAGAGGAGCCTGGCAGGTTAAGTCCATAGGGTCACAAAGAGTCGGACACGACTAAAGCAACTTAGCATGCACGCAGACACGAGGAGCCACTACAAGATTGTAAGTTCCTAGAAAAAAAAAAAGACTGCTTTTGAAGCCTGCTCTATCTTGGAGGGTTTCAAATGCCTCCTGGTTAATTTACCCCCTGTACATTCGAGTTCATTTGGCCATGAGAACCTGTGAGAGGCTTATCTTTTCAATTAGCAGAAGACCCTGCCTGAATTGCCACTTCCTGTCCTTTTCCACTTCTTCATAGCCCCAAAAGCTAACTTTGGGGAGTGTCAATTTTTCAGAAGTTTCTGCAGAGGAGTATAATTGTTTGACTAGCTTAATAGGGACTGTAAAAATATAAATCACCCAAAAAATTATATGAGGAAAGAGCACAATCTCCATATGCCCCCAGTGAAAGGGAAACTTACCCGGAGTTCACATGCACGCATGCACCAGGGGCCTACTAAGGTTGAAAAGGCTCTGGTTACTGGGACAAGCAGCATTAGATGGGTGGGTCAGACAGGGGGTACATTGATTTCAGGGGTCAAATGAATGTTTCCCTCATGCCAGAGCACCTATTGTACTCACCAACCTAGCCAAAGGCTTGCTTATACATCAATGAGATGAGGATGAATTATTGAAAAGCTTCTGTATAAAATGCTGCACTCTGCCATTTCCTACAAATCAAATTATTGAGAGAGATATTTGATTGTAAACATATTTAGAAGATGATTTCATTGTTGTTAGGTTGGTTTTGCTTGCTCCTCCACCCCTGAAATTTCATTTGCATTAAAGTGCTACAAAGTTAAAAAGGTCGTATACATATATCCCCTCCCAACCAGGAGCTTGCACGCCAGCCACAGATGTAAATAAATTCAATCAGCAAAAAATGAAAACCTATTATAAGCAATAGAAAACCCTTTAAATCATGCCTAACATCCTTAAACAGAATTGCCTCCTCCTCACCCAGGCCAGTAACATATAGTTATCCTGCCGACAAATGGTTTTTTTTTTTTTTTTTTCACTTGGAGGGACCCAAATTCTATTTATAGTTCTCAAGTCACAGACCTAATGGGGTTAACTAGGTTCCACTGTTAGCTCAAGGAAGATCTTAATTTCAATCACAGCTCACTTTCAGGGCCTGCTGTCTCTGGAAGTGGAAGTGGAGCCCCACCCTGCTGAATCTCTAGGGGGCTGCACCCACAGGCACAAAAGCCCACTTAGCCAAGGCTGAGAAGATTCTGTTTCTTGCTGCCTTGGGCAGAGAAGTCCTGGGAAAATGAAACATTGGAGGATCCACAGGCCAAATAGTTTTTGTTGAGGGACTTGCCTAATGGCATTCAACTAGGATGCCATTGCCCAAGGGAGCCTCCAAACAATGCCTTTGCTCTGAGCATTTGAAAAACAAAGAAATGAATATTGTGGACTTCTCTGCTAAGACATACAATAACAAAGAGAAGCATCTAGTGGCAAGAGTGAAGGATGCATTAATTTAGTATTCATTTTTCCAACAATCCTGTTTTGAGGTCCTGCTATATGCCAGATATTAGATTTAAACCAGCATCATGCAGTCCCATCTTTAAATTTCCAGAACCCTCAGACTCAGTTTCCCCCTAGAACAATGACAGTAATGCAGGTATGAGTCACTGAGGTACCATGGAATTTGATCTATCAGATATGAGCCTCTAGATAATGTGAACTGGTAATTTATTTAACATAAATTTATTGATTGTTGACTTTGCACAAAGAATTGAACTAAGCACAGTGACCAATGGGAATGTGGTGGGAGTAGGACACATAGGAAAAGGAAAGCGTGTTTTCTCCTCTCAGGTTGATTCAAATAACAGTGGGGATGCGAGAAAACAATGAGAAACAAAGTCCAGTATTAACTCATTTGGCTCTGTTTCAGCTGCAACTGAACAAGGCCACTTTGTGTTTTAAATTTATTTATACATTCACTCACTTGACATTATTTGAACACCTGTGCACTCAGCACAATGCTAGGCAACCAAGAAATGTAGAAATAATGGCTTATATAATAACAGCAAACGCTAATTAAAGAGCTACCAGACCCCATGATAAATTTACAGGTTCCTTTGCATCACAAGATCACCACAGTTCAAATGATCTGTTGTGTAATAATGTATAGAAGTTGTTTTATTTTTTTATTTTTTAATTGGAGGAAGATTATTTTACAATGTGTTGGTTTCTGTCATACACAGAGGTCGTTTTAGGTACAAGGAAGAATACCATTCGATAGTTAATAGTGCCATATATGTAGCATAAGTGAATAAACAGTCCTTGAGAAGTATGATCTTAAGAAACATTATTATTTTACCATTGTTTTGTTATAATTGTGTTATTATACTCATTGTAATGATAGCAACAGGTAGAACCATTCGTTAATGTGCCAAATACTCTACCAGTGTGTTTCTATGCATTATCGCTTTCATTGAGCACAACCAGCTCATGAAGTATTATTATCCCTATTTTACAAAGAAGGAAACTGAGGCACAAGGGGGAAAATAACTTGCCCAGGACTCCACAATAAGAGGCAGAGTCAGGATTGGAACTCTCATCTGGCTGCCTCCCAACTTCTTTCCATTATCTTCATTTCAAGTCCCTGAATAGTTCCCATTGTGTGGGGGAAAAATGAGACACACCCAATAAACAGTTAAATGTAGGATGGTGGTCAAGTCATCTGACCACTCAGTTTCCTCATAAAAGATGGAGATAATAATACTCAGCTTACCAAACTTGAAGGGTGATTGTGATAATGAAGTAAAATGTTTTGGAAATCTATTTGTATAACATTTTGCAATTTAGGTGTGTGTTTGTGTGCATGCTCAGTCATGTATGACTCTTTGCGACCCCATGGACTGTAGCCTGCCAGGTTTCTCTGTCCATGGGATTTCCCAGGCAAGAATACTGGAATAGGTTGACATTTCCTACTGTAGGAGATCTTCCTGACCCAGGGATCAAACCTGCATTTCTGGTGTCTCCTGCATTGGCAGGCAGATTCTTTACCACTAGTGCCACCTGAGATTTATAAAGTAAAACAAAAGAAGGAATGTGTATAGCAATCACTGTAAGGTCCAGCTATTCCAATAGCCAGCTGCCTTGGTGGCCTACTCTTTATGTTTTTATTTATAAACCCTTCAATAGTAAGACCCAATACTCTAAGAAAAAAACAGGAGACTTGGGACCTTGACATTTGCTTTTCCTCTGCCTGAAATGCCCTTTCCCTAAAGCCTTCCATGCTTGCAATAATAACCAAAGAAACCCCTTCATTCACTGTTCTATTTTTCATGGTACTAATCACTACCTGAAATTATCTCACTTATTGCTTTGTTTATTATCTGCCACTCTCTACCCACTGAAATATATTCCCCTTGAGAGCAGCAGCTTGCCTATGTTCATTCCCACATCCTCAGTTCCTTAAACAGGAACACAGAAGATGCTCAATAAATATTGCATCATAAATGGAACAACAAATAAATAAACGGAACAACAATAAATGGCAATGAAAAAAAGAGGCACAAGAAGGCTTTATAAATGAGTAGGTATGAGCATATGAACTAGAAATTCAAAAGAGGGAGCAACTACTTTGAGCTGGAATGGACCAGTACAAGATCAAATGGACATGCACTTGAGTTGCTCCTTGAGGAATGGGGAGCATTTGAATGCACGAAGGGCAGCCAGGAGGGCAGGATGGATGGCATCAGGAAAGGGTGAATAAAGGAGTGAATATACCTTGTCCCAGGCTTCCAAGGTGGTGTTAGTGGTAAAGAACCTCCCTGCCAATGTTGGAGATGTAAGAGGCGTGGTGGGTTCAGTCTCTGGGTTGGGAAGATCCACTGGAGGAGGAAATGGCTACCCACTTCAGTATTCTTGCTTGGATATTCCATGGACAGAGGAGTCTGGCAGGCCACAGTCCATAGGGTCCCAGAGTCGGACAGGACTCAAGTGACAGCATACATGCATACCTTGTACCAGGAGTAGTGGTGAGGTCTGTCTTCTGAAGTTTGGTGGAGTACAGAAATTAGAAATGTACATAGGTAAGTTGTGGGCAGATCATAGAGATCCTTCAGTGGCAGGTTAAGAAGCTTGGCATTTAAGGAGACTTTTCCTTGGAAAGGCAGTGAAAATGATAATGATATTAATAATAAAAAAGAAAGTGAAATGGGGATTAGAAGGGAAACACATTCTGGTTTTATTTTCTTCCTGGTTATTGTCACAGGCATGGGAGGCTGTATGAAAAGAGCACAAGAAAGAACAAATGTTAAGGCCTCAAGTCTCCTTTTCTTGGTTAGTATATGGTGTCCATTATGAAGTGTTTAAGAGGAAAAATTCTCAGATAAGGCTGGCCAGGTATCAGTGAAAGGACTACTATAAATCATAACACTTACATAGATGAGCATTTATAATGACAGCTACTTTTCTGTGGTGGACACAGAGGTTTGCCGACTGAATCCTGCTCCAAGGCCTTGCTGACCAGCTACAGCGGGTGTGGTCAAAGCAGGGTGACAAGACCCAACCATTTTGAACCAACAAGGGACTCTGGGGCCCTCCTATGGGCAACAGTCTTTCCTTATTTCCCTGAACAGTTGACCAAAGCTTTGTCTGCCCTGCTGTAATTTGACATCTCCAATTGCTGTAATTTCTGCCCTGCCTAATTCTGTTCCCTCTCCCTTCCTTTCACATTAAGGATTCATCTTAGGGATCCTTTCCTGTTTATACTTAATGAACAACTCTGTCTCCAGTTGCTTAACTGTATAACAGACTCCTTTATGTGCTTTCCTCAAAAATGACCTTACAAGATAAGGACATTTATCAGCTTCACTGCACAACAGAGGAAACTGAGGCTTGGGGAGGATAGCTAACTTAATCCCATTTACACACTTAGGAAAAGCCATGTCTAGAGAAAGCAATTCTTGGCAGGGAAACTGTTCCCCCATTTACCATTCCCAACCATAGCCTATCTTCATGCATTTGAGTACCAAAAACCATGTTGCCATCGGCCAAGACTTCTAACTCAAAGTTACCTCTGTAAGATTCACAAGAGACAGAGAATTGTTACCACTGTTCCTCTCTCAGAGTTACCAGTCAAACACATTCACCTTATGTAGTTTTCCCATTTTGATTTAGGCTGTCTACATGCGTGCATGTGTGCCTGCTAAGTCACTTCAGTCGTGTCCAACACTTTGCGACCCCGTGGACTGTAGCCTACCAGGCTCCTCTGTCCATGGAATTCTCCAGGTAAGAATACTGAAGTGGGTTGCCATGCCCTCTTCCAGGGGATCTTCCCAACTCAGGGATAGAACCCCCATATCCTGTGTCTCCTGCGTTGGCAGGCAGGTTCTTTACCACTAGCGCCACCTGGGAAGCCCCAGGCTGAATACTGCTACTGCTTCCGCTAAGTCACTTCAGTCATGTCCGATTCTGTGCGACCCCATAGACGGCAGCCCAACAGGCTCCTCCGTCCCTGGGATTCTCCAGGCAAGAACACTGGAGTGGGTTGCCATTTCCTTCTCCAATGCATAAAAGTGAAGAGTGAAAGTGAAGTCGCTCAGTCGTGTCCGACTAGTAGCGACCCCATGGACTGCAGACTACCAGGCTCCTCCATCCATGGGATTTTCCAGGCAAGGGGTGCCACTGCCTTCTCCAATACATCCCCCAGCAAACCAAGTTCCTAGTACAATGATGAAATCCATCTTTAAGTTCCTTGAACTATGCTATTTAACAGACCCTGACCTGGAGGTACTGCATATGCAACTCCTCATAAGGCAGCTAATTAACATTACCAGCTGCAGAACATGGACTTCTCTACCAGCAGAAGCTGCAGCTGAGGAACCACTGCCAAATAAGGAAGGGACATTGCAGTCACTCCCAGTGGACAGTGTTTGTTTCTCTCAACATAATTAACTACAGGTGTCACCAGAAAATGTCTGGAGAGAGGCCTATAAATGGAAGTGATGTGAAGGTGTCAGAAATAATAAGAATCATCTTGGATACATATTTAGAAATGCTGAGGATGTTCAAGGCTGGTGAAAAACAGCATATGTGTTAATGTTTTTAGGATTGATAGTCCTACAGCAGGGCTTCCCTGGTACCTCAGCTGGTAAAGACTTCACCTGCAATGCAGGAGACCCTGGTTTAATTCCTGGGTTGGGAAGTTCCCCTAGAGAAGGAATAGGCTACCCACTCCAGTATTCTTGGGCTTTCCTGGTGGCTCAGATGGTAAAGAATCCGCCTGCAATGTGGGAGATCTGGGTTCGATCCCTGGGTTGAAAAGATCCCCTGGAAGAGTGCATGGCAACCCACTCAAGTACTCTTGCCTGGAGAATCCCCATGGACAGAGGAGCCTGGAGTGCTACAGTCAATCCATGGGGTCACAAAGAATCGGACACGACTGAGAGACTAAGCACAGCACAGTCCTACAGTAAGAGCAGTGTGTGAAGCAAAGGAGGCTAGAAGATCACGAAAGTTGTCCTTGGTTGTGAATTACCTCTACCCGTGTGTTTGCTGTGGTTGTTTATAAAATGAAATTGATTTTAGGTATGGCTAGTAGAAGCATTAACATGGTTTGGGAGGAATAGTAGTTCTTGGCATAGGTTTACCTTACTCTTACTATTTTAAGGATGAGGGCCATTTTTTTTTTCTGTCAAATGCATGTATTTCACTTTTTTGCTACAAGAGATCAATGGAACATAGGATTCCTTTTATAAAACTTTAAGAAAATCTTGCTGAAACAAATCTCTTCTAAGATGTTGGAGAATTCCAGGTCGTATGAAAGGAAAACTAGAGGCACAGGAACACAGCCTGGAATTTTCTTGCCTACAGCATCACAGAACATGCTCAACTCCATATGGGACTGTCCCCCAAGTGACTTCCACAATTTCCCTGAGATGAATTAGACAACTTAACTAGTGTTCCAGTTACAACTTAAGCCTTTAAATCCCAACAAAAACATATGAGCATTGTACATATGAGATATGCATTAAAGTTAAAAAGGCAAACTTTAATAAATTAGTTACAAGGAGCCCCCAAATGAGTTTCCTTGGAACAGGAACCTATTCTTATTCATAACTGTATCTACCATAGAGATTAACATAGCTTCTGGCACATAGTAGGGACTTGAGTTTCTTAAAATTGAATTAAAAAGGGAATGTAAATCAAGGTGAACCGAACTAATGGAGACAATCCATTGTAAAGGTATTTAGCCAAGCTAGTTACATCCTGACTATATCTAGGGCACCAAGCTATTGATCTCACATGGCTCTCCTAACTTGAGAACTAAGATTTCCCATTTTTTTCCATTAATGGAAAGAGCAACTACTCTAAGCCTATCTTTTCTTTATCACAGGGACTGATATTAAAGGGCTATTTTTTTAAATTGAAGGATAATTGCTTTATATATATTATTGTGTTGGTTTTTGCCATACATCAACATGAATCAGCCATAGGTATACATATATCAAAGGGCTCTTAATACAAGATTTTTTAGAAAGCAGAAATCTGTTTTCCATCAACAACTGACTCATTTTAAATGATCAAATTCTGTGTGTAGTCACATGGTCGAATACTGTTCAAGAAAGTTTTTCTAACCCAGAAATTGCTTCAGAAATTTCTGTCATACAACAAACTGTTCTGCCAAACTCTTTTTTAAGAAAATGCAATTTATCATGAATTGGTTACCAACAAATACCAACAATGTTGTCTCTCTAATCTTTTCTTACTTAAATCCTGAAGATTCTGCTTTTACTTAAATGTTTATAGGCCATAAATTTTATTTTGAAACATGTTTCATGATAACATAAATTTGTCCATCTGGATGCAATAGGGGAAAAAAAGAAACAAAAGGAGTTAGCTCCTAAAAGGTGGCCCAGAACCCTATGAGAGTAAAGAATTATAATGTAGAGTAGGGTCTATGTAAAACCGGGTACTATTGAGACTACCAAAAATGCACTTTATTTCTGCCAAACTTGCATGAATAATGAAAATCAAAATCAAGCAGTCTAAACCGAAGAATTGATGCTTTTGAACTGTGGTGTTGGAAAAGACTCTTGAGAGTCCCTTGGACTGCAAGGAGATCCAACCAGTCCATTCTGAAGGAGATCAGCCCTGGGATTTCTTTGGAGGGAATGATACTGAAGCTGAAACTCCAGTACTCTGGCACCTCATGCGAAGAGCTGACTCATTGGAAAAGACCCTGATGCTGGGAGGGATTGGGGGCAGGAGGAGAAGGGGATGACAGAGGATGAAATGGCTGGATGGCATCACTGACTCAATGGACATGAGTCTGAGTGAACTCCGGGAGTTTGTGATGGACAGGGAGGCCTGGCGTGCTGCCATTTATGGGGTTGCAAAGAGTCGAACACGACTGAGCGACTGAACTGAACTGAACTGAAACCAATGAAAAAGCTAAGCTTTACTAATGCAGGCTTCCTTAAAGGTTTTGTTATTGCAAAATAATGTACATTACTTAAAAATTTAATGTACACTATGCTTTAAATTAAAAAGTCAGTTCCATCCCCCCACCACATTTCAGATTACTATCAATATGTTTAACAATGTTAAACATGATTAACAATTTCCCAAGCATACTTCCAGAAATTTTCTATGCATATACAAGTATATGTGTAATAATTGATTTTTATGCAAATAATACCATACACATTGACTTAGAACTTGCTTTTAATCTTCATATGTCTTGGGTATTTCTCCCAGCAAGAACAGATAGAGTATCACATCTATTTTAGCAGCAGCATAATATTTCATAACTAAAATATACCATATTTATGTATATCTGGTTATTTTATAGATATCTGGTTGTTTCTGATTTTTACTATTACCCATTTTCTATTACCCATTTGAATGCAGAGTTCCAAAGAATAGCAAGGAGATATAAGAAAGCCTTCTTAAGTGAATAATGCAGCAAAATAGAGGAAAGCAATAGAATGGAAAAGACTAGAGATCTCTTCAAGAAAATTAGAGACACCAAGGAAACATTTCATGTAAAGATGAGCACAATAAAGGACAGAAATGTTATGGACCTAACAGAAGCAGAAGATGTTAAGAAGAGGTGGCAAGAATACACAGAAGAACTATACAAAAAAGATCTTCATGACCCAGATAACCACGATGTTGTGATCACTCACCTAGAGCCAGACATCCTGGAATGCAAAGTCAAGTGGGCTTTAGGAAGCATTATCACTATGAACAAAGCTGGAGGTGGAATTCCAGTTGAGCTATTTCAGATCCTAAAAGATGATGCTGTGAAAGTGCTGCACTCAATATGCCAGCAAATCTGGAAACTCAGCAGTGGCCACAGGACTGGAAAAGGTCAGTGTTCATTCCAGTCCCAAAGAAAGGCAATGCCAAAGAATCCCCAAACTACAGCACAATCGCACTCATCTCACACGTTAGTAAAGTAATACTCAAAATTCTCCAAGCCAGGCTTCAACAGTACATGAACCAAGAATTTCCAGATGTTCAAGCTGGTTTTAGAAAAGGCAGAGGAACCAGAGATCAAATTGCCAACATCTGCTGGATCATTGAAAAAGCAAGAGATTTCCAGAAAAACATCTACTTTTGCTTTATTGACCACACCAAATCCTTTGACTGTGTGGATCACAACAAACTGTGGAAAAGTCTTAAAGATATGGGAATACCAGACCACCTGATGGTGACTACAGCCATGAAATTAAAAGACTCTTGCTCCTTTGGAAGAAAAGCTATGACCAACCGAGACAGTGTATTAAAAAGCAGAGACATTACTTTACCAACAAAGGTCTGTCTAGTCAAAGCTGTGGTTTTTCCAATAGTCATATATGGATGTGAGAGTTGGATTATAAAGAAAGCTAAGTGGCAAAGAATTGATGCTTTTGAACTGTGGTGTTGGAGAAGACTCTTGGTGTTGGAGAAGAGTCCCTTGGACTGCAAGGAGATCCAACCAGTCCATCCTAAAGGAAATCGGTCCTGAATATTCATTGGAAGGACTGATCCTGAAGCTGAAACCTGTATGGTCCACCTGATGAGAAGAACTGACTCATTGGAAAAGACCCTGATGCTGGGAAAGATTGAAGGTGGGAGGAGAAGGGGATGACAGAGGATGAGATGATTGGATGCCATCACCGACATGGTGGACATGAGTTTGAGTAGGCTCTGGGAGTTGGTGATGGACAGGGAAGCCTGGCATGCTGCAGTCCATGGGGTCGTAAAGAGATGGACATGACTGAGTGACTGAACTGAACTGATGGTCATCTTTGTACATATTTCTTAGGGCACATGTAAGAATTGTTAGATGAAAGGTAACATATGGGAATATAAAATGGTGAAATTTCTTTGGAAAATAGTTTGGTCATTCCTCAAAATGTTAATCACATTGTCACCATAAGACTTAGCAATTCTACTCCCAGTTACATACCAAGGAGAAATGGAAACATACTTTTATGCAAAACTTTGTACTCAAGTATTCACAGTAGCATTATTGATAATAGCAAAAACCTGGAAACAACTCAAATGTCTATCAACTGATGACTGGATTAGCAAAATGTGGTATACCCATACAATTATGTTATTCAGTCATAACAAGAATAAAGTACTGATTCATGCTAAAACCTAGCTGAACCTTGGAAATATTAATACAATACTAAGTGAGAGCTCACAAAAGTTCATATCTTCTGTGATTTCACTTTTACGAAATTTCCACAATAGGCAAATCCATATAGATAGAAAGTAGATTACTGGTTACCAGATGGTGGGGAGAGGGAAGGATGGGGAGTGATTACGTCTTTTTAGAGTGATAAAAATATTTTGGAGTTAGACGGTGATGGCTACACAATCTTGTCAATATATTAAAAAAACATTGAATTGTACACTTTAAATAGTTGGAATTTATGGTATATTAATTATATCTTGATAAGGCAGTTTTAAAAGTAACATAAAGCCTTTCAAAGAAAGGTCAGTCTGGAATATATATACTCCAATGAAATACCTTTGTCTTGGGATATTTCTTTCATACCCCAGAAAAAAAAAAAACTGCCTTTATATATATTCTCTCACCAAACAGTTTAATATCTAATTTTAATATCTAATAGCTTCATATCTAATTATCTTATTTTAATATTATGATATGAACATTTTCTCATTTCAAAATCATGATTTTTAATGGCTGTATAACTTTCTATTCTATGCCTATACCATAATCTATTTTTTTTAATTTTCAACTATTTCTCCCACCAGACATTTTAATGTTTCTCATTTCCCAAAGGAAATGACTGTGTTTAAATTACAAGAGAAAAAATTAAATCAAAGATTAGCTTTCAGAGACCAGTTTAAATGTCTTTTTAAATACCATTTCTGTGCTGTTGTCTTTTTCTAATTATAAAAGTAGCACATATTCACTATATGAAATTTGGAAAAGTCATAAAAAAAGCCTAAAAAGAAGAAAGTAAAGAGTATCTGTCATCTCAATACCCAGAGATAATTATTGTTAGCATTTAAGTGTATTTTATTCTAGTCTTTTAATATACTTTTGCTTATGAAGTTGGCATCACACTCTGCATACACAACTTCATATCTAATTTTCTTATTTTAATATTATGATATCATGAGCATTTTATCATTTGAAAATCATGATTTTTAATGGCTGAATAGCTTTCTATTCTATGCCTATACCATAATCTTTTTAACTAGTTTCCAATTTTTTCATATTTCATTGTTTCTGATTTTTGCTGCTACAGTTTTTGTAGCTAAACCTTTTTTTTTTTAACATTTTCAACGATTTCTTTATGATAAATATCGAACAGTGAAAATGCTAGGTCAAAAGATATGCACATATTAAAGTTTTGGGCACGTATTCTCAAACTGCCCTTCAGAAAGGTCAGACCAGTTTGTACCTCCACTAGCACTGTTTCTCCCTTAAGCTGTCTTACACTGGCTGAGACAATATCATTTTTAATATTTTGATTGTTATCAATGTGTTAGGTATTAATAGGGCATGTGAGTTCATTGCCCTTTATACAATGCCTATTGCCCATTTTTATTTCTTTTCTATTTTTGTGTGTATGCATGGTTGTACAAACGGTCTATTCATCTCATTTGTCTTTTTGTCTATTGTGATGTTTGCATTTTTCTTATTAACCTATAAGAGTGCCTTATATATTAATAACATCAAGTATTTGTCTATCATATACACTTATCCATTAAAGGGCATTTCCATACCTACAGTACTATTTTAATTCTTTAGAGTATGTCTTTATCAGGGCAATTTTCCAAAATCCAAAGATGAAAAAGGAGAGAAAATCTCTTTTCCTTTCTTTCCCCCAGAAACTAGAAGATGTTAGAAACTCACAAATGATCTTAAAAATAAATGGACCACGTCATTAGAGAAATAATTCAGTCTCCCTTACAGATTCATTAATGGCCCCTATAAACACCCTTTCTCCCAAGTCTCTCTGGGCACCTAATGCCTGTTCTAAATCAACAGTCCTAGAGACTGAGGGCCTGCCCAACCTTCTGTTTCCATCAGCAACTCAAACTGCAGCTTTCCTCATAGTCCCAGGCATTGTAACACTTTCTAGGACTTAAAGAGCAAAGTCTAGAGATTCTAATCACTAGGTCTAATTGCAAAGAAGGGAAAATTTTCACTTAAAAGTTAATAAAAGAAAACAATTACTAAACCAATTGGGATCCCATTCTCTTGACAGACTGATAATGTGGATTAGGCTGTATTTCCAAAATCTGACTCCTGAACCACATCTATGAGCAAGAGGGAAAATCTCTCCTTCTTACAATTCAAGAAAAAAGGGCTCTTGGGAGCCTCATAAAATACACTCTGTCTGAACCATATACAGGCTGGGGTAGGGAAGGACTTGACTTTCTGATAATTTGTTATCATTTGAAGGCCCTGAGGTTCAAATAATCATTTTGTGCCCACAAATTAATGTCTGAAATACCACCATGAGTTTAGACTAAACATCCAGTGCTGACTTCAAGAGTTTTACTAGGCAGAGACACCTCAGTGAAAGAGAGCTATCTGGCTCTCTCCAAGGCTCAAGTAAAGAAGGCCGAGGACCAAAGAATCGATGCTTTCAAACTGGTGCTGGAGAAGACTCTTGAGAGTCACTTGTACAGCAAGAGATCAAACCAGTCAATCCTAAAGGAAATCAGTCCTGAATATTCATTGAAAGGACTGATGATGAAGCTGAAGCTCCAATACTTTGGCCACCTGATAGGCCTTAGTGATTGAACAACAATAAGGCACAAGTATGAATGAGGCATTATGGGGAGGAAGATAGTATGATGTGCAGAGTGCCTAAGGAGGCAAACAAGAGTGGTCCATGAATCTGCACAAGGCCATAATTGACAAAGGACAGCTGCAAATACCATTGCTCCAATGGGTGCAAGTGAATGACAGTTCTTTTCTAGTACACAAGGGTTTTGCCCTTTCTAGTGCTTCCTTTGATTTAGATAAGACTCATTTTCACCCAAGGAAACAAGAAAGTATCTACATCTATGAGTGATCATGTGGCTTTTGTCTTTCGTTCCTGTGGTGTATCACATTGATTGATTTGAGTATGTTGAACCGTCCTTGTGACCCTGAGATGAATACAATCTGATTGTAGTTTGTGGGCCTTTTTAAGTGTTGCTGGATTTGCTAATAGTTTATTGAGGAGTTTTGCATCTATAATCATCAAAAATATTGGCCTGTAATTTTCTTTTTTGGTCATATCCCAAAGTTTCTAGATTTGTTTTATATCTTCATGACAGAGCTTTGTCACATAATTCTATCTATAGACTAGGGACAGTTCAAAATGTTTAATATGTATTATTTCATTTATATTTTGGAACCACATTATCAAGGTCACTGCTAATATTATCTTCATTTGACAGACAAGGAAACTGATAAAGAAGAAACAGAACTGAGATTTGACCCAAATTTTGGAGACACTGAAGTTTATATTTCAATCCATGTTTGGAAGCAATTTGTCCATTGCCAAAAAGATAGCATTCATGCCAAAAAGTATTGTCACTATTCCATTTAGGCTTTCACGTTATATTTTGGGTGCTCTTTAAGGAGTTATTTAAATAGGGGGAACTTTTTGAGAAGTTTACAATGAGTGGGAGCACAAACTTTAAAATCAGACAGACTTAGAATCATGTCTAAATTCTGCCACACCCTAGCATGGTGACTTTCAGCGTTAGTTAACATCGCTGAGTGTCAATTTCTTCATCGGTAACTGATTTGATAATCATAATGTCTACTTTCTAGAGTTGTTGTGAAGATCACGAGTTAATATTTGTAAAAAGCTTGCAGTAGTACCTAGAACCTAGCAAGTGCTCAACGAATTTAGCTTATACATATTATAAAGCTAGAGAAGAAGACTTTAGGGACACTCTAGAGTTTAGCCTCAGGTTAAAATAATTATGAAGGGCAAGAAAAACACACAGGCACTAGCTCAAGCAAGGGCATCACCATTCCAGACAAAACCTTCTCTTGCTCAGTAATTCAGTCTTCTCAGTCACCCCTGAGTAGTCTTCCCTTCAACATCCAGGTACAAAGCTATCATACAGTCTTCACCTCCAGTTTGTTTCTCTTATTCACCAGAAGTTTGTTTATCAAGCTTGGGAAACTCAAAATGCAAATCTGAGTTTCCTCATCTTCAGTGGATCAAAAGGAGATAACCAAAATCATGTTTATATTTTCAGGCTGAAAAAAATAAAATAAAATTTAATCATAAAGCCAAAAGACCATAGATTGTAACAGAATGCCCAAGGAAAATAGATACGAGCAGATCTGCATTTAAACATGACTCTGTCATAGGCTGTGTGACCTTAGGCAAGTAACTTACCTTTCTTGAGTCTTGTTTTCTATAAAATCAAGGACAGCAGTGGTTGCTACAACTGGTAAACGAAATGTTGGGCTTCAAAGTGCTTGCCAACACTAAGGACTAAACACTGTATAACTGGTAGGTATGATAATGTAGTCAAACGTGCAAAGAAAATTACTAAAAATCAAAATCACTGCAAAACTGGTTTAAAAACTCTAACAGAAAACACTATTACTGAATTATAAATCATATATTACTCATTTATTATTACTATTATTTCGACTGCCAAAATTTTAGCAAACATAGGCATAATTTGAAGCAAAAGGAGTAAATAGAGATCTGTGGGGAAATTCCAAAGAAAACATGTGGGCAAGTTTTAGGACTGCAGATGGCACTAGTTCTTCTGAATATCTCATTCTCAGTAAAATGTATGGCTTCCTTTCTTCTTGATTTGGGGTCAAGGGAAGGATAAAGGATTACCCAGAGTGAAGGGTTCTCCAAGACCCCACAGAAAAGAAAAGTGTATGAAGATACATTCTAAGCTATAAAGGACGAACACTGCAGCCGTACTGACCCTCTCCCCAACAAATTCCATTCTTAGGTCTCCGGATCCCTTTCCCCAGCTGAGCCCAGACTGTCAGGACTGCGTTGCTGCCATGTGGCCACTAGGGCACTCTCTGTCCCTCCCCCACCCCTCCCCTCAACCCCTTCCCTCCCACACAATTTCCTAGAGATTAGTGTAATCAGAAATTTTTTATTGCTTCGCTATGTTGAGATAGAGTAAAATTTTTGAAGAGTGGCCTCACAGAGAAGCTAAAGGAAAACAATATAGAAATAGGAAAAGAAACAATTCAGGACCAGAGAGACAATGAGTTCAGAGATCACTAATTTCTTGTCTCTCCTTTTATAAACTCTAATTACATTCCTTGGAAGTTATCCAAGAAATTTTAAATGAGCTTATTTTCCAGCCAAACAATTCCACCTCCAATTCTCTATCCAGAGAAATTCTTGTAGATGAGCAGAAACAGGCATTTGCAAGGATGCTCAGTACTGTTTGAAATGAAGAAAGAAAAAAGGAGGGGGGAGAAAGGGAGGAAGGAGAGGAGAGAAGGAGAGAGAAAGGAGAAAGAGAGAGAGGAAAGGGAAAAAGAGACACATGCATAGAGAATGAGGAAATAAAGAGAGAGTATTTACATCAGCTATAGTTTATATAGTCAGTATCATATTCCACACTGGGCAACCATTTAAAAGGAAATAGATCTGTCTATACTAACACAGAAACAGAGTTGTAACACCTGTTATTCAGTACAAAAAAGTAAGCTATAGAACAATGCATATAGCAACATACTCATGTGAAAAAAACACAAAACCAAATAATATATTTATATTTGCACATATATAGTTAAATTCATAGAAAAATTTCTAAGGATGCACATCACACTGATGGTCAAGGTAGGTCAAAGGGAATTTTTCGTTTGTCTTTGTTGTGTGCATTTTAAAAATGAGAATGTATCCCATATACTCATGTTTTTCCTTTTAATTAGAAAATATAATTGTAACCTCCAGCCACATGCCAGGACCTCCAAGTGGCTTCCTATGGGTACTGGAACAACCCAGGGCCATCCTCAATGCAGTGAGAGCAGGCTCAGATTGCTCGCTTCAGTCCTACTTCAGATTGGCTGCCTCCACAGTCTTCTTAGGTTCTTCCCTAATCTTTGGTTGGAATTTCTCTTTCTGCAGCTCTTAAAAGCATTTATTTATTCATCATTCATTCAAATTCATCAGTTCTTTTTGAGTGCCCACTCTCTGCTAAGGACTGAAAATAATATTTTAAGTGTAAAACAAAAAACGTTGCCCCATAAGTCAGTTCTACCTATAATACACCCTGAAAGGAATTCAGGGCAAAGATTAGAAATAAGAGACTCTGTCATCTGGAGAAACTGGTAGAATAAGGCTTTAATATAGTGAGATATTCTCAGGAAAAATTTTTGATGAACGTGCATTCTTGCATCTTCTCATACTTATAAAAGCATTAAAACCATTAGCTAAGATGTTCCTCGTGACTAGTTGCTCGCAACCTTCTGCCAAGATGTGTGCTTGGTTGCATTGTACCCCCTTTGCCCAAATCACATACATACTGATCTCCCCGCTTACCACTTGGGAGTAGTTCCTTAGGGCCATCTGAGAGGCTTTTTCCTGGGCTATAGTCCTCAGTAAGTCCCTGAATAAAACTGAAACTCACAGCTCTCAGATTGTGTGTGTATGTGTGTTTAAGTCAACATGCATCTGTGCTATGTCACTTCAGTCATGTCCAACTTTGTGACCCCATGGACTGTAACCCACCAGGCTCCTCTTTCCATGGGATTCTCCAGGCAAGAATACTGGAATAGGTTGCCATACCTTGCTCCAGGGAATCTTCCTGACCTATGCATTGAACCCATGTTTCTTATGTCTCCTTCATTGGCGGGCAGGTTCTTTACCACTAGCTCCACCTGGGAAGACTTTTAAGTCGACATATTGTGTGAAAGTCGCTCAGTCATGTCTGACTCTTTGTGACCCTATGAACTATATAGTCCATGGAATTCTCCAAGCCAAAATACTGGAGTGGGTAGCCATTCCCTTCTCTGGGGGATCTTCCCAATCCAGGGATCGAACTCAGGTCTCCCGCATTGCTGAGCGACTTTAAGTTGACATAAGTATCAATTAAAAAACAGACAGCCCTTCCTTATGATCTACAGATTAAAGTCAGTACTGCTCGGATGAAGTACTGGGTTTCGGTTTCAGCTCTGCATGGCTTGGATGCAGTGTCCTCGTCTGTAACATGATATGTAATGTCACCTAATTCACAAAGTTGTCATGAAGATTCAATGAAGTAGTGCAAGTAACCCATGGAGCAGACCACCTGGAAGATAGCAACTGCTCAGAGAATGATAACCTATCTCCTTCCACATACTTTGTGCTTTCCTGCACTAAACTTTCCAAAATAATACTATCTATTTTAGTAAACACTTCTATTGCTTTTACTATATGCCAGGTGCTATTCTAAGTGTTTTACAACTATTGGTTCCTTCAATCTTGTAAACAACCCTATAAAACAGATACTATTGTTCCCATTTCCAGATGAGGAAGTTGATGCACAAGTTAAACAATTTGCCCAAAGTCATTAACTGCCCAGTTAGTAAGTGGCAGAGACAGGTTTTGAAGCCAGACAGTCTAATGCCAGAGTCTGTGTTCTTAACAACTATTCTTTTATTGCAAGTGTCTCTATGGTTACAGGCTCCTGTCCTTCTTCCCCCAAGACCCATTTCTCTTTTTCTTTAATCATTCAACAAATACTTATTGAAGGCCTACAATGTTCCAGGCACTGTTCTAGGCATAGTCCTATAGCAATGAATAAGATCAAGTTCCTGCCACCATCAAGTGTCTAGTAGGATACAGGAGGTAAGGAGTGGTGAGAGACAGCAAATAAACCTAAAGCATGTAATTGTATATATTTGAAGAAAATAACATAAAGATGAGTCATATTCACTTTGTCTGAACATAGTTCATCTCTATGAACTAGCTGCTATTTAAGATAATTTCTCCTCTTGGAGAAAGTCAGGTTTGCTGGCAGTTGTTCTGAGCTCATGGGAAGGCATGTGGCTTCTATGTCAGTTTCTTCCTTATCTCATGCCCCCTTGCTTGCTGAAATAGCAGAAAGCTGCAGCTTGTTCTCTTTCAGAAGCCCAAGGCCCCAAGGGGCCTGCCCACCTTGTTCCTGTTTCATAGGAGCCAAATCCTTCTCTGTGTATTTACAGAGCAAAGATTACAATATTTCCTGAGGCTGAGAATGCTCAGGTCTCTCACAGCTCAAGTTCTCAGCTCTTCCCACATCCCAAGAAGGTCTCTTCTGGGTCCTGATGATCTCACAATGTTGTAACCAAGCCAGTTTGACATGATCAAAGTAGTTCCAACATCCAGGAACCATCCGTTCTACATCCAACTTAAGAGAAGGCGTGGGTGCGTGCTAAGTTTCTCCAGTCGTATCTGACTCTTTGCGACCCTATGGAGGACTGTAGCCTGACAGTCTCCTCTATCTATGGGATTCTCCAGGCAAGAATACTGGAGTGGATTGCCATGCTCTCCTCCAGGAGATCTTCTCGACTCCAGGATCAAAACCCTGTTTCCTGCATTGACAGGCAGGTTCTTTACCACAAGCACCACCTGGGAAGCCCACTCTGTACCTTTGAAGATCACTCTGCCATTAAAAATGGCCCATACCCATAAAAGCAAATCAAGATAATTCATGCAACAAACCCACTCTATCAAACAAACAAAAAAGCCCACATTGAGTATTAGCAACTATCTCTAGTGTGTGACCAGACGCTGACTCCCATAAGCCTATTCCAAATCCCTTTTTTGCTGTTGTTGTCAGAACTCCTTGATTCAGGGGGCCATTTTCAACCCTTATCTGATTCTGCCCCTAAAGACCTTCTTTCTCAGAAGGAGCTGCTGCAAGAGGCCCTGGGGTCCCTGCTTCTAGCCAGCAACTGGGTAGGTCTTAGCAATTAAGAGTGTAAGTTCTGGAGTCAGAGAATTTGGGTTAGATTCCCAACTCTGCCACTTACTGGCTTTGTAATTGTGATATTATGATTTGTAATAAAAAGTATAAATTTGGTGTTCATCCTGTTTATGGCACAGAACTCCTAAAACCCTTGGAATTTCCTAAGTGATAAGTATGATACATGTGTCTTTTGTTATGTTAATAAGGTGACTTTTGGACCACACCTAAGGATGGGGGCTCTTTACCAGGAGAACCAACTAAGTAATTAAAAAGTTGGAACTTTCAGTTCCAATCACCTGACCTCTGTGGAGGGGATGGCCTGGAAATTTAATCAATCACCAGTGGCTGATGATTTAATCAATCCTGCTTCTGTAATGAAGGCTCCAAGAAAAAAAAAAAAAAAAAGAACAAGATTCAAAGTGCTTCTATGTTGTTGACTATGTGGTAATTAGGGGACAGTGGTATGCTTGGAGAGGTCATGGAAGCTATATGCCCTTTCCCTATGAGACAACCTTCAAAAGAATGACATAGCTGTTGAGGATACAATATAAACTGGTTAGAACTAACCAGGTCCTAAATGGCAGATGAGTTGACTTCCACTAGACCCTGAGCCTCAGTATAAACTCACTGTAATACATCAGCAAGCTAAATGACACTTTCACAGGTGCCAAGACAGTTCTGAGGCTGACCATAAAAGGCCAAAAAGTGGGCAGTCACCCACTTCTTGGAAATCCCTGTCCCTTCCCCCAAATAGTTGGAATAATTCTCCCACTTAATAGCCTATGAGATTACCCATTCTTATAAAAACTGACAACTCCATACCCTGGCACTTCTCACCTTCTGAGATGACCCAGACTCTACAGTGTGCTTATCTCCCATAATAAACCTTCTTTCACCTTACTATGGCTGACTCTTGAGTTCTTTCCTGTGTGAGGCCAAGAACCCACATTTGGCAGCCCTCCCAGGGACTTGTTTGAGACGTGGGATGTGACCATCCTCTCATGCTCCACTTTCTTTCCTGCAGCATTCATACCTTGCCCTATGCGTCTGTCTTCCATCTAGCTGCTCCTGAGTTACATCTTTTTATAATAAACTAGTAATAATCTAGTATGGAAAATGTTCCTTTGAGTTCTGTGATCTGCTCTAGCAAATTAATTGAATCAGAAGAAGGGGCCATTGGAACCTCCAATCTACAGCCAGTAAGTCAGAAGCACAGGTGAAAACCTCACTTATGACTGGAGTCTGAATGGGAGAAGGACAATACTGTGGGACTGAGTCCTTAACCTGTGGGGTCTAACTTTCTCTCCAGGTAGATGTCAGAATTTAGTTGAATTGTAGAACACACAGCTTGTGTTGCAGAATTGACTAGTGGTGTAATTGATTAGTGGTGTGGAAAAACCCACACACATTAAATTGTGTTCAGAATATTAGTAACCATAAACCTTGGTTTGCTCTTGTGTAAAATGGGAATAGTTATACTTACTACCTCCTGAGGTTATTGTGAAGACTGAATGAGATAATACATGTAAAGTGCTTAGCACAGTAAATGCTCAGTTAATGAACTACCAAAAAAAGGTTGATGTCTTTCTTATTCTTCTTGGCTGTCTTCTTAGGCTTCCTGAGAAATTTTTATCTGCTTCATAGTTTCGAATACTGCAAACATATTGATGACTCCTAAATTTCACTCTGGGCTTCCCTCGTGGCTCAGTGGTAAAAAAAAAAAAAATCTGCCTGCCAATGCAGGAGGCACAAGTTGATCCCTGGGTTGGAAAGATTCCCTGGAGAAGGAAATGGCAATCCACTCCAGTATTCTTGCCTGGACAATCCCATGAACAGTGGAGCCTGAAGGGCTACAGTCCATGGGGTCAAAAAGAGGTGGACAGGGGTTAGCTACTAAACAGGGCTCCCCTGTGGCTCAGAGGTTAAAGTGTCTGCCTCCAATGCGGGAGACCCGGGTTTGATCCCTGGGTCGGGAAGATCCCCTGGAGAAGGAAATGGTAACCCACTCTAGTATTCTTGCCTGGAGAATCCCATGGAGGGAGAAGCCTTGTAGGCTATAGTCCATGTGGTCGCAGAGTCAGACACAACTAAGCGACTTCACTTTCACTTTTCTTTAGCTACTAAACAGCAAATAGCACCAACAAATTTCACTCTAGCCCAAAGCGATCTCTAGAACTATTCAAAGTGTTGACCAGCTATGAGATAAGGAGTTTGGCCAAAATGATGCATGTCAACATACCATCACTTCCTTCATTGAGAAGGTCTTTTTATCAAAAAATCAGCTGAACTAAACAGTAGGCACAGTGAAATAATCGATTTACAGTCTAGTAGTTCAGTTGGTAAAGAATCTCCCTGCAATGTGGGAGACCTGGGTTCAGTTCTAGGGTCGGGAAGATCCCCTGGAGAAGGAAATGACAACCCACTCCAGTATTCTTGCCTGGAGAATCCCATGGACAGAGAAGCCTGGCGGGCTAGAGTTCATGGGATCACAAGAGTCAGACATGACTTAGTACTTTCTTTCTTTCTTTCAATTTCTTTAACTTGTCACACACCAGCAACCAAGAGTTTGCAGACATACATGGAGTAGCAAAGACATTTCTAACTGGATGTTTTCCATACATATTTGACCTGCCCACCAATGAAGAAGAATCATCTAGCAGACAGCCTCTTTCTAGACAAGTATGACAGACATGCTCACCGCCAGGACTGCTACTACTATGCTTAACCACTTTTTCTGTTACGCATTATCATCACACAGGTCCCAAGTTCCTGTATCTGTGCACAGATCTCCATATCTGACTCCCAGCACTGTGTGACCCTCCAGATTACTCCCCTCCTAACTTTGGAAACTTGGCTTTCCTGTACAACTCTTAGCTCTGCTCTCATTTTTGCTTTGGTAACTCCACTCTTGCCCTGGTTCCATGGATCCCAATCTATACTTCATCAGACTCTCCATCAGAGATGAGAGAATCTTACTTAGAGCCCATAGTTTCTATGACCCCCAGTCAACCACCTAGAGTCAAGAACTCACAGATTTGTGTGTGAAGTTAAATATACAGCTGGGGATCTTCTCCACCTGGGAAACAGCTACAAGCCTATCCCCAATAAATACGTGGTTTCCTTTAAATGGTAGAATTGATTGGGCTTTGACCTACATCTCAATTCCCAATCATAGGAGAAAAAGATATTCTGAATTTTCTTGGAACTGTAGGTAAGAGGCTCTCACATTCAGCTAATACCTGGTCCAGCAAGTCCAATCACCAACCCAACCAAAACTAGTTTCCCAGCTAAGGGGCAGCCTGGAGACTGACTGAATATAAACTCCCACTGAGCTGCAGTTAAAAGCCATCACAAACTCCCAGTTTCTTCTCATTCTCAGCCTCTGTTCAGTGAAGATTCATGTTTTTACTTTTGTATGAAAAATTACATACACTCTGTACTTTATTTCCCACTGTGATCATCAGGATTGTCTATCACCTAGTTAAACACTTACTTGTCTTTCAATCATAGCTCAAATCTTCTGTGGCCTCTCAAATCTTCCCCCTAACCTATCAGAACATATTCACTCATAGTATTTACCAAGTTTATAATTTTTATATCTGCTTATAATTGAATACCCATACATTTGTGATGCAACCACGTGAATGGAAACTATACAAGGGCAGAGACCACGTCTAGTTTTCCTCACTCTATATCCACATCACTAGCACAGCAGTAATCATAAAGTAGGGACTCTGATAAATATTCACTGAGTGAATGACACAAGTGAATTACCATCATGGATCACTTCCTGCTAATTCCTGATCTCTGAAAACAACTCTGCAGCCCTATTGTGACTATTTAGTCACAAAATAAAACCGAAAGGGCTTACAACTGAGTCCAGTTCAAAGAGGGCTACAAAATGAAGATAGAATTCTTTCCAATCCAACCTCAGTATGATTACACAATCATATCTATCAGTTTGTAAAATGCCCCTATTATGTTTTTGGTGATTATTGAATGGGATCTGTGCTAGTTTGTTCTCGTGTCAACTTGGGTACACTGTGAACTACATTTCCCCAAATCCTCTTCTCTGAATGATGCTTGCTTAGAGTTGACCAAAAGTGAGGCTGTATGAGATTTCAATGACAAACGTCTGAACCAGTAGCCATTACATTCAGTCAGTACTAGTAACCAAATGTCACATTTGGTTAGAAGCAGTGTGCAACAAAGGAATTGAGTCATCAGCCACTGCAGTTTCTGACCTAAAATGAATTCAGGGTGGAAACCAATACTGAGGCACCCTGTGCTCTGGGAAAACTGACAGAAACGGCCCTCAGATAGATACTTTGAGGAGAAAATTTTATGAATCCAGATTCTTATATTCCCATACTTAGAAAAGCACAGGAATCATTGACTAAGATACCTATTCCTTGTGACTAACAGTAACCTTCTACCAAGATGTGTGCTTGGTTTATGTACTCCTTCTCCAAAACCACTTATATACTGATCTTCCCCCTTAACTCTTTGAAACAGTTACCCAGAGCTCTCTGATAGGCTATTTCCTAGGCTATGCTGCTGCTGCTAAGTCTCTTCAGTCATGTCTGACTCTGTGCAACCCCAGAGACAGCAGCCCACCAGGCTCCCCCGTCCCTGGGATTCTCCAGGCAAGAACACTGGAGTGGGTTGCCATTTCCTTCTCCAATGCGTGAAAGTGAAAAGTGAAAGTGAAGTCACTCAGTCGTGTCCGACTCTTAGCGACCCCATGGACTGCAGCCTACCAGGCTCCTCCGCCCAGGGGATTTTCCAGGCAAGAGGACTGGAGTGGGGTGCCATTGCCTTCCTAGGCTATGGTCCTCAGTAAGTCCCCCAATAAACCTAAAACTCATAGCTCTCATGTTGTGTGTTCTTTTTTCAGTTGGCAAGTAAGAGACAGAGGTATTGTTAGGTTCCAGTTTGTCCTCACATTTTTCTGCTCCAGCTCCAGCTTTTCTTTCCTACACCAAGATCACCACTGTGACCTCACAGAGGCAATATTATAACTATACAAAGCCAGCAATCTTCTACAGTCATCTACATCATTCCCCTTCACAATCCAGCTCTGGAAGCCTGACATGCCTACCTTTCAGATTTCCCCACAACTTTCAACACTTGCAACCACTCCAGAACCATTAGTGAACTTTCTGGTGATTTTTGAATTCTCATTTTCAAACTTTAATTTCCTTCCTGCAATATGTTTCTCTTATAGTTATAAGAAGTCTAATTCTTACCATAGACTGGTACAGGATCTTAAATAATCTTCTGACTTGAGGTATTATTGACTTTAAAATATATTTATGGTGCCAGAGTATTTAGAAATATCTCAATTTGCCTTACTCTGACTTCCTCTATTTCCTGTCTCATCCATCTGCACTTTCTCATCTCCCAATGGGAAGGAACAGGAAAAGCTTTCAAATCCATTCTTATCTTTACTCTTTTTATTTTTTAAAAAATTACTCAAGTAATACACAGATACATTCTCATCAGAAAGTATGAGAGTATACCGTAGTTAAAAAATTCAGAATGTCAAGCATACAGATGCATAATATATAAAGTAAACATGAAAGCCTCTCTTCATCATTCTCCATACTATACCACACTCCAGAAATAACCTCAATGCTAACAATTTTGTGTACAGATTTTTCCTATGCATGTGCAAACATAATCACAGAATTTGGGTTTTTTTCACCCACAAAATTGGATCATACTTCATATAATTTTATGCTACCTACTATTTTAATCTAAAAATATGTCTTGGAGATCTCTCTATGTCAGTATAGATAAGTCTATTTTATTTTGTTTACAGTTGCACAGTAGTATTTCATAGCAAGGAGGTACAATAATTTATTTAGTCTTTCCAATACAGATGGACCATTAGGTTGTTTACAATCTTTTAGAACTATAAACATCCTGTATAAGTCTCCTTGTGCAGATGTGCAAACATTGTTATAAGTGAATATGCTGCATCGAAGTATATTTGCATTTTAAATTTAGTATAATAATGCCAAATTACCCAACAGAATAGCCATATCGATTTGCATTCCCACCAGTAGTGTGTGAGAATATGTTTCCCTCATCTTAATCAACATAATGTATTATCAATCCTTTATAATTTTTTTGCCCACAAAATGGGCAAAAAAAAAATCTAACTATTGTTTCATTTTTTAATTCTCCTGATTTGTAGTGAGAAAGAGCATCTTTTCATGTGCTTATTGACCATTAGTATTTCCTCAATAAATTGCCTATTCACACCTTTGCTCATATTTCTTTTTTAAAAAACTTTTTATTTTATTTGTATTGGAGTATAGCCAATTAACAATGTTTTGATAGTTTCAGGCAGACAGCAAAGGGATTCAGCCATACACATATATGTATCCGTTCTCCCCCAAACACCCCTCCCAACCAGGCTGCCAAATGTTTTGCTCATATTGCTAATGGGTTGTCACTTTCTTAATGATTTGTAGAGCAGTTGGTATGTTATGGATGTTAATAATTTGTATTTATATATGTTGTAAATATTTTTTCCAGTCTCAAACTCTAACAGTAACAAGGTCTAGGAAGGTAATGTGATTGTGTAATGGTCACCAGGCGTAAGACACTAAGGAATATGGCAATAATGTCCAACTAAGGCTATTAACATTTTCCCCAAATACTTAAAGCTCCATGCAAGAAAAAGTATATTTGCATGTATGGTAAAATGGACCTATGACATCATTCTTTACATGAATAACTTCTTCATATCAAATTCTTTTTTTGAATAAGTCCCTGGTCCAAGTAGTTCTTTGGACCAGCCTTGAGCATTGTGGTTTCTGAGCCCAGAGGTGAAATACCCAAGTTATATTGTCCATCCAAGTGATCCCTGTGACATTAGAGAAGGGAACAGTTGTTCTGAACTAGAAGGATCTCGGGCTCCCCTCATAGCTCAGTCAATAAAGAATCTGCCTGCAATGCAGGAGACCTGGGTTTGATTCCTAGATCGGGAAGATTCCCTGGAGAAGGAAACGGCAACCCAGTCCAGTATTCTTGTCTAGAGAATCCCATGAACAGAGGAGCCTGGCAGGCTACAGTCCATGGGGTCGCAAGAGTCGAACATGACTTAGCAACTAAACCACCACCACAGAAGGATCTCGGTAAATTATGCCCAGTTTTTCCTTCCAGGCTATTACAGTAGTCAATATCCTTAGGGGGAAAAAAGATGTATCTGGTTACCTACTGTTGCAGCAACATTCCAAATGTTAAAGACTTCAATTCCACTCCCACATGGCTTATCTTGACTCATCTCAGTCATTCAGCATTAATAACAGCAATTTTGAATGCTTAATATATGTCAGGTACTCCTTTATTCCTCAAAGCAAACCCCAGTTTTATAGATAAGAAAACTTAGAAGCAAAAAGATTGAATAACTTTCTCAAGATTATAGAACAAAGCCAAGTCATGGAAGCAACCTAAATGTCCATAGACAGAGGAATGGATAAAGAAGCTGTGGTATATATATACAATGTAACATTACTCAGCAATTAAAAAGAATGAAAAGTTCCATTTGCAACAATGTGGATGCACTTAGAGATTGTCATATTGAGCGAAGTAAGTCAGACCAAGAAGAAATATCACATGGCATCCCTTATATGGGGAATCTATAAAGAAATGGTACAAGCAAACATCATTTACAAAACAGAAACAGGCTCACAGACTTAGGGAATAAACTTACAGTTGCCAGGGCAGAAAGATCAGGGGAAGGGACAGTTAGGAAGTTTGGGATCAACATTTACATGCTGCTGTATTTAAAATGGTTAACCAACAAGGACCTACTGTGTAGCATAGGGAACTCTGCTCAATGTTGTATGGCAGCCAGGATAAGAGGGGAGTTTGGGGGAGAATAGACACATATATATGTACGACTGAGTCCTTTTGCTGTCCACTTGAAACTACCACAACATTGTTAATCAGCTATACTCTAATACAAAATAGAAAGTTAAAAAAATGATTATAGAGCTGCTGCTGCTAAGTCGCGTCAGTCATGTCCAACTCTGTGCGACCCCATAGACGGAAGCCCACCAGGCTCCTCTGTCCCTGGGATTCTCCAGGCAAGAACACTGGAGTGGGTTGCCATTTCCTTCTCCAATGCATGAAAGTGAAAAGTGAAAGTGAAGTCACTCAGTCATGTCCGACTCTTAGCGACCCCATGGACTGTAGCCTACGAGGCTCCTCCATCCATGGGATTTCCCAGGCAAGAGTACTGGAGTGGGGTGCCATTGCCTTCTCTGGATTATAGAGCTAGTAGGTATCAAAGTCAGATTTTTAATTCCTATCAGTATGATTTAAAAGCTTCTGCTATTAACCAGTATACTTCCTTCCAACAGCATTAGAGCCATCCTGACCTAGTAATATCCACAACAGAGTTTACCTCCATTTGTGCAGCTTCTTCTCAAAGCTGGATCCAGCCAAATTCAACTATTTTTCCAGGGAATGGGAACTGCTATAGATTGAACCCAGCTTTCAGTGGAAGAAGTACTACATTGAGAAGATCAGCAACTCAATGATTGCTTTCCAGCTGTGGGACCTTGAGTGAATTACTTAAATTCCCTGGAAAACTAATTTCTCAATAAGAAATTAAAAAAATATAGTAGTGCCTAGTTCATTAGGACTTTGTGATCATTGCAGAAGCCAATACATATAAGGAAGTTACCAAAATCCTTGGCTCTTAAGTGTTCAAAAATGTTCACAATAATATCCTCATACCAGATATCAAAGGGCCATTCTGCTACCATAGACTATCCAGCTTCCTGATCTCTGGCCACTGCCTCCAGTTCATGCTATAATTCTAAAAAGTACTCCTTAAAACTCTCCACATATGAATACACCTATCTAACTGTCCAACAAGCTGAACTAAAAACAAAAAATGGAAAAATCAGCTCTAAAAAGGTTTGCTGCATTTGAAGGAAACTCACTTCAAATTTTACCAAAGCCTTGGCAAAGTTTTTTTTTTTTTATTTCAAGAAAAATGAAATCATATAAGTATCAAAGCAGGAAAAAAAGTTAAATGCTAGTATAAACCTATTTGGGGCTTCCCTGGTGGCTCAGCTATAGATAACCTGCCTGCCAATGCAGGAGACATAAGAGACAAAAGTTGGATTCCTGGGTTGAGAAGATCCCCTGGAGGAGGGCATGGCAACTCACTCTAGTATTCTTGCCTGGAAAATCCCATGGACAGAGGATCCTGGTGGGCTATAGTCCACAGAGTCGCACAGAGTCAGACACGACTGAAGCAACTAAGCAGCAGCAGCAGCAGCATAAATCCACTTTGCTTGTAAGTCTCTGGACCCATCTCCTGCCTTTCCTGCAGTGCCCTGAGAAGATGACCTATACAGACTGCATTGCCAAAGCTTACATGGTTTCTAGTTTCCAGTTGAGTTTGGAAAATGGGAAGAAATGGCAGGACATCTAAAAGTAGCAGGAGAGTGAAATCAGGGCACTTACTCCCCCACAAGTCTCTCCTCTCCCCAGCCAGTCTATCACTTTGGTAATATTTGTGCTTTTCTATCTATGATGACAGCACCTATTTGGCAGCCCCTCTTTCGTAGTTTTATGTCTTACCTGCTCCTAGTAACTCTCATGCATTCAGGCCTACCATTAGTAACAGCTGCCTGCTGTTGCTACACTTGGTCGTCTCACTATCCTTCATGAGTTCCTTAACCCTGTCCATAATTCTGTAAATAGTCTCATCATTAAACTATCCTTAGTTAAACCTCTTGAGTATTCCATCTCTTTCCTGCTATGCCCCCTGATCATTACACTCATGGCAGGATCAGAGAAAAGAACAGAAATGGCTTCAGATTATTTTAATGAGAAAAGTGGAACTGTGGAAGACAGGCATCTTGGAAGGAGCTGCTGCGACCAGGGCATTTAGTGCGGGCGGCTGTGACTGGCGCACTTAGCACTGCCGAAAGGAGCTACCCCACGTCCGAGATCAGGGGCAGAAGCTGGAAGGACCCCATGTCCGAGAGGAGGCGGCCAAGAGGAGTTACCCCACATCCAAGGTCAGGGGCAGCAGCCAAGAGTGCCAGGCTGCGACGGCGCAGGAATGGCTGAGAGGAGCTACCCCGCGTCGAGGCCAAGGGCAGCGGCCGGGAGTAGCTACGCTGCGTCCAAGGCCAGGGGCGGCAGCCAAGAGGAGCTACCCCACCTCCAAGGAAAGGTGGCTGCGCGGGCGCAGGTGGGCCTAGAGGAGCTATTCCACGTTGAAGGTCAAAAGGGCCCGCGGTGAGGAGATACCCCTCGTCCAAGGTCAGGAGCAGCAGCTGTGCTTTGCTGGAGCAGCTGTGAAGAGATACCCCACGTCCAAGGTAAGAGAAGCCCAAGTAAGACTGTAGGTGTTGCAAGAGGGCATCAGAGGGCAGACACACTGAAACCATACTCACAGAAAACTAGTCAATCTAATCACACTAGTACCACAGCCTTGTCTAACTCAGTAAAACTAAGCCATGCCCATGGGGCCATCCAAGATGGGCGGGTCATGGTGGAGAGGTCTGACAGAATGTGGTCCACTGGAGAAGGGAATGACAAACCCCTTCAGTATTCTTGCCTTGAGAACCCCATAAACAGTATGAAAAGGCAAGATGATAGGATACTGAAAGAGGAACTGCCCAGGACAGTAGATGCCCAACATGCTGCTGGAGATCAGTGGAGAAATAACTCCGGAAAGAATGAAGGGATGGAGCCAAAGCAAAAACAATACCCAGTTGTGGATGTGACTGGTGACAGAAGCAAGGTCCAATGCTGTAAAGAGCAATATTGTATAGGAACCTGGAATGTCAGGTCCATGAATCAAGACAAATTGGAAGTGGTCAAACAAGAGATGGCAAGAGTGAACATCGACATTCTAGGAATCAGCGAACTAAAATGACTGGAATGGGTGAATTTAATTCAGATGACCATTATATCTACTACTGTGGGCAGGAATCCCTCAGAAGAAATGGAGTAGCCATCATGGTCAACAAAAGAGTCCAAAATGCAGTACTTGGATGCAATCTCAAAAACGACAGAATGATCTCTGTTCGTTTCCAAGGCAAACCATTCAATATCACAGTAATCCAAGTCTATGCCCCAACCAGTAACGCTGAAGAAGCTGAAGTTGAACGGTTCTATGAAGACCTACAAGACCTTTTAGAACTAACACCCAAAAAAGATGTCCTTTTCATTATAGGGGACTGGAATGCAAAAGTAGGAAGTCAAGAAACACCTGGAGTAACAGGCAAATTTGGCCTTAGAATATAGAATGAAGCAGGGCAAAGACTAATAGAGTTTTGCCAAGAAAATGCACTGGTCATCACAAACACCCTCTTCCAACAACACAAGAGAAGACTCTATACATGGACATCACCAGATGGTCAACACCGAAATCAGATTGATTATATTCTTTGCAGCCAAAGATGGAGAAGCTCTATACAGTCAGCAAAAAGAAGACCAGGAGCTGACTGTGGCTCAGACCATGAACTCCTTATTGCCAAATTCAGACTGAAATGGAAGAAAGTAGGGAAAACCACTAGACCATTCAGGCATTATCTAAATCAAATCCCTTATGATTATACAGTGGAAGTGAGAAATAGATTTAAGGGACTAGATCTGATTGATAGAGTGCCTGATGAACTATGGACTGAGGCTCATGACATTGTACAGGAGACAGGGATCAAGACCATCCCCATGGAAAAGAAATGCAAAAAAGCAAAATGGCTCTCTGGGGAAGCCATACAAATAGCTGTGAAAAGAAGAGAAGCAAAAAGCAAAGGAGAAAAGGAAAGATATAAGCATCTGAATGCAGAGTTCCAAAGAATAGCAAGGAGAGATAAGAAAGCCTTCCTCAGTGATCAATGCAAAGAAATAGAGGAAAACAACAGAGTGGGAAAGACTAGAGATCTATTCAAAAAAATTAGAGATACAAAGGGAACATTTCATGCAAAGATGGGCTCGATAAAGGACAGAAGTGGTATGGACCTAACAGAAGCTGAAGATAGGTATGGATCTAACAGAAGCTGAAGATATTAAGAAGAGGTGGCAAGAATACACAGAAGAACTGTACAAAAAAGATCTTCACGACCTAGATAATCATCATGGTGTGATCACCGACCTAGAGCCAGACATCCTGGAATGTGAAGTCAAGTGGGCCTTAGAAAGCATCACTACGAGCAAAGCTAGCGGAGGTGATGGAATTCCAGTTGAGCTATTTCAAATCCTGAAAGATGATGCTGTGAAAGTGCTGCACTCAATATGCCAACAAATTTGGAAAACTCAGCAGTGACCACAGGACTGGAAAAGGTCAGTTTTCACTCCAATTCCAAAGAAAGGCAATGCCAAAGAATGCTCAAACTATCACAAAATTGCACTCATCTCACATGCTAGTAAAGTAATGCTGAAAATTCTCCAAGACAGGCTTCAGCAATATGTGAACCGTGAACTTCCTGATGTTCAAGCTGGTTTTAGAAAAGGCAGAGGAACCAGAGATCAAATTGCCAACATCTGCTGGATCATGGAAAAAGCAAGAGAGTTCCAGAAAAACATCTATTTCTGCTTTATTGACTATGCCAAAGCCTTTGACTGTGTGGATCACAATAAACTGTGGAAAATTCTGAAAGAGATGGGAATACCAGACCACCTTACCTGACTCTTGAGAAACCTATATGCAGGTCAGGAAGCAACAGTTAGAACTGGACATGGAACAACAGACTGGTTCCAAATAGGAAAAGGAGTTCGTCAAGGCTGTATATTTTCACCCTGTTTATTTAACTTATATGCAGGGTACATCATGAGAAACGCTGGACTGGAAGAAACACAAACTGGAATCAAGATTGCCGGGAGAAATATCAGTAACCTCAGATGTGCAGAAGACACCATCCTTATGGCAGAAAGTGAAGAGGAACTCAAAAGCCTCTTGATGAAAGTGAAAGAGGAGAGTGAAAAAGTTGGCTTAAAGCTCAACATTCAGAAAACTAAGATCATGGCATCCGGTCCCACCACTTCATGGGAAATAGATGGGGAAACAGTTGAAACAGTGTCAGACTTTATTTTTCTGGGCTCCAAAATCACTGCAGATGGTGACTGCAGTCATGAAATTAAAAGACGCTTACTCCTTGGAAGGAAAGTTATGACCAACCTAGACAGCATATTAAAAAGCAGAGACATTACTTTGTCAACAAAGGTCCGTCTAGTCCAGGCTATGGTTTTCCCAGTGGTCATGTATGGATGTGAGAGTTGGACTGTGAAAAAGGCTGAGCGCCAAAGAATTGATGCTTTTGAACTGTGGTGTTGGAGAAGACTCTTGAGAGTCCCTTGGACTGCAAGGAGATCCAACCAGTCCATTCTGAAGGAGATCAGCCCTGGGATTTCTTTGGAAGGAATGATGCTAAAGCTGAGACTCCAGTACTTTGGCCACCTCATGCGAAGAGTTGACTCATTGGAAAAGACTCTGATGCTGGGAGGGATTGGGGGCAGGAGGAGAAGGGGACAACAGAGGATGAGATGCCTGGATGGCATCACTGACTCGATGGACATGAGTTTGAGTGGACTCTGGGTGTTGGTGATGGACAGGGAGGCCTGGCGTGCTGTGATTCATGGGGTCGCAAAGAGTCGGACAGGACTGAGTGACTGAACTGAACTGAACTGAAGGTTCTAGGTGTTAAACTGTGCTGATCATTTCACGGTATATACATATATCAAATCATTATGTTGTACATTCTAAACATATACAATGTTGTATGTCAATTATATATCAGTAAAACTGGAAAAATTTTTTAAATATTTTGAATGAATGCTGAAAACAATGGAAATATAGCTATGAAGTATTAAGGGGAATTTTTTATATCCCAAGAATTCTATACTTAGAGAAGTTACCTCTCATATGTAAAAGCATAAAAAATTCTCAGATATGCAGGGGGTCAGGAAATACATTATTCATGGATCCTTCTTGAAATAAACTAGGACATTCAGGTTGTCCAGGAGTTGCGTTAAAATAAGAGAGCAAGAGTGAAATAGGGTTTAAAAAGAATAGTATTCGGAGAAGGCAATGGCACCCCACTCCAGTACTCTTGCCTGGAAAATCCTATGAACGGAGGAACCTGGTAGGCTGCAGTCCATGGGGTCGCTAAGAGTCAGATATGACTGAGCGACTTCACTTTCACTTTTCACTTTCATGCATTGGAGAAGGAAATGGCAACCCACTCCAGTGTTCTTGCCTGGAGAATCCCAGGGATGAGGGAGCCTGGTGGGCTGCCATCTATGGGGTTGCACAGAGTTGGACACAACTGAAGCAACTTAGCAGCAGCAGCAGCGTGTCAGGTGCAGCCATACAAAGACCCTGCAAGATCCTCCCAGTCCAAGAATCTCTGCATTGAGGGGTATGAGAATCTCTTCCAATGAGAATCCATTGCACAGAAAAGTCTGGCAAAACTGAAATTAAATTCATTACAGTGCAATTTACAAGTCAAACAAGTATTTCTGGACAATCTATTTGTATCTAATATTAAAAAAATTTACATAAATACAGTATACTAACGCATATATATGGAATTTAGAAAGATGGTAACAATAACCCGGTGTACGAGACAGCAAAAGAGACACTGATGTATAGAACAGTCTTATGGACTCTGTGGGAGAGGGAGAGGGCGGGAAGATTTGGGAGAATGGCAATGAAACATGTAAAATATCATGTAGGAAATGAGTTGCTAGTCCAGGTTCGATGCACGATGCTGGATGCTTGGGGCTGGTGCACTGGGACGGCCCAGAGGGATGGTATGGGAAGGGAGGAGGGAGGAGGGTTCGGGATGGGGAACACATGTATACCTGTGGCGGATTCATTTTGATATTTGGCAAAACTAATACAATTATGTAAAGTTTAAAAATAACATAAAATTAGAAAAAAAAATTTAATTGAAGGAAAAAAAAAAGAATAATATTTAGCCTCTCTAAGAATGTGTCTTAATGAAAAAATTCTGAAATGCAAATAAATATCTCTACACCAATATGTTTGTGGCAGACTGATGTCTCTCTGAATCTCTAAATCTTTCTTTTTCCTCCATAGTAATAGATGTGCCAGGTATATGACTGCCCAGCTATGCTTCATTTTCAAGCTTCACTTGATTGTGTGTGGTTGTACGACCAACAAACACAAGCAAATGTGTGTGCCAACATTCTTAAGAAGTAGGCATACCTCCTCTCTGCTCTATTTCCTCTTCCTGTGACTCTGAGGATGATGTTCAAGTGACAGTGAAAAAAAGAGAAGAAATCTGCATTTCTGAATGATAGCATTAAGTAGAGTCATGATCTGACTCAGAATTCATTCCATTATTTGAAATGAACTTCTCTGATTTGAGCCATTTCATGTTAGGCATTTTATTCATTACAGCAGTTGGCATTATCCTAATTAATACACAACGCTCATTGTAGCTGCACTGATATTTAAGACTATCAAAATAATGTAATATGAGGAAACTTCCAAACAATGGAAAATGATGCAGTCCTCACAAAGTATGTTTGTAATAACTCATAAGACCTAGGGAAAAGCTTATTACATAACATTAATAAAACAAAGCAGTATACATACACATACACAGTATACTTCCAGTTATGCAAAGTACACTGACTGTAAAAAAAAACTAGAAGGAAATAGGCCAATATGTTTTTACCAATTGCCTTTTGATAGTGAAATTGTGGGTGCTCTTTTCCTGATTCATTTTTTGTTGTACTTTCCAAATTTTCTGCAGTCATCATGCAGCATTCTTTTTTTTAATATAAATTTATTTATTTTAATTAGAGGCTAATTACTTTTATAATCAAAAAATTAAAATGAAAATTTGATAAAGACTGTAAAGATCAGGTGGAGATCATTGAAAATGTTTAAGACATGATGCTATGAGAAAAGAGCAGAACAGAGAATCTGTGTTCATTTCATTTATAACCATGTTAAAAAATGTGTCTGCAAGTTGCAGTTACAGAGGATGAATAAGTCTATTGATATCTAATGTGCAGCATGATGACTATGGTTAATAATACTGTATTGAATATTGGAAATTTGCTGAAAGAGTACAGTTCAGTTGTTCTCATCACAAAAAAAGTGATAACTATGTGAGGAGATGATATATTAAGTTTGACTGTAGTAATCATTTCACCATGTACATGTATTGTAAATCATCATGTTGTGCACCTTCAATATATATAATTTTTATTAAAAATAAAATTAAAAAACAAAGATGTCTATGCATTTGGATGCAGACTAGAAAGGAAAATACAAAAGTGAAACTAGCTGTTAGAGGGCTTGTGGATGATTTGTTTAAAATTTTTCCTTCAATGTAATCATAACATCATTTCTTTCCAATAAAAACATGACATAATTTTAAACCTACTTCCTTAGCCCCAAATATTTATACTCCCTGCTGCTGCTAAGTCTCTTCAGTCGTGTCCGACTATGTGCGACCCCATAGATGGCAGCCCACCAGACTCCCTCATCCCTGGGATTCTCCAGGCAAGGACACTGGAGTGGGTTGCCATTGCCTTCTCCATTGTGTGAAAGTGAAGTCGCTCAGTCGCATCCAACTCCTAGGGACCCCATGGACTGCAGCCTACCAGGCTCCTCCATCCATGGGATTTTCTAGGCAAGAGTACTGGAGTGGGGTGCCATTGCCTTCTCCTTACACTCCCTAGTGTGTATTAATATTTACACGCCCTAGTGTGTATTACACTCCCTAGTGTGTAGGGCTTCCCTGGTGGCTCAGAGGTTAAAGCGTCTGCCTCCAATGCTGGAGACCTGGGTTCGATCCCTGGGTCAGGAAGATCCCCTGGAGAAGGAAATGGTAAGGAAATAGCAACCCACTCCAGTATTCTTGCCTGGAGAATCCCATGGACGGAGAAGCCTGGAGGCTACAGTCCATGGGGTAGCAAAGAGTCGGACACGACTGAGCGACTTCACTTTCACTTTCTTTCAGTGTCTATTAAACTAATCGCTGTGATTTGAGCCTCAGCTGTGTGTGAGGTTTTTCTGGATCAGCTACCTCATTGGCTTCAATGTAGAATTTTTAAAGTTCATTCCTCAACTTGATTTATCCCTGAACCAATCATTCCACCAGATTAAATGAAGAGTTACTCAAAGGACAGGAAGAGCCATTGCTGGTGATGTGTGTGTATTTAACCTAATATTCTGGCTATTTGCCTCCATGTCTTTTTCACATTTCTACTAGAGTATAGCTAACATTCAGGGCTGTTTACAAGTTAAGAAAAGAGATGACACTGGATTGTTAGATGTCCTCTGGGGGCTAGTGATGGGCTTTTGGCTTTGCCATACCTTCCTGCAATCCTGGTGGCTTAAAGCCTGTTAGTAGGATGCCCCGTAGACTGAGACTGTTTTACTTGGAAAGGAGTCTCACTCTTTCTTTTCTTGTTCTTCCACACAAGCACTCTATATAGTGTAAAAATGCTGCAAACACACACTGATTTCTTCTGCACCCATTTGAACTCTGACCAGCCATCTGCTGCTCCTTTGCCTCTGATTCCTCCTGGTCCATCCCAGCTAAGCTGAAATGAAAATCGACAAAACCTTTTTTATGTGAAGCAAGCTGGAAAGATAATAATGAAGGTGTCTGTGGTGTCTACTAGAACAAGGAGAAACTTCAGATATCTTTCTTGCTTGCATCTTCATTGTGTGACTTCTGTTCTGCTGCAGAGCAAGGGCACTACCCAGCTGTCACAATAAATCCTCTCTACTGAGGCAGAAGAGCCCAGATAAATGGCACCCAAAGAGTTCCAGCCTGCAGCTTGAGATCACTTGTTCTTTGTTGCAATCCTTTCTCCCTCAAAGAAAAAGCAAAGGTGTCTGCTTAATTGGAAACTGTTTTTGTGTGTACATCCCTAAGAATGTCTCCACTCTGCACAAGAGAATTTACTCCCCCCACCAAGATTGTTTTCTTAGAATAATCTATGGATTATTTGAAGTGACCCAATAATTGGGGAAAAAAGGAATATCTGATTAAAGTAGACTGATGAGAAATTGATATTTCCAAAAGAAGAAAAATATTCTAGGGTTCATCAAGCTTGCAGAGAAGGTCAAAAGAACTGCTAAGTCAGAAATATTCTAACTTGCAGCAAAATATCTGCAACACTTCTAGTCCTTTCCAGAGGCACAGTGTTGACATGGCAAATAACTGAGACCATTCACTGATTGAAGAAGAATCTTGTCATATCCTTGGGGTGAATTTTCTAAAGTTCCTACTTTGAAAAAGGCTAGTCATCCTTCACAAAACTGTAAAGTCAGTGATTTGGCTTTCAGATTTCCAGTCTGTCTTTTCTTACCTTCTCAGTACCCACCACTCCTACTTTCAAGCAGGCAATATTCTTGTGCTCTATCCTTCATTTCCGCTAAGAAATTCCACTCTCAAAAAAGGATCTAACACCTCTGTGTAACTGTGACCAAGGCCCCTGTTAGGAAGATTGAAAGGGTCAAAGAGGATTATGAAATGCAAGGCTCTGTCACCTTTTAAAATAATTTAAGCCATCTGCCAGTAGATGGGAGAAGTGATATATTTTTAGTAATACAACCCCTGAAATCCTACCCCTTGGGCTTCTACTCTTCTGTCTACAGCTAATTTTGAGGTTCAAGCTAATTCTTCAAGCACAAAACCCCTGGGACCCAGATAAATTGTTCCAGCAGTATTTCATCTTCTACTTCCTTTTGGGTGAGGCTCAACTAACTGATGAAGTTCTGGAAATTTATGGTTGATTACCCCTTGTGTTCATCAGTCTGAAACTGTTACATTGGCTAATCTGTTGGTTATGAGTTGGGTCTAACTTTGGCCAATAAACTGTCCTTATTGTAAAGAATCTAACTCTAAACTTAAATTCCAGGCAGAGACCCATAAAAATTGATTGCTTGGCGTTAAAAGATACTCTCCTTGGAAACTCAAAAGAAGGTAAAGTCATCATTGGAAGGGTGGGACTTGGTAGAGGTGAAGAGCAGACCTGGAGACAGGTTTCACTGTGATCACAAATTTCCAGCAAGTCTGAAGTAGTTTACAAAAAAAAAAAAAAAGGGATTATTCCATCCTCAATTCCCACATATTAATGAAACTTTTCATAGTCACGTTTCTCTCCCGGGACTGCAAGCTCTTCCAAGCATACCACACCCTTGCACTATGCAGGCCAATAAGAGTTAAACTGAGATTCCTCTAAGGTCCCATGAGGGTCTGATCTTGCCAAGTTTTTCAAGTGGAAAGTTTCAGATGTTTCTGTTTCTGATCTAATGGCAAGGCCCCTCTGCCTTACTTTCTGCTCCCTTAAAGAACTCCTTTGCTTTTACCTTGGGGTGGAATAAAAGTAGATCCATAGGAAGGATAGGAGTGGAGAGTGGTTATATTGTTCTTATGTTCTTACTCATTTAACTCTTCATCATCTCAGGGGCTCTATCTTGCCTCAAGTCTGTTCTTAGTGGGTATTGTGCCCCACATCTTTTCTTAACATTTTAATTTCCCTTTCTCTGATTGCCTTTGGGATCTCTCCCTCCTCAGCTTCTTTAGCCTCCCACCAGTCTGTGGATCAATGATACTATTCGAGGATCACTTTCTCTCTTATAACTCATTCTTTTTCTCTAGTTTCTTTAACACCAGTGTTTACCCTTCCTCTATCTATGCTCTGTGGCTCCCACAATCCTGAAGGATTAAAGAAGTGCAAGGAAATTCAGGTAGTCAAAATACAAAGCAAATGAAATACCCCAATGTGTTGGGGTAGCTATTTAGCCTGAACCAATTCTATAGGAAGAAGACACTTTTGTGAGGAGAAGCCAAGGGCCTTGATTTCTTGACCCCTAAGAGCTCCAAATCCATGTGGAATGGCAGATGGAAGCCAAGGACTCAGCTCCGTGTATGCTCTCCTTTAAAGCAATGCCTTTATTGAGATCTCCAGGGAAGGCCAATATTGAAGTGTTTTGAGAAAGTTAATATGAAGTAGTGATAAGCATTTGTCAATCCCCTGCTGTGTTCCTGCCATCTGCTCTCCTGAGCTTAAGGGAAAAATCACAGGCTTATGACATCTTATCCAGGGCATTGCTTTTCCTCATCAGAGAGCAATGGGAAGCTCCCTCTCAACATGTTTAATCCTATGGAGACTGAGGTGTGGCATTGCTCACCCACCCCAGGCAGCACTGTTCAAGAAGACTCCATCTGGAACTCAGTTTCCTTTTGATGTACTTAAATGTGTTCGCACACTGGTAGAAATGAATCACAGCCTATCTAAGTACTGCTGTGCCCTAAATAAGGAATCTAGACTGAAGCTTGCTGAGAGGCTAATTAGAGGCACTAGTCATGTGACCTGTTCTTACTCTAAACCATCTAGCAGGAATCATTATCCTTGCTGGAGGGACATTCAGCCTTCAGATACTGGATTACTCAAGTGCAGGAAGGGATTTCTGTACTTTAGAATCGCCTCCTGATGTAGCTCTTGAGTTTGCATTCAAAATAGCCAGTAATCTTGTCCCCTTTGCACTCTGAGCCAACCAGCTGAGCAAGTGGGAACAGAGGGCTAAAGAAAGAGCATCTTATATACTTCTTTGATGACATAGGAAAATATCTCCAGAATAAATAAAACAAACAAAAAAAAATCAAGGAAACTAGACTGTGGCACCCAAAAATAAGACAGCAGGATAAAAGTCCAAATATAAAGTGCTACTCAGGATACATCCCACAGAAAATAAAGTGATCCAACTGCACATACCTACTGGCAAATGAAATTCATGGCCAAAGCAACAATTGACAGTACTAAAGTGTACCATCTTTTTTGCCTTTTCATACTGTTCATGGGGTTCTCAAGGCAAGAATACTGAAGTGGTTTGGATCATGGCATCCAGTCCCATCACTTCATGGCAAATAGTTGTGGAAACAATGGAAACAGTGACAGACTTTATTTTCTTGGGCTCCAAAATCACTGCAGATGGTGACTGCAGCCATGAAATTAAAAGACGCTTGCTCCTTGGAAAGAAAGCTATGACCAACCTAAACAGCATACTAAAAAGCAGAGACATTACTTTGCCAATGAAGGTCTGTCTAGTCAAAGCTATGGTTTTTCCAGTGGTCATGTATGGACATGAGAGTTGGACCATAAAGAAGGCTGAGTGCCAAAGAATTGATGCTTTCAAACTGTGGTGTTGAAGAAGACTGTTGAGAGTCCCTTGAACTGCAAGGAGATCAAACCAGTCAATCCTAAAGGAAATCAATTCTGAATATTCACTAGAAGGACTGATGCTGAAGCTGAAACTCTACTTTTTGGCCACCTGATGTGAAGAACTGATTCATTGGGAAAGACCCTGATGCTGGGAAAGACTGAAGGCAGGAGAAGAAGGGGATGACAGGGGATGAGATGGTTGGATGGCATCACCAACTCAATGGACATAAGTTTGAGTGGGCTCTGGGAGTTGGTGATGAACAGGGAAGCCTGCAGTGCTGCAGTCGATGGGATCACAGAGTCGGACATGACTGAGTGGCTGAAGTGAACTGAAAGGGTATCGTCAAGGTTGAGAAAAGAAGGCAGTGAGTGAAAAGTGGACTCTTTCAGGAAATGGTAAATATAAATACTATTAAGGAAGCAACTGCTCTTGCCACTGACTTCCATACTGATGAATCCAATGGAAAAGTCTCTATCCTCTTCTTAACTGCTCAAAAATATTCAATATGGCTAAATGTTTCCTTCTTATTGATTGATCCTTACTCCTTTTGCTTCCATGACACCACACTCTTCTACTTACTCTTCATCAGTCTCCTTTTCTGGATCTTCCTCTTCCTACCAGCTAAATGTGAAAGGGCCCTGAGGGCTGAAATCTGACTCTGTTCTCTTAAGAAGAAAAAAGAGCATCTCAGGTAAGAGAATGGACTCAGAAGCCAAACTTTCCAGTTTTGAATCTTCTCTGCTACTAACTAACTCAGTGTGAAATTGGGCAATTTGCTTAGTCTATAAGTAACTCAGATTCTTCATCTGCAAAATAGGGATAATAACAGCACCTACAGTTTTGTTGTAGAGATTAAATGATTTAATATATATAAAGCACTTTGAACAGTACCCAGCATATAATAAACACTACCTACACATTTACTGTCATCATCATTGCCATTATTATTACCATTACTATTATCATTATTATTTCCTTTTCTAGCTATATACTTCTTCAGTAGTCTTATCCACTTTCATAAAATTAAATACCATCCATAGTCAAATGATTCATTAATTTATATCACCCAATTCTGACCTCTCCCATGACATCCAAAATCATAAACCTAATTGTTTGTTTGACATATTCTCTGACATCTAATTGGCATTTCAAATTTAATATCTTATTCAGGTCAGACTGCTATAGACACCCATAGACTGGGTGTCTTAAACAGCAGACATTTATTTCTCACAGTTTCAGAGAAATCCACAGGCTGGGAAATCCAACATCCAGGTGCCACCAGATTCAGCTATTGACAAGCACCGTCTTCCTAGTTTGTAGATGGCTGCCTTCTCACCGTGTTCTCACATGACAGAGAGAGAGAGAGAAAGAGAGATGGTGGGGGAGAAGGAGGGCTCTGTTCTCTCTTTCCCTTAGACCCCATTCTCATGACCTCAGCTAAATTAACCACATCCCAAAGGCCCCACCTTCAAAGACTATCGCACTAGATGTTAGGGTTTTAAGATACAAATATGATGGGTGGGGGTGGGGTAGATACAAACATTCAGTCCATAATAACATCTCTCAAATGTAACTTTTGTTTTTCTTCCCAAGCCTGCTCCTTCCCCAGACATCCCTGGGGATATGTTTATTTCAATAAACCTACCACTATCCAGTTAGTTGTTCAAACCCAAAGCTAGGAATTATCCTTAATTCCTCCATTCTTGTCATCCCCAATATCTAATCCGTTCTTCAGTTATAATTGTCCTACCTCTAAAAGATATTTCAAATATGTCCATTTATCTCCATTTTCATTGTTTCCACTCTAGTTCCAGCTATTGAAACTTCTCACCTACACAATTTTCAATTAAATATAGTTATTGAATATAACTATTTCAATTGGCTGTTAATGGGTTTCCATTCTTCTTGCCACCACCCCTTAAAATCCACATATCACACAACAGCCAAAGTGAGCTGTTAAAAAATATTAATATAAATCACATTATGCCACTCCTTCACTTTTGCTTTTTATTGCATTTATATTAACCAAAAATCCTTAACAGGGACTGCAAGAACCCTAATGATCTGGTCTCTGCCTGTCTCTCCCAACTCATTTTCTACTCCTCTGCTCCTCACTTACTAGGTGCCAGCCATCTTGGCCTCCTTCTCTTCTCTGAACACTTTTATCTCTTTCTAAACTCAAGGCTCTTGTATTGACTATTCCTTCTTCATGAAATGGTCAATCCCAGGCTCTTTATGTAGCTAGCCTCCTCATCCTCCAAGCCTCAATGTCAGTGTCAATCCTAAGGGACCTTTCCTATCTTTTCTAAATAAAATAGCCCTCTGCTGTTGCTTCAGTCATGTCTGACTCTGTGCGACTCCATAGACGGCAGCCCACCAGGCTCCTCTGTCCCTGGGATTCTCCGGGCAAGAACACTGGAGTGGGTTGCCATTAAGTAGCCCTCTAGTTATTCTCTATTTGTTTAATTTATAAATGTTTTAAATTTATTTTTAACTTGCTTACTCATTCATTTTGTTCCCCTCCTCTACCAGAATGTAACTCCACAAGATGGGAACTCTGTCCGCTGTGATTACCCCACAAATACTGTAGTGCCTGGCACAATCAGATGCTCAGTAATTATTTGAATTGAATTGAATTTGAATGAATGAATTGATAGACTGATGAATGAATGAAAATATGTACTGAGTACCTCTACTGTTCTAGGTGCTTCATAAACAACAACTTATATAATTCTCAGAATAAGACTTGGAAAATATTTTTCATTGCCAAAAGAATAAACCAGTTCAAAAAATTGTACAATTTACCAGGATCACACAGTTAGGCAGAGTCAGCCTACAACTCCAAGTGTTCTGATTCTAAAAGTCTTATACTTTCTGCTTCAGCAAAATTCATTCATTCATTAAACAGTTACTGAACATCTACTTTGCACCTCTGTTCCAGGCCCTGGGGATAGAGAAATGAATGAAACACAACCTCTGCTCTGCACAGAGTTTTCAATCTAGTTGTGGATACAGATAAGCAACTGGATAATTACACTAGTGGCTATAAATACTACATTAGATATCCTAGGGGAGGCAGTAGAGTGTCTGAGTTCCTGGGTTTTGAATTCCAGCTTTGGCACTTCCTAACTTTGTAATTTTTGGCAAGTTGCTTAACCTATGCCTTAACCAATGCTTCAGTTTATTTATCTGTAAAATGGGAATTATAATGGATAGAGTGTCAATATTACAGAATGATTGTGAGGATACAATGAGTTAATACACATAAAGTGCCTGACACATAAGAAGTATGCAATAAAATGTTAGCTGTTGTTAGAGATGCTTAAGAGTAGAGACAAGACCAGTGGAGAAGGGTCCATTGATAGCTTCCCAGAAGAAGTAAAGATGTCTGAGCTGAGCTTTGAAGGAATAGCAGAAACAGTGGTCAGTTAGGTTTAGAAGTTGACATTCTGGTACAGGAATGACATTCCAGGTAGAGGAAGACATTCCAAGGCTGTTTTTCTGCCAGCCTATTTCAGGTTCATCAGTCCAAGTTTTTCAGAAACCTGACACCGTGAACCCTGTTCTTTCTTTAAGCTAAAGTGGCTTTCACATATATCATGTGACTTTAGTGATGCTCCCAGGATCCCAAAGATGTATGAAATGAGACTGAAGAGAGCGGCAGAAGCAGCAGAAGCTCTGGATAAGCCGGACAGGCATGGATAAAGGCAGGACATGAAGCAGCATACTCTCTGCACATTGGTCTCTGTCCAGGTGCCTGGGAGCTGGGAAGGTGGCCAAGGAGGACAGGGAGACAGCCAGAGAGAAAACCAAGGTCTCAAGGGAGGGTACTGCTGCTCAATTAAAACCTTTGGGGCTGGTGAAGCAAAGAGAGGTGGAAGTGGAATAAATATAAAGAAAATTTAAAACTCCACGAAGGATTCACTCCCAATGAAACCAGTTTCCCAGGCAAAGTTCTAGCAATTATTTAAAGAGTTCCTTTCAATCACATTTGCCATCCAGGCAACCTGCTGAGGCGAGCAAGCTGCTGCTGCTGTGCTGTGGTTGTAACTTTTGTAGAGACATTTCTGGAAGAGCCCCGTGGATAGACCAGATGCAAGACGGCTTGTGGGCCAAGGATCCTTGCCCTTGGCTTCAGCTCACATCAGAGATTTGAAGGGGAAAAAAAGGCGACCTGCCTGCAGCCCAGTTTGTAACTCTGAGGAAAGGCAAGCCTGATGTTTGTCATTCTAAGCTCATAAAGAGAATTTTTAATGTCTCCTGATGCCTCTTGCTTGACAACATCTGCAAGAATTGGCCAATGCAATGTGACATTCTGGCATCTAGAATCAGGACATAATTCCTTGCTGGAATCCTTGTTCTATTTCCCTAGGATGTGGCAGGGTTTGATGATGATGATCAGTGGTATTTGGAGCCTGCTTTGCTTTTTATGCATTCATGATTACAGTATGCAAACTTGATATTATTCCCTTGCTTTCTCACAGCAGCCAGAGGAGTTGCAGCCATAGTGGGGAGAAAGGAGGTATGCATACAAGCTTACCAAGTACTAAAGGCTTGGAAATTCAGAACAGGATCTTAGAAGATATCTCTTCTCTAGGGAAGAAAGTTACACCCAGATTGGGCATGTGAGTTCCCCAAATTAGACAGTGAGTGACAAAGCCCTGATCCAGTTTCAACAGGGAAGCATTGGCCCGAATGTAGTTTCTTTAATATAGCTAAGCACAGTTTTAAAAATAGAAGCTATGTGATTCATGTTAATTCTCTTGATTTTGCTGCAGTATGTTATTATTCTGTCAGGAGGGTCTGGAGAAAAGACCATAATTTCTATGCCAACAGGTTACTGACCTGTATGATTTCTGTGTGGCACAGACATTTTGAAGGCTGCTGAGAGTAAAACTCAAAAGATTTAAAGTAACCTCCTCAATTGCAAAACAAACCAGTCCTTTTCGTCATTGCCTTCATAAGTCTTTCAGTAGGAGAACACCAAAGGCCTTTGAGCAGTTCTCACACTACTCAACAAGTCAGCCAAACTGACTTGCTTCCTTTACCCTCTTTGTACCTAGTTCTTTTCCCCCCTTCTTTTCAACATTTCCCAAGATAACCACTGGCTCATTTCCCCTGCCTTCCTCCAAAGTGCTCTCCCTAACCAGTATCCCATGCCCCCAGTTTTTATTAAATACTTTCTGCATGCCAGGCACTGTGCTAGGTAATTTGCACATGCTATAACACTTAATCCCCGAACTTCCCTCTAGGCCTCCTGCCTTTATTTTCAGCATCCAGACAAAATTTTCCTATCCCATGTCCCATGCTGTCAAGGCCTTGCTTGAATTGCCAAGGTAACAGCTAGTTATCTGACAAATTAATCTGTGCTAAGATGTTAAATGACACCCTTCAAAGCACACTATGTAGACAACTGTAAACCCCTGTGTTGGCCTTATTGGAAGCCTATGGTTTGCCCAAGGGTCTAATTCAATACTCTTTATAATAATAACACTCTCTATTTCTACAGCTTATAAAAAGGCCTTTCACATAATTGCTGAATATTATCCTTTAGCTGTATTGAGGTGTTAATTAGGAAGTTATTCACTGCCTTACAGCACAAAGGCATGTTTAAGGTATTCCTTAACAGCTCCTAATTGCAGTCCTAACCTGCTGTTTCTTCCCAGATCTTGGCCTTGCTATGACAAATCCTGTCTCATGGACATAGGAGGTCAGAATGCCTGGTCCATCTAGGGGTTGTGGGGAGGAGCAGGGGCAGTAAGAAAAAGTCCAGGAAAGTCAGGACTGCTGAGAACATAATCTCCTGTGTCCCACAGTCTAATTCTGTAGGGGTCTGAGTCTCAGGCCACATTTCTAGCCCAGTTATTCCTGGCAACTGCAGCAGCTCACGCAAACTACCACTTCAGGCTAAGGAGTTCAGCTTTAATCTCTATCCCCTCATTTATCACCAGCACAGTCTGGGTTAGGGAGGCAGATCTAACTAAAATACTGTGATTGCCCCATCAGAAATGGCATACCTCAAGGAAGCTTTATGCAACCCATTCCCCATCACCACTGGCCTGACAGTGGGAGCTTCTTGAAGGTGAAGAAATGTCTTCTCTAGTGAGTGGACATCTGACAAAGAAGAAAGGGTAACAGGAAACATTGAGGTTAGAGGTCAGAATGGTAGAGCTAGAAGAAAATCTTAAAGCCATCTATTAGAGATTAGTGGGTCTTAAACTTTAGCAAAACAAGATTATCCAGAGAACTCATTAAAACACACATTTCTGGGCCCCACCCTCTAGTTTCTAATTCAGTATGCTGCTAAGTCACTTCAGTCTGACTCTGTGCGACCCCATAGACGGCAGCCCACCAGGCTCCCCTGTCCCTGGGATTCTCCAGGCAAGAACACTGGAGTGGGTTGCCATTTCCTTCTCCAATGCATGAAAGTGAAAAGTGAAAGTGAAGTCGCTCAGTCCTGTCCGACCCTCAGTGACCCCATGGACTGCAGCCTTCCAGGCTCCTCCATCCATGGGATTTTCCAGGCAAGAGTACTGGAGTGGAGTGCCATTGCCTTCTCCGAATTCAGTATGATGATCACTTTAAACAAGTTCCCTGATGATGCTGAAGCTTCTGGTCCAGGGATCACACTTTAAGAACCACTGTGCTAATCTACTCTATATATTTCACAGATAAAGAAAAGGAGCCCCAGAGAAGGAAAATAACATCTCCATTTTACTGATGTGGAAACTAACCAGTGGTTTAGTAAGTTGCCCAAGACCACACAGCTAGTAAGTGGTGCGTGCATGCTAAGTCTTGGAGAAGGAAATGGCAACCCACTCCAGTGTTCTTGCCTGGAGAATCCCAGGGATGGGGGAGCCTGGTGGGCTGCTGTCTATGGGGTCGCACAGTCGGACACGACTGAAGCGATTTAGCAGCAACAGCAGCATGCTAAGTCACTTCAATCATGTCCAACTCTTTGCAACCCTATGGACTATAGCCCACCAGGCTACCCTGTCCATGAGATTCTCCAGGCAAGAATACTGGAGTGTGTTGCCATGCCCTCCTCCAAGGCATCTTCCTGACTCAAGGATCGAACTTGCATCTACCTGCATCTCTTGCATTGCAAGCAGATTCTTTACCCCCTGAGTCACCTGGGGAGCCCCTAGTAAGTGATACTGACTTTTAAATAAATCATGGAGCCCAGTACTAGAATCTCTACCCTTCACTTTGCTACTTCTCTCTCTAAGGGTATGGTTTTTGGAGTCCTGGCTCTGCCATTGCCCAGCTGTGTGATCTTGAGTAGGTTACTCCATCTATATAATGGAGGTAACAATGATACCTATTTCCTGGGGTTATTGTGAGAACATAGAAAATATATGTAAAAACACATATGGTTAACCATTAGCCTTGTATCTCACCATCATTATATGCTCAGTAAATGGCAGTTACTATCATCAACATGACTGAGGTTGTTCCTATTTTTAGTTGAGGAAGCCTGAGGATACCCCTTCTCTTGGCTTCCTGTTCTCAAGTGGAGAAACATCCATTAGCGTAAGACTGTTGACTTTTCTTCAGCTTCACATTTCCTCCTCTCAAGAGAAGGAATTCCTATTGGTAGATTTGGGAGTCAGAACAGACCATGTATGGCTTATCCACTTTTAAGGGAAGGAGCTCTATTATATTCATTTTCATAAATTCTCTATTGTGAGCAAGACCTAGAGTTTTCTTGCATTTCTTGGGTCTCGAGGGGTATCTCTGCCTAATTCTGAAGGTTGGAATTAAGAAATCCACTTGGCAAACACATCTAAGCCACCTTCTCTAGCACTTCCATTAGAAATAAAGTTCTATTGATCTCTACCTTCTTTATTTCTTTTGTCTTTCTCAATCAGTTCACAACAAGAGGATGAAGAGAAAGGATACCATTTATTTGGCCACATCAAACCTCCACATTCTGATTCCTTATTCATGTGAGTTAGTGAAATAGCTTTAATTGAAAGCTAAGTCTGCAAACTCTTTCTCCAGGGCTTATTAACTATTCTGACTTTATTATATTGAAAATGCCTTCAGGGCTGCATTCATTTTCTTCATACTTTATAGCACTTAATTGAGGTATAACATATACATAGATGTACACAAATCATATTGCCAACAAAGGTCCATCCAGTCAAGGCTATGGTTTTTCCAGTGGTCATGTATGGATGTGAGAGTTGGACTGTGAAGAAAGCTGAGCGCCAAAGAATTGATGCTTTTGAACTGTGGTGTTGGAGAAGACTCTTGCGAGCCCCTTGGACTGCAAGGAGGTCCAACCAGTCCATCCTAAAGGAGACCAGTCCTGGGTGTTCATTGGAAGGACTGATGCTGAGGCTGAAACTCCAATACTTTGGCCACCTCATGCAAAGAGTTGACTCATTGGAAAATACCCTGATACTGGGAGGGATTGGGGGCAGGAGGAGAAGGGGATGACAGAGGATGAGATAAGTGGATGGCATCACCAACTCGATGCGCATGAATTTGGGTGAACTCTGGGAGTTGTGATGGACAGGGAGGCCTAGCCTGCTGCGATTCTTGGGGTCGCAAAGAGTCGGACACGACTGAGTGGCTGAACTGAACTGAACTGATACATACCATAAGTGTGCATCTTATTGAATTTTCACAAACTGAGCACATCCATGTAACCAGCACCCAGGTCAATAACAAGCATATCAGAAGCCCTCTCATGCCTCCCTCCAGGCACTACCCCCTCTTATTTCCTTCTTTTTTTTAATAGAACGATGAAACCTTCCATCAGTGAGCAGATTATTTACATCCCGACCATCACATAGTCTTGGGTTGAATTAGGAAATCAAATCAGCCCTCTCAATGTTCATTTGAATAAACAATCTCCTCTTCATGCTATGCAATTCGAGCATCATGTAAATGTTTCCAGCATCATGTAAATACATCCTGGGAAATCATTGGAATTGCCAATAAGATTCAAAGTCCTGCAAACATCTTCCCTTCATTTTCATTGGAAGCTGCAGTTCATTCAAGAATGACTCCAGCAGGTGAACTAGGAAATAGCCTCAAGCACCAAGGAAAAGTGAATAATATTCCTGAACTTGGACAGCAGATAGTCTGAGGACTGTCACCCACCTCAACCTTTCAGATCTTGTAGTCATGCATATTATCCCTACATCCACACACAGTCACATCCACACACAGTCACATCCACACACATGCACACACACTCAGATGGGATAGCAGCTGCTGAACAGAACCTTCTGCCGTGTACAAATTGGCATTTAATAAGTGCTTTTGTCAAGAAACATATTGAATATCAAAACTCTGCCCATCTCAGAGATAGCTGAGATTCACATTTGGGATCTTAAATTGTCAAGTTTATTCTCAGAAAACCCTTCCATTAAGATCTGGGTGGATAAAGTAGTTGAGGGCACAGGTGGATTGCCATCATACTTAGAATAAAAGTCAGACCCTTGGGACTTCCCTGGTGGTCCAGTGGTTAAGACTCCATGCTTACAACACAGGGGGCATGGATTAGGTCCCTGGTCAGGGAGATAACATCACACATGTTGCGTGGCCAAAAAATAAATTTAAAAATACATTAAAAGTCAGACCTTTCATTGTGAGCTACAGGGATCTACATGATCTGTTCACTCTCTTATTCTCTCGCTCCATCCCCAGTTATTCTGACTTCCCTCCTTTTCCCTGCTGTACCTCTGTCTGAAATGCCCTTTATTCCTGATCTTTGCAGGCCAACTCCTAAGTCATTCTAGACTCAGGTTCAATGTCAGTATCTCAGAGAAATCACTTGTGACCACTTCCCAATCAATTTCTCCTTATTTTATTTTCTTCTTCTGTACCTGTTGATTGTCCCCCTCACTAGGAGATAAGCTGCTAGGAGGTATTAGCAGGGATTTCATCTGATTGGTTCACAAGTCACTTGATCTTAGTATGTAGAACATCATTTGGCACATGTTAGATACACAATACATATTTCTTGAATAAGTGCATGAATGAATTATTCTAAACTTTCTGCAAGTCCTGAAATCATCAGATGTAATTCATAACATTACTCCTTAGCAAGCTCTGGCAAGTGTAGACTTTGAAATCTATAATACAGGTATAGATGCTGAATTTTCCCATAACTACAAGGAGATCCAACCAGTCCATTCTGAAGGAGATCAGCCCTGGGATTTCTTTGGAAGGAATGATGCTAAAGCTGAAACTCCAGTACTTTGGCCACCTCATGCGAAGAGTTGACTCATTGGAAAAGACAGTGATGCTGGGAGGGATCGGGGGCAGGAGGAGAAGGGGACGACAGAGGATGAGATGGCTGGATGGCATCACTGACTCGATGGACGTGAGTCTGAGTGAACTCCAGGAGTTGGTGATGGACATGGAGCCTGGCGTGCTGCGATTCATGGGGTCACAAAGAGTCGGACATGACTGAGCGACTGAACTGAACTGAACTGAACTGAATATAATCATAAAGCATATCTACTTCCACAGAAAGCTGCCTTTTAATAGATAATTCCTCTCTTGTCATCTCACTTCCTTTCATACCTTTCTCAGAGTACATATATAAAAGAAAGATGAATTCACAGAAGCAGACTTTAGAATGTCATTTGCAAGGGCTGGGGTCATACCCAATCCCTCCCAGTATCAGGGTATTTTCCAATGAGTCAACTCTTTGCATGAGGTGGTCAAAATATTGGAGTTTCAGCCTCAGCATCAGCTTTAATCAGCTCATAATCTGTGGGTTTTATTTATTTATTTATTTATATTTCCTCCCAGTTATGTTGCCCTCTGAGATTCCAAGACTCCCCACAGACCCGCTGGTGAGAGAGTTTCCTGGTGTTTGGAAACTTCTCCTCTTTTACAACTCCCTCCCTGGGATGGGTCTCCCTCACTAACTCTTTTGTCTCTCTTTTTATCTTTTATATTTTGTCCTACCTCCTTTTGAAGACAATGGGCTGCCTTTCTGGGTTCCTGGTGTCCTCTGCCAGCGTTTAGAAGTTGTTTTGTGGAATTTGCTCAGCGTTCAAATGATCTTTAGATGAATTTGTGGGGGAGAAATTGGTCTCCCTGTCCTATTCCTCTGCCATCTTATGACCGTCCCCCTTATCTGCCTTTCTAACTCAGCAGTGTCTCCCTTTTTATTAATTTTTCCAAGTCTTCTTTTTAAATTATTTTTCCAGCTTTATTGAGGTATAGTTAACTAATAAAATTGTATATATTTAAGGTGTACTATGTGATTTGATATTTATATGCATTGTAAAATGATTACCACAAGCAAGCTAATGAATGCATTCATCACGTCATAAAATTACCTTTTCTTTTGGTGAGAACACTTAGTATATACTCCCAGGAAATTTCAACTATACAATACAATATTACTAATCATTATATATATATATATATATATATATATAGTCACTATGTTATAGAGTAGATCCCTAGAAATTACTCATCTTATACCTGAAATTTCATATCCTTGGTGAATATCTCACTGTTCCCCACACACACACACCCCAGCCCTTGCAAATGACATTCTAAAGTCTGCTTCTGTGAATTCATCTTTCTTTTATATATGTACTCTGAGAAAGGTATGAAAGGAAGTGAGATGACGAGAGGAATTATCTATTAAAAGGCAGCTTTCTGTGGAAGTAGATATGCTTTATGATTATATTCAGTTCAGTTCAGTTCAGTTCAGTCGCTCAGTCATGTCCGACTCTTTGTGACCCCATGAACCCCAGCACGCCAGGCCTCCATGTCCATCACCAACTCCCGGAGTTCACACAGACTCACGTCCATTGAGTCAGTGATGCCATCCAGCCATCTCATCCTCTGTCGTCCCCTTCTCCTCCTGCCCCCGATCCCTCCCAGCATCACTGTCTTTTCCAATGAGTCAACTCTTCGCATGAGGTGGCCGAAGTACTGGAGTCTCAGCTTTAGCATCATTCCTTCCAAAGAAATCCCAGGGCTGATCTCCTTCAGAATGGACTGGTTGGATCTCCTTGCAGTCCAAGGGACTCGAGTCTTCTCCAACACCACAGTTCAAAAGCATCAATTCTTTGGCGCTCAGCTTTCTTCACAGTCCAACTCTCACATCCATGCATGACCACAAGAAAAACCACAGCCTTGACTAGACCGACCTTTGTTGGCAAAGTAATGTCTCTGCTTTTAAATATGCTATCTAGGTTGGTCATAACTTTTCTTCCAAGGAGTAAGTGTCTTTTAATTTCATGGCTTCAGTCACCATCTGCAGTGATTTTGGAGCCAAGAAAAATAAAGTCTGACACTGTTTCCACTGTTCCCCCATCTATTTCCCATGAAGTGATGGGACTAGATGCCATGATCTTCGTTTTCTAAATGTTGAGTTTTAAGCCAACTTTTTCACTCTCCTCTTTCATCTTCATCAACAGGCTTTTTAGTTCCTCTTCACTTTCTGCCATAAGGGTGGTGTCATCTGCATATCTGAGGTTATTGATATTTCTCCCAGCAATCTTGATTCCAGCTTGTGCTCCTTCCAGCCCAGAGTTTCTCATGATGTACTCTGCATATAAGTTAAATAAGCAGGATGACAATATACAGCCTTGACGTACTCCTTTTCCTATTTGGAACGAGTCTGTTGTTCCATATCCAGTTCTAATTGTTGCTTCCTGACCTGCATACAAATTTCTCAAGAGGCAGGTCAGGTGGTCTGGTATTCCCATCTCTTTCAGAATTTTCCACAGTTTATTGTGATCCACACAGTCAAAGGCTTTGGCATAGTCAATAAAGCAGAAATAGATGTTTTTCTGGAACTTTTGCTTTTTCCATGATCCATTGGATGTTGGCAATTTGGTCTCTGGTTCCTCTGCCTTTTCTAAAACCAGCTTGAACATCTGGAAGTTCACAGTTCACGTATTGCTGAAGCCTTACTTGGAGAATTTTGAGCATTACTTTACTAGCATGTGAGATGAGTGCAATTGTGTGGTAGTTTGAGCATTCTTTGGCATTGCCTTTCTTTGGGATTGGAATGAAAACTGACCTTTTCCAGTCCTGTGGTCACTGCTGAGTTTTCCAAATTTGCTGGCATATTGAGTGCAGCACTTTCACAGCACCATCTTTCAGGATTTGAAAGAGCTCAGCTGGAATTCCATCACCTCCATTAGTTTTGTTCATAGTGATGACCACTTGACTTCACATTCCAGGATGTCTGGCTCTAGGTGAGTGATCACACCATCGTGATTATCTGGGTCGTGGTGATCTTTTTTGTACAGTTCTCCTGTGTATTCTTGCCACCTCTTCTTAATATCTTCTGCTTCTGTTAGGTCCATACCATTTCTGTCCTTTATTGATCCCATCTTTGCATGAAATGTTCCCTTGGTACTTCTAATTTTCCTGAAGAGATCTGTTGTTTTCTTCTATTTCTTTGCATTGATCGCTGAGGCTTTCTTATCTCTTTTTGCTATTCTTTGGAACTCTGCATTCAGATGCTCATAAATCTAGCCTTGGTAAATTCAAAAAAATTGAAATCATTCCAAGCATCTTTTCTGATCACAATGTGGTAAGATTAGATGTCAACTACAGGAAAAAACTATTAAAAATTCCAACATATGGAGGCTAAACAACATGCTTCTGAATAACCAACAAATCACAGAAGAAATCAAAAAAGAAATCAAAATATGCATAAAAATGAATGAAAATTAAAACACAACAAGCCAAATCATATGGGACTCAGGAAAAGCAGTGCTAAGGGAAAGGTTAATAGCAATACAAGCTTACCTTAAGAAACAAGAAAAAAGTCATAAATAACCTAACTCTACACCTATAGCAACTAGAAAAGTAAGAAATGAAGAACCCCCGGGTTAGTAGAAGGAAAGAAATCTTAAAAATTAGGGCAGAAATAAATGCAAAAGAAACAAAAGAGACCATAGCAAAAATCAACAAAGCTAAAAGCTGGTTCTTTGAGAAGATAAAATAGACAAACCATTAGCCAGACTCATCTAGAAACAAAGGGAGAAGAATCAAATCAACAAAATTAGAAATGAAAATGGAGAAATAACAAGAGGCAACACAGAAATACAAAGGATCATAAGAGACTACTATCAGGAACTATATGCCAATAAAATGGACAACTTAGAAGAAATGGACAAATTCTTAGAAAAGTATAACTTTCCAAAATTGAACCAGTTAGAAATATAAAATCTTAACAGACCCATTACAAACATGGAAATCGAAACTGTAATCAGGAATCTTCCAGCAAACAAAAGCCCAGGACCAGACGGCTTCACAGCTGAATTCTACCAAAAATTTAGAGAAGAGCTACCACCTATCCTACTCAAACTCTTCCAGAAAATTGCAGAGGAAGGTAAACTTCCAAACTCATCCTATGAGGCCACCATCACCCGAATACCAAAACCAGACAAAGATGCCACAAAAAAAAAAAAAAAAAAAGAAAACTACAGGCCAATATCACTGATGAACATAGATGCAAAAAATCCTTAACAAAACTCTAGCAAACATAATCCAATAACATATTAAAAAGATCATACATCAAGACCAAGTGGGCTTTATCCAAGGATGCAAGGATTCTTTAATATCTACAAATCAATCAATGTAATACACCACATTAACAAATTGAAAGATAAAAACCATATGATTATTTCAATAGAGGCAGAGAAAGCCTTCGACAGAATTCAACATCCATTTATGATAAAAACCCTCCAGAAAGCAGGAATAGAAGGAACATATCTCAACATAAGAGAAGCTATATATGACAAACCCACAGCAAACATTATCCTCAGTGGTGAAAAATAGAAAGCATTTCCCCTAAAGTCAGGAACAAGACAAGGCTGCCCATTCTCACCACTACTATTAAACATAATTTTGGAAGTTTTAGCCACAGCAATCAAAGAAGAAAAAGAAATAAAAAGAATCAAGATTGGAAAGGAAGAAGTAAAACTCTCACTGTTTGCAGATGACATGATACTCTACATATAAAACCCTAAAGACTCCACCAGAAACACACAGAAATCCCTTGCATTCCTATACACTAACAATGAGAAAACAGAAAGAGAAATTAAGGAAACAATTCCATTCACCATTGCAATGAAATGAATAAAATACCTAGGAATAAATCTACCTAAGGAAACAAAAGACCTATATATAGAAAACTAAAAAAAAAAAAAAAAAAAACTGATGAAAGAAATCAAAGATGACACAAATAGATGGAAAAATATACCATGTTCATGGATTGGAAGAACAATTATAGTAAAAATGAGTATACTACCCCAAGCTAACTATAGATTCAATGCAATCCCTATCAGGCTACCAACGGTATTTTTCATAGCGCTAGAACAAATAATTTCGCAATTTGTATGGAAATACAAAAAACCTTGAATAGCCAAAGCAATCTTGAGAAAGAAGAATGGAACTGGAGGAATCAACCTGCCTGACTTCAGGCGATACCACGAAGCTACAGTCATCAAGACAGTATGGTACTGGCACAAAGACAGAAACACAGATCAATGGAACAAAATAGAGAGCCCAGAGATAAATCCATGCACCTATGGACACCTTATCTTTGACAAAGGAGGCAAGAATATACAATGGAGAAAAGGCAATCTCATTAACAAGTGGTGCTGGGAAAACTGGTCATCCACTTGTAAAAGAATGAAACTAGAACACTTGCTAACACCATACACAAAAATAAACTCAAAATGGATTAAAGATCTAAATGTAAGACCAGAAATTATAAAATTCCTAGAGGAAAACCTAAGCAAAACACTCTCTGACATAAATCACAGCAGGATCCTCTATGACCCACCTTCCAGAGTAATGAAAATAAAAGCAAAAATAAACAAATGGGACCTAATTAAACTTAAAAGCTTTTGCACAACGAAGGAAACTATAAGCAAGGTGAAAAGACAGCCTCAGAATGGGAGAAAATAATAACAAACGAAGCAACTGACAAATAATTGATCTCAAAAATATACAAGCAACTCTTACAGCTCAATTCCAAAAAAATAAACAACTCAATCAAAGAATAGGTCAAAGAACTAAACAGACATTTCTCCAAAGAAGACACACAGATGGATAACAAACCCATGAAAACATGCTGAACATCACTCCTTATCAGAGAAATGCAAATCAGAACCACAATGAGGTACCATCTCACGCCAGTCAGAATGGCTGCTATCCAAAAGTCTACAAACAATAAATGCTGGAGAGGGTGTGGAGAAAATGGAATCTTCTTACACTGTTGGTGGGAATGCAAACTAGTACAGCCACTATGGAGAACAGTGTGGAGATTCCTTAAAAAACTGGAAATAGAACTGCCATATGACCCAGCAATCCCACTACTGGGCATACACACTGAGGAAACCAGAATTGAAAGAGACACGTGTACCCCATTATTCATCACAGCACTGTTTACAATAGCCAGGACATGGAAGCAACCTAGATGTCCATCAACAGATGAATGGCTAAGAAAGCTGTGGTATATATATACAATGGAATATTACTCAGCCATTAAAAAGAATACATTTTAATTAGTTCTAATGAGGTGGATGAAACTGGAGCCTATTATACAGAGTGAAGTAAGCCAGAAAGAAAAAACACCAATACAGTATCAGATCAGATCAGATCAGTCACTTAGTCGTGTCCGACTCTTTGTGACTCCATGAACCCCAGCACGCCAGGCCTCCCTGTCCATCACCAACTCCTGAAGTTCACTCAGACTCACGTCCATCGAGTCAGTGATGCCATCCAGCCATCTCATCCTCTGTCGTCCCCTTCTCCTCTTGTCCCCAATCCCTCCCAGCTTCAGAGTCTTTTCCAATGAGTCAACTCTTCACATGAGGTGGCCTAAGTACCAATACAGTATACTAACACATATATATAGAATTTAGAAAGATGGTAACGATGATCCCATATGTGAGACAGCAAAAGAGATACAGATGTATAGAACTGTCTTTTGGACTCTTTGGGAGAAGGCGAGGGTGGGATGATTGAGAGAATAGCGTTGAAACATGTATATTATCATATGTGAAACAGATCATCATTCCAGGTTTGATGCATGAGACCGGTGCTCAGGGCTGGTGCACTGGGATGACCCTGAGGGATGGATGGGGAGGGAGGTGGGTGGGGGCTTCAGGATAGGGAACAGATGTACACCCATGGCTGTTTCATGTCAATGTATGGCAAAAACCACTACAATATTGTAAAGTAATTAGCCATCAATTAAAATAAATACATTAACAAAAATTTAAGTTGATGTTACCTAAATAAATCTGAAAGTTTTATTAAAAAGAAAAAAAGAAAGGAAGATAATATTTGCCTTGGTCTATAAAGTATTGAGGGATGCATTTGTTAGAGGAAGCACAAATTTACACACTCTGATCCAGTTATAAAAAACAACTTCATTTTCTATATCTGATCTCATCCTGATCTAGTGCCTCAATTCCCCCAGTATCCTTCACGTAATATTCAGTCAATTAAAAGTTCATATTTCCTAGTAGGGCTCCCTCTGTCTTCTCAAAATATCTTCTCTTCTCCTTTCCCAAGATGATATCAAAGTGCAGAGGGAGCTTATATAGCTTCATTGCACTTGAGAAGTGGGCTTTCTGGTCAGCTCAAGGGTAAAGAATCTGCCTGCAATCCAGGAGATGCAGGTTCGATTCCTGGGTCAGGAAGATCCCCTGGAGGAGGGCACAGCAACCCACTCCAATATTCTTGCTTGGAGAATCCCATGAACAGAGGAGCCTGGTGGACTACAGTCCATAGCTTCACAAAGAGTCAGACATGACTGCAGTGACTTAGCACACACTTGAGAAGGTACTTCTGTGCTTCATGTTGGTGTCTGGCTTCTTTCTGATCCCTGCTGAGATGTTTGATCATCATGAGTCCTGCATAGGTATCTACTACACAGTGTCTCAGGGCCATCTGGCCTTTGGAGAATCCTACTTTGACCCCCTGCTAAGGACCATGAACCTTGCCATTACTCTGATGGTAAGGCTCCTGCACTCAGCTTCCTCCTCTTCCTGACTCTAAGCCTCTTCTATTCCACCCATCCTTTCTTCACTCTTGCATCTCTCATCAGGTCATGTAAGAATTTAAGGTCACTTTATAGCCCTCTAGCACCAGTATGTCCCCAATACTATCTTTATCATGCCATGGTGTCATTTCTACTCAACTGTGGCTACTTTGTGATGATATGGGGCACCATGTGATCCCCTCTAAGAGTTATAAACAAGAAGGGCAATATAAGCTCTTTTTGTGTCCCAGACTTTGTGTCCAGCATCTTAAACACAAGCACATTCTTTCCCAAATATCTCCAAGTTCCTCTGAGCACCAAAACAGCTTTTGGTTTCCTGAGTGGCAGAAACTTTCCTTATATTGGTATCACTCATCCTCTCTACACAATGGCTGATGGTGAAGCACAATTTTTGCTCTTGGTATGTAAAGGGAAACTACCTTCATTAAAGCCTGGCTTTTGAAACTATTATCTCACAATGCATTTTAAAAAATTACAGTTTGAAACTCCAAGCTGAGCAATGATACATATATTCCAGATCATATCCGTCTTCCCCTGAAACAATAAGCTCAATGATTCATTGAGTAGGAGGAGTACAAGACAACAAGGAAACAGATTATCAGGAGCAATTGGCAACAAAACTAAATTAATATTTTTTTTAAAATATGCAGGGCACACATTCATTCTTCTATTTGGACAAAAAAATATTTTAAAGCACCTACCATGTTAAAGCCACCCACAGTTCTGGATGACTGTATATAGTGAATAACAGCAAGCACCCCAGATCAATTTCTAATACCACAAATTTACTCTAAAACAAAAATTGTTTCCAAACTATAGGCAATCATCTTGGGCTACTTCCAATACAATGACACATTGGCATGACCAATCCTTTCTTCATTGGGTTTGAGAATAGAATATTGTGGTTAATTGTTTTTTGTCTGTGTAACTGGGGGTTAACTTGAAACCCTATTATTATCTTTTAAAATTTATGGCTGGAAATCCTATAAGTCTAATTTCCTGCCTTAGTGAGTACAGTAGAGTAAGTTACATTAGTGAACAAAATTTAATATTTGAAGATTGAAGATATTGCTGGGTCTTGAAGTCATCTTTCGAACCATAGATGGTATCAGCTCAGACTAGTGATGTAGTTGTAAAAGGCTTAAGAGATTGTGTTTAACCCACAGTGAACCCACAATACATTGGAAATGCTGTATTTGTTTTTTAAATTGGAACATGGTTATCTTTTGACACACTTCTTTCTGCAAAAATACAACTCAGGAAAGGGTTTGGTTAATTAAGAGTCTTGATTAAAAAAAATTGTATTACTTGTTTGAAACTGAAATCAGATTTTGAGCTACATTAAATAACATTTTATTTCAATTAATGCTTCAAACTTGTTAGACATTCCAGTAAGCCTTCTTCTTATTGAAAGATCTTCAAGATTGTTCACCATGATCATTTTGCTTTACTAAGCCTAGAATGTAATGGATTTTATATTCCCAAATATGCCTTTAATAGAATGCTTACAAGCTTTTCACAGCAGAAAACTACTTATTAAGGCAGTGACATTATTCTTAAATTTTTCCTGATTTTATTGTCCTGGCCCCATATTGTTCAAAACAGTACAATTCTTGCTCTAATTTGAGAGAAGCTATCATTAGTTAAAGGGATTCTTTACACAGGTCATTGGGAATATTTTGCCCTTCCTCTCTAAGAGAATAATTGCATTTTCTACTTAATAAAAAGCTTGTGGTTAAAAAGCATCTCAAGTTATAGCCAGGCAAAAACATGAAAGGAAGAGCCACTTACATGAATATGTGAGATTTCATATCGCTTTTATTTTAATTGCTAAACAAATTTTGCAGACTTGAAAAAGGCTGGTTTTACAGCCCCGGAGCAAAAGCCTTTGTTTATTAACAGTTGTAGCCCTGCTGCTGCTGCTGCTGCTAAGTCACTTCAGTTGTGTCCGACTCTGTGCGACCTCATAGACGGCAGCTCACCAGGCTCCCCCTTCCCTGGGATTCTCCAGGCAAGAACACTGGAGTGGGTTGCCATTTCCTTCTCCAATGCAAGAAAGTGAAAAGTGAAAGTGAAGTCGATCAGTCATGTCCAACTCTTAGCGACCCCATGGACTACAGCCTACCAGGCTCCTCCGTCCATGGGATTTTCCAGGCAAGAGTACTGGAGTGGGGTGCCATTGCCTTCTCTGGTTGTAGCCCTAACCTATTGAAAAACAATATGAGGCCAAAAAAGAATAACTCTGGTGTTTCTTAGGAATGAGAGTATGAAAGATGGGGGGTAAAATGTTGCCTAGTGGTGAAGGCAATTACCTTTGTCAAGAGTAGAGCAAAGTACCCCTGTTTTCTTCCTGTTTCCTTCTTCAAAGCTGGTGGACATTGACCTTATATCAAACAAATAGGCATGGAAATTAAAGAAGTTTTCTCATCTGAGCTCAACCACCACTCCCTTGTCCTAGGATTTCTTGGGGAAAATGACTAAAATTGATTTATGTGCATAAAGGGTAGGCCACTCCTAGATGACAATGAAGGAAAGTTTGAGAATGTACTGGAGAATGTCAGAACAGTAGCAAGGACTTTTCTATCAGTAGTAGTAGCAGAAGCAAGGAGTACCAAGTGGTGTAAGGATGAATGCCAGTCAGTAGAAGCCAAGAGGCCCAGCATACTTGTCTGCTAATCACATTCAAACCTACACTTTGCCAGAAAGCCACATCCCAAACTCTCCAAATAATGCTTGCTTCAGGGGTCAATTTTTCCAAGGGCTTTCCGTGAAAAGATTTTAAATGGAAATTTAAGCTTCATGTGAGCAATAAGGGGAAAAAATGTAAATCTCTTCTCCACCTTGCACTCACTTTTCCTGCTGTGTTTTAGGCAAAAGAAAAACTCATCAGAAATGACTCCAAAGCCCAGACTCTGACCTCCTTAGATCCTGCTCCCTCTAATCAGGCCACAGTTGACTGACAGTCAGGAAATAAACTCTTCTCTGAAGGTACAGCAGAGCAGATTTATAGCAAATGACTAATATGATCTAATCTTCCAGTGATTTCAACAATTTTCAATTCTGGAAGATTCATATATGTCTGTTTAACTTTCTGATTCTATCCTGTGACTGCTCATTGAATTATCCTTAAAGATTCAATCTTCTCAAACATTGTAACTTTTCTCATTATCAAACTTTAGTGTAATATCAGGATTCGCAATGTGACCAGCCCCCACAGTATCCATCTGGGAAACATTGAAAGCCAAAGAAAAAACCTAACAGCCAAAGCCTTATTGGTAGGAGGAGTAAATAAACCACTTAATCCAATTAGCAAATCCTCACTGAACTGCTACTAGATGTGCCAGCCACTGTGTTAAGTATTGCGGGTGATACAATCATTCTGTCAATTTCTAAGATGACTAAGATCAGCTTGGCCAAAAATTTAAATTCTCCAAAAGCTCAGTGATGCCTGAAATACATTTAATAAGGGACGCAGTCTTTAATTCCATAATTGGAGATAAAGCTTAGAAGGAGGCTGCCTGTGAGAGGGAAAGAAGCTGATTTAAATCCATACTGAGCCATAAGTGATTGATATTAGAGCAACTTCTCAGAGTATATTTTAATAAAAAGGAACAAAGAGAATTGGTGATACTGGAAGTCTGAAGGGAAGGGCCAGGAGCCGGGCCGGGAAACATTGGGGGTATGGCAGACAAAACAAAGGGAAAAGGGAGCAGACTTCAGAAACTGGAGACTCCAGAAACCAACTTTGCCAGCTATACCAGCTTTCAAAAAAAAAAAAAAAAAAAAACAGACTGTAACTCAAGTAAGTAACCATGGGGTTTAAAAAGGATGATGCCAAATGCAGCTGGTGCCAGTCAGACTCTGAAAAAGTTTTACATTTTTCTGTTTTGATTCCAGTAATAAATTACATACTCAAAGGATCCTACTTCAAATGTAAGGCAGAATAAAATTCAAATCTTAAAATTGTAGAAGGAATTAACATGTAAATTAGCTATTCCAAAAGATTTTCAGGCTTACCCACATATGGTTCATTCTGTCTTCAACCATCTTTTACACTTAGAGCTCCAGTTTAGACTTCACTATCAGATAAGGTTTTGTATTTGGTTTGTATGCAATTTTGATGTAGGGTATCCTGAAATTTCCTAACATACAGTGCAAACCCCATCCATCCCTTATTTCTTTTAATTTTCAGTGTGCTGCGCAAGGGCTGTGATCTTATAGCATGAAGGTTCTGTTGAAGTAGGAGTGTGTGTGTGTGTGTGTGTGTATGTTGGAGACAGGGTTTTCCAGATTCTCACAGAGTACATCTTTCATTCAGTTCAGTTGCTCAGTCATGTCTGACTCTTTGCGACCCCATGGACTGCAGTACGCCAGGCCTCCCTGTCCATCACCAACTCACAGAGCCTACTCAAACACATGTCCATAGTGTCGGTGATGCCATCCAACCATCTCATCCTCTGTCATCCCCTTCTCCTCCAGCCTTCAATCTTCCCCAGCATCAGGGTCTTCTCCAATGAGTCGGTTCTTCGCATCAGGTGGCCAAAGTATTGGAGTTTCAGCTTCAGCATCAGTCCTTCCAATGAATATTCAGGACTGATTTCTTTCAGAACGGACTGGTTGGACTTCCTTGCAGTCCAAGTGACTCTCAGAGTCTTCTCCAACACCACAGTTCAAAAGCATCAGTTCTTCAGCACTCAGCTTTCTTTATAGTCCAACTCTCACATCCATGCATGACTACTGGAAAAACCCTAAGTTTGACTAGATGGACCTTTGTTGGTAAAGTAATATCTCTGCTTTTTAATATGCTGTCTAGATTGGTCATAGCTTTTCTTCCAAGGAGCAAGGGTCTTTTAATTTCATGGCTGCAGTCACCATCTGCAGTGATTTTTGAGCCCCCCCCCCCCAATAAAGTATCTCACTGTTTCCATTGTTTCCCCATCTATTTGCCATGAAGTGATGGGACCAGGTGCCATGATCTTAGTTTTCTGAATGTTGAGTTTTAAGCCAGCTTTTTCACTTTCCTCTTTCACTTTCATCAAGAGGTTCTTCAGTTCTTCTTCGCTTTCTGATGTAAGGGTGGTGTCATCTGCGTATCTGAGGTTATTGATATTTCTCCCAGAAATCTTGATTCCAGCTTGTGCTTCCTCCAGCCCAGCATTTCTCATGATGGACTCTGCATATAAGTTAAATAAGCAGGGTGACAATACACAGCCTTGACATACTCCTTTTCCTATTTGGAAACAGTCTGTTGTTCTATGTTCAGTTCTAACTGTTGCTTCTTGACCTGCATACAGATTTCTCAGAAGGCAGGTCAGGTGGCCTGGTATTCTCATCTCTTTAGATGGAGACAAAAATGAAAGTATAGTCACAAAGCAGGGAATCACGTTCCCATTGATAAAGCAGGTTCTCTGAAGCTCAACACTCCACCAAAGAGAAGACTAGTCATCCCATACATATTGCTGCATTCATGATTCGATTCCCCTCCAGTCAGAAAGATGTTGGGCCTTTAGCATTCAGCCAGTTTCTTAGAATTATTATGCTCTTTTTGTCCCTTCACTGGGGCTTTATGAACCTCAAGGTAGTAGGTAAAAAGAATGCTCATGTATAGCTGACAACATGAAGGGCCTTTATGAGCTCCGTGGGAAAGAGACACTTCATATTTAGAGAAGAAAAAATTAAAGAAGGAGTTTCTTCCTTTCTGTGTTTTCTCTGACAGACAGTAATGTGTCTCTGCTGGTAGCTTTCAGGACATAAGATTTGTGTGAATTGTCATGAAATTCACTATCATACATTTATGCTCTAAAAATGCAATTGGAGCCACTCTTCATGTGTGCCACATTTACAATAATTATCCCAATAAAACCTTATTCACAATAAATGACTAACAAGAAATCCAATGGGGAAAAGATGTTTTTTTTATTATTGGATCATATCTCAGGACTGAGGACAATCACAGTACAAAAGCCAAATACGCAGATCACAGGCTTCTTATGGATTAACTTTTCACTTGAGAATGCCCACCCCCAGGCAAACAATCCTTGCAACAAGGATCCTTTTGACAAATCAGTACACAATCCTCTCAGCTCACCTAGGCTTTCACGTTTCTTCACTATTTTGAAAAAAAAAAATGAGAAATAAGTGTGCTAGACACTTAGAGGTCTGGATTTGACTCTGTCAGTGATCAATGACATGATTTTAATCAGTCTCAACTTTCTCATCTATACACTGGGGCACACAGCACCACTGTAACACAACAACACAAAAGTTCAAATGTGGTAATGAATACCAAAGCAATTTGAAATGTATAAAATGTAATACAAATGAAAGATGAAATTATTCTTTCTAATTCGAGAGGAGAAAGGTGATCCAGTGTGGGAAAATCATGCCTAATATCCTGTCCTGGAAGACATGCACATGGCCTTTTATACTGTTAAACTATGGTTGTAGAGGCTTTTGATTTCTACCAATTCATTTCTTCTTCTGGTTTTCCCCTCCTCCCAGACTTTTTTCCCTCTAAAACTCTCCTATTCATCTTCTCAAGGATACTGTATTTTCTTCTTGCATCTAACATTGCTATTGAGAAGTTTAAGATGAACCTAGTCCTTGTTCCTTTGTAGATATACTGTTTGCATTTTAAGGATGCTTTTAGACTTTTCTTTTCAATGCTCTTAATGTTCACGATAGTGTGTCTAGTATAGGTTTTCCTTCTCTCTCCTATTTGGCACTCTATGACTTTTTAACATGAAGTCTTTTATCATTTTTCAATTCTAGAAGATTAATTTCCACTGTCTCTCAAAGCAGTTGCTTCTCTCCATTTTTTATTTTCTCTATTCCTTGGGCTCCTTTTATTTGATGTTGGAACTTTTACTTCTGTTTTCCATAGTCCTTAGCTTTTCTATCTCCTCATCCTTCCCTGTTGCCTTCTAGGAAACTTCCTCAATTTTATCTTTACCTTACTAATTTGTTTTTTAGCTCCATTTCTCCTGCTATTGATACCATCAATCATATTTTAAATTTCAACTATTACATTTTTATGGATAGAAGTTCCACTTCCATCCATGACAGAGTAATTTGCACTAGACTTGCCCTCCTACATTAAACAACTAGAAAAAACTGCACAAAATATAGGAAACAATTGCTTCCAGAGAGTAGAAAACAGGCAGTATAGGACTATGATCTTTAAAGAAATGGAAATAAATGAAACTATCTCTGTGACTGTCCCAGTTTGCTGCCTGGAGGCATTTTCTGGACCACAGTATAGCAAAGAAAAGCCCAAGCAGAATACAGTGTTCTTGCTGATTTGAAGAGACAGAAATCAGAGTTCAGAGACTGAAGCAGCTGTAATTAGTGGAGCAGAGTACTGAGGAGAAGGGAGCTATGAAAAAAGAAACAAAAAACTCCAGAAATTGGCATAGAAATTCCCTTGAGTCTTTGAAACATATTGAACTATGCATGAACAGAGTGAGACTCTAGGGATGGGCTAAAAACCACTGGGAGCTGTAAGGTGAACAATACCCAGAACTTATCCAGGGCTAGGAAATGTTTGAGTTCCAACCATCTGGAGCAGAGAAATGTTACTGAGTTACCCAGGAGTTTTCCTTATTGCCAAATTCATACTTAAATTGAAGACAGTAAGGTAAACCACTAGACCATTCAGGTATGACCTAAATCAAATCCCTTATGATTATACAATGAAAGTGAGAAATCAATTTAAAGGACTAGATCTGATAGACAGAGTACCTGATGAACTAAGGATGGAGGTTCGTAACATTATACAGGAGACAGGGATCAAGATCATCCCCATGGAAAAGAAATACAAAAAAAATCAAAATGGCTGTCTGAGGAGGCCTTACAAATATCTGTGAAAAGAAGAGAAGTGAAAAGCAAAGGAGAAAAGGAAAGATATACCCATTTGAATGCAGAGTTCCACAGAATAGCAAGGAGACATAAGAAAGCTTTCCTCAGCGATCAATGCAAGGACATAGAGGAAAACAACAGAATGGGAAAGACTAGACATCTCTTCAAGAAAATTAGAGATACCAAGGAACATTTCATGCCAAGATGGGCTCGATAAAGGACAGAAGTGGTATGGACCTAACAGAAGCAGAAGATATTAAGAAGGGGTGGCAAGAATACACAGAAGAACTGTACAAAAAAGATCACAATGACCCAGATAATCACGATGGTGTGATCACTCACCTAGAGCCAGACATCCTGGAATGTGAAATCAAGTGGGCCTTATAAAGCATCACTACAAACAAAGTTGCTGGAGGTTATGGATTTCCAGTTGAGCTATTTCAAATCCTGAAAGATGATGCTGTGAAAGTGCTGCACTCAATATGCCAGCACATTTGGAAAACACAGCAGTGGCCACAGGACTGGAAAAGGTCAGTTTTCATTTCAATCCCAAAGAAAGGCAATGCCAAAGAATGCTCAAACTACCACACAATTGCACTCATCTCACACCCTAGGAAAGTAATGCTCAAAATTCTCCAAGCCAGGCTTCAGCAATACGTGAACCATGAACTTCCTGATGTTCAAGCTGGTTTTAGAAAAGGCAGAGGAACGAGAGATCAAATTGCCAACATCCACGGGATCATGGAAAAAGCAAGAGAGTTCCAGAAAAACATCTATTTCTGCTTTATTGACTATGCCAAAGCCTTTGACTGTGTGGATCACAATAAACTATGGAAGATACTGAAAGAGATGGGAATACCAGACCACTTGACCTGCCTCTTGAGAAACCTATATGCAGGTCAGGAAGCAACAGTTAGAGCTGGACATGGAACAACAGACTGGTTCTAAATAGGAAAAGGAGTTCGTCAAGGCTGTATATTGTCACCCTGCTTATTTAATTTATATGCAGAGTACATCACAAGAAACGCTGGGCTGGAAGAAGCACAAGCTGGAGTCAAGACTGCCAGGAGAAATATCAATAACCTCAGATATGCAGATCAGGTCCATGAATCAAGGCAAATTGGAAGTGGTCAAACAAGAGATGGCAAGAGTGAACATTGACATTCTAGGAATCAGCGAACTAAAATGGACTGGAATGGGTAAATTTAACTCAGATGACCATTATATCTACTACTGTGGGCAGGAATCCCTCAGAAGAAATGGAGTAGCCATCATGGTCAACAAAAGAGTCCAAAATGCAGTACTTGGATGCAATCTCAAAAACGACAGAATGATCTCTGTTCGTTTCCAAGGCAAACCATTCAATATCACAGTAATCCAAGTCTATGCCCCAACCAGTAATGCTGAAGAAGCTGAAGTTGAACGGTTCTATGAAGACCTACAAGACCTTTTAGAACTAACACCCAAAAAAGATGTCCTTTTCATTATAGGGGACTGGAATGCAAAAGTAGGAAGTCAAGAAACACCTGGAGTAACAGGCAAATTTGGCCTTAGAATATAGAATGAAGCAGGGCAAAGACTAATAGAGTTTTGCCAAGAAAATGCACTGGTCATCACAAACACCCTCTTCCAACAACACAAGAGAAGACTCTATACATGGACATCACCAGATGGTCAACACCGAAATCAGATTGATTATATTCTTTGCAGCCAAAGATGGAGAAGCTCTATACAGTCAGCAAAAAGAAGACCAGGAGCTGACTGTGGCTCAGACCATGAACTCCTTATTGCCAAATTCAGACTGAAATGGAAGAAAGTAGGGAAAACCACTAGACCATTCAGGTATTATCTAAATCAAATCCCTTATGATTATACAGTGGAAGTGAGAAATAGATTTAAGGGCCTAGATCTGACAGATGGAGTGCCTGATGAACAATGGAATGAGGTTCGTGACATTGTACAGGAGACAGGGATCAAGACCATCCCCATGGAAAAGAAATGCAAAAAAGCAAAATGGCTGTCTGGGGAGGCCTTACAAATAGCTGTGAAAAGAAGAGAAGCGAAAAGCAAAGGAGAAAAGGAAAGATATATCCATTTGAATGCAGAGTTCCAAAGAATAGCAAGAAGAGATAAGAAAGCCTTCTTCAGCAATCAATGCAAAGAAATAGAGGAAAACAACAGAATGGGAAAGACTAGAGATCTCTTCAAGAAAATTAGAGATACCAAAGGAACATTTCATTCCCAGATGGGCTCAATAAAGGACAGAAGTGGTATGGACCTAACGGAAGCAGAAGATATTAAGAAGAGGTGGCAAGAATACACAGAAGAACTGTACAAAAAAAGATCTTCATGACCCAGATAATCACAATGGTGTGATAACTCACCTAGAGCCAGACATCCTGGAATGTGAAGTCAAATGGGCCTTAGAAAGCATCACTATGAACAAAGCTAGTGGAGGTGATAGAATTTCAGTGGAGCTATTCCAAATCCTGAAAGATGATGCTGTGAAAGTGCTGCACTCAATATGCCAGCAAATTTGGAAAACTCAGCAGTGACCACAGAACTGGAAAAGGTCAGTGTTCATTCCAACCCCAAAGAAAGGTAATGCCAAAGAATGCTCAAACTACAGCACAGTTGCACTCATCTCACACGCTAGTAAAGTAATGCTCAAAATTCTCCAAGCCAGGCTTCAGCAATATGTGAACCGTGAACTTCCTGACGTTCAAGCTGGTTTTAGAAAAGGCAGAGGAACGAGAGATCAAATTGCCAACATCCACGGGATCTTGGAAAAAGCAAGAGAGTTCCAGAAAAACATCTATTTCTGCTTTATTGACTATGCCAATGCCTTTGACTGTGTGGATCACAATAAACTGTGGAAAATTCTGAAAGAGATGGGAATACCATACCACCTGATCTGCCTCTTGAGAAATTTGTATGCAGGTCAGGAAGCAACAGTTAGAACTGGACATGGAACAACAGACTGGTTCCAAATAAGAAAAGGAGTATGTCAAGGCTGTATATTGTCACCCTGTTTATTTAACTTATATGCAGAGTACATCATGAGAAATGCTGGACTGGAAGAAACACAAGCTGGAATCAAGATTGCTGGGAGAAATATCAGTAACCTCAGATATGCAGATGACACCACCCTTATGGCAGAAAGTGAAGAGGAACTAAAAAGCCTCTTGATGAAAGTGAAAGTGGAGAGTGAAAAAGTTGGCTTAAAGTTCAACATTCAGAAAATGAAGATCATGGCATCCGGTCCCATCACTTCATGGGAAATAGATGGGGAAACAGTGGAAACAGTGTCAGACTTTCTTTACCTGGGCTCCAAAATCACTGCAGATGGTGATTGCAGCCATGAAATTAAGACACCCTTACTCCTTGGAAGGAAAGTTATGACCAGCCTAGATAGCGTATTCAAAAGCAGAGACATTACTTTGCCAACAAAGGTTCGTCTAGTCAGGGCTATGGTTTTTCCTGTGGTCATGTATGGATGTGAGAGTTGGACTGTGAAGGCTGAGCGCCGAAGAATTGATGCTTTTGAACTGTGGTGTTGGAGAAGACTCTTGAGAGTCCCTTGGACTGCAAGGAGATCCAACCAGTCCATTCTGAAGGAGATCAGCCCTGGGATTTCTTTGGAAGGACTGATGCTAAAGCTGAAACTCCAGTACTTTGGCCACCTCATGCGAAGAGTTGACTCATTGGAAAAGACTCTGATGCTGGGAGGGTTGGGGGCAAGAGGAGAAGGGGACGACAGAGGATGAGATAGCTGGATGGCATCACTGACTCAATGGACGTGAGTCTCAGTGAACTCCAGGAGTTGGTGATGGACAGGGAGGCTTCGTGCTGCGATTCATGGGGTCACAAAGAGTCAGACACGACTGAGCGACTCATCTGATCTATGGCAGAAAGTGAAGAAGAACTAAAGTGCCTCTTGATGAAAGTGTAAGAGGAGAGTGAAAAAGTTGGCTTAAAGCTCAACATTCGGAAAACTAAGATCATGGCATCTGGTCCTATCACTTTATGGCAAATGGATGGGTAAACAGTGGAAACAGTGTCAGACTTTATTTTTGGGGGCTCCAAAATCACTGCAGATTGTGATTGCAGTTTTTAATTTAAAGATGCTTACTCCTTGGAAGGAAAGTTATGATCAACCTAGATACCATTTTAAAAAGCAGAAAGATTACTTTGCCAACAAAGGTTCATGCTTTTGAACTGTGGTGCTGGAGAAGACTCTTGTGACTCCCTTGGACTGCAAGGATATCGAACCAGACCATTCTAAAGGAGATCAGTCCTGGGTGTTCTTTGGAAGGACTGATGCTAAAGCTGAAACACCAATACTTTGGCCACCTCATGCGAAGAGTTGACTCATTGGAGAAGACCCTGATGCTGGGAGGCATTGTGGGCAGGAGGAGAAGGGGACGATGGAGGTAGAGATGGATGGATGGCATCACCGACTCAATGCACATGAGTTTCGGTGAACTCCGGAATTTGGTGATGGACAGGGAGGCCTGGCATGCTGTGTTTCATGGGGTTGTAAAGAGGTGGACAGGACTGAGTGACTGAAGTGAACTGAACTGAACTGACCCAGGAGTTTAAGATCCCAGAGTGATCACATCTTAATTGTAGAGATAACCTAGCCTTGGGTTTCCCTGGAGGCTAGGCAGTAAAGAATCTGCCTGCAATGCAGGAGATGCGGGTTCAGTCCCTGTGTCAAGAAGATCCCCTGGAGAAGGAAATGGCAACCCACTCAAGTATTCTTGCTTGGGAAATCCCATTGATAGAGGAGGCTGGCAGGCTACAATCCGTGGGATCACAAAAGAGTCAGTCTTGACTGAGAGACTAAACAATAACCACAAACCTAGCCCTACAGAAAAGGCAGTCTTACACCTACCATAACAAAGCTTATAAACAAAAATTGAACGTTCCAAGCTAATCTGCAAGTTACTTAACTGCCTGCCAAAGCAAAATTCAACATTCTTTAAAGTAAGAGAGCAAAATTCAAGCACTCAACAGCAAAACATTCACAATATCCAGCATCCTTTTAAAAAGCTACTAGACAATTGAA